>NC_064852.1:84013722-84685385 GCF_024139225.1 Suncus etruscus
ACTTACACAGAAGCTCACAAAGTTTGTGACAAATTTGATTCAAGTTCACCTAAGTACCATTGATATCATCTTGGATTCTAAAGGGCATATCATGGGTAAATACCCTGGAAAATATTGGGTCCTTCCCTCCCCATTTCTAACATCTGAATCTAAATTAGGTAGATAACAATCAGCCTGTGAGCTTCAAATGGAGCAGGTCATGGTAGTTACCTCCAAAACTTGGAAGCCCAAGTTAGCCCTTACCATTCACTCTCTAGGCCTCAGTGTTCTTCTTGGCCCCATTCCTGTGTTCAACACCTAGTCTTACAACTTTGCAACAACCAGGAAAGAGTGATTGCCAAGAACCTAATCAGATTTCATCTCATTTCACATAGCATACTATGTTTTAGTGTACTTTATAAAAAATATTTCCTGAGTGCTCAGGGCTTAATCTTGGCTGGTTTCTGGGTCTGTAAGGGGTTCCAGGGTTTGAACTTAGATTTATTGTGTGCAAGGCAAGCATCCTGCCTGCTGTACACTGTATTATCTCTTCTGACATAAGTACACTTTAAACAACTAAAAATTTGGGCCATAAACTGGAAAAATCATGCCCTGGTTGTAGTGCTGGGAGGAAGCCCTAGTTGGTTGCATGTAACACAACTGCCTTGACTGTTGTACTGTCTCTCAGCCCTACTATGCAATTTTAAAAGGCAAGTCATCAACACAAAATAGCTTCTTTTGGAAAGGGAAACAGAAAGTTTGCAAAGATACAAAAAAATATTTCTGGGACCGGTGAGGTGGCGCTAGAGGTAAGGTGTCTGCCTTGCAAGCACTAACAAGGAAGGACCACGGTTCGATACCCCTGAGTCCCATATGGTCCCCCCAAGCCAAGGGCAATTTCTGAGCACTTAGCCAGGAGTAACCCCTGAGCATCAAACGGGTGTGGCCCCCAAAATATTTCCATGATACAGTTATTATTCTTTCCTATTTAGCTCATTTGGGACATTTGTAATATCTTAAATCCAGCTTGGGAAAATATATCAAATCATAGAATTTAAATGACTTAAACAACTGATTTACTGTTTTAAAAAAAAACTTCATAGGATCCAAAAGAATGATGTTTTAAAGATTAACAAGGATAAGGAGTTAAGGTTATATGCATGATACCCTTTCTGTAACCACAGTGTCCAAAAGAAAAATAAAAAAGGAAAGATAGACAAACAGAAGACAGAGTGAAGAAAAATGTCTTCCACAGAAGCAGGGAGGAGAGAGTGCAGGAGAGAAAGAGAAGATATTGGTGGTGAGAAATGTGCACTGGTGAAGGGTACTGTACACTATGTGACTGAAACTCAATCATAAGCAACTTTGTAACTAAGAAAAATATCTATCTTATGAATAACCTTGTAAACTACAGTGTTTAAAAAAGTAATTAAAAAAGATTAACAATGATACTTTGGTAATTATGGTTCCATTTCTTCTTTCAGAAAAGCTTGTCAAAAAATTCTCAAGTAGGGATCTAGAGTGATTGCACAGCAGGTAGGGTATTTGTCTTGCAGACAGCCAACCCAGTTTTGATCTCTGACATCCCATATGGTCTCTCGATCCTGCCAGGAGTGATTCCTGAGCCAAGGTGTAATCCCTAAGCATCTCTGGGTGTGGTGCAAAAAATAAAACACAACAAAAAAATTCTCAAGTATGGCAAATGTGTAAGATTAGAGCAATCACTATCTCCATTACATGAGCTGGAGAATGTCAGAATTATCAGAGAGGTATAGAATCCTGAGTTTCTTGTGAAGTTTTAAATCATTTTTGAGACTTAAAAATTAAACAGTGCTGAGGCCAGAGAGATAGCATGGAGGTAATGCATTTGCCTTGCATACAGAAGGAAGGTGGTTCAAATCCCGGCATCCCATATGGTCCCCCAAGCCTGCCAGGGGCAATTTCTGAGAGTAGAGCCAGGAGTGACCCCTGAGTGCTGCCAGGTGTGACCCATCCCCCTCCCAAATTAAAAAGTGCTTTTGACTTCTTATTCAGGTTTTGTTCTCTTAGAGAAGTAACAATTGAACACTTCTGCCAAGCCTTTACTTTTTTATAGTATATTGAATTTTATTATTAATTAACAATAAGTATGTTCATAAGGTAAATCTTTGAAGAATTCATTTTTTCCAAATAATAGAAACTTGCTACTATTAAAATTTGCATAGAATCAGAGATTTGGAATCTGCTTGATGTGGTATATACTCTTGAGCTCCTAATTCCTATATGCTCTCTTCCTTGGACCAAACAACTAGAAAGATTATCTATACTCACATTTGAGAAATACAGAGGTCCAACAGGATTATAAACATTAGAAAAGAGACAACTTAAAATAACTTTACTGATTACAAAATAACTACATGCCTAGTTTTTTCTATTAAACTGTGCTCAAGGATTTGACCAGGTTAGAAAGAATATTAAAATGGATAATTATTTAAGAAGCATTTTTGAGTCCAGCAAAAAAAAAAAAGTTGATGCAGAGAACTAAGGTGGGCATTCTGATTTTTAAATGAGCTATTTCTAAAAATACAATTTAGTTTCTAAAAATACTTGTAGTTGATGCAGTCCAAGCCAATACCATTGTTATTATTTCAATATAGCCTGGGCCAACTTAATTATTTCACAAGTCAAAGAGGTAAGGTTCCCAGTAGCGAGACTCAACAAGATTAGCATTTTCCTGACAATTGTTAAATCCTTGTTTATAGTTTTGGAAATGTTGTTATGGAAAATTCATATGTTAGAGTCCTAACCCCTACTACCTAAGAATGTGAGTTTATTTGGAAAGAGGGTTGTTAAAGATATAATTAGGCAAAATGAAGTCTTACTGACATAGTTTGGGTCCCTACTCAAATAACTAGTACCTCTGAAAAGTGGATTTTGGACACAGTTAGGCAGGGCAAAACACCATGTGAGGATGGAAATGTACCAACACAGGCCAAGGTAGAACCAGAAGTTAGAAAAGCAGTCTGATAGCTCCTTCCTTAGTCCTGTCAAAGGAAATCTGACACCTTGATTTCAGACTTCTGATCTCCAAGACTGAGAAAATACAATTCTGTTTGTTATCACTGAGTTTGTAATGCTTTGTTGCAGTACAAGCTTGAACCCAGGGCCTCACACATGCAAGACAAGTGCTCTGAAGTTACATAATGTTTTTTTAAGGCAACCTTGGCAAACTAGTACTGACATAAATTTTATTGTTTTGTTTTCCACAATTCTATGTAAAGTCCTGTCCTGCAGAAAAAAGAAAATCCAACTTTCTCACTCATTCAATTTTCCTCCTTTTCATCAGTCCCCTCTCTTCCCTCCCCCAAACATACCCAGATTCCATGATATTATGATGGTGATTTCAAGAAGTAAAATTTCATCCTGCATTTCAGAATGCAGTCTTTAGAAAAGGAAAGCACTGCCAATCTTCCTTTGTTTCCATCAGGTCCAACAAACAAATGCCTCTCTTAGTCACGGGCCCCTGAGTTGATCCTGAATTTAATCTCAAGAAGTAAAAGTCTCTCAATAAAAGCAAATCTTTATCTTTCTGTTAACCTATGAAATTACCTTCTCTCTGTGTCTTCCTCCGACTCCACCAAGCATACACCAAAAACTCATCAGAAAATTGTATGTTAACAGACAACACACATTTTTTTTAAAGTGTATTTGAAGTATCTGATGGGAAGCATGTGCCTAAGAGAAGTAGCTTTAGTTTTACTGAGCATTCACAACTCTGTAGCTTGCTGGTTGAGAATGTTGAAACTACATGAAAATCAGGGCCTAGTTTCTATTTGCTGGAATTTGATCAAACCAACACAGTTAGACATTGACTCATACATTGTAAAAAAAAACAAAACAGAACAAAAAAACCACAAAACCTTTTTGGGGTTTTTTTTTTTTTTTTTTGCTCTTAAACACATTGTCACAAAAAAAAAAAAAAAAAAGGGGGCCGGAGAGATAGCATGGAGGTAAGACGTTTGCCTTTCATGCAGGAGGTCATCGGTTCGAATCCCGGCGCCCCATATGGTCCCCTGTGCCTGCCAGGAGCAATTTCTGAGCCTGGAGCCAGAAATAACCCCTGAGCACTGCCGGGTGTGACCCAAAAACCACAAAAAAAAAAAAAAAACACATTGTAAATTTATTAAATGGCCCAAGGCTTTACCACTGATTCTCATTCTTTTATATGAAAATATAAAAGGCAGCATTTGAAGCTAAAGCTTTCAAAAGGATTCAGGTGTGGGAGGAAATTGTGTTAATGATTCATCTTCTCCTGAAGCCAAAAAAGCATCTTTCTGAGTACTGGTTACCTGGTGGGCAGGTGATATGAGAGCTACTCAGTTCTGAGTACCCAGGTAAGTAATTCTATCGGAGGATGACTACAAACTCAAGGCCGTGAACAATCCTGTGACTCAATTAGTACTAGATAAAATATAGGAGGCTACTGACCAGATTAAGATGTCCTAGTACCAGATCTGCTCTGTCCCCAATATTTATCTCAACTCAACCTCAGGACCTCAAAACACCTGTACCTCCAATGCACTGGGTTATATTAATTTATTAAAAAAACAAATTATCATACCAAATACAAATTACAGATAATAAAAGAGCACATTTTGAGCACTTTTATGTCTTGTACTTTTTTGTTTTCACATTGTAAAAAAGAATTCTTTTCTAAAAAGAGGTTGGCAGAGATGTGAAGAAAAGAATAAAAAAAATAAAGATTTACTAACATCCTATTGGGACTTTGGACAGTTGAATGAACTGAAAATGTTTGCATTTCAGAGTTTTAGAATAGATAGCCTAACATAAAAACTCTATTTTTATCACTTTATCATTTTGAGAGTGTCAAGATTTTTCTACTTGTGGCAATAGAATTATTAATACAGAGTGTAAACCTGGGAAAAAGGACAGTTTTATGTTAAATATACATTATATTTTAGTTATAAAAATGTCATCCAAAATTAAAGTAAACTAAACAATGTTTCCCAATTCACTGTCTTAGAAAGAAAAGTCATTTTCTTACCTCTACTTTCTAAAAATAATATTTACAAGATAAAGATAGTCAATTCTAGGAATACTGGCAGGTTATAATATCTCTCATTTTTTCCTAAAAATATATACAAAACTCATCACATTTCCAAGCTCTAGCAACACATTTGCAATGAAAATTTTGTTGTTTTAGAAAAAAAATAACAAGAATAGTAGAGTTTACGTCTTGTTCCCCTTCACTGTTTCCCCTATGATTTATATCTTGCATTAATGTTTAATTTGTCAATTAACATATTGCATACTCTAATTAAACAAATTTTATTTTTATGCAAATTTATATATATTGAGTCATTTCTTTTCTTGAGAATATCATCTGAGACATTCATTTCACCCAGGCATTATGTCTCCTACTTCTGATTGTAACAGTTTCTCAGGCTTGCCTTGCTTATGATAACATATAATTATAGAACTACTTGAAATATATTTTGTAAAATACCTCTCAATTGGAACTAATAATTGATATTTTTTTCATGACCCAAGAAATGGGCACAGATCAACATTGTTCATATTCAACATTTAATATAGGTTTGGAGAAGAAGACCTACTGAGTGAAACTGCCATTTTCATTCCATCTTGTATGGAAACATCCAAAATGTTCAATGAGATATAAATTAATAAAAAGTATATATATATATGCATATATACATACATATACACATACTCAGTAAAGTACTATGTAGTTTAGTAATAGGAAAGATAAAAACATTTCAGTTTTCTGTAACTTGGACAGTATTGAAAGGCATCATATTAAGTGAAATAGTCAGAAATAGAAGGACAAATGCTGGATATATATTCTTTCAAAGGAAGTTCCTAGGAAGCCAGAATGGTGGTGCAGGCAGTACTGCATTTGCCTTGCATGTGCTAACCTAGGACGGACTGTGGTTCCATTCATTCCCCAGTATCCCATATAATCCCCCAAGCCAGGAGAGATTTCTGAGCACATAGCCAGGAGTAACCCCTGAGCATCACTGGGCATGACCCAAAAAAGAAAAAAAAAAAAAAAAAGAAGTTTCTAGAGACAGTCCACTTTGAAAGATAAAGTTATGCTCACTGTCCTTGAAGGAAAACTATAACAATTATTAATAATATTTCTACAAGGGAAATATATTTAGCTCTTTTTACTTATTTATGCATTATTTATAATCTGGGAATACTTATTTTATATTTCACACATGTTTTATTACTGAGGTTGTTTCAGTTTTTACCATTGGGGCTCTTTCACTTTGAATAGCTTCACCACTAGATCTGCTCTATTTTTGTTCTGAGCACTCCCTTATTATAACCATCTTATCTCACATTTTCTTGCCCTTCTCCTAGAATAAGAAATTTCTCCAAGTTCTCATTCCTTTCATTAGTGAATAGTATGAGAAAACCGAGGTCAGAGGTCAGTTACTTATTATTCCTATTACTTAAGTTTTATTTAGTCTAAACCCTCTCAACTGACAGAACAGAGACATCTATGAGACCATTTGCCTGTTGTATACTTATTTGTAATTATTTGTCTTTGTAACCAGCTCAACTGCTATGTGTGAAATTAAAGTTTTACTGATTTCAACCAACTAACCCATTTCCATTCAGATTATTCTGGCCTCCCACCTGCGAATTTCTAGGAGGGCAGATCATCTGTGTGATAATGGTAAGAGTTATAGAAAGTGTAGTAGTAGAACCTGGATGTTTACAGGGGAAAAAAATCTAGGTTCTACTTACTATTCACTATTCATTTTTTTCATTGTTTTGTTCCAGTAAGCCTGTGTGATTACTTTAAAATTCTTACTTTTTCCCTTTGTGGGAACTAACTTTATCAACTAGAGCAAAATATTTATGTATGATTTCTTTATTTTTAAGTTTTGCAGGCTAAGACTCCATTTTCATTCTTACTTAGATTAGAACTCTTTTTCTTCATCTTTTCAATCTGAACTTTAAATCTTTAGAGTGAGGCTGATTTTAATGTACATTTGTTGTATCATTATACATTTGTAATAGTTATATATTTTTGACACATTGTAAATTCTAAGCTAATATCTTTACCCTTTTAAGAGATTGTTCTTTAATTTGCATGCATTTAGTTTCAGTAGTTGTATTGTAAAGATTATTTCTATTTATTTTGTCTTGGGGCCAAACACAGAGGTGCTTAGGGTTTACTCCTGAGTCTAAGGTTGGGGGATCTCTTTTGGCATGGTTTGTGGACTATATGTGGTACCTGATATAGTCAGGTGCAAGGCAAGTGCCCTATTAGCTATACTATCACTCCAATCCTTGTAAATTTAATACATTTAGATAACTGCATTTGACATAAACTAAGAGAACTTCCTTAAATTTACATAGGCAATATTCCCTATGAATTCCCAATTCTGAAATTATAAAAGGATATATTTTATAATTCATTTTATAGGCAGATAGATAATGTTCTTAAATATTTGTTCTCTTAGAAGTTTACTCCATTACATTCAACATCAAAGACAATATAAATTATATATAATAATTATATAACATTAATATATTAATATATACTATATATTAATATATAATATAAATATATAATATTATATATAATAATTATATATAATTTAATATATAAATATAATATAAATTATCTGCCAATCAGGGAAAGGATCCACATATCTCAATTATAACATAGTCTTGTTTTATGTTCATAGGCAAGACATTTAACTATGTGAGACCTTAGTGTTCTCATAAGTGTAATTAAATGAGTGTATTTGAATAAAAGCTAAAGAGTTAAAAACAAAATTATGGGTTCAAATTTTACCCCCTTAATGTCTTAGAGACTAACCAGGGGCTGGTTACCCGGTTCTTCCTTGGCTCTCTTTCTTTCTTCTATTAATCACTGCACTGTATTTCCCTTGTTTATTGCTTTAGTGCCCATTACAAAGCATCCTTTATTATAACTTGTAATTTCTAGTTTAATTTTAAGGGAGTACTTCTCTTTTATAAGTTGATAGATTTTATATCAAATTTAATA
The DNA here is from genome assembly GCF_024139225.1 of Suncus etruscus. Classification (NCBI taxonomy): domain Eukaryota; kingdom Metazoa; phylum Chordata; class Mammalia; order Eulipotyphla; family Soricidae; genus Suncus; species Suncus etruscus. The sequence continues at coordinate 84,021,752 of NC_064852.1, forward strand.
AGAAACAACTTGCTTTGAAGTAATTAAATTTTATCAGAGCAAACTAAATATATGGTGATAGACTTACAATTCATCTAAAATTCATCCTCAACTGTTTATAAAAATTTTAACTAAATTTCTTCTATTTTTTTAACCAGGATAATTTCATACATAAAACCTAGGTTATATGTCAATTTCACTTTTTGAACTATTTTTTTACTTCTAAGGAAAACTATTTTAAGAAATTGAAGGAGGCAAAATAATAAATAGTACAATGGGTAAGGCATTTGCCATGTATGTGATTGACCCAGGATTGATCCCTGGCATCCCATATGGTGCCCCTCTGCACTGCCAGGAAGTGATTCCTGAGTGCCATGAGTTACCCCTAAGCATTTTTGGGTGTGTCCCAAAATTTTAAAAAAGGGAAGAAAGAAAAAAATTGAACCTGAAAACAACAAATTACCAGTGGGTCTTCTTCAGACTGTACTTGTTAAACAAATATTTTTAACTTGTTTAACTCTATTTTGTTTGCTGCTAAATGTATCCTATTGCCTTGAAAGAAAGGAATACACCTAACTTATACAGTGAGCAATTTTCTCTCTAAGGAGTATTTTACTTATTTAAGTTCATCCTAGGTCAAATTTAGAGCAGTCCTATTATGATTTGTATTCCTTCCCATAGATATTCTTAACTGCTTCAGGATGTATGACTAATTAGAAAAAATATACACAGTAACCACCTGCATAACTTTGCATTGTGTTATGTCATACAGATTGCCCTTTAAGTCATTAACTTTTATAGAGGTCTTCAAAATCAAATTCCTAGCAGAAAATGTATGAGTTCTTTCAAAAGCTCAGGTAAACAAAATAATATTAGATGATAAGAAAGAATACTTGCTCCTTATCTGGAGGATATGTATTTGAAGATTATATATTTAAAGGTGAAAAATTTAGTCATTTTTATGGGTATTTTTGGGGGTTGTTTCTTGTCACACTCAGTAGTGCTTAAGTGTTACTTCTGGTTCTATGCTCAGGGATCACTCCTTAGGGGGCTCAGGGGACCATATGGGATGTTGGGAATCTAAACCACATCAGCTATGTGCAAGACAAGAGCCCCACTCTATACTCTGTACTGTACTTTGTACTCCCAACCCACTTTGGCCCCTGATTTATTGAAATAGTATTTAATGACCAATTGTATTGTTTTAACTCGATCTGCAATTTATTTTACTTGCTGTGCCAACATTTAAAACAATATTTTTATTGAGACCATTGTGAATTACAAGTCTTTCACAGTTGTATGCCAAGCATTTAGTGACAGTGAATTAGGGCTATTCCCACCACAAATGTTGTCCTCCCTCCTTCATAGTTCCCAGCATGCATCCCATACCCTCTTCCCCAACCCCCTGGACTACTAATGTTATAGGTCCATTTTGTGTTTAGCTTGTTATAGTTTGGCTCTTTTGATTCTATTGTTGTTGAGTTGAGCTTGGGTATTTAGATCTGACATTTTTACCACTCAATGTTCCTGAGACCACTTGGCCCCTGGGCCCATCCACTTTTTTATTTTTTTTCTCAATTAGTAGGAAGACATAGAAATAACAAAGTTATTCAAGTTCTATGGTTCTATGGAAAAGGTGAGAGACCCTATCTAAAATGTAAGTAAAATTAAAAGAAGAGAAAAAGAGGGAGAGAGACAGGTGTGGCTTTTTTTTTTTTTTTTTTTTTGCATAGGCACACCAAACATTGGGAAAATTAGAAAGTTCCATTGGCCTAAGAGATACAGGGTGTCTCCACCCATGAAACATACTGTCAAAAAACCAACTACAAGCTCCAGGCATGTTGATTGTCCAACCCCAATGTCTCTCTTTATGGTTGCAGAAAGAGTTATGCTCAGTCATGGTTGTCAAAGGCAGTCTTCTATAGTTGGAGATCTTGGTTTTTGCATAGGTCCTAGAATAAAGCCTAAGATAAAGTCTTTCTTTGTCGTCCCAGGAAAAGTTCTGCTTAGTCAATGTTGTTGTAGACAATTTTCTGTAACTAAAATTATTGGTTCTTGCACGAGTCTTAGGGCAGAGCATCTTCTGATTTCATCTAAACCTTAGATGGTGAGGTAGGCCAACCTGCTCTTATATCAAGTTGTTGCTGTTTCCTAGGGTGTCTTATGGGCCTACCCTGGAGCAGGTTGTTGCCAGGGCAGTATTCAGGTCCCCCCCAGGGGGAATTTGATTCCTGTTGCTGGTTCTGTAATCCGTGCCATTACCAATATTAGGATCTGAGGTTCAGGGTTGGACAGTAGATGTCCAATCCATTGAGGCCTAAGTCAAGTCTCCATAAAAAATGCTCAGGGTGAAAGATAGCCCACTATAAAATTTATAAGTTCCCATCCCTATTAGACAAGAACCTCTTTCTATATGTAAGATTTCTCCATTTTAGTGTGCCTATGCAAAAAGGAACAGTGCCACATAATACTGCTGGTGCATATGGGGGTAAAAATAACAAGCTAAATAATCTCTATAATCTGATTTTAACCTAAGCTCATAACCCAAAGAATAATTTTCAACAATAATTTCCTATTAAGCATATACAAAAGAGGGATGAGAGAAGTTACCTCTACATATGGAAATAGACACTAAAAATTATAACTATTATGGAAATGCATCTAATACAAAAAAAATAGAAAGTCCCTTTAAGTCTTTTGAGATAGTTTGGGGTGTAGAATGCAGAGCACAGTTTTATCTCATCCCATGGTCTTGTGGAGTCTGAGAAATGGTTCACAGAATTCGGGAATCAAGTAGTGACCTTGAGTTGAGGGTCTCTCGGGAGTCGAATCCCATAGCAAGCAACAGTTTACAGTGCACAGAAGTGGGGTGGAAAAAGGGCCGCATAAAATGGGTCTGCAGAAGTGGTATCTGCAGGATGTTCCCAGGGTGAGAAATAGAGGGCAAAGAGGGTATCCTTTCACTTTGGAATTTGGCTGGGAGCTTGAGGGGGTAGGGTGAAGTTTCTGATCCCTAAAGCCTGGGCAGAAGTTACCTGGGAAGATTTTATTTTCTTTTTATCTGATCTGAAGGCGTTTGGAATGTGGGTTGTCCTGCGGGGTGTGGGGGAGGCAGTCTGATGCGCCTAGTGGTGGTTCTGAGGGTCCCAGGGATGCCCTCGCGGTCTGGGAATAGAGCAAGGGTGAGGCAGAGTTCACAAATCTGAAGCCTGACCGATTTGCAATCTTAAAGCACAAGTTTTAGATTAGGGTCTTAAAGATGTTAATTGTTCCTTCCAATTAAATACCATTTAACTTTTAAGTTTGAATTTGATATTACTCTAACTTCTATATATCTGACTATAACTTAAGCATGGCCAGATAACACTTCAGGGTAGTTCTGTGTAACATTATCTAATCTGGCCACTCTGGGTGGGCCCTAGAACATGAACAAGTCCAGATTTTCTTGCTCAAATTCAGATGCTATCAGATGTGGTAATACCTGGACGTGATTTAGATCGAAACTAAAAAGTTTCATAAAGGTTTTATGAAGATGACTGATATACGAATATCAGAAAGTTACTACAAAGACTTACCTTAAACATGAGATCAGCTGCAAAAGTAGACAATAAGATGGAATTTCCTTGTCTGCTAAGGAATTCTTTTAAACAAATAAAATATCCTTTTAAGGTCTAAATTTCAAGGCTTTTCTATTGTTCTGTAGATTCAACTGTCAGGTTCTGCTATTATATCTTTGTCATTATTTTCTTGGTAAAATTATAATAAAGGCCAACTTTAATTAAAAACCACTACATTTGAGGACTGTTCTAATCTCACGGCATGTACTAACTCACTTTTTTGGTTTTTCTACCAGGACTTTTATTCTTATTTTCTAGGACATTGTCTAACAACCTCTCCCTGTTAGTACTTAAAAGTTATCTTTCAGGAAGGAATTGGCTTTCTTCTGTACTCTCTATTGAATGTGGTGGGAAGTTGGAGTAAATTTGGGGATAGCTGTGCTGCCTGTGTGCCCTGGAAATCAGTGTGTCTTTCTCTGGGTCCTACACATTGGCAGCAAAAATAAATTTAGTAAAGTTTTTTTTTTAATAATTCTTATTTTGGCCAAAGTGAATTACAAAACTTTCACAGTAATATTTTAGGTACATAGTGACATTGAATCAGGGGCATTCCCACCACCAATGTTGTCCTCCCTCTATCCCTGTTCTCAGCATGCATCCCATATCTCCCTCCTTTACCCCCTGGGGCTGCTAGTATAAGTGGTCCCCTCTGTGTCTAGCTTGTTGTAGATTGGATATCAATTCTGTTGTCATTGGCTTTGGATTTGGTGTTTAATCTGATCAATTTTTATTTCTTCTCAATGTTCATACTACTGTTTGGTCTTTATTTATTGGTCATTATTTCCCCCTCAATTTATGAGGCAGAACAAGATGGTTCAAGTTACATGGTTCTGTTCAAAGGAAAGGCAAAAAAAAAAGACGGGAACAAAAATCAAACAAGCAAAAATGGGAGGAATCCTTCAAGAGGCTGTAAATATCAACTTAATAGAAGAAAGGGAAAAAGGAAGAAAAACATAACAACAGTACAAAAAATATCAAACAAAATAAAACTGAAAAGCACCACAGCAATAAAGACAACAACCAAACAATAACCATGGCCCCAAAATAAAAAAAACAAAGCAACAAACAAACAACAACAATAACAAAAAATAATTTGTGCTTCTTTTTTTTCTTTTTTTTTCATAGGCACAGTAAATATTGGGGAGATTAGGAAGGGAATTTCCTTGAATTTTTATTAGTCATGAACTGGATCAATTGAGCTATAAAGTATCATCAAAGGCAAGATTTTTCCTAAGATTAAGTATGCAGGAACAATGAATGGTCTTCATATCACTCAGATTAAGTCTACCCCAATCTCTGTGGGACTGAGAAGAAAGAGGAGACTTGCATGTCCTATACCTAGAGAGTTAAACTTCATGAAAAAGGTCACTAAATTACCGATATATGTCCCATCAACTTCCATGCCAAATCTATACTCATAATGATCTGAAAGGTCACTTTTCTTGCCCTGTCCGCTGTCTAAGATCCTTCCCCTTTTCTTTCCATCCTGAGCCTGTGAGGAGGGATCTTTCTCATCTTCCAAATTTCAAATTCTCTGCACACACTCCCACAGCAAACTGCTATCTACTGGATGTGCATACTTGTTAGGTTACACCTTATTTTACGTAAAATAAGGATCATCCCTGGTTTCATCCCTGGTTCCCTTGTATCTGTTTGTCTGCAATTTGGTTTCACCCAAAACAAAGATATGTAACTGTGTAAGGTAGATGTTATTATCATCTCTATTTCATTGATAAGGAATTTTGGAGAGGTTAAATAATGTGCTCATAATTTCATAATTAATAAGTATTCTTTTCTGTCCATCAACTGTAGGTCATTTAATACCCTAAATAGAAAAGCATTTAGAGAAAAATAAATTGAGAACGTGTAAGACTAAATTCATCACTAAGACATTCCTTCAGAGTTGTGGTTTGATAGGCCTAGATTGTTCCTAAATATTGCCTTGCAATCACATTCTCATTACTAAGATCTAAACTATATATAGCAATACTAAGTTATGTTCAGAAGAATGAATATGCAAGTTGATCATATAAGGGTTAAACAGTAAATAATACTTTGGACATAAATTATAATGTGTACCCTTTAATGTAGATTGTATAGAAACTGGTTGCATTCACCAAGTAAGAGGTTAATAAGGGGTTAAGAGCCTTATAGAGATTTGAACCTTTCAAAATAGAGTCATTAATAAGAACTATTAAGAAACTAATTTGAACTGAATGAATGCTTTTAGCCTCCTGGCAATCCTCTGTAAAACAAAGTACTTACTGTGCCTGGCATTATTTGCTGTCATGGTCCCATTAAGAAAGAATTTTTCACTCCTTAAAAAAAAAAGGACAGAAAGAAGAATTGCTTTACAGAGTATGGAATGTTTAAGGTGAAACTAGAATTTGAGACTCACTATGATTCAATCTATGTTCTTTATACCATGTTATTCTTTATCTATATTTTGAAATGCAATAATTTAATGTATGTGCCTTTTCTCCAGAAGAAGCAAATAATTGTTTAGAGTTATTATTCTGTAGTCCATAAAATATGGTTGTTCTGGGAATGTTACAGTCCAGGAAAGACATTATAAGGAGCATGTAGTCTGATACTTTCTGTTTAAAAAACAATTCAGAGACACTTTGTGATTTGTAAAAGTTTGCCAGCAAGTTGTATATAATCCTAACTCTTGTTTGCTAAATTATTTTTTCTCATTTTTGTGTTTTTCTTGTTTCCAAAAACATTTTAGTAATCTATAAAGACCTACTTTATAAACCGGGAAAATTTGAATAACATACTGTTTTTTGTATCACCATTTTGACCTGCCTATTTAAATGATAACCCAATATTTTCTAAATGAGAATATAAAAATTTTGTATTCTAAAAACTTTGAATTCTAAATCCTCAACTAAAATTCAGGAACTGAGACAATTCATTTTTTGTTGTTGTTGTTTTTGTTTTTGTTTTTTTGGGCCACACCTGGCGGTGCTCAGGGGTTACTCCTGGCTGTCTGCTCAGAAATAGCTCCTGGCAGGCACGGGTACCATATGGGACACAGGGATTCGGACCAGCCACCTTAGATCCTGGACCACCTTAGGTCCTGGATCGGCTGCTTGCAAGGCAAACACTGCTGTGCTATCTCTCCGGGCCTGAGACAATTCTTTATGCAGATAGAGAAACACTTTTTAGAGTAAAGTAAAAGTAATTGTGTTATATAAAGTTGGTGAAATATAGAATATTTTTAACATAAATATTCACTTAAATTTTGAAATCTAAATATTTTAGGTCAAAGGTTTTATTTATTCATTTATTTTTTAATATCTTTATTTAAGCACATTGATTACAGGCATGATTGTAGTTAGGTTTCAGTCATATAAAGAACACCCCCCAGGTGAAAGGCTTTAAAAGAAAAATTTTAATCCTCTGGCTTTAAAACAAAAAACCCAGCAAAACTCTTTTATTGTTACATTCATAACATCACTTTTACCCTGTAAATACTCTCTTGGAATTAATGATACATTCTGATGTGATTTATAAAGCAAAGACAAAGTGGAGCAAAATTTACTTCACTCACTGTTACCATGCCTCTTATTCCTACTTTCAAAATTCAAAAGCTCAAGTAAAACAACTGATTAACAATAAATCAGAATGCTAGTACACAAGAAAAATCAAACCAAAACTGTTTAATTAATTTTTCATATTTAAATATCTTTCTTTCCTCCCACATCAGTAGTAAGCAATACAATATGTCAAAATAGGCCAAGGGGTGGACGTTCTATATATTTTTGTCCATTCTTGTAGTGAATTTTCATTAGTAATTTAATAATTCACTAAAAGGATTAAATCCAGATGAGAAAAAAACTCTTTTGAAAAAGGTTTTGATAGGACCACACACATTCTCAAAGGAGTATTTTATTTGCTGGTTAGTGTTGCTCAGTCATGACTTTGAAATTCTTACATTCCAGAAGCTTAGAAGGTTCAAAGGTTAAATCAATAGCATTCTGCTACATTCAACTTATTATGTGCCAGGTAGCAGAATCAGTATAATAGAGGTTAAGTAAATCTACTTCTCTAAAATCTGTGTATCCACTTACTAAATATTAAATATAATTAATTGTACAAGCAAGCTCACATTACAACATTACTCAAAAGTTTGCTTTGAACAGAATCACTATGTAACAGTGACGCCACCATAACTTCTCATACCTTTTAAAGAATTGTTGACTCAATAAGGAAATGCCCTTTTGCAACTCTTTAATAAATATAGTATATTTGTTTCTTTGGTAGGTAATGCAATTTGTCTCAGGAAAATACTATATATATATAGTGTTTCATGGGAATATGTACCATTTCTGGAGCTATTAATAACAATTATAATTTCAGGACTACATAGAACAGTGATATGTTAATTAAGTCAAGAGTAATATAAAGTTTCAGAAAAATTTTAATCTTCAAATATCAGATATTTGGATTAATTATAGGCAGGGAAGTGATTTCATTATATAGTACAGAGTATTAACTAGAAATTAAATTAAACTAAATTAAACTTCCTAGGAAGAAAACATACATTAGATGATAACACACACCTGAATTTTTAAACAAAATCTCACCTACAGGTCCACAGCTGTTTTCACCTCTTCCTCTTCCTGTAGTCACAGTGAAAGAAGAATCCCTCCTCCTAGTGCAAGTCCTCTGTGTTCTGTGAATACCATTTCCAGTCACCCATGTCTATTTATTATCTCTCCAATGTATCCTAAGCCCCTTAAAAAACTCTGCCTTTCAACTTTCCCTTTCAACAATGCTTAAATAATGTTTGTCCTTCCATCACACGTGCCCAGTTTTCTTTCCTTCTCTGCTAAGTTTAGTTAACATCTCAATTTCCTCATTTCCCATTTATCTGATACATATGATAACTATATCATATATATGCTTTCTAAACTCTTAAATTCTAAAGCACATTTTTACTAAATCATCTCTTCTTGGGGGAAGGGAACAAGAAAAGGAGGAAGACTCCCAAACAGTGCTCAGGAGGTTGAAAGGCCCTACTAGTGACTCTTAGCCAACTGGGACAGCATTTCAATGCAAGATCTGAAGCTTCTGTATTGTTCCTTGGGTCCTTTGGTGCCAGAAATACCCAGACTATGTTAGCAGTGCTGGGAGCTCACAAGTAGACAAAGTAGCCATGCTCAGTCTTGCCCTTCAGGGCTACCTCTAGATATTCAAAGAAAAATGGTGAATGTAGGATGCAGTGAATTGAACTCATATCTAGCTCATGCTAGACGTGTATCCTTACTGCTATACTCTCTATAGGCCCCTACCTAAACCATGCTTCCTGAGACAAGCAATAAACTTTTTGTTGCAAACACCAGTAACCACATTCAAACTATCTCACTTAATAATATCTGAGTGCATTGAGAAGAACTTTTACTGAGGCCACAAAGACTGTGGGGTTAGACAATTTAATATGCCCAGAACCTGGTCTTAGTCGTATGCCTCATAGGTAAGGTCTCCCTGTTTTTAAGCCAAAGGTTTTTCTTTTCTATTTTCCCCAACTTTTTCTGTGTCTATGAAAACAAAACAAAATGAAACAAAATCAAAGACAAAAACTGCCCCCACACACCCCTTTTATTTATTTGTTTTTCTCTCTTTTATAAATTTTTAAATGTCTTTTAAATTTTTTATCTTTTAAATAGGGTTCTCACCTTCTTCATAAAACCTGGGGACACAGATTGCTTTATTTTTACCAAATATTCCCACATTTTTCTATAAAGCTAAGGGGAAAAAATAAAGAAAGGCTAGAGGCCAGGGGACAAGTGGTCTCGGATGTATTGGCAAGGAAATAAATAAGGACAGAAATAAATATTCAAGCTGAAGTCAATGACAATAGAATCAAGAGACTCTAAACTTTAACAATATAAACTTAAATGCACCTGTTATATTGGCAAGCCAGGAGGCAAAGATGGTGGTATCAAATGCACTCTGGGATCATTGGTGGAGGGAAGTTGATACTGGTGGTGTGACTGGTTTCTGATTCACTGTATATCTGAAATTCAACTATGAAGGACTTTGTAGAACATAATTCTTTTAATAAAATAAAAAATATATATGTTTGTTCAGTATGTGCAAACTAAAGTGTTTCTTTTTTATTTTCACAGCATTAATTTCCTAGGCAATCTCAGCCATTTTTATGGGTCATATACTACTATGCATAGATAACTCCCAGAACATATGCCCAGCCTAAATCAGATCTGAAAATCCAAATGAAATATTCAATAGACTCTTCAGCCCCTCCTTATGGCACAGACAACTGAAACTCAGCCTTCTTAAATGTGTCCTCATTTCCCCATTTCAATCTCCTATGTTTCCTATTGAAAAATTTATCAGATACTCCCTTTACTCCTGTCAAAAACCAGTGAACAATATTGAATCCAAACAATACTGAATCCAAACAAAGAGAATTGCTATTTGCTTAACATTTATTTAGTGGGTGCATTGGCTTTCTAAGGCTGCTGCAATAAATTACTACAAGATTGGAGACTTGGGGCCGGGCGGTGGCGCTGGAGGTAAGGTGCCTGCCTTGCCTGCGCTAGCCTAGGACGGACCGCGGTTCGATCCCCCGGTGTCCCATATGGTCTCCCAAGAAGCCAGGAGCAACTTCTGAGCGCATAGCCAGGAGTAACCCCTGAGCGTCACAGGGTGTGGCCCAAAAACCAAAAAAAAAAAAAAAAAAAAAAAAAAAAGATTGGAGACTTAACCAATAGAATTGTATTATTATCACAGAAATCTGAAGCCCAACTACCTGAAATCAAATGATCATCAAGGTCTTATTTCCTAGAGTAAAAAACTTTCCTGCCTCTGCCAACTTCTGATGGCCAAAAGCTTTCCTTGGCTTGTGCTGACGTATATAGAACATGAAGGGAGAGCTGAGTGATATTACAGGTGGTAAGGAAGGCTTTCTTGAGTAGATATGACAGGGGATACTGTAAGAAAGGCTTCCTTGAAGTATATTTCAAGTTGTAAAGAAGACTTCCTTGAGACACTAATCTCTGGTACCACACTTGTCCCCCATAAACCACCAGGACTACCCCTAAGCACACAATCAGAAATAGTTCCTGATCACCTCTGAGTAAGGCCCCTCACTGGAAAATCTCCCACAAAAAAATAAAATGAATTGATTCCCTAGACAGTTTTATATGCAACTGTTTTATATACAGACTCATTTAAAATTTTCTAAGACTTTTCTAGTTGCAGTTCTTAAACTGTTCTGAGGATTCCCTGAATTGGTTAATATATAATAAATTAAACTATTTAATTATCTTTGCCTTATTCCTACCATTAGAGTCTATTCTAGTCTCCATCTAAGGCTCACCTTCTTTTCCAATTATATAATCAAGGCTTACTAATGCTTATGGAAATATGGGAGTCAGGGAAAGGGGGATATTGTTCTGACAGACTCACTCTAGGCTCCAGAAATGGGAAGTTATGCCTCTTTACTAATCTGGCCTTGGGGCCAGAAGATGGACTAGTAGAAAGAGTGACTGCCTCACAATTCCTCTGTTTATTCTTCCAGTTGGGCAGGCTAGACCAGCCTTTTAGTACTTTGAACATGGCCCTAAGCAGAGTACTTGAAGTGTATGTCATCCTTGTTCTACTGGGAACTACCTTGCTGCTCATTATCTTACAGCTATGACTGCAGTGTAGAGGGTGGATATCTTACTAGAAGAGATACAAAAATATAAAGGGGGGAAATGCTACCTGTCCCAGAAAATCACAACCCCCCTAGTTTGTCCCAGAATAGCACAGAGCAGAGGTCTACTACAGAGGTTCTTAGAAGACACACTTGAGTCATCATCAGTGTTACAGCTTTGACTGCCTTAAGCAGAAAGGACTTAATAGTTCTAGTGTTCCTCCTCCTCAGAGCTCTGCAATGCTGCCCCCTCCCCTCCTCACTCCACCCTTCAGCTCCTAGCCCTGTTCAGGGTATTTATTTACTCCTAACACAGAGAGATATAATCACCATTTTCCAAATACTTCCTCTACCTGGATTATATCTTTCCTTTGAAAAATGAAATTTCTCCTCTAACACCTGACTTCTTAAGAGAAGTCAGCTCAGGGGCTGACTAGAGATTTCTTCTCTATGTATGTAACATGTTCTGTCTTACTGTTAGTCCATCTCTGAAGAAAATAGAAACACTTCAACTTGATACTTGATTCCATGTCACTTTTAGAAAATTCTTAGTATAGCTATTTTCTCTTCCCTTTTTAAGTAGGCTCAATGAATGATAACACGGTTAATAACAGTTTCAGGTACACAATGATCCAACACCCTACCATCAGAATGTCAGTGTCCCTCCTCCAATGTCTCGAATTCCCCCTCATTCCCACCACCCACTATACCCTAGTCAAACTCAGTTATGCTAGTCAAGTGTCAGGAGTAGTTATTAGTGGTCCTTTATTACTCCCCTTTTATGTTTCTTTATATTAAACAATGAACAAGATCATCTGTCCCTCTCTAACTGACTTCACTCAGTATGACACTCCAGATTTATTCATGTAAAAGCAAATTGCTTAATTTTTTGTTATGGCTGAGTAATATTTCATTGTGTAAATGTATATTTTGTCATGCTTATGTATATTATTTATAAAAAAAACTTTAAGCATGGCTAAAAGAGTAAAAATTAAGAAAACTCCCATGCTTTATCACAAACAGACTATTTATGGGTGGTCATGGTATATTCATAGTGAAGCCATGAGATTGTTCTTTTGCCTCGGGTCATAGGCAACCTTGATTGGGCCTAACTCCTTTACACTGAAATACTCTAAGTCTAAGGGGACTGAGCAGATTCCTTGGACAATACTTCACCATCGACTTAAACAGTACTACACATTGTCTCAGATTGCATTTTGTCAGAAATCAGCAGCATTCAATCTGATGTTATCTGTGACTGCTGCTTGTTTATTTGAGGACGTCTACAGCTTGAGTCATCTCTTTCTTTATTTCGGTTCTTTTCAAAAGGGCCTCTTTGTGGTCATAGGCACTGTAAGTAGATGGAGTGGAACCTGGAGTTAATGTGTAAAGATTTTCATCTTCAGAGAGTTTCGTTTCAAGCTCCCTCTGGATCACATGTGCAGTGAGTTGAGTTTTTGTTTGGATAGAATGCAGTTGGAGAGAAAGAACAGGAAATGGTACATTCCAGTCCCTGGGCAGCAGCTTCTGCTTGTCAAGCTTTTCTTGACAAGAAGGTCACAGACTTTTAGTAAGGGTGGCTATGGGAAGTAATTTACAAGTCATGCTCAGAGAAACAACAGAAAAGTTTATTTTTAAACCAGGAAAATTGTGAACATGCTAGCAAAAACCAAGTTGAAAATGAGCATAACTCTAACTAAACAAGTTAGGAGAAGAGATTAGATAGATGAGAGAGACACGAGGTGGGAGGAAAAGCAAAGCAAAAAATGGGTGTATCCTGCCCACAAATCAGGGAAATGTATCAAGAGATATAGCAACTGCTGCCCAAGTTCTTGACAGAGAAAAGAATGGAAAACCTGCGTTTAAGGACACAATGTAGCATTCAACTTTTGGCCATCCTGGGCAGAGGCACTATCAACTTCAAGTTGATGCTTATTTCAGAAGAAAACCAGGCAAATAGACACAAGGCATGATTACAGATATTAGATATGTAGTCTTACAAATGCATGCATTCAGATTAGAGAAAATGGCCTGCTGGTCTTTCCGGAATTCTGGGATGAATAATTTCTTGCCATCCCATTTCTCTCATTGAAATTCTGAGAATAATGTGAATCTTTGTTTTTCTTCCACACATGAAAGACACTATATGGACCTGAGTCAATCTTGCAATGTTGTTCTCATAAGTCCTAACTTCTTCCATGATTTTAGCTAATGTAGATCATGGTAGATATATCAATACCATCAAGTATCAGCATTACAAGGTGTGATCAATTTAGGTTGGTTCAGTCTCTCAATTATGCCTGAGTATAGTCATACTGCCAAGATCTTCAAAGAGAAAAGATGGTGAACAGTAAAATTTCTCAGCATAAACACACTTCATCATCCTAAAGCTCACAAAGAAGTTGCACAATCTATCCAAGTCAAAAAATCATTTATGGGATAAAATTGAAAATTGTCAACTTCCTTACAAATCCCAAGTCCTTTGAGAACTAATGACTTCTTATTAGTTTCCCTTTCTTTTCTTCATTTCTCCCTTCCATTTTTCTTCCTACAAAACCTAATAGTTGCCAGAGTTATCAGTAAAAGATAACTCTGATTTCGAGCTATCCAAATTAGCATGTGAATTTTTTTATGTTATTCTATTCTTTTTTTTATTATTTAAAGCTGTAATTTTCATGCAGATTCCTAAAACATTACTTTTTTCTTAGAAGTGCCACTTGTGTTTAAGCTAGGAAGAACTCCAGTGTCAAGTGAAAGGGATTTCTTCTTTCATGAATTAGCCTTTCTTTGGTTGTGCCATCAAAAAAGTGAGGACACTGCAGATTTCCCAAATCTTTTCTAGACTTGCAATAAATGGTTCAAGTAAATCACTGGAGGCCTTTATTTTTGAGTGACTCATACTATTGAGAGCCAGCTTTTATGGGTTTCAAACCCAGCTAACTTCTCACTGCCTTCTTTGTCTTTTTACACAGCACTGCTAGGTTTAAGTGAACTCAGATACTGTACTTGAACTATACAACTTGCTGCTAGTTGCATCCCATAAAGTTTTATCTGCCTACTTTGTTGGATCTAAGTAGTATGCTGGTATGAATTTTTTTTCTTCAATCTGAAATAGTCTTGTCTCAGTTCGGCAGCATATATACTGAACTACAATCTTAATGTAAGTCTGGAAATTTATGGTTCTATGGTATGTCTTCATAATAAAATAATTGCTTTTTTTTAAAAGGGAAAAAAGGCTCATTTCTTGTTTTCTCTGACATTTTAGGTAGTATAATATGCAAGAAGGTATAAACATTGACATTTTAATCTAATATTAAAAAAAATAACTTATATAGCCAAAACACAAAATGATGTTGAAAAGATTTCAAAAAAGGAATTTAGTCATACATTTTACTAACAATAAAATTGTTGCAATTCAAGATATTTCTCTAACAAGGTAAAATCTTATCAACTTTTTATCAATGCATCCTAGTGATATCTTCTTTTATTATTAATAGCCAAGGACCTTTTGATCTTTTGAATTTTCTTCCTTATTGACAATCTCTGTCTCCTAATTTATTTTTATTTTATTTATTTATTTATTTATTTTTGTTTTTGGGTCACACCCAGTGGTGTTCAGGGGTTACTCATGGCTATGTACTCAGAAATCACTCCTGGCAGGCATAGGTGACCATATGGGATGTCTGGATTCGAACCATCATTTGTCCTGGATTGGCTGCTTGCAAGGCAAATGTCCTACTGCTTACCGCTACACTATTTTCAGACCCCCTGTCTCCTAATTTAAAACTTACTTCCTAACGTGTTTCAAATGAGATATAAATCATGCAGATTTTGAGATCTGATAGAATATTTTGAGTGGTCAAAAAGAATACTGTCATCTTTCTTAAGTAATTTTCCTTATATGTGTTTCTTGAATAAGCAAGCAATATGAAATTAGTGCTCCTCAGTCTTTCACTTTATAGATCAAAATCAAGTTCACCCGAATAAGCAAAAAGATAAGAACTTTCAACCTATCAGGCTCTCAAACTTACATACTGACTATCGAAACAGGTTATGTGACCTATAGAAGCAAGAGCTATTTCTCATCCTCCCTTGTGAATAAGAATATTTATTGTTGCCACTTTAATCTTAAAACAGATAATAAATATTAACATTTAATGATTGCTGATATTTGTCAGTTTTTTCTTTTGAATCTCTTGCAATTCAAAATTTAAAATGAAAGAAATGATAGATATATCCAGTTCTTTCAATAAAGCTAAATTGTCCAAAATGACTGAGTCAAATAAAACAAGTTTTCTCTACAGAGAAAAAAAATGTTTTAGGGTCTTGGGGCTGGAGAGATAGCACAGCAATAGGGCAAGTTTGCCTTACAAGCGGCCGACCCATGACTGATGTTGGTTTGAATCCCAGCATCCCAGATGGTCCCCAGGAGCGATTTCTGAGCAAAGAGCAGGAGTAACTCCTGAGTGCTCCCTGGTGTGCCTCCCCCAAAAAAAAGAAGTTTTAGGATTCTTGAGACAAAAGACTTGGGGGTGCATTGAGACATTCAAAATACCAGAGCACATGCAATGTGTCCTGGAACCCCAAGTTCAACTCACAGCATTGCATAATTCCATGTGTACAGCACTGTAGCTGTGAGTAGCTCCCAAGCAATGCTAGGCCTGACCCCCAAAACAAACTAAAATAATTTATTTGTGTTTCATAAATTTTGAGATGCTTTCCAACTGTTTAATCTAAAACAAGTTACGTATATACTTTCAGTCTTAGCTTTCACATACGAAAACTTGAGATATATCTTATTTCAGAATATTATTGTGTAGGTTTAGTAAGGAATATTTTTAAAGGAGCATTGTTGGTGTAAAGGTTGCACTGGTGAAGGGGAGTGTTCTTTTTTTATAACTAAAACCCAACTACAAGCATGTTTGTAATCATGGTGCTTAAATAAACATATTATAAAAATTATTAATGCTTGAATCATTGTAGCTATTCAATTTGCTAATAAAACTCTCTTTTTGTAGAACACAGTATTGTTATTCATGAATCTGGCTATATTGCCTTACGTTCTTAGTTTTTTTTAAATATCTTTTTAAAATAGAAGGGTTGGAGCAATAGAATAGTGGTAGGCCTCTTGCCCAACCTAGTATCTATGGCACCCAATATGGTTCTATGGCTCCTCAAGTTTGCCAAAGAGATAGAAGTAAGACCTGAGCACTGCTTGTGACCCAAAATCCAAAAAAGAGAAATTAACTTTTTAAAAAATAAAATATAAGTGTGTGTCTGTGTGTGTTTGTTCAGATTGTGAAACAAGAAATTCAATTAAACTTACTGCTTTTCTTATTTTTTGTATAAACTACGTAGATATTTTTAATCAGAAACTAGATGTTAGTGACAAGGCACTCATGTAGTATTAAAATTAAACAGATGTTCTAAATAAGAAAAAAAATAACGTGAGATGACAACACTTTAGTTACTGAGGTTCTGCAAAACAGGATGCACTTTCCACACCACCTCTTCCTCTCATTCACTGGGGATGACGAGTTACAGTACTTTGGTGCTTGGCAACTTATCATCCCAGAAGGAACTTGGCATGACTATGAACTAGAGGTGTGTGTTGAGTTTGCTTTCCATTTTTGACTGGGGTTTTCAGGGCACCAACTGAGAATATAGAGCTTTCTTTCCATAAAGATTTTAATTTAATTTCTTGAAGCAAGAATAGAATTACATAAATAATAAGGAAGCTTTAAAATATCTAAAAACTCACATTAACTGGGGAGGTCCAACTTTGGGATGTGGGGCAAAACCAGAGTATCCACAGAAAACCCATCCAGACATGAGGAGAATCTGAAAACTTCATATAGAAGCCATTGCAAGGAATTTTATTTTTTTCCTTCTCAACATTATAGCAAAATGGCATTGAGAGAAATAATGTTCTTGGAGGGCCTTCCAAATATGCAAATCACTGGCAAAGAGATATCAGTTCTCTAGAATGAGTCATTTTACTCACACCAAGCATCTAGAATGATGAAAAAAGAGGAGAGGGAACACAATCTAGGATTAGGGTAAGACTTATTTGAATGAAAAACAGAGGAGCCAGGAGTTAGGCCAGACTTATACAAGAATTGCTAGAGGATACAGCTATATGGAGATCATAGGGAAAGAGTATGTTTGAACAGAAAGTAGAGAATGAATCATGGTACCAAAGGTAACAGAGGCTCAATGAGGTCAGGATGGGCAGCAACTGTTACATTTAGCAGTTGATAAGACATGAATGACTGTGGGGAGACATGACATAGCAAAGTGGTAGAAGAGGAAGTAAGTATAGCAAGTTGATAAATCAGTTAGAAGAAAACAAATGGGAAAATTTCTCTGAGAAGTATTAAGCATTATTAGAAACTAGGTGAAAACTGGAGGAAAAGACATTTACCGGATAGTTGTAAAAAAAAATAGTACTCACATACGCACATTTATAGATCGAATGGAACATTTTTGTTGGATAAATAAGATTTATGAATATTAATGAAAAGTTAAAATCTGAAAACATTCAAAAGTTCATTGAAGCCCAGAGCAATAGAATAGTGAGTAGGGCACTTCCCTTTCATGTGGCCAATCCAAGTTTGATTCCCAGCACTCCATATGGTTCCCCTGATCCCTCCAGAAGTTATCCCTGAATGCTGAACTACTAGTCAGGCCTGAGCATTGCTAGTAGCTCCAAAACAAAAATTAATTGAAAACCATACTTCTTGCCCCATAAACATTTAAAATCTTTTATATATATATGCCTACTGACCTTCAATTTGGCCTGGCCATGCTTTATTTTCCTGAAATTTTCAATCAGCATTTCTGCTGCTATAATTAACAAGCCATTAACATAGGTAATATAATGGAGAAGGAAATAGAAAGAGAAGGACAAGGTCGTAAAATACTCAGACTGGAAAACCAACTTCTCTGAAGGACTCATGATGCCTGGTTAGACTGAGTAAGGCCAAGTTGGCTGTGTTCTTTTGCAAATGCAATCAAACTACAATCTCAAATGCGAAAGACCACAAGGACTTAGTCATATGCTTCCTATGCTGTGAAGTATGGATTTGGTCCACTTAATAGACGTATTATTTTAGGAGAGAAGACATAGCTTGTGAAAACAGTGGCATAAAAACAATCACCTAAGTATTTCCCAGCAGAAAATGACATCAAAACAATTACTGTTTGACTGCATACCTTTCTGTGCCATGCCGTGAACACCCAGGGGTGGTGAAATCAAGGGCTTTCTGACAACACTCCTGGGTGTGTTCTACTGATTTGGCGTAGACCAGTTGCTCTGCCCAGTTTCAGGTGGCAGACTCCTCTTGATTGTTAGCATGATCTTAACACCAGAGCAAAATCAACAGAGAAAGTAAAACTTATTTTCACTGCTTATCTGTTCTTTCAGGTTATTTCCCATGCTTTGCATAATTGCTTAAAAATAATCCACAGGACTTTTAGCATTTGGGAAGAGACTTGAAGTTGCAAGGCTTCATTGAAGAAACTCTTTAATGAAGTGCCTTAAATTTTTGCTGGGGAAAGGTAAAATATACATGAGCCATAAAAGAAAAGAATATAGCTTACATCTGAGTCCAGATGTCAATCTGTGACAAATTCAGTGATGAACCAAAGTACAACTAGCAAACAGAAAGGGAAACCTAAGTCTAGAAATGTTTTTTTTTTATTTTTTTTTAATTTTTAAAAAAAATTTATTGTGATCAAAGTGAATTACAGTAGTTTCACAGAAATATTTAAGGCACAATTTAAGACAATGAATTATTTTAGGATTTAAGACAATGAATTATTTAAGACAATGAATGAGGGGCATTCCCACACCGATAGTGTTGTCGTCCCTCCACTCCTGTTCCCAGCATGCATCCCATATCTCCCTCCTTACCCCCCATAGTGCTAGTGTAACTGTTCCTCACTTGTACATCAAAGCAATTATTTGATGAAAGCTCTTATTTGATGAGAACTGCCCATCATCAAGAGAAGGGGCTCAAACACACGGACCTGAAGACTGACTGAAATGGGTCACATAATGGTTCAAAATTAAGAATCTGTTCTACAAAGGAAGCAAAACATTTTTCATTACCTTTTGTTATCGCTTAAGTAATTGATGAAGCATAATTATCCAAAAAAAAAGTGTACTGATCAAGGATGATTTAGAAATATTTTAACTCCAGTCTCTTTCTAGAAGTAATACACGTTTTTGTAATACAAATGATTAATAACCAAGGATAACAAACTAGTCAGAATGGTGACAAATTTAGAAGTGAATGAAGACTCATCCTAAACTTATACCGATAAGCAACAACATAGGGATCCTTTCTGTAATTTTCTCTCCTAACTCAACTTGTAACATTTTTGATACAGATTTTCACTGGATGTCCTACTCTCCTTCCTAATGCTTCCTAAACTCACTCAACTATTGTTCAGGCACCTGAGTGTAGCTTGAAATAGGCCATTATTTCTAAAAAAAATAATAATTTATACATAAATCAATAAATTTGTTTAACTAAAAACCTCAAGGCAACTAAGGGGGGAAAAAGGCAAAACCAGGTGAACCTACAAAGAAGCATTTTGAGTTACTTCCTAGATTATTAAGCGTAGCTCAACTTCTTGCATTTCAGATTTATTTGTTTCATAGCCAATAGTAGTAGCTGAGGTCTGTCCTATTCAGTTTGTTCATGTTCATATGTTCATATGCTGGATATGCATATGCAGTTTGTTCATGTTCATGTTCATATGCTGGGATAAACAAATCACTAGATAACTGCTAATAGGGAAGATAATTTCATATAAATTTCTCAGACCTCATTTTTCCTTGTCTAAAAAGCTATAAATATGTATAGTGTGAAAAAATACTTAGCTCTATGTCACAAAATATTAAGTATATTAAGTTAAATATTTTATATATAATGTAAAATGTTAGAAATAAGTTATTTTCCAGAATCTAAATTAAATTCTTTTCCAGAATCTAGATGATTTTTATTAATATAGAGAATTAGCAAATATCAAGTGATATTTTTCTGTTTGCAGGTGTAAATTAAGCATCATTTGATGTTAATTTACCAGATGCTAAATACAAAGGTTATGTATTGCAAGATTAAACTAAAACATTACTTATGTAAAGTCAGATGATTAGGAAATAAAGGACCATTATCCTGAGTTTGTGAGAGTGGATTGGAGGTGTAGAAAATAAAAGAATAATGAAAGATTATTTGATAGTTATTTTTTTAAATAAGGAAGAAAGAACTCCTTAAATGACTATTGGAAAAAAGTAGGCTGTTTATATAAAGTATCTATTAATATTCAAAAGTTTTTCTTTCAAAAGTTCTTTGACTTATTAGAGATTGTTAAATGGATTGCAGTCCTTTATATTTTAACTTTATTTTTCTTATAAAATTTAATTTATTTTATTTTGGGTTTAATAATTACATTGTTTCTCACAGTCATAATTACAACACCACAACTATCACCAGTTTACTTGTCTCTCTCTCTCACAAGGAATCTAACCCCTCAGCATCTTACCCCAATAATTGTGTAGATCAATTCCCCCATTATGCTGCTCTCATAAAATTCCCCATCAGTTCCTCCATTTGTTGCTAGCTTATTGTATATCTTTAATCCCTATATATAAGAGAGATCATTCTGTAAATGTCCCTTTCATTCAGATTGACTTCATTAAGCCTGATTTTCCTGATATTCTCTAATTCCATTCATGTTACTGCAAATTTCATGATTTTGTTTATTCTTAGAGCTGTTAGTATTTCATTATATATATACATATATATATATCACAACTATCGATCCATGATCAACTACAGATATGCTTAACTTTTATTAAGAACATATAATATGTTAGAATGCCTGCAATCTACAAATTAACTGTTTACAGTTCACATATTAAAGTGACAAACATATAGTGCACATAGATTTAGAAACACATCCTTGACAAGTGAATAGCTATTGTATGTTATCGATCTCCCAATTTAATTTAATTAGTTACTCCTATGCTAATGCTATCCTGTCTCTTCTCTTTTACAAATTTTCAGTCTGTCTTTATTTACATATAATTTCAGTGCTTCTGCTTCTATCCCCAAAACCTTAAAACTAAAACATGAATATAATATATCTGAAAGGCTGAACTAAACAAAAGATTGAAAATTGGCTGACAAAAAAAAAAATAAAAAGAAAAGAAAAGAAAATTGGCTAACTCAATGGTTTTTTTTTAACCTTTCCAATATTTATGGAAAGTGATATGGAGATTCCTCCAAAACTGGAAATTGAGCTCCCATATTTGAGCTCCGAATTGAGCTCCCAGCTATACCACTCCTAGAGATATACCCTAGAAACACAAAAATACAATACAAAAACCCCTTCCTCACACCTATATTCATTGCAGCACTATTTACAATAGCCAGACTCTGGAAACAACCAAGATGCCCTTCCACAGATGGCTAAAGGAGCTGTGTTACATATACAGAATGGAATATTATGCAGCTGTCAGGATAGATGAAGTCATGAAATTTCCTATAAATGAGTGCACATGGAATCTATTATGCTGAGTGAAATAACTTAGAGGGAGAGAGATAGATGCAGAATAGTCTCACTCATCTATGGGTTTTAAGAAAAATAAAAGGCATTTTTGCAATAATTCTCAGATACAAAAGAGAGGAGAGCTGGAAGGTCCAGCTCACAACATGAAGCGCCCCACAGAGTGGTGAGTGCAGTTAGAGAAATAACTACATTGAGAACTCTCATAACAATGCGCATGAATGAGGGAAGTAGAAAGCCTGTCTCAAGTACAGGCAGGGGTGAGGGTAAGAGTGGGGAGGAAGGAGATTTGGGACATTGGTGATGGGAATGTTTCACTGGTGAAGGGGGGTGTTCTTCACATGATTGAAACTCAACTACAATCACATTTGTAATCAAGGTGTTTAAATAAAGATATATAAAAATTACAAAAAGAAGAACTCAGTAAATTGAATGGCAAGCACGCAAGAGCAAGAAAAATCTAGTCTTTGTTTAAACCATTGTGTCTGAAAATGTGAAAATGCATTCTTGTGCCAAACTATAGGATGACTAACCAATGAGATGATAATGAAGCATGACAGATCCTACTGGATTGGGTAACAGTGTTGGTCTGAAGGCTTTGTCAGATATGCGCCTACCAGCCTCTTGCCATCTCCACCTAGGCTTCATTCATATTGAGACCAGCACAGATACACATTGAAAGATTTTTTAAACAGGGAATTCTTTATTATTTAAATAATACAACTACATTTATCTACACTGAAAAGTTTAATGAACTACAAGACTAAGAACAAATCTAGAGGCTCCCTCAATATCAATTATTTAATACATATACAAAGCATTTTTAACTACCAGAAAGCTTTGAAGAAAAATACCTGTAACAGACTTGCAAGTGTCCAATGGAACTCAGAGACTGAGCACAAAAGTATCACTGTATAGAGGGATAAGGAAACCTAGTGGTTCCAAAAACACAGGAAGATACTTTTCTGTTGCTGTCTAGAAACTGTTCATAAAATAGAAGCTTTAATGTATATATAATGACATTCTATCTCTTGCTACTCAGAGTTCAAATTATTTAATTCTACAATTATATATTAATTATATCATCCCTTAAAGAGGGATATTTATATCTTTTCTCTCAGATAAACAGCTTGATGCTGAATTAGTAGTCAAGTGAAAGGATAGCATAATATAATTTTTAAGGTATGAGTCTGTTTTTCATTACAAGGAGGCCCATTTCTCTTCCTTTGCTGAAAGTATCAGGAGAGGTATTCATTGAATAAGGAAGTCCACTTAAAAATACCTATTCCTGCCTATTCTATTAAGCTGTGACTGATCTTCCAAGTAAGGTATAATTTAATGTCACAAGTAAGTACATCACTCCCTTGAGCAGCAGATCCAATACCTTCAACATGAATATATATAAATCACATAATAACTGAATTATGTCACTCCAAAAAGTGTAACAAAGTTATTCACACAAATTTTTTTTTATAATTAGCTATAACTGGAAGAGTAAAACTAGCACTGGTTTGAATCACCATTTCCTGGTAAATCTAAGCAATCTATTATAGTTATGAAATAGAAAGAAAAAAGGCTGAATTTGGGCAAGAAGTTAATAAAGCAATGAGCCTCTTTGGAAGGAAAAGTCTCTTTTTAGTACATAAAATTCAAATACTTAGAACTAATCAGAATTTTTTTTTAAAGAAAAGCCTCCCAGGGGTGGCGTGGTGGCGCTAGAGGTAAGGTGTATGCATTGCCAGGGCTAGCCTAGGACAAACCACGGTTCGATCCCCCAGCATCCCATATGGTCACCCAAGCCAGGAGAGACTTCTGAGCGCATAACCAGGAGTAACCCCTGAGCATTACCGGGTTTGGCCCAAAAACAAACAAACAAACAAACAAAAGCCTCCCAACAGTGTAGATCTAACAGCGTAATGCTTCTAAGATTGATAGGGGACAGACAGGAGGGAGCAGAGAATTGGACTTAGTGACTTAGACATACTACCACCAGATCAATTTTTTATAGACTCCTAGATTCATCCTAGATCCACTCTTTCTCCTATACTCACTCTCTCTCTCTCTCTCTCTCTCTCTCTCTCTCTCTCTCTCTCTCTCTCTCTCTCTCTCTCATTTCTTTGTTTTTTGTTTTTGGGTCACACCACGCTCAGAAATCGCTCCTGGCAGGCTCAGGGGGGCCATATGATTGTCGGAATTCTAACCACCATCCTTTTGCATGCAAGGCAAATGCCCCGCCTTCATGCTATCTCTTCGGCCCCTCTCTTGCCTATTTCATTCTTGCCTCAACTCATATTCTTTTTTTTTATGGGTCATACTCAGTGGCACTCAGATATTACTCCTGGCTCTATGCTCAGATATCGCTCCTGGCAGGCTCAGGGGACCATATGGGACACCGGGATTTGAACCACTGTCCTTCTGCATGCAAGGCAAATGCCCTATCTCCATGCAATCTCTCCGGCCCCTCAACTCATATTCTTGCCTCAACCTTCTTCTCCCTCCCTGAAACCCAGCATTGAGATAAGTGAGAGAAACACTGGATGTGTTAAACCTTGAAAAAGAAGCGAGAATAGTACTACAGAAAATTTCATCATATACAGATGGATGGTGCTGGATTTTACTGGCACTCAGCAAGTGCTTATTAGTGATGGTAGCTGAGAGTGGCTCCATCTTTTTTAGTCTAATTTATAATGTCCACAGCAGGGTTTTATTTTATACCTAAATTGTGAGATGCTGGTCATCAAGGAAAAAGATGAACAAAGATACAAAAGATACACAAATCAGAAGTGACAAATTCTTAGGCAAGATGTGATTAACCCTCAACCTTGAAGAATTTTATAAAAAGAAAAGATTTGTATTGCTATATAAATAAACTCCTTCCTCCTGAACCCTGATGCTAATCTGGAGTTTATGATTACCTAGATTAAGGAGAATCTAAACTTCAAGTGATTTTTCTCCCAAACCATACTTGAGAAATTTTACTTATCAAAAAATGAACTTGATCCTCACCTCTGAAAGCCTTTTTATTACTCAGTTATTGCCTTTGAAATAAACCAAGCAGGGAATCATTTTCCCGCTGACCTTTGGTGTTAGTAGATTAAGGGCAACCCTTCAATGATATTGGCTTCTATGTAATTCTCTCTGCTGGGCAGCCCTATTAAAACTCTTTCAGAAACACTTCCTGTTAATTATTGTTAATTTATTTCCAATTAATGTCTGCTGGGCAAAAAATATTCCACCCAGGGAAGATGACTTCATGGGGTTGATGAACAATTTGCTGCGGGTTTGGACGCCAGAATTCTTATCTGATTTCCTACAATGCTTCAAAACACCTTGTTCATGCCACCAATGGTGCCTCTGCAATGTGAGAGACTCAGAGCCATCAGAAGATGCTCAAGACCTTGTCTCCAGTTCCAGCATGTGGCCCTTTTCAGTCCCCAGGGGCAGCTCCCTGTCTGGGATCCCAAAGAATACCTTTTCAGAGTGACATGCAAGCACTTAAGCAATCAGGAAGGGAAGGACTTTTATTGTCCAGCCTATCTTAGTTTCCCCTCCCTCACCAGGCTGTGAGAGCAACCTGGCGCCTGGACTTTCCTAGGGTGTAGAGGCACCTTACTCTAGGACAGCTGCATTACATGTCTCCTAAGTCCTCCCTGACTTGGTTCTTTTTCTGTTTTGTTTTGTTTTGTTTTTTGTTTTTTTTTTTTTTTTAGGCTGAGTCAGTGGGCCTTAGTCTCTTCTGCAGGCCCTGAGAATCCTAAGATCTAAAAGCCTGACAGCATAGTCCTGAGGGGAAAAAAAAAACAGAGGTCACTATTAAAAGGCGCTTGCCATCCTGGGCCTCCAATCTTTAATTGCTGGAAAGGGGCTTGACCCTCTCTTTGTCTTTGACTCCGGGTCTTGAGGGGGATAAAGCTGCAATTCTTTGCCTTACAGTGTCAAGGCCCCTGCTTGCTGCTTTCCCCGTTTGATCAGCCACGCTGCTGCTTACACACTGAACTTTCTCCTCCGCCTTCAAAATCCCATGTTGCCAAACTGGGTCTGCAAAGAAACACAGGGCACGGAACTTTAGCCCGCATTTTGCGCGTTTCTAGGAATATTCTCAAGATCTTCCCCCACCCCGCAGATTCCTAGGGAAGAAAGGCTCCTCATTACTTAAACAAATGACATTCTTCCCTTCTTCCCCCACCCATCCATCTCTCTCTCTCTCTCTCTCTCACTCTCTCTCTCTCTCTCTCTCTCTCTCTCTCTCAACTTGTTTTAAGTCCGAATTCAATTTTATTATAAACAAATTGTTTTAAGGTTTTGATTCATATACAATAAAAATAGATGCGAGATGTAAGAAACTTTAAATAGTATCCCTTAAATATTTCCTTTATAGACTTCCTCCCTCAACTCAGCTCTCCGCACTCCCCCACCCACCTAGTCTTACATTATTTTACAAATACAGCAAAAATCCTCCATTGCCTGAAAAAATTCTTCTGAAAGTCCATACAGAAACCCCTGGTCTCCTGGACCCTCAGTTTGCACTTTACCATCCTACTAACAAACAGAAAATTTTAAAAAATTTAGGGGTACAAATGCTGCCCTAAAAGAAAAACAAAGAAGATCTTTTACTGTAGACCCCATCTTGATTATTCACATAATTGCAATACTATTCTGGTTTACTTTGCCAGGGAGAGTTGGCTGTTAGCCCTATAAATTGTTTTTAAATAAGTCTGGAAGTCAATATGATGTGCATTTAGTTGTCTCTGCCTGGAGGCAGGCTCTAGTGGTGGAAGAGAGATTGGGGACACTAGTGAAGGGAAGGTCAAGCTGATGGTTGGATTGGTGTTTGAATATTTAATGTCTAAAATACTGTACTATGAACAGCTGGTAAATTAAAAAAAATAGTATTAAAAGTCCTGGAAGTTATGAAGTCCTGTTGCTCCAATTAGTCTAAACTTCTACTAAATCACTGTTGGATCAAAGGAAATGCTTCTAAAGAAATTAAAATCAGTGCCTATAATTTTAGCATTCAGTTCCAAAAGACAATATGGTTTATATCCTCAGTATAGCTGAACTAGAAATGAAACCTAAATGTTCAATGCGGGGTCATTGGTGGTGTTGTCCTATGGCGGTAATTGCAAAACAGACAAAGGTGGGGGCAGGTAGTGAAAGATGAGGGGATGAAAGTTTCATTATTTGTTTCCTAATTAGTTCCTGCCCACCACCTGCAGGTCAGGAGAGTACAGAGCAACAAAACTCACCTCTGCCAGGAGAGAAAAAGAGGTGGTGGAGAGAGGTTCACTGTAGCAGAAGTGTTCATGTTGGCTGGGGAACACACATTCTGTTGTGTGTTAGTGATTGCTCAATTTTGTTTAGGCGGTAACTCACGAATGCCACTGCTCTTTGTTCTTTAGTAAAGATAGGCTGTGTGCAAAGCACATCTTGATTTCTTATGAGCTCATCTGCCCCTGCAGTCTGTGCCACACCTGGAATTATAATTAAGACCCACTGTTTGAGTTGATGCTGTAATCCTCTGTCGTGAAACCAACTGTGAGTTCACAAGCAGAGTTTCTTAGCAGAGAAAGAATGCCTGGATTGATAGAATCAGCTTCATTAGTCCCTTTTATTGGTTATTCTGGCTGCACTTAGTCTTCTATTAAGATTCAGGTGATTAACTTTTATTTTTAATTTGGTTTTTTGTTTTGTTTTGTTTTTAGTCACGTAGAGGCCTCCTGGCATGTTAGAGGGAACTCTGCTGTTACTGTAACTGGGAGACTCTGGACCAGTGTAAAGAAGCAATATTTTCTGAAGAGAACAGCTGATCCTGAGAAATGAAAACTGCAAGGTCAGGTGAAGGCACATCTCAGGCATTCAACTAATGAAGGAAAGTTAACCTATGTAGAATCACTGGAAATAAACTCCGGAGAAAGATGGTGTCAGTAAATTACTGCAGGTTGGAACTCATTTCCCCTGCAACACCACTCATATAATATGGGTATAAGTTTCAAAACTAAGACTTACTATAAATTTAATTGATTGTGGCTAGAGTGATAGCACAACAATAGGGCTTTGGCCTTGCATGCTGACAATTGACAACCTGGGACAAACCCAGGTTCATTCGCAGTGTCCCATATAGTCTCCTGAGCCTGCCAGGAGCAATTTCTGAGTGCAGAGCCACGAGTAACCCCTGAACACCACTGGGTCTGCCCCCCCACCAATTTTTTTTAAATTAATTGCTAAAATATTTCTATAGATAGTACAGGAATAGTATAGGAATAGAATGCTGGTGGCATAATTTTAATATATTTTAGATTAAAATTTTTTTTTGGTTTTTGGGCCACACCTGATTGTGCTCAGGGGTTACTCCTGGCTATCTGCTCAGAAAAAGCTCCTGGCAGGCACGGGGGACCATATGGGACACCAGGATTTGAACCAACCACCTTAGGTCCTGGATCGGCTGCTTGCAAGGCAAATACTGCTGTGCTATCTCTCCAGCCCCAGATTAAATTTTTTAATATGACTTTTCTTCAATTTTTCTGACACTGACAAACACAGGCTTTATTCTACAGCTACAATTCTTTTTTTATTTTTTCTAGACAGACATTGCTTTTCTTTTATATGGTGTTCTTTCCTAGATACAT
Organism: Suncus etruscus; assembly: GCF_024139225.1. Lineage (NCBI taxonomy): Eukaryota > Metazoa > Chordata > Mammalia > Eulipotyphla > Soricidae > Suncus > Suncus etruscus. The sequence continues at coordinate 84,050,221 of NC_064852.1, forward strand.
GATCATAAAAGAATTTCTGATGACTGGGTTTGTATGCATTTTGGAACCATAACCTCTTCTTTATTTGTACTTTCAAAGTAAGTGTGGGCTTTTCCTCTAATGCAAAGCAGATACGGCATTTTTAGTCCTCTACAAGGTTTCATTTCTAAAATCTGTGCCCAAATATTACAGTGTTCAATTGGTCTATTGTATTTTGCCAGACAAAGGATTTAGTCAACTGAATGGCATTTCAGTATTATAATCCGATTGCAAATTACTGGATGTACTGTGAGATTTTTTTTTTTTAGTGTATCAAATAAAATTAAGCTTGGGAAAATAGAAGAAACAAAATTGCAACAAATAGGAATGATCTAGGACAACAATAATGAATTAAATTTATCAATAAGGCCCACATTCATCAAATGGAAAGCTCTTTTGAAAAGAGCATGTTTCAAATAATAGGTGTTTATACAGGACAAAAATTTCGTTTCAATTCAGAAATAAATAGTCCATGAATTTTACAGTTAGCAATGAACATTGTCTCCAAGTGTGATCCTCTCAGCAACATGAGAATAGCTCACTAGGCCTTAGTCAGAAATGCAGATTTTCAGATCACATTCCCAATCTGCCATAGGAAACTTAGCTCGGTGCCCTGCAATATTTTAACCAGCCTCTGAGTGATTCTATTGCTCAAGTTCAGAACCTCACACCTCCATCGAGATGATAGCATCTTGTCTAACCTGCTCACTTTCAGGTTTACTGCCCACCAATTATTCTGCATATTGACTCTTGAATGCCCTTTAAAAATAAATAAATAACTCCTCTAATTATGCCATGCCCTTCCTTAAACTTCTCCCAGTTTCCAGTGATTCTTAATCAGGATGGTCATGATCACCATGGTTTCCTGACTAGTTTTGCAACTCCATCTCTCCTGAATTTTATAAGCACTCTCCCACCTTTCCTGCTAGCCTCTATCTATGTTCTGTGCAAGACATATACTCCAAACCTGCACATCAAAGACCAGCCTTTTAGAGCCTTTTAGTGCAGACACACTCGTGTCCTGCTGATTCCTTCTTCCAAAAATGCCTGTTCCCTTTCTTTCCTATGAGCCTACCCATTCCTTCCTGCTGAATCCTTTGTCCTCGTTGTTTCAGAATTCATAGTTGGTTCTCACTCATTTTTTGCAGGTAGCTTTGCCTGAACACTCTCACCCATGTTTGGACTTTGTTTTGTTATATATGTTACCACAGAACGTTCCATCCATATATTCAAGCCCCAGCATTACAATTGCTCACTTTTCACTTGCCCTTACTAAAACTACAAGGTTCAAGATGGAAAGTTCTAACTCTTCTATTCTTGATCTTTCTTCTTTCTTTCTTTCTTCTTTCTTTCTTTCTTTCTTTCTTTCTTTCTTTCTTTCTTTCTTTCTTTCTTTCTTTCTTTCTTTCTTTCTTTCTTTCTTTCTTTCTTTCTTTCTTTCTTTCTTTCTTTCTTTCTTTCTTTCTTTCTTTCTTTCTTTCTTTCTTTCTCTCTTTCTTCCTTCCTTCCTTCCTTCCTTCCTTCCTTCCTTCCTTCCTTCCTTCCCTTCCTTCCTTCCTTCCTTCCTTCCTTCCTTCCTTCCTTCCTTCCTTCCTTCCTTCCTTCCTTCCTTCCTTCCTTCCTTCCTTCCTTCCTTCCTTCCTTTCTTTCTTTCTTTCTTTCTTTCTTTCTTCTTTCTTTCTGTTTTTGGGCCACACCCAGTGACACTCAGGGTTACTTCTGGATATGCGCTCAGAAATTACTCCTGTCTTTGGGGGATCGTGTGGGATGCTGGGGGATCAAACCATGGTCTGTCCTAGGTCAACCACAGGCAAGGCAAGCGCCCTACTGCTTGTGCCACTGCTCGGCATCTAGTCTTGATCTTTCATCATCCGTGCAGGGTTTGGTTCATAAAAAGTTTAAAATCAGCCTGTTGAATTAATGAATGGGTTCCATGATAATATAGATGAACAGAATTAGTTCTGGAAAGGAAAAGAGACCTAAGAAATCTATTTTGTCAGGATTAATGTCCTAATCCCCACTTGCTCAATTTAATCATACATTTGTTTTGGTTTTTGGTTTTTGGGCTACACCCAGTGGTGCTCAGGGGTAACTCCTGGCTCTGCGCTCTAGAGATCACTCCTGGCAGGCTCAGGGGACAATATGGGATGGAAGAGATTGAATCTGGGCCATCCCAGGTTGGCAGTGCGCAAGGCAAATGCTCTACCGCTGTGCGATCACTCCAAGTCCTATCATACATTTTAAGACTCAAAAAAAATTACAGTCTTCTCTCACCATTTGCTGTGTTAGCTATTCTCTAAAGAGACATTTGGGACCATGCAGCCATTCGAGTTTGATTTATAACATGTTTACTTGTTCATATTTTGTGACGAGATATGGTAGAAAAGTGAGGACAGAGTGACAAATCAATCACTTAGCTTTATCTCCCAAAACGCTCTGGCATCTACTGAATACATACAACATGGCTCTTCAGATCTTGGCTAGATGCCAGGGTTCTTTTGGCTTGATAGCTTTACTGCCAGGAACCATTTCTGAGAATAGAGCCAGGAGTAATCCAAAAGAAAAGAAAAAAAAAGATAAGAAAAGAAAAGAAAGAAGGAAGGAAGGAAGGAAGGAAGGGAAAGGAAGGAAGGAAGAGAGAGAGAAAGAAAGGAAGAAAGGAAGGAAGAGAGAGAAAGGAAGGAAGGAAGAGAAAGGAAGGAAGGCAGAAAAGGTGGAAGGAAGGAAGGAAGAAAAGAAAGAAAGGAAGAAAGAAAGAAAGAGAAGAAAGAAAGAAAGAAGAAGAAAGAAGAAAAGAAAGAAAGAAGAAAGAAAGAAAGAAAAGAAAGAAAGAAAGAAAGAAGGAAGGACAGGAAGGAAGGAAAGAAAGAAAGAAAGAAAGAAAGAAGAAAGAAAGAAGAAGAAAGAAAGAAAGAAAGAAAGAAAGAAAGAAAGAAAGAAAGAAAGAAAGAAAGAAAGAAAGAAAAAAGAGGAAAAAAGAAAGAAAGAAAGAAAAAAGAAGAAAGAAAGAAAGGAAAGGAAAGAAAGAAAGAAAGAAAGAAAAGAAAGAAAGAAAAGAAAGAAAGAAAGAAAAGAAAAAGAATAAGAAAGAAAGAAGGAAGGAAGGAAGGAAGGAAGGAAGGAAGGAAAAGGAAAGAAAGAAAGAAAGAAGAAAGAAAGAAAGAAAGAAAGAAAGGAAAGAGAAGAAAGAAAGAAAGAAAGAAAGAAAAAGGAAGGAAGAAAGAAAAGGAAGGAGAAAAGAAGGAAGGAAGAAAAGAAATAAAGAAGAAAAAGAGGGAAGGGAAGGGAAGGGGAGGGGAGGGGAGGGGAGAAAGAAATTAGAGAAAGAAAAAGAAAGCTTTATGGAGGTGCCTGAAACAGGGTCCTAAAGGCCGCCTCACACAATGGGTATAATTGTGGATTCTGGACTAAGGTTGGTAGCTCAAATCTTACCTCTACCCTATTGAAACTTCAGTACCTCTACAAAACTGAGGAAAAATATGTTTTAGCTCATGCATTCTTAATGTTGGTGTGGTGACTAAAGAAATGTGACATCAATAAGATTCAGTCCAATGGCACGTAGAAAAAATTTTAAAGATGAAAACATTAAAACTACTAAAAGGCTGAAAATTTTTTCAGCCATTTTCAAGAAAAACCACACATATAAAAATGCAAATTAATCCACTTTAGGCTAAGTCTTCACTAAAATCTTGTAAATTATTTTCTATATATGCCACTTGAAAATTTGTTTTTAATTAGCAACAGATATACTCTGACAAAGTTTAAATTTAAAAGTTCAACATTAGCAAATTGTCACTTATATTTTACAATTTTACTGAGTTACAGTTCACAAAGTTGTAAGATATTTGAAGCATAAACAGTTATTTGATACATATATACACTGTGAAAGAATTCTTACCTTCTAGGTCATTAATGTATCTATTAAAATATATGTATCAATTTATCTATCTATATATTTTGGAATAAATATTAGATTTTAGTTCTCCAAATCTCAGTGTAGTTCTCTTCATCCAGAGAGTAGTAAACAACTAAATTTTAGTAATACAATACAATGATATCAATGATAATCATTATGTTTTACTTTAGATCCTTAACCTTCTTCACCTTCTAGTTGAAAATTTATAGTTTTGCCAATCTCTCCTTATTTCTTCCATTCTGTTTTCTCTAGTCTCTAGCAAAAACTTTCCTATTGTTTCTATGTGTCTGACTGAAAAAAATAACTTCACTTTTATGTGAATTTTAATTATACCCTAAGCAGTTTTCCTTAAATCATTTCACTTAGTATACTGCCTTCATAATGCACTTTAAGTTCTTTGTTATGGGCAAAGATTTTGGACATAATTGCAACTTTTTTCTTTTTCTCCTTTAAATACATTTATTGCCATGTATAAATATCTACAAGATTATTATTTCAGGATACAAGTGTTATTTACAAGCTTGAAAGACTTTTTCAATTAAGATTTTAGCCCTCCTTGCTTATTGAACTGTGGTTCATTTGTGATCTTACTCTGCATCCTTTAGAATGATCCACATTATGCCTCTCCTCTTGGATTCAAAGAGAGTATTATTATGTCCAGATCAACTTCATGCAGCAGTGTGAGAAAATAGACTGCCCCACAATGAAGAACACAGTTTCCAGTTGTCCTTAGATAGGAATGTGAAAAAGGAGACATTCAAAGAGCTAGGACTATAATATGGATCTCAACTGATATTTTCATGCAGAGATATCATGTAATTAAAAGGAACCCAAACCTTCTTCTAATAATGAACAGATAGCTAACTGGATTACCAGATTTTTAAATCTTATTTTTTTATTTATTCGATGACTTGCAGAACACCTCCAGCTGTGTTCAGGCTCTACTCTTAACACATACTCAGCTGTATCTTCTAGTGACATTCCTTATACTAGAGATGGAATAGGCATCAGCCACATGCAAGAGAAATACCTTAATCCATGGACAATATCTACAGCTTTCAAATATTATAACCTTCATTCTTGGTCCTGAACTATGGTTTCAACAAAAGTCAGTAAAATGAATCATTTATCAGCTTATGTTTTTAATTATAAATATCTGAATCTAGCATGTATAGCTGAGATATGTTATTTAATATATCTATTCTAAGCCTCAGTTTCTGCTCTATAAAAGGCAAGCTCATAGAACTCACCAAGCATTATACTTTATACTAAATCTGTCACTGGAAGATATTGTTTGAAAGAATCTGATGATATTCATGGAATTTGCACTCATATATTTTAAAATGTGAAGCTTTTGGGGGGCACAAACATGTGCATATGTGAGTACATATCCCTAATCAAACTTGTCCTTAAAACTTAGAGCAAGAGGTAGGATAGTTTCTTCATACAGAAAGTTCCATGAAACATAGTAGATACAAATGTGTCTGAACCAGCTATAAATGTTCTCAAACTCTCAGTCCTTGAGAGAACAATGACTGTATGTCTTCAGTTTTTTTCTTTCACTGAAGTTTGAGGGAGATGGTTTTTCATCTCCCCACTTTCCTGTCCCCCTTGGCTTACTGACCGTTGCTCTGATCCTGTTTGCCACTCTTTCTAGAGCTGTGCCTTGCTTTTCTCTAGCTAAGTTGTTCCCATCCCACCTTCCTTATCATACTCATAAATACCTTTCTTCTTTCTCTCATTCTACTGTAAGGACTCCCACTCTGAAATATTGATACCAACATAAGTTTTGAAGAAAGCCAAGTTATATGTGTTCATTGTTCTCCATACAATGCAAAGTTCTTGCCAATTAAACTGTCTTAGATATGGTGCCCTGAGTTTGGTGCCTGCAAGGAATAGGTCAACTCTCATTTCAGCAAGACTAGATGATTTAGAATAAAATAGGAACTTAACAGTGAGACCATCAAAGTCTTGAAACAATTAAGTATAACGATTGGAATAGACTATTCACTCTACCTTGGAACTTGAGAACCAATAAGATTCTTTGGCACCCATAGGGGATAATATTAATAAAACTAAAAGAGGCATAACATTATAAACTTATGCAACAAATTTCCCTCTGGGGTCTTACAGGCTGAAAATGAAAATCATTTAAGAAGGCAATACATATACTATGAATTACAGATCACTTTAAATTAATCATATCTTTTTTTTTTTTTTGGTTTTTGGTTTTTGGGCCACACCCGGCGGTGCTCAGGGGTTACTCCTGGCTGTCTGCTCAGAAATAGCTCCTGGCAGGCACGGGGGACCATATGGGACACCGGGATTCGAACCAACCACCTTTGGTCCTGGATCGGCTGCTTGCAAGGCAAACGCCGCTGTGCTATCTCTCCGGGCCCAATCATATCTGACCAACTTCTATGCTAATATCATAAATTACTTTCTCTTCAAAGCTATAGTATCAACTCTGGGAATGCAGGGAGACCTGAAACTTTCATTTCATGCATCTCTCTATAAAGACACAGTAAATCCAGAGTCACATATTATGTAAATATGATTTCAGATAGGATAGTGAATTACCAAGCATCAGGTAGCAGCATATAATCTAAATTATTGTCATTTCTACTCTGTGGAAGACAGTTGATTTTTTATTATACCAGAATGCTGCTCACTACATGTTATACTTCTGTAAGGTATGATTGATGTCTTGTTTACCCACATTTTCTCAAAAAAAAGTCTTCATTCTAAAATGTATAAATGATTACAAAATGACAGTGTCTACAATCTAATGAATCCAAGGAGTGTCCCTAATTATCTAGCTATTATAAGTGACAGTTTCATAGCTGACTTACCCCTGGGTACATATGTCTTCACACTTTATCTGTAATAAATTTTTTTTGTCATAAATAGCTGCATTTAAGTAGTCTAAGTCATAGAAAACCTCACAATGCCCTGAAATTTGCAGATTTCACATATATTTTAAAAATCAAAAATGTCTTTGTATTTATTTATTTATTCATTTTTAGGGTAGTCAAATGAAGCAGTGGGAGTGGAGAAGGAACAAAGAGATCTGTAACTGGTTGTGATCAATTAATTGTAAACACCACTGCACTTGGACCAGCCAAAAATGTCTTTTTTGATTTCTGGCTTTCCTTCAATCCAAAGTAATTAACGACATATTTTGTATTTATAGGATGGGGTGGTAGGATATGTGCTAACTAAATCGTTGTAGACATTTGGAGATTTTACAAAACTTGATAAAATTGACACAGTAAAAATAAAACAACTTTGATCTTTGTAAGATTTATTTAGTGTCTTCATATACAGAAAAAAATAAAAGGGAATAAAGCAAAGTTTTGTCTGTATTTAAAAGAAGCAGTGTGGGGAATTAGATTAATATTCTTATCTTTTTCTTGTTATTATTTTGGTTTTAGTTCACACTTGGTAGTGCTCAGAGCTATTCCTTTCTCTGTGCTCAAGGTTCACTCCTGGAACAATTCAGGGCACCATATATGGTGCGAGAGATGGTCACGTGCAAAGTAAGTGCCCTTCCCCTGTGTAATAGCTCTCTGGCCCCTAAAATCTTTCCAAATAAAGACTCAAATAAAAATCCAAACTGAGCCAGAGACAATACAGTAAGTTGCCTTGAATAAGTTTGAACTCAATCCCCAGCATGTCCAGGAGTGATCTCAGAAGACAGAGCCAGGAGTAAACTTTGAGCAGTGCTAGGTATGTATTTCTACCAACCAAAAAGTAAAAGTAAAATATATCAAGAGAAACAAAATGTATTACTTGTTCCCAGGAAAATAGGATTGTTCCCTCCCTTGCAGGAAAAAGCAGTCCTTCAAACGAAACATGAACCAGGCCAGGGTCAACAGATTAGAACTGTATCTAGCACAGAGGCCAAATAAGATAACCAGCTTGAGATGGCAACACCCTGCTCTTGCTGCCACACATTATCCAGCCTCAGAATTCTAGACAGAAGTATCGCTCCACCCTAAAATCACTTTAGAAATTAGAAGTTTTATCAACCTAGATAACTTGAACTCAACATAGGAATCATTGTACGTGACACAACTCACATTTTCAAAATTGATCAATACCTTTGAGTGTAATATGAAACTGTTGAAGGACAATTGTCATAAATACCATTGTAATTTTGATCAGAGTATGGATGTTGGATTAAAATATTTGCCTTCTGGGGTCATAGTGGTGGCCCTAGAGGTGAGACATCTGACTTACAAGCGCTAGCCTAGGACGGATCACGGTTTGATCCCCCTGTGTCCCATATGGTCCCCACAAGCCAGGAGCGATTTCGGAGCACATAGCCAGGAGTAACCCATGAGCGTAAAATGGGTGTGACCCAAAAAACCCAAACATACAAAAATAAAATAAAATAAAATATTTGCCTTCAGTCACAGAGGGGGCATTCATGGTGGGAATGTTGCACTGGTAAGGGGGGTGTTCTTTTTATGACTGAAGCCCAACTACAATCATGTTTGTAATCGGTGTTTAAATAAAGATATATATATATATATAAAAATTTTGCCTTCAAAATTCCTGGAGCAATAGAACTACCAACAACAAAAAAACCTAAGGAAATTAATAAATGTTATGTTTTGCACAATTCCCTAAGTCCTTGCATACCAAAACTTATAAGACTGGATCCTAGAGCTAATGGGACATGGAAGCCAATTCAAACAATGTATAAGAAGCCAAAGTTAGCATCTTGACTGAGGTGCCAAAACTCAAAGTAGGTTGATCATTCTGTCTCTTCAGTTTTCTTTCCTCCAACCATTACACTATTTTAATTGCTTTTCCTAGCTTTTCCTCAGCAACTCTGTTTTCACTTGTGTTCTGACCATCACACAACTAGAGTTCTATTATTATAAGTGTTCCACATTTTCTTGCTGCTTCAAGATTGTGTTTTCAGTATTTTATCTGCACTGAGAGGTATGGCAAGCTTCTAAACAGCATTAGAACTAAAACTGATGAGTTCTGACATGTACATCTCCCTATTCCAAGATGACCACTGGATGATATCAATAAACTACATCCAACAGCATAACTGGGCCAAACCAAAATAAAACAACTCCAAAATCAATATCCTAATATGTGCTGATGCCTAATAAGTTGGACATGAAAACAGGCCTGATGCTTTATTTGTACCACCCTACTTCACTGAAAAATATCTTCTGGGAATGTTTTAGGAATATTAATTCAAATAAATGTCTCAAAGTCTAAGAATTTTGGGCCCGGTTTGGCAGGTAATGAAGACTCCACTTAAGGGCAAGTTAATCTTGTGCCAATCTTCATACAAAGAAACATGTTTAGACCTTAACCTCTTCTGACTAGACTCACTTTCTAGTATTGTATAAACTCATGAGAAAAATTATTGAACACTTATTTAATAAAAATACAAAGTAGTGGGGCTAGAGAGATAGCATGGAGGTGGGTAGTTTGCCTTGCATGCAGAAGGTCAGTGATTCGAATCCCTGCATCCCATATGGTCCTCTGAGCCTGCCAGAAGCGATTTCTGAGCATAGAGCCAGGAGTAACTCCTGAGCACTGCCTGGTGTGACCCAAAAACAAAAAAAAAAAAAAAACAAAATAAAAAAAATACAAAGTAGTTATTTTGACATATTGAGACTAACAGGGACTGAAGTTTATAGAAGTATGATTTCTTGAGGTGTTTCTGAAGAGAGCCTTGTCTGCAAGTTTCATATTCAGTTCATAATTGGAGAACTTTAAGAAAGAAATGCATTCGACTGCATCAAAATGAACTAACAATTATTTCAGGTCTCTTTTCTTCCTATCACCTTCAAAAAATATATTTGAAACTCAGTGGCCTGCCAAGATTAAGAACAATTAGTTCTCAGATAATTTTATCTGATGTAATACATCATTAGAGAATGCATTCCATCACTTATTTTTGTTTTTGTATGAATACATCCTCAACATCAACCTTCAAGAAGAAATACAGGTGGGTATTTTGTAGTGGTATTGAAATTCAGAACATAATTTTACAGTCAATGAATAATAACCTTTATAAAGCGTTCTCAATCCATGTACTACACAAATGATAACATCTTGACTCTGTATGGTTTTTCACAATACTTCCATTGATAACCTAAGATGTCAAATGCTAACGTGATTGTGCTGAGTGATGGTAATGCAAATATAGTTTCACTAAATCACATGCTATATCAAGGCAAAAAAAAAAATGAACATTGCAACATCCTGGTGGTAGAAGGCACAGCAGCCATGATAAGGCCAGAGAATCATATATGCCAGCTTCTGATCAGGAACAGAAAACTATGCAAAGAAATGCCCTATTATGACAGACTTCCATCTCCCCTGCAAAAAAAGACAGCTCTTTATTTGGGAAAAAGAGAATGTTGGTTTGTTTTTTTCTTTTTAATTTTTTGAAGGAGGGTGACTGGTTCACCTCCAGCTGTGCTCAAAGCTTTCTGCTAGTTATCTATTCAAGGGTCACTCCTGATAGTGCTTTGGGGACCATATATAATGCCTGAGGTCCAACCATGGTTGAACACATGCAAAACAAGAACTGTAAACCCTTTTTTTTTTCTTTTCAGTCCCTGGTAATGTTGTTTTCCTATGAGGCAAAAGTGCTAAAGAATGAAGCTTGAAATTCTATCATGTGACTTGGCAGAACAAAAGAAAGTAATAATACCAGTCATTCTACAATGCACAAAATTTAATCTTGTGACAGTTTCATATTAATCAGCAATAGAGTATCAGATAGTACACATGCCTCATGAAAAATTCCCTAATTAAGAAACATAGCTTCCAGCACACATCCGGCCTGAAATAAGTTTCAGTCTCAGATGAATAGGAAAATTTCCAATAGCACACATTTCTGAATGCCAGAATTTCTTCTCATTTTAATCCTTACATTCCTGAGCACAGAGTGCTATAGTTTAGAGTAATTTTACCAGAAGTTGGCAGGAAAAATACTGAAGCAGCAAGAAGCTGTAATTTTATAGATGTGACACAGACTAGAGGCAAGTCCAGAGATCACCAAGTACTTAGGGCCCCAGACTTCAGGAAAATTGTTCCTAACTTGGCAATCACCATCCTCACAATAATATTCAGTGTTTTTTTTTATAAACTCTGAACTACTTTAAAATTCTCTTGCTTAATGCATGCATTAGATTTTCATAGTATTGTGATGATAACTATATATTCTTGGCCCTCAAGTTTGTCCCCTATAGCTGGGGAGTCATCGAAGTTGAGAAGTGATTATGGCAAAGATTAGATCAATAGCTAAAATATGGGCCCTAGGGGGCACCAGCCTAGTTTGTATTTTTATTGGAAAATGATTAACATTTTTATAAGTGAGTGGTTGCACAACACTGAATGAATTTAAAGCCTTTGACTATATGCTTTAAAAAGATAAAAATGGTGAGTTTTGTTTGTGCGTTTTGACATAATAGAATAACACTTAAATAGAAATGAAAATTTAAAATATAAGAGTAAATCTATAAAAAGATGTGCAAGGTCATTATAGAGGAAGATTATAAACCCATTGAAGGTTGTGAAAGAAAAACTAAAGAGGAAAATGAGCCATATTCATGATGATGGGAAACTTGTGCTATAAAGAACCCATTTTTCTTAAGCAAATATGTAGTTTCAAGATAAATACAATTAAAATTCAAACAAGTGGTTTTATTGATCATTTTTTAAATCTTCAAGTGACAAGTTGATTATGATATTTAAATAAAGTAAATGAACAGTCAAGAACAGACAAAGTGGCGCCGGTGAGGTGGCGCTAGAGGTAAGGTGTCTGCCTTGCAAGCACTAGCCAAGGAAGGACCGCAGTTCAATCCCCAGCGTCCCATATGGTCCCCCAAGCCAGGGGCAATTTCTGAGTGCTTAGCCAGGAGTAACCCCTGAGCATCAAACGGGTGTGGCCTGAAAAACCAAAAAAAAAAAGAACAAAGTTTGGACAGAGACACTGGCTAAATGTTAGACATATTATGAAGTCACAGAATCCAGATAGGAACACATAACAGACAAATAACTAGCAGCATATCTTTGAAATAACAACCATCAAGAGTTAACCTTATCACTCATATTTTTCAGGTATCTACTCAAATGTCATCTTAGTATAAAGATTCCTTTGAGTGCCTATTTCCCCAAGAAAATTAGAACTAAACAAATTAAAAAAATATCTGGGGCTGGAGAGATAGAATGGAGGTAGGGTGTTTGCCTTGCATACAGAAGGTTGGTAGTTCGAATTCCGGCATCCCATATGGTCCCCCAAGCCTTCCAGGAGCGATTTATGAGTGTAGAGCCAGGAGTAACCCCTGAGCATTGCTAGTTGTGACCCAAAAAACAAAAAAAAAGAAAAAAAAAAGAAAGAAATATCTAAAACCAACTGTAAAAGTTTATTTATGCAATAAAAAATTAGGTAAAAACTTAAATAAGTAACCTTGTTACAAATCAAAGGCATGCAAATTAAGCCACAATAAAATGTCTCTTTTTTTTTTTATACTGGTCAAAATTTTTTGGAGTTGGAAAATATCAAACCTTAGCAAGACTGATACAACAGAACTCTCATCCATTGCTTTTAAGTGGGTAATTGGTGCAACTATTTTGGAAGAATATCTTCTGGCCCAGTAATTTTGTTTTTAGGTACATAAACTAGAAAAATAGTTGCATATGTGCTCCTAGAGACACGCATTAAGAATTTGATATAAATATTTTGCCCACAATAACAAAAAGCTGGAAATAATTCAAATGTATGATACACATTAATCACAAAATAAAAAAATAGATTTCACTGGAGTCAAACAATGGAAGAGTATACCATGATACAAAGGAAAGACTCATACTTCATGTCTTAGCACAGATGAACCTAGAAATATCATGCCAAGTGGAGGAAGCAAATTATAGCAAAACATATGAATCCACTTATATATTGAAAATACAGTCAAATAGTAATTTTTCCTACATCAATAAATGACCCAAAAGCATCAGACTATCAAAAGAAAAATGAAATAAATAACAATAATATTCAATTGACTTGTTATCCCTGTTTGAGTAGAATGGCTCTAAAGATAAGAATGAATCTTTGTATTTGGATATTTTAAAAATAATCTTAAATTCTTTCCATTGAAAAAATTTTATATAAACTATCACAAGAAAATAAGAAACTGGTTTGACTTCAAATTTTTAATGAGGCACCTCCTATAATGAGATAAGACTACTCTTTATAATTAAACTTTCCATACACATAAATTTTGTTATTTCTTCCCGTAGAGGACTACATTTAATCCATAATGCAGGGCCCTGCTGTGCTGAGACTCAAAAATTACTTTTCTTCTCCTTAAAATTATAATTGTATAATAGTAGCTTAAAAAGAAAATTGATGTGATTATGTCTGGCCTGCAGGAAATTGAGCAGTAAATGGTCCTGACAATGATATGCGGCATTCATGGACCAATTTGGATACCTGTATGTGTTGCCATCCTTTTTTTGTTCCTCAGGCTTTTCATTTTGATTTAGTACTGTTTCACATTATTATCAAATGTAATTTTAATTATTTTAAAATATCTCTCTTCTAAAATATCAAAACACTTAGTAAATGCATAAAACAAAGGAAAGAAAGCTCTGTTAAACTTTAGTATGGAAATGATAAACATTTATTGGTTAATAGATGCTAAAGAACGAGAGCAAGACATTGCCCGACAATAGAAACAACAACCAAAGCACTTATTTTTTTTTAATCTAGGAATAATAAATGTATAGTCATAGAACAAAATTATAGTCATTACTTCTTGCAGAAGAAGTATTCTTCCCCTTTCTGGAACTGAAAAAGAAAAATAAGAAAAATAAATATATAATTATATAATCTCAACATATACTTGGAGTAAATAGATTTTCTTAAATGAAATTTTGAAATAGGGGCTGTAAAGAGAGCACAGTGGGTTACACACTTGCCTTTCATTTGCTAACACTGGTTCAATCCCTGACATTAAGTGAAGTCACCTGAACACTACCAGGAGTAATTCCTAAGTGCAGAGTATTGCCAGGTGTGACCACCCCCCAATTTCCTAATTAAAATTCCAATTTTATAAATGTAAAGAGGTTCAAAGATTTGAAAAATAGTATTGTAATTGAATGAACTTAAAAAAACTGTATTAAGGGAGCTGAAGAGATAGCATAGCGATAGGGCATTTGCCTTGCACAATGCCCATTCCCGAAGACAGTGGTTCGAATCCTAGCAACACACATGGTCCCCCATGCTTGCCAGGAGCAAAAACTGAGCGCAGAGCTAGAAGAAACCCCTGAGCGCTTCCGGGTATAATCCAAAGGGGGTAAAAAACCAAAACTTGTATTCAGCTTCTCTACCACTGCTCAAGTATGAGATTATAAATAAACACATACTTTTCTGGGATGTATCACCCCACCTCATTTAGACTATCTCTTATGGTGCTTCCATTCTAACATTCTCAATTGAATACCTTATTTCTCTCTTTAAACAGAAAAATTTTAGCATGTTGTATTTTGGAGAACTGCAGAACTCATTTTCACTGAATAAATCATCATCAGATTTGCTCAAATCATACTAATACTCAGCACTTGCTAAAAAATATGCACTCCATGAGCATTTAAATTAATGTGTAAATTAATCAATTAACCCAGTGATGCTAACCAGAATTTAGAATTCTACTAAAAACATCTTTCCTTTGCTTCATTAAAATATGACAGCAAGTTCTGTGATAAGGTTTGTAGTTGTTTTTGTTTTGTTTTACAAATGTGGCCTCATTAGGTCTTTTTGTGCTTACTTCTTCCCCTTTCCTCCCTTCACTTGATTCTTTGTGTTACCTTGATAATTGGATGCACTTGCGCAGGTGCTTTCTGGGAGTCACTAGTTGGGGTGCAGGCACACGCTCTAGCTGAGGAGATGGCTCAGAAGTGTTGTGTTGTGCACTAGGGATTATATTTCTGACCAAAAGACACAGCCACATTTGATTAAATATGGTTGCACTTCTTTCATTGTGGTACATGCTCAGACCTGACTGTGTACTCTATTGCCTGAGCACTCTATTGGCACACCAGAGGGCATGAGATCAGAGACGCCAGGACTAGAGCACCAGAGATTTAACTCAGGACTTCAGGCTTAGAAAGCTTTCTCTTTTAATTATTGGGTCATCTCCTGGGCCCTGGGAGATTTAAAACAAACAAACACTGAACTATTTGCCCAACTAAATAATCGGATCCACTCACAGATCCACAGACAAGTGTTTTGGGGTTTTTTGTTTTGTTTTGTTTTTTCATTTAATAACTCTAAACGGAGAACAGCCATTTTCTTTTCACACTAGCCTTTTATTGGCCAATGAACTAATGTCTTTACCCCACAAATTTAAAAACCACGGGCCTATTCATTTTCTACTTGTTGCCTCTGACTCTTTGAAAATTGGGAATAATAATAATATTGCCCTATTTGAAGACAAATAGTAATTTACCATCAATTCATCAAGATAAAAGGAATCTGTAAAATTAATCAATGATATATATTTTCTTAGTTACTTTTTTGAGAAAGATTTATGAAGAAAAAGTAGTACCATTTTTAGATACAGGGTTGTTATTTTTTTTCTGTCTCGATGTCAATGTTTGTTTGTTGTGAGAGTTGATGTTTTCTGTGATTGCTCTCCTTAAAATTTTCTTGAGGAGTTTCAGATCATTGACCTGATGGGGTATTAACTGGGTTCTAAACACTTTAAGGTCAAAATTATTTTGTTTCAATTTATTAAAGGAAATGATGAAAGAAATGAAGTAAATTTACTGTTTTGTTTTTGTTTTTTAGTGTTGGAGGTCAGGCTACCATTGGCAGTGCTCAAGAGCTATTTATTTTTTTCTTGTTCTGTGTTCAAGAATGACCCCTGCAGGTTTTCAGGGGACCATATGTGGTCTATTGAACAGAATCATAGCCATAAGCAAGCAAGTGTCTTACCTTCTATACTATTTCTCTGGCCCAAGACAATTGAAAGTATAAAGTCCAATGGCAGGTTTCTTTTTCTTTTCTTTAATGATGTTCAATGAATCATGTGGTGCCAGGGATTGAATCAGGAGCTCTCACATGCAAAGCATGTGCTCCAGCTCTGAACTATCACCCTGTCTCACAGAGGAAGGTGCTTTATTTCCGTATTTGTTATTCTTGTTTTGTTTTGCTTGAGGCCACATTCAACTGTGTTTAGTGCTAACTCCTTAGCTCTGTGCTCAGGAATTACTCCTGGTGGTGTTCAGAGGACCATATGGGGTGCTGGGGATCAAGTTGGGCTGCTTAGGGAATGACAGGCACCCTACATGCTATACTGTAGCACAGCCTGAGGCAGTACTTAAAAAATTAAGTTTTTAAAGTATTAAGAAAATATTTTTTTGGAAGGGTGGAGTGATAGCACAGTGGGTAGGGTATTTGTATGCAGCCTACAAGGTTTTGATTCCTGGCATCCTATATAGTCCTGCAAAGCCTGCCCGGAGTAATTTCTGAGCACAGAACCTGGAGTAATCCCTGAGCATCACTAAATGATGCTCAAAGAGCAAACAAAAAACAAATAAACAAGTATATCGGAGCACTAATTGATAACTTAGAGGGTAGACAATTCTTCTAGACCTTATTGCAAAATTATATAAAATATATTTTAACGATAGATTATTTTAATTAGCACTTTTAATTTGATAAGAAGTCATAAAAATAGAATGTTTATTCTTCTCTACAGGCCTTAATGGTCGTGGCAATTCATCTTAACATCTGTTAGGGTCACTCTCCTTATGAGATAAATGATCAAATAGTAGGGCCATAAAAGAGTCGGTATTGCCCCTGTGTGGTACACCATATGGCCTAATCGAGAACTAATATAGGAAATACCATGTACTTGGCAAACAATGGCATAATCTGGTCTATGTTAAGGGGACTGGGCTTCTTTCAAGCAGTGAAGCACCAACAGTCACATAATGATAAGATTTAGCCACATAAAGATGAAGCTAATATCATTAGCCATTTATTGTAAAGTAACTTAAATCTTTTCAAATTAAACTCCTGATGGGATCTTAATCACTTATTAATGTTGGTAAGCAATTGTGCCTCAAGCCATTACAATAATGATTATTATTAATAAGGGTCTGTTTTTACAATGTCTCTGATGTTTAAAATTAATCTCGAAGTCAAGATCCATTAAATCGTTTCACCTGCAGAAGAATTTAAAAGACACATATTTCATGTGATTGCAATTTAAAAACAAAAGCTTAGGATGCGATGGAATACACAGAAAATCAAAATTCTTAACTATAGCGCCATCAAGTGGCCAAACATGAAATTTTACATTGAAGTACAAGGAAAATTAAAAAGGATCAGTGCCTATGAGATCCCGGTAGGAGCCTCACTCAGGTAGGAGTTGATTATTAATCTTTAATGGGTCTGACAACTCTCAAAATCCAAACTTCTAACTCTCTAGAATTACAAGTATCTAAGAAACTCAAAACAGTAGCAGATTGCTAAATAGCCCTAAATGGGTAGAATTTAATTCACAGACTAGTTTTGTTGCTGTTATTGGTGTTTTTTGCTTGTTTGTTTGTTTGTTTTTCCTTTGTGCTGAGGCCACAGCCACTAGCATGAATGAATAGGGTTTAATCCTGGCTCTGTGCTCAGGGGAACTTATGAATTGCCAGAGATAGAACAGGAGTCGGTTAAACCTTAACACAAGGCCTTAAACCCTATACTATCTGGATGTAAGGAGTAGCTTTTTGAATTTGAAAAACATTATATACTAAATGTTGTAAACGATTTGATCATTACACAACGACAAGGCTTTGTAGCACAAAGAATAAAGTGTGAATAAAAAGTAAAGTTTGGTGTAGATCATTATATCCTATCTCCAACATCTGTGATGTTGGTTTTTTGTCTTTAAAATGTTGGAATCGATGAGATTTCTAAAGTTACTGAATAGCTAAAAATGTCAAAGTAAAAAGATACTTGACTCAAAAAATTTTATGCAAAAAATGCACATTAATGCCTGTACAGGATAATATTATATTTAACAGTCTGACTAAATATATCTAAACAGAAAACACTACAAAAGTGATAGAGAAAAAACAAGAGCACAAGAGAAGCATCAATCAAAAATAATTCAGAAATCACTCTATCAACAATATTTAAAATACTTTTCATTTATTTATCAAGTGTAGCTTGGTTTCCTACAATGTGCCGAGCATGGCTATAAATTGTAGAAATAGCAACACGTCATACTCCAAGTTGGGAGAGTATCATTGACAGAAGATTCAAAACTAATTGTAGAGGGAGAGGGAGAGAGAGGGAGAGAGAGAGGGGGAGAGAAGGAGTGAGAGAGGGAGAGAGAGAGAGAGAGTGAGAGAGAGAGAGAGAGAGAGAGAGAGAGAGAGAGAGAGAGAGAAACTGGTTGAAAAATAATGAAGCACAGAAACAGGAATACTTGAGCACCACAGAAATGTACTGTATGAAAGGTCTCCAAAAAGAAAAAGAGTGGGGTATATAGGAGAGATAAGAGTGATGATATATTTGATTAGTTTCCAAGGAATACAGAAATATAATTTCAGTCTATAAAGTATCTGACCCCACCCTTCTCTGGAAGTTCTGTTTTCATTTTTAAACTAAGAACTATCATAAACGGAAAACCAACCAACCAGAATAACAAAGGGAGTGGTGAGTTTGAATGACTAATGGGAGCAACAAAGAAAAACTAAATATAAATAATCTGACTTTGTAGAATGATTAAATCAGGTCTAAAAATAAAAAGCTGACATGAAAATTGTTTTCTGGTAGTTCACAGAGATAACTGTAGAGAGGAGCTATTAGAAGGAATATGGGAAAATGTAGAGAATTAACGGACTGGCAATGTCACGCATGTTCTGCCAATGCTAGGGTTGGAGGGGGAAAATCATGAAGAGGGCGTGGCCAAGAAAAGCAAGAGAATTCAAAGGATTTGGATTGCGGAGGTTTGGGAAGTCACACACAACTTAAACTTTTTTCCCACTTGTTTCTTTGCCATTGGTTTGACTCAAAAAGTTAGCAGGCACAGCCCTCCACTGCCCTGAAGAGAGAATGGAATTATTGACTGTAGTGCCACTAACTAGACAGAAGACTAGAAGTGAAATTTAGATAAAGGAAGAGAAGGATGGGAAAGAAATGATGATGACACATTTGATGATTATTCTTTTTCAGTCCTGAGATGAGTAAATCATGCAGAATTTAGAATTAGATATTTCTGAAACGGCTATTAGTATCCTCCGGTTTGATTATCATAACCTCTAGAAAATAAGAATATCAGGCTGGAGTAATAGCACAGCTGTAGGGCATTTGCCTTGCATGCTGCCAACTTGGGATAAACCAGGGTTTGATCCCCGGCATCCCATATGGTCCCCAGCCTACCAGGAGTGAGTTTTGAGTTCAGAGCCAGGAATAACCCCTGAGTACAGCAAGCTGTGGCCCCAAAACAAAACAAAACAAAACAAAAATCAAAACAACAGCAAAAGGAATGTCTTCTCACTTTGTTGAATCAGAGCAGATTTGCAATCATTTTATATGCTAATATGAGTAAGTCAGGGACAATAGACCCAATAGACCATTACTTATCTTCCACTACGTTTTTAAAGGGACAGGAAATTCTTGGTTCTATGACTGGGCACCTCTATTTGGCTTCTACTTCCAAAAAATTCAGCTCAGGATTGGGAGTCCCTGAGTATTAGTCTCATAATTTTTGTCCTGAAGTTTGAATTCTAGTGATTGTAGTTACAGCATGTCACTAGACTGACAATTGGTTGTACTGGTTTTTGGGTCTTGCTATTTTTGATTTCTCTCCTCAGTGGAGGCTATGATCAGGATATTGATTTATGTAATTTTTCTTTGCTTTGTTATAATCTATGGAATAAGATTTTATCTTAAAAGTAAAAACTTTTAAAAGTATTTCAGGAGTGCCTCTGAAAGCTGCCAGGTGTGGCCCCCAAACCAAACTAAACAAAACAACACAAAACAGCTCAGGTTTAATCTGTGTAGTACTGCAGGAATAAAAATTAACCAACCAAACCAAAAAAAAAAATCTTTTGTGTCTATAGTATTTGTCTGGTAAAAATAAATTTATTTTTATTTTGTCCATTCAAGTATAAATCGATTATTATGATAATAGTGTTTTGCTGAATATAGAATATAAATGATAATATAAGCAGCACCATTATTATTAGTCAGAACTTGTACCTTTTGCTTTGCAAAGAATCAGGGTTGTAAGACCTTTTTCTATTTGTTTTCATGTGAGTGGATAGAAATATAGGTTCTGGAATTATCATATAACTGATATATACAATTGGTTTACCAAAGCATTATCCACCATCACTTATTATGTGTACACTATAATTTTCTTGCATAAGAAAATTATTGTTATTTCCTTTAAGTACAGCTGGCATTCACATTTTTTCGCCCTCCATAATTTAGAAATTTTGATCAACAGACAGGTAAATAGACGGTCTTTCTTGATAAGTTGTAATTAAGGTACCAAACACTTACTTATGTTAGGAAATAGATTGCCTTAAATACACCTATGCATAGGCCTTAAGTGGATCCACGTGACTTCTGTAATAGAAAGTACTTATAATAGAAAATTGCAGTTTTAAACTATGGTGGAGTACAAATACTAAAGCTGCAGCATTTGCTAGAACTAAGCCAAGAGGCACAGATATTTTCTGAGTTATATAACTGTAGATTTACAAATTCTTTCCCACCACCACCCCCCACTTATTCTTAGCTCATTCAGAGAATAAATTGATGAGAACTGTGTTAGTTAACATAATTGTCTAATTTCTCCTTGGTAATCTGCTTTAATTGATAGACCATATAACTGGGGATTCAAAACAATTACTCCTCTAACTATACTCAGACCCCAACTCATTCGTTTATGACATGGAGTTCCAAGGCAGATGGCTTTTGGGATTCTATTGAATTCAGCAATTTCCACCCAAAGTAGAGATTAAACACTTCAGACGGGGTAAGCCTAACCATATGGAAAAAATGAAAGCTTCTACCTTTTCAATCATAATGCTATATTTTAAATATTTAACAAATAATAAGGCATGTTTAGAAAAAATGTGTAAACCTCAAATGATAAAACTGGATCACAGATATTTTATCAAAATAGGAATGTTACATCTAGCTTTGTTAATAATATCAGGTTAAATTACATGCAATGGCCATTTGTAAAAATGAAAAAGTTAAATGTTGACTGCTTCACAAGGCTGAATTATATGAATTATATATAGTATATGAAGTATATGTTCTTTTTACTCTGCCTTGATGCTTTCTTAGATTATTTCAGAGGAATATTTTTCCCTACTTTCAAAGAATTGTCTTAAAATGCATAAAGTTTAGACACACCAATGTCCGATACTTCATCAAACACTCACTACATTGCAATTCATTCTAATTTTATATTCATACTTTGTCACAAAAGTTGTATTCCTATTGAATTAAAATTGTCTCCTATATTTTCTACTTGTTTATGTTTCTGTATTAGGGTGCAATTTAAAATAAAGTTTATTGCTCATGCAAATAATGATATTTAATTATATAAGCTGAATAGGTTGTCATACCTCAACATCTCTAATTCATAAAAAAATGTCTCCTGTCCTATTATATAGTGTGAAGTATAACAGAGTGCATGATGATGATGTTTTAGTAGTTAAAGAGTATGATTTCAGTTGCCTGCTTTTTAGTTGGAGGTAGTTTACAGGAAAACAATGAATAAGAAAATTATAAAGCAAGGACTAATTTTGTATATATTTACTAGTTTAAATTTCTGAATAAATTCAAATGCAATTGTGAGAAAATATTTCCAAATATGCCAAATTTAGTATTTTGATATAAGATGTGTTTACACTATTTATTTTATTTTTACCCTATTTATTAATTATATCATGCAATTCTAGATTATATCAAATAAATGAGAAACAGTAGGACTAGAATCATTGCACAGTAGGCAATACCTTGCAGACAGCAAACCAGATTTAATCTCCAGCATTGCATATGGACCCCAGCATTGTCAGAAAAGACCCTTGAGTGCAGAGATGGAAGTCACTCCTGAGCATTACTGGATGTGGCCTGTTCCTCCCAAATGGCAGAAATACATAATATATATGCTAGACTAGAGCATGAGTATTATTAATTTTAAATGTTTTAAAAACTTTATTTTTAATATATTTAAACACCTTGATTACAAACATGATTGTAGTTGGGTTTCAGTTATGTAAAGAACCCCCCCCCTTTCACCAGTGCAACCTTCTTGTCACCAATGTCCCAAATCTTTCTCCTCCCCACCCCACCCCCACCTGTACTCTAGAGTGGCTTTCTACTTCCCTCATTCATTCACATTATTATGATAGTTCTCAATGTAGTTATTTCTTTAACTGTAGTCATCACTTTTTGTGGTGAGCTTCATGTAGTGAGCTGGAACTTTCAGCCCTCCTCTCTTTTGTCCCCTCAGCTTCTCCCAGTTGCCAATCTCACAACAGGAATACTCCTTCATAGACAAAGGAGTCACCTCTCTGCCTGGTGTCCCTGATAGCAGGTTCTTACTCACTTTGTCTTTCTTGGTCTTTCCTGAGCAGCTCCAGGAGAGTTTTTTGGGCCCTTCCTGGCCCTCTTAGGAGAGCTTCAGGAGACCAGAGAAGAGAAAGACACAAAGCATACAGGTCTCCTTAGCTTCTCCCAGTCGCAAATCTCACAGCAGGGCAACCCTTTCACAGACAAAGGAGTCACCTCTCTGTTTGGCATTCCTGATAGCCGATTCTTACTCACTTCATCTTTCTTGGCCTTTCAGCCTGAGCGGTTCCAAGAGACAGTTTTTTTAGGGCCCTTCCTGGCCCTCTCAGGAGAGCTTCAGGAGTCCAGAGAAGAGAGACACAAAGCAGACAGGCCCCCTCCTTAAAAAACTTTTCTAATAAGATTGGAGAGTCTAGATAGGGGTCTAAGTATAACACAGTGTGATATAAGGGGGTAGCAAGGGTACAAGCTAAAAATGCAAAGTAATACTATTATTTCTAAAGAACAATGGAGAGGTAAAAAACTTTCCAGCTAACTATTCTTTGGATGTGTAAAGGATCATTCCCTAAGGTGGCAATAAATAAAAATTCCTCAGCAGCCCTCCCCCCAAAAAAACCTAGAAAATTTGAAGCAAGTAGGTATGTAAAAAGGCATATGAATATAAACTTGTGGAAATGTGCAAAAGTATGGAGCTCCTGTGATACATGCTATGATCAGCAGAGAACCATTGCTTTAAGAGATATTGGATGACTATAACAGCTAAATAGTTTGGCAAATTAATGTTAGCCAATGTTTTACATAGACTGCTCCAGAAAGGTCATGGTTCATCATTATAGACATAATACCTATTGAAAATACCGTGTTTTCCAGCATATAAGACAACTGGATGTATAAGATGACCCCCTACTTTTTTTATTGCTAAAATATAGAGTTTGGACTTTAATCGCAATATAAGACTACCTCTCTTTTAATGCACACCAAATATAAATTAAAAAAATGTAAGATTTGATTTCAATATGGAAATATTATTTATTTATTTTGGTTTCTTAGGGCCACACCTGGTGATGGTTAGGGTTTACTTCTGGCTATGCACTCAGAAATCGCTGTTGGCTTGGGGGACCATATGGGACACTGGGGGATCAAACCATGATCCTAGACTGTTTTGTGCTGCAGCTCCGGCCCCCAACATAGGAATTTTAAGTCAAATGCTTATGTCATGCATGTACTTATCTGAAAAACTGTCACTTATAAACATAAGGCTATTTGTCATTAAACATATAAACATAAAACAGTGATCTCCATTGAGAGCAGAGAGATGGGGCTCCTCCACGAGCAGTTGGCTGGGGTGCAGTGATTAATAGGACAGCTAGAGGGAGACAGAGCGCCTCCTCTGTGACCCATAAAAGCTGAATAGAGGACTGAGCACCTGTAAGCCGCATACCTGGCAATTGGATGAGATGAGGAGCTTGGTAACTCAGCTTCTCTGTATGCCCTGAAAGATGACTCAGGACAAGCAGAGGACTGAGTGATGATGCCTGGCAGCTGGATGGGATGATGCGGTAAAAGGGGGTTGGATCACTCGTCCCTGAAGCTGGATTAAGTTTTAGCATGGCATAGACCAGCGTATAAGATGACCGACTTTTAAGTTTTTCATGGGTTAAAAAGTCGTCTTAGATGCCAGAGAATATGGTACCTGTTTTACTCTCCTTGTCTACCAAATCTCAGCAAGCACTACACGATCTATAGTCATTGACTAGATTCTAGTCTAGTCTACATAGATTCTAATAAAGAAAACTACCTCAAAGCAAAGATTTGTGATGAACAACAAAAGACTCATTGATCTCATATACCACACTAATAAACATTAATGATCATCAATGAGTGTTACAACAAAGTACTGTACTTAAAAAACAATTGACACTTTATTTCTGGGGTAGTTATCTGCATAAAAATTATCCTTAAAATATAGCATGTGAATTAAATCAGAAATCTTAAATTAGTGTTAATATTCCCAACAGGAAGAATATTTGGATCTGGGAACCAGAGATTAGAAGCATGATTGATTTACCAATATTTACCATTGACACACTGCAAAACTTTGTACTTCCCACAACTATGAATGTTGAAAGGCTAGGATAGTTTCCAATGTGATAATACTCTTTTCTGGGGTCAAAGAAGAGATATGAACGATATCAGGACACTTGGAACTTGTTGGTTCCATGGATCAGCAGATAGTAAGCATACTACTATAAGGTATTTCACCTTGATCAACTAGAGGAGATAGGGATCCTTTAAAATAAGAGGATTGGGAGAAATATAGGCACGTCTTGATACTGTGTGACAGCTCCAGAACTCTGCTATTCATCTGTAACAGCTGTGTGCTGCATCTGTTCTGAGAAACATATGATTGCCAAAGGTTGAAACAGTTGAGGAATAAAGATTAAGGTAAAGTCATGTGATAAAATAGTTAAATGGTTAGAGGTGGTAGTGGAGCCTGATAGCAATTTAAAATGTATATTAGAGGAGTCAGGACACATGTACCAATTACAACTTTGAAAGTAAATCCAATGATATAAACTGACATCATCCTAATTTTTCTTCTTAAAGGTTTTTTCATGAACAGAAGACTATGAGAATCACAGAGGAGTTTTTCCCCAAACATGAGAAGTAGATGTGTACAGTGTGCATGGTGGTGGCTACCAGGACATAACTAACAGGTGTTTCCCAGTTTCTATTCCCCTGGCTCCATTACTGTGTTCACACGAAGGCCACACCTCCCACTGACCAATAGCTGAGGACTGCTAACCCATTCTTATATGATTCACAGATTCCTTCGGATGTTACACCACATAAACTGTTAAATGTCACATCTTGCTTTGGTAACTTCCCAGAATGCTGAGCTTGTTTAGAAAACAAATTCCATGAAACATCCTGACCAGAAATGGGTAATATTCAATCATGCTTTACTATGTGTCTTTCACCACTGATAGAAATTCTAAGATCCTTCTCAAAAAAAAAAAAAAAAAAAAGAAAAAAGGAAAAAACAAACAACAAACAAACAACTTGGGCCTGAACCTAGGGACCCCCGACCCGGCTGCAGGCAGGGTGAATGTGCCTACCACTCGGCCACCTCCCCACGTGGGCAGCGACCCCCGTGCTCTGCCCAAGTCCTGCGCCTGAACCCAGGGATCCCCAACCCGGATGCAGGCAGGGTGAGTGTGCCTACCACCTGGCCACCTCCCCACTTGGGCGCAGATCCGCAGCAGCCCCCCCATCTGAATGCAGGGACCCCCGACCCGACTGCAGGCAGGGCGAGTGCGCCCACCACCCGGCCACCTCCCCATGTGGGCGCCAGATCCCCACATTCCTTAGCAGTCCTGCGCCTGAATTTAGGGACCCCCAACCCGACTGCAGGCAGGATGAGTGCACCACCCGGCCACCTCCCCACATGGGCACCCAGAGAACCCTGCATCTGACCCACTCTGCGCCACTGGGAAGGGCTAGAGCTTATAGACAGAGTGAGCTTTGGTCTACTCCCCGGACCTTGAGGTATCCTAGAGCAGCCTGCCCCTTGAGCCTCGGAGTGGACCTGGGACCCACAGGGGCGAAGAGAGAATGCCAGGTGGGTTTGGCTGTGACAATTTCCTCAGCTGAGGTTCAGAAGTGGTGAAGCTCTGCTGACTCAAAGGGAAAAAAGGGAGGACAGGAAACTAGGCTCAACAGTGCCATCCAACATTGTGGCCAGGAGCGGAACTGCACTAGCTGCCAACAAAAGGAAAAAAAACAGACCAGACCCTACTAGAGAACATAGGAGGAGCCAAATCTCAGCAAGACCACCCAACAGACCCCTCTAGAACCATGCTCAGGGAGGGGAACCATCCCCATGCCACAGGGGGCAAAAGCAGGTTAAACTCGGAAGGTACTGAACTCCAAGCCACACCAATAAATGCAAAGAAATATGGGTAAATTACAGAGAACCCTAACATCTGGAGACATGGAGAGAAACCCTAGTAAGTTTCCAAGTCCACCAAAACGCACAGATCCATTGGAAAGAGACTTAAAAGCAGCCATGAAGAACGAAATGGAAACCTTGATTAAGGAAATGAAGGAAATGCTAGCCACCGAATATAGAAATCCATGGAGGAACAAATCAGCCAAATTAAAGAACTGTCAAGGAATATGAGAGATTCCATACAAAGGGAAATAAAGGAGTTAAAAGACGACACAACAACCATTTGAGCAGGATCACACAGTTGGAGAAGCACATTGAAGAACTCGAAGGAAAAGTGCAAACAAAAAATGACCAAGAAACCAGCAAGGAAATAAAAGGCAAAGTACTGGAAGGAAAAGTTCAGTATCTAATGAACAAGGACAAAAGAAATAATCTAAGAATTGTGGGTATACCAGAAGGGGAGGAAATAGGAAAAGGAGAAGAACAAGTACTCAGGGAAACATTAACAGAAAACTTTCCCACCCTCTGGAAAAAAAGATTCAATGCAATTCCAGAAAGTGAAGAGAGTCCCTAATAAAATAGACCCTAACAAACCAAAACCAAGACATATAGTAATACAAATGAAAAAGAAAAAAAAACAAAGAGAAAGATGATCTCCTTAAAGCAATTAGGGAGAAAAGAAACCTCAAATACAAAGGAAGGGAAATAAGAATCAAACCAGATCTCCCATTTGAAATAATTCAAGCAAGAAGACTGAATGAAAGAAATTTTCAACCTCGGGTCCAATTTTCAGCAAAACTCTCATTCATAAGGGAGGGCAGAATAAAAACATTCTCAAACAAAACCGAGCTTGCATTATTTGTGCAAACAAAACCACTCTTAAACGACCTACTCAGAGATGAATTACACAATCCAAACCTCCAATTGTAACAACAATCACCCTACACAACTGCACAACAGTCCTCTCTGAAAATAATCTCCCTAAATGTTAATGAACTAAACTCTCCCATTAAGAGACACATAGTAGAGAACTGGATTAAAAAACATAAACCAGACTTCTGCTGCCTGCAAGAAACACAACTACAACTACAGGACAAGCACAGGCTCAGAATAAAAGGATGGAAATTATTCAGGCTAATAGAAAACAAAAAAGAGCAGGGACAGCTGTTCTTATATCAAACCAAATTCCATTCAACCTCAAAAAAGTGATCAGGGTCAAAGAGGGACACTACTTACTGATCAGGGGAACACTAGATCAAGAAGTACTAACCCTGCTCAATATTTATGCGCCTAATGTAGAGCCAGCAAAATATGTGAGGCAACTGCTTGCAAACCTGGAGAAACACATGAAGGTAAATGTGAAAATTGTAGGAGATCTCAATACTCCACTATCACCACTGGACAGATCCACCAAACAGAAAAACAGCAAAGAAATAAGAGCCCTAAATAAAAAATTAGAAGATCTAGGGCTAATAGACTTTTATAGGACCCTCCATCCCCAGAAAAAAGAATACACATTCTTCTCAAGCCCACATGGAACCTTCTCCAGAATAGATCATGTCCTAGGATACAAATCAAACCTATATAAGATCACAAATGTAAGGATCATTAGAAGCACCCTATCAGATCACTATACAGTAGAGGTCAAAATTGACTACAAGAAGAGCAATGGAGAAAAACTAATACCTGGAGATTAAACAACATGCTGCTCCACAACAGCTGGATCAAAGAGCAACTCAAGGAAGAAATAAAAAGATTCCTTGAGACAAATGATAATGAAGAGACAACCTGTCAAAATTGTGGGACACAGCAAAAGCAGTAAGTAGGAGGAAACTCATAGCAATACAGGCCTATGTCAAAAAACAGGAAAATGACAAAACAAACAGTTTAAAGGATCACCTCAAGGAATTAAAACAACAGCAGCAAAGAAATCCAACCACAACCAGAGGCAAAAAATAATAAAAACCAGAGCAGAAATAAACAACATAGAAACAAAGAAAACAATACAAAAAATCAATGAGACCAGGAGTT
This sequence comes from Suncus etruscus, assembly GCF_024139225.1. Lineage (NCBI taxonomy): Eukaryota > Metazoa > Chordata > Mammalia > Eulipotyphla > Soricidae > Suncus > Suncus etruscus. The sequence continues at coordinate 84,078,727 of NC_064852.1, forward strand.
TGTTCTTTGAAAAAATAAACAAGATAGAAAAACCACTGGCAAAACTCACCAAAAAAAGAGGGAAAACATCCAAATCAGTAGATCACAAATGAAAGGGGAGAGATTACAACAGAACCCCAAGAAATACAACATATCATGAGATCATATTATGAAAAACTATAGTCAGTTAGGCTAAAAAACCAAGTAGAAATTGACATATTTATGGAAAAATACCATCTTCTGAGACTGGATAAGGAAGACCTAAAAAGCCTAAACAGATCAATCACTTCAGAGGAAATTGAAGATGTAATTAAGAAACTCCCTAAGACAAAAGTCTAGGTCCAGATGGATTTACAGGTGAATTCTATCAAACATTCTGAGAAGACTTACTACCACTTTTTCACAGGCTCTTCCAAACCATTGAAGAAACAGGAATCCTCCCCAACTCCTTTTATGAGGCTAATATCACACTCATCCCCAAAGATGGCAAAGACACCACCAAGAAAGAAAACTACAGACCAATCTACTAATGAACATAGATGCAAAGATTCTAAACAAAATTTTAGCAAACCGAATCCAGCACTTTATCAAAAAAGTCATACATTATGACCAAGTGGGTTTCATCCCAGGAATGCAAGGCTGGTGCAACATATGCAAATCAATCAAAATCATACATCACATTAACAACAAGAAAGACAAAAACCACATGATCATATCAGTCGATGCAGAGAGGGTGTTTGACAAAATCTAACACCCTTTTATGTTGAAAACACTCAGCAAAATAGGGTTAGAGGTAACCTTCCACAAAATAGTTACAGCTATCTATGAAAAGCCCACAGCCAACATTATCCTTAATAGCAAAAAACTAGAAGTATTTCCACTAAGGTCAGGAACTAGGCAAGGCTGTCCACTCACTCCACTCTTGTTCAATATAACATTAGAAGTCCTAGCAATAGCAATCCGACAAGAGACGGGAATCAAAGGAATCCAAATTGGGAAAGAGGAACTCAAACTATCTCTTTTTGCAGATGATATAATGATATGCATTGAAAGCCCTAAAGAGTCCACAGTAAAACTCCTAGAAACAATTAACCAATACAGCAAAGTGGATGGCTACAAAGTCAATACACAAAAGACAGTAGCGTTTCTCTACACAAATAATGAAGTTGAGGAGAGAGAGATCAAAAAATACAACTCCATTTAAAATAGTATAAAAAATATAAGATACCTAGAAATCAACGTTACAAGGGAAGTGAAGCACTTATACCAGGGAAACTTCAAAACACTCTAGAAAAAAATGGAAGAGGATCTAAAGAAATAGAAGAACATCCCATGCTCATGGGTAGGTAGAATCAACATAGTCAAAATGATTATCCTACAAAAACTACTATATAGATTCAATGCAATCCCAATCCAAATTCATACATCATTCTTTAAAGAATTATAACAATCAATCATAAAATTCATCTGAAACCACAAAAGACCCAGGATAGCCAAACACATACTGAAAAACAAGAAGCTGGATTGCATCTCACTACCTAACCTGAAGCTATACTATAAAGCCATAGTGATCAAAACAGCATGGTACTGGTACAAGGACAGAGCCTCAGACCAGTGGGTTAGAACAGAATTTCCAGACATAAACCCCCAGATATACAGTCAACTAATATTTGACAAAAGAGCCAAGAACTTGAAATGGAAGAAAGAAAGTCTTTTCAACAAATGGTGTTGGTATAACTGGAAAACCACATGTAAGAAATTCAAAATTGACCCATACCTCACTTCTTATTCAAAAATCAACTCAAAATGGATCAAAGACCTCGAAATTGGACCCAAATCTATAAAATTTATAGAGAATAAAATAGGTAGAATGCTCGAAGACCTATACATTGGAGCACCAATGGCAAGAACTTTAGCGTCACACATAAACAAATGGGACTACATAAAACTAAAAAGCTTCTGCATGGCAAAAGAAACCCTACATAACACAAGAAGACAGTTAACTGACTGGGAAAAATCTTTTCACCCAACATATCAGATAAAGGGCTGATATCCAGAATATACAAAACACTCAGAAAGCTGAGCCCCCCAAAGCCAAATAAAGCCATAAAAAATGGGAAGATGAAATGAATAGACACTTCTCAAAGGAAGACCGAAAGATGGTCAACAAATACATGAAAACGTGCTCACCTTCACTCATCATCAGAGAAATCCAAATCAAAACAACAATGAGGTACCACCTTACACCAGTGAGAATGGCTCACATCAAAAATAATGGGAACAGCCTCTGTTGACTGGGATGTGGTATGAAAGGCACTCTCATCCACTGCTGGTGGGAATGCCCTCTAGTCCAACCCCTATGGAGAACAGTCTGGAAAGTGCTCAAGAAACTCAGAATTGAGCTGCCATTTGACCCAGCAATTGCTCTCCTAGGTATCTACCCCCAAGACGGAAGGACATTCATCCCAAAGTATGTGTGCACCCCACTATTTATCGCAGCACTCGGTATAATAGCCAAGTCTTGGAACCAACCTCGATGTCCAACAACAGACGAGTGGGATCATTAAGATGTGGTATCTATACACAATGGAATACTACATGGCAGTCAGAAATGATACAATCATGGACTTTGCAGCAATGTTCTAGGATGGACCTAGAACATATTATGTTAAAGTAAGTCAGAAGATGAAAGATAAACACAGAATGATAGCACTATTTTGAAGCACCTAGAACATACACCCTATATACAACTAATACTCAACTATCAAATAACAGGATTTAACAGGGTAGAAATTCCAAACTCTGTAACAGTCAACATACACCAGGGAACAGTGTCCAAAACACATGAAAGAAGAACAACACAAACTCTTGAATACACATTATACCACAAAGAAACCAGCAACAGCAGAAGCAGCAGCACAAAGAGAACATGTATGTAATCAGCCTTCTACAAGGGCCCATAATAATCCCTTAGGGATCTTATACAGGATTACAGGTAAAGAATACCATAGGAAATCACTGACTCCAATGGGAACATCTCATAACAATATGTTTTAATGCCTTAATCTTACTATATTTAAAATAACTTCTCAGCTTTTCTGTCCACAGGCATTCTTGGATACAAAGGGTGGACAAACTAAGATGGCATCTTGGGGCCCAGTCACACAAGATACCGTATCCAGCTTGCACTACGAGAATGTCCCAAGAAAACGCTTTAACATACACTTTATCTCTAGATTATACCTTCTTTTAGGACTTGAAGCATGGGACCAGCCAGAACACCAAAGCAGCAACTGTGACCTACAGACTTACGCTACAGGCTGTACTCATCGAACATATTCAAGCAAACTAGTATTCCCTTGCCCTTTTCTCCTTTCTTCTCACTACTTTATATTTTTTCTTTTCTTTTTCTTCTTTTTCTCTTCTTTTCTTTTTCTTTTTAATGTATTTTCTCTTCTCTTCTTTCCTGTCCCTTTCATATACTTTCCCCTCTCCTCCCTTTTGAAATCCGACTATCCCTTCACCCCTCAATTCCATCCAGATTTCCCACTTTATTAAAAATCTTCACCCCCAGTTCTTAATATATTAGGCATCAAGACTGATCTCCTACCCCAACAAACCAGTACCCAGCACCCAAGCAAAGAGCACTAAGTTAAATCCACACCTCGTCCCTGGCAAGAAAAAGCAACCAACTCCCCTGCTGACTCATGCTGCGTGGCCCTCCTTAGCAACTCTTCCTAACATGGACTGTTACTTGAAATCGGATTTAGCTCTAAAAGTATCCCCAAAGCAAGAACTCTTCCCATGACCTCCCTGCCACAAAGCTTTTGCCAATCTCAAGAAGGTCAGGATGTGTGATGAAAAGGCACCCGGGAACCCACACACCACAAGAAAATCTCAAATGACAATGGGGAAACCTATAGTTCCACCATAAATATAAGACCTGTATTGTACTATCTCTTGACCTGCTATTCCTCAAATATAAGATAATCTCTTGCACCATTTTGTTCCTTTAATTACTTTGTTATTTCATTTTTTTAAATCTTTGTTCCTTTTATATATATCTGAGCATATATATTTTTATTTCTATTTTTATCTTTTCTGGGTGTGTGACCTGTTTCCGTTTTCTTCTTTTTCTAGCCCCAAATGCACCAACAATATAATATAGTATCATTTCCCCCTGCAAAGACACACTAAAAAAAGAGAAAATCTTACATATAAAAACGAGCTCTTATCTAATAGGGATAAGAACTCATACTTGTTTACAATAAAGGGACATCACCCACCTTGAAAATATGTCACGTGGACCCAACTTAGACACCAGGTGATTAGACACCATCCGTCCAGCCTTGAACCTTGGATCCCAGACATAGAAACGATGCAGTTTTTCACGACAGCTACAGGAAACAACTCCCATCCGGGACATCCTCAATACTTCTCGGACATCAACAAGTGCCAGATCTAATACGATGTCCTGACAACGAGGAAAATGGGAATAACTTGACCTAGGAGCAGGTTATCCTACCCCTCCAGCTGACGATAAGACAAAATCAGAAGACTTGTCACCCTTTGGTCAATCCAAAAGCCAAGAGTGCGATTTATAGATGACTGGCTGATAGAACCGTGACCGGACTGTATGTATCCTGTGGCCAATAAAAAAGGCTTGTCTAGAGTTTGAGCTACGACCTGCACAACAACCATGATCTCCAGTTCCAAAGGTCCGTCTGAGACAATTGCAATGGAATGGGTCTTCTGGAAACACAACGAAAGAAGCGATTATAGGCTCCATCCTAAGATCAGCGCAAAGACCAAGACCACCAAACACAGAAGACGGATTAAAATGACACTGAGGGAACAGAATTCTAGAACCACAAAGAAAAGCTTCATCATAAGTTTCACCCCTTGACCTGTGGAGATACCGAGATCTCTAGATATAGAGATCTGATTTTATCACCCAGGACGAAGCAGAAGTCTTCCAAACACCACGGAAGCACCAAGGGGAGAGTAAATGAACCTGAATGGAGTCTACAGTTAATCCCATGACAATATACTCTAAGGGTGGAGAAACCCTGTATCCCTTAGGCCAAGGAATTCCTTTTCGAATGGCCCCAATATTTACTGTGCCTGTGCAGGAGGGAAAAGAAAAAAAAAAGCACAAAACAATTTTTTTTATATCTACATTTTGTCAATTTCTTCGTTTTGGTATGGTTACTCAAGTTGTCTCCATTTATATTTATTTATTTATTTATTTATTTATTTATTTTCTTCTTTTCTTTTTTTTTTAGGTGCTAGGCCATGTTTTTTATCTCAAGATCATGGCTTTTATGTGGTGTTTATCTTTATTGTTGGAGTGCTCACTGGATATTTTATTTGACACTTCTTTTTGTACTGTTGAGGTGTTTCATCTTCTTTTTCCCCTTCATCTCTCAAAGTGATGATGAGAGCCTCTAGAAGGACCCCGCCCATTTTCGATGTATTTGATTTTTACCCCAGTTTATCACTTTTTTCTTCTTCAAACAAAACCACATAACTGGAACTATCTAGTACCACCTCCCAGTTAGAGGAGGAAACAAGGGAGGTACCAAGACCAAAACAAGTGTAGGACCACTAAGTAGTAAGCTAGGCTCAGAGGGGACCACGTATTCTAGCAGCCCCGGGGGTGAGGGAGGAGGATATGGGAGGTAGGATGGGAATGGAGGTTTAGGAAAGATAATTCGGTGATGGGAATCCCCCTGTTATTATGTTAATATGTACCTAAAATATTGTCAACAATATGTAAGCCACTATGATCAAAATAAAAATTATATTAAAAAAAACCTCAAAAACCTGTTTTCATTTTATAGTCTAATAACCTAAAGTTGTTGATTATGGAAGATAAAAAATAGAAGGATGATTTTACATCTAGCTTTTATACCCAAACTAAACTCTTTGCTTTAAGTTTGTATCAGGACTGTTTAATTTTCTATAATTCATCCTTGTAAAGAGCTTCAACAATTTTTAGTTAAGTCTTTGTATTTTTTACATAAAATCAAATAAACACTTGAAAATACTCAAAGTATTATCATACTCAAGAATCCATAAAATATTTGGATAAAAACATATGCAGAACTCAAAGAGCATGTACAGAGCCTGTAATTATTCCCATGACAGTATGCTTCAAGGGCAGAGAAACCTCTATCTTTTAGGTCAAGGGAATTCCCTTTCTAATCTCCCCAATTTTTACTGTGCCTTTGCAAAAGAGGAGAAAAAAAGGAAGCACACTTTTTTCTTTTTCTTTTCTTTTTTTTTTCGTTTTATTTTGGGCTCATGATTATTGCTTGGTTGTTGTCTGTATTGCAGTGGTGTTTTTGGATTTTTTTTGTCATTGTAGTTTTTTTGTTTTGTTTTGTTTGTTTCCTTGTTTGTCTGTTCTTTATTTTCTCAAATTTTTTTGTCTTTTTGTCATGTTTTTCTTCCTTATTCCCTCTCTTTCCTTAAATTGATATTTATAATTCTCTAGATGGACCCCCCTCCTGGATTTTTTGTTTGTTCATTTGTTTTTTTGCTTTGGGGGGGTTCTTGTTTGTTTGTTTGTTTTGTTTTTGTTTTGTTTTTCCCTTCAAAAAGAACCACATAACTTGAAACATCTTGTTCTGCCTCATAAATTGAAGGGAAAAAAATGGATGGTACCAAGACCAAACAGTTGTATGAACATTGAGTAGAAAAAAAAGTCAGTCTTAAAAGCCTTAAAAGTCTCAAAGCCAATGACAACAGAACTGATACCCATTCTACAACAAACTAGACACAGAGGCAACCACTTATTCTGCAGCCTGCGGGGCCAAGGAGGGGGATATGTGATGCATGCTGGGAACAGAGTTGGAGGGAAGACAGCACTGGTGGTAAAAATGCCCTGGGTTCAATGCCGCTATGTACCTAAAGTATTATTGTGAATGATTTGTAATCCACTTTGGTCACAATAAAAATAATTTAAAAAAAACCATATGCAGAACTCTTGTTGATATTGATTTTAGGGGTATGTTCAATGATTTGGCCCCATTATAAAATAAATTAAAAGCAAAAATTAATTAATAAACACGGCTACATCAAACAAAAAATAATTAATGAACACGGCTTCTAAATTGCAAAAGAAACTATTGTTAAAATAAAATGACAACCATAAGGAATGGAAGAAAAAACTGTGTACTATAACATATGACAGAGCGCTAGTATTTACTCATTCACAAACTGAACAGCATTCGCAAACTCTGCAACAACAAAAGTCTCATTAATAAAGTAGAAAGACCCATGGGACCAGGTGGTGGCGCTAGAGGTAAGGTGCCTGCCTTGCCTGCGCTAGCCTTGGATGGACCACGATTCAATCCCCGGGTGTCCCATATGGTCCCCCAAGCCAGGAGCAACTTCTGAGCGCATAGGCAGGAGTAACCCCTGAGCGTTGCCGGGTGTGGCCCAAAAACCAAAAAAAAAAAAAAAAAAAAAGAAAGAAAGAAAAGAAAGACCCTTCTGCAAAAAGACATATGGGGGCAAAGAATTAATACAGTGGTTAAGGCACGCATGCATGTAGTCAAGCCCAGTTGGTTTCCAGCAATACGTGGTCACTGCACCAGCACTGGAGGTTCACTAGTACTGTCAGGGTGACCTGGGTAGTCTTCAGAACTGAAGGAAGGGCTCAAGTAGCATCAAACTCCAAGGTCTTCGCATTGAAACATGTCAATGATTAAGAATCATCAAAATAAGTTTACAGGCATCCTGGACTCTACTCCAGAGAGCAGTGTCTTTGCATCTCCCAAAAAAGAAAATATAGAGTGATCAAAAATTGCTCATCATAACTATAGGAAAATACAAATCAAAACTCCAATGATATATCACCTCAGACCAGTAAAATTGGTACATATTAAAAATATCTAATGCTAACTGGTATCTGATGAAAGGGACCCCTCATTCACTGTGGTGGATTGTGAGCTGATTCAATCTGAGTGAAAAATAGCTCAGCAGTTTTTCAGAGAAGTTGAAAATCAAGCTACCATATGATCTATGATCACTGGTATCTATCTCAAGAACAGAAACTTTATCATTGAGATAAAACGTGTGCTTAGGTTCACTGCAGCACAGTAGTTTATAAAGTTAAGATCTGAAAACAACCCAACTGCTAACATCACATGAGTGAAAAAGGAAATCATGGTGTATACACACAATAGAATACTGATAGTTATAGGAAAATAGAAAAATCTTTAATTTTGCTTTAATGTGGACAAAACAAATGCATATTTAATTGAAATATGTCAGAAGGATAATGAAATATACCATATGATCTCACTCCTGTGTGGAAGATAAAGACATTAAGTATAGGAAGACACAACAGCGAATGAAAGCAAATCTTTAAACTCTGACAACAGACTAAAGTTAACAAGGTGCAGAAGAAGAGAAGTGGAAGAGGAAGGAACTTGGGTCAGTGGGAGAGGAATATTGGTATTTTCATTGTATTGTATGCCAAAAGCATATATGAATATTATTATAAACCATGTTATATTAATTACTTAAAATAAGTCAAATACATGGGTATATGTCAAATGGTTTCTTTTTCTTTCTTTCTTTCTTTCTTTCTTTTCTTTCTTTCTTTCTTTCTTTCTTTCTTTCTTTCTTTTTCTTTCTTTCTTTCTTCTCTTTCTCTCTTTCTCTCTTTTCCTTCTTCTCTCTTTCTCTCTTTCTCTTCTTTCTTTCTTTCTCTCTTCTTCTTTCTTTTCTTTCTTTCTTTCTTTCTTTCTTTCTTTCTTCTTTCTTTCTTTCTTTCTTTCTTTCTTTCTTTTTCTTTCTTTCTTTCTTTCTTTCTTTCTTTCTTTCTTTCTTTCTTTCTTTCTTTCTTTCTTTCTTTCTCTCTTTTTTTTTGGGTCATACCAGGTGACACTAAGTGGTTATTTCTGGCTAGGTGCTCAGAAATTGCTCCTGGCTTGTGGGACCATCGGGGGATCAAACAGCAGTCTATCCTAGGTTAATGTGTGCAAGGCAAACACCCTACCACTTGTACCACTGCTCCGGCCCCTCCAATGGTTTTCTTTTTACTTAATTTTTTCTCATAGGAGAATATCACCAACAGACACCTTCATTGTGATTGAATTAATTATTTCTAGTATGTCCATTTTGGATCCTCTGAGATACACCTTTTTTCTCACTTTTAATTTTTTTTATCTGGGCCACACTCAGCAATTCTTAAAAGTTATTCCTGGTTCTGCACTCAGAGTCTAAGTGTTTGGGAAACCACAGGGGATGCTGGTGATTGAATTCAGGTTGGCTGCATGCAAGGCAAATACTCTACATGCTGTACTATTGCTCTGGCCCTCACTTGTCTTTAAAAGCAGATAAAACATGCAATACATAGAACTAGTGTAAATGGCTTAAAACCCTGATTCTGAGATGTATACCAAAGTCATCCCAAGCATACAACCTAAGTTAAATGTAAGTGATGACTTTTAGTTGCTAAAAGTATCATAAAATAAAAGAAAATTATAAATGCATAAGATCACAAATATTAGACATTATAATTTTATAACTTTTCTCCTTCATTTAAACAGACTTAACAAATTTGTCTTCACAAACGTTTTCTAATTAGATTAGGTAAAGTTCAAATTTCTTTATTTGTTATCTGCTCTGAACACAAATTTTCTCTTGCTTTCTATTTTATGAGACTAAAACACTAAAACAAAAATATGAGGAAAATGAGAATCTCTTTTTATGAGAAGGACGTCTGTAAAAAAGATTATTATTGGAAATTGGGTAAGATTGAGACCTATCTTCTGAAAAACAGAACTTGCCAGGCTTATATTAGGTTCAAAACTATAATCCCATATGTTTGTACTTATTATTTGAATGAAAATCATATTAGTAATAGGAACTTCTGGTCTAGTTTCAAATTTTTCATATTTAAAAATGTAATATTTGCATGAAAACTTAAATATTTTTGTTTTCTTAGTTTCCCTTATGTTAGAGAGCATTGAAGTAAGCATTTTCCCTTTTGATATAAGAATAAAGAGAAGAAATGTTATTTGTAAAAAAAAATATTCTCTATATATCTATAAATTGTACATTGTTTTCATTTTATATTGTCTAAACTAGTGTTTTATTTAATATTTTATAATCCTCTAAATAGAAATGCCCTAAGTGAATAACTATTTTGACACCTCCAACACAGTGATCTGCATAATTAAACACATAATGTGTAAATTAAATGACAGTTGTGGTACTTGAAATGGAATATAGGTGCTCATTGTATTTCCCCAGTGATTTTTCCCCCCAGTGGAGTCTCTCCAGCAACAGAAATATGTTTTTTAATATAAATTACTTTATTTAAAGACCACATATCACAGAGTTGACATAGCTGATTGTATTATGTGTTTCCAGGTAAGTGGAAGAAAAATTATTTGAAAAAAGAAAAAGAAAACAAAGAATAAAGAAAAAAGACTACATACAACAGCAAGAAGGTTTGTGAAAATCACTGCAGTTTGAAATGAGGTCAGAAGTCTTTGTCAGAAGATTTAGTAACCTCTTGTTACTAGTTGACTATTCTATTACTTCTTGTATTTGTGAACATTATGTGGCTTCAGATAGACATTGATGTCCAAATTGATGTGTTCCTATGGGAATGACAGTAATAAATAAATGGAATTGTTATGCAGCTGCAAATGTAGCCATTCAGTGTAGAAAATCTAAGCATTATTTCTGATTCTGTGGCTTTTGTGGGGCATGTGTTTGGCTGCCAGATACAAAAAGGTAGAGAAAGTGTACCTGAACTCATTCCAAAAAATTCCTGGATATGTCAGCCCAAATACCCAATACACCTGAAGGTTTGATCAGATTGGTGTCTGCAGAGAGCCATAGAGTAGTGATGAAACTGGGTACCTGGCAAATTGGTGATCCTGTGTGATAGCTACAGCAGGTATGGCTTTTGTCGGGGGGGGGGGGCTTGACCTGCATTCTCCTTCCAAAATTGCTAGCTTTTAGCTGCATGTCCAGAGTACTCATAGATTTGTATTTCTTATCCAAAGTTAAAAAGTTTGGCTACATGGTTTGTCTTATTCAGTGATATAGAATTAAAAATGACAGGGCATTTCTGAACATGATCTCTAAGAAGCATTGTGTGTGGCCCACCATTGCTCTTTTGCCACTATGTGATAGAACTTAATTCTTATGCTGTCTATTCAGCAGAAAAGACATTGACAGACCTGTGACATGAGTCTTGTGCTGTGAGTTGTTGCAAAGAAAGCTTGTGTTTTGATTGTTCCTATAGGACATAAGCTGATCTATGCAATGATGACAGCATAATATCTAACAGATTGTAGTATATTGATTCAAAGTTGAAGTGTGCAAAGAAGAGCACATGACCTTGTCTTCCACATATCAATTAACTAAACTCCTTTCTGTGAAGCTTAAGCTTTCAGAAACTAAATTTAGGAAGCCTTAAGGCTGCTTGTAGTTTTCCGTCTGGAATGTACTTCCTCTGCAGAAGACCCACAAAGTATGCTACTAGAATGAATGTGAGAGCTGGAGGCAAGGAAAGCTCTAAGAAAGAAAATGAAAACAACTCATCTCAAATTTCTATAACACCACGAATGCATATGGTAATATAAAATATTTACTGAAATTACATGTGTGATAATTTGATTTTCAAAATTAATTTTCTTAGTAATTTCTAAGAGAATTACTAAAAATTATTGAAAAGAAATATAAAAATAACATTTTTAGATTTTTCTGGACTTTTATTTTTTTAAATAAAAGAAACTTATAATTTCCACTGCCTTGCAATTTTATAGAAATAAAACATGCGGATGAAAAAAGAAATTTCATTTGTTGCCAAATATCCTTCTCTGTAACTCAGCTAGATTGTTAGCAACATCTGTACAACTGACACATTTTTGATGTTTTATTTGAATGTTTGACAAATGGAGAGAAAATATTTTCTTTATAAGACTAATTTTAAAGTCATAAGGAGTTTCCATTCTATGTAGTATATTTATTAATCTTCTCTATCATCCAACTATTTTATGGAGGTTTAAATATAGATACAACTTGAGAGTTAAAACAATAGTTTTATGTTTCTGGTACAAGTCCATATACAAGCTCTGATAGTTAATGAAAAAATTTTAGAGAATTATTCTCCATAGCAATCAATCTGCTTCAAAAGAGAGTAAACAATAGAATAATATCAAAGCATTCACTCCATGTTCAGTGATCCTCTATTGTGTATTGTCCTTTATTTGAGATGAGAGAATTCTATTCTTTGGCCAGTGCCTGGCATAGTCCTAAAACATCCTGCATGGATGTCCTGCTTGACGCTTAGGGTAAGGGGGGAAATTTGATTGTGCTCTTGAGGTTACGGAACATGGAGAACCAAGATCATAATCATCTTTGCAAAAACACCAAGGGGCTTAGTTACATGTTTTTCCCTTTGTCAACATCTGTCAAGAACCACATGTCAATTACTACTCCATCTTTTCTCAGGTAATAAAGGAACAAAGAATTCCCAAATGAATATGTTTTATCTTCCCAAACAATATGGCTTAGCCTTTGCCTTTTGGGTCTAACCCTCAGAAATGTTTCACATTTTCTACTTAACATCTGAATGGAAAAAATGTGTTACTTCTAGTAGAGAAAACCATGCATGTACATCATTTTTAGGATATCTAATACTAAAACTCAGAAAGAGTTAAATATAACTGAGTTATTTCATTTTTCCTAGAGCCTTCTCTAGCTCACCTCACAGCTGATTTTCATTGAGTCCCATTCTTTTTATACTTGATAGTTTTCTTTTTTACCTAATTTATTGTCGTAAGCAGGTGTGTGTGTGTGTGTGTGTGTGTGTGTGTGTGTGTGTGTGACTGAGCAAGAACCCTTTATAAACTAGTGAACTGAGTAATCGAAATTATTTCCTGGGGATGAGGCTTATATTACCTATGTTTCAAAAGATAGAGTGAAATTAAGACACTTTTAACATGTGACACAGGCAAAGTGGGCTAGTGAAAAAATAGACCAAAGTTTGTATTTTTAACAGAACTTTTAGAGGATTTTTTTTTTGGGGGGGGGCACACACGGCTGTGGGCCTGGGCTCAGGGGTTACTCCCTAGGCTATTCCTGCTCAGAAATAGCTCCTGGCAGGCATGAGGGACCATATGGGATACCGGGATTCGAACCAAAGACCTATAGGTCCTGGATTGGCTGCTTGCAAGGCAAAACACCGCTGTGTTATCTCTCCCAGCCCCTTAACAGAAACTTTTGTTTTTAAACTGAAAATCACCATGAGACCACAAAGTTAAAAAGTTGTTGATGTTGATAGTTTAGTTTCCATCCAAACAGCGTTCCAACACTCATCCCTTCATCAGTGTTCAATTTCCTGCCACTAATTTCCTCACTTACTCTCCCCCCCCCCACTGTCTCTGGGAGATACTTTACTCTTCTCCTTTCTTCATTTTAGATACTGTAGAAACTTTCATAGAATGTTTACTCTTTCAAAAAATGAATCATTTTGAAAATGTTCATTTCCCCGAATTTCAAATACACCATTTCCAGACTACACTCAGAATAAGGATTTACGTTATAGCTCAGATAGAAACGAGAACATTTGAAAGTATGTGTGCATAGAGCAAAGTACTTGCAAAGCAATGCCTATGCATTGCCACAGTTTTTTTTTTTTCTAAGAGAAGTATTGGAGTTACTTAAGAGGATACATAGATGTGGAGACTAAGGTGTTCTATTGTGAATGCTGTGACAGCTCCAGATTGCTTTCCCTCACACCTAGATTTTACAGGTATCTTTCTATATCTTTCTATTTAGTCAGACAGTTGAGATGTTTAGGACCTATTCAGAATGTCATCTGGGTGCTAAAACCAACGCTAAAGCCAAAAAAATTAGATCCTGTCTTCAGGAATTTAGTTAGCATGACAGTACCAAACATTCAGACAAAGAAAGCCTTAGAGTAGATTAAAAATGGTCACAACTCTTTGTTGCCATTTGCCAAGAGATAAAGTCACTCACCTTATTCCTTTAATGTGGTTGCCCCAGGACTTCCTGAGACCAATAAATTACAGCAGATGTTATGCTAAACCAGTTTTCTACCTTTACTTGCTTTGGATGACAACAAACCTGGGTTCTATTTCACAGAAGTCCTTCCCTTCCCCAGGCCTGGGCAGGAGTGACCCCTGAGCCCAGAGTCAGAAATTAACCCTGAGCAACTCTGGGTATCAAAACAAAACAAACAACTGAAACAAAACCTAATATAAGTCCATATTTGGGATCAAAGATAGTATAGCGGGTAGAGGGGCTTTACCTTGCATGCAGGCTGATCTATGTTCAATACCCAGAATTTCATATGGTCCCCCTTAGTACATATGCTACATATTACATACATATTACACACATATGGTACATATTAGTACATATTACATATGGTTCCCCTTCCTTAGCACAATCAGGACTTCTTCCATTTAATTAGAATAGAGTCCATACAGGATGACCAGGCGACTTCTGAAATGGTAGATCCAGAAGACCAAGAGGATTGTACCCAAAAATTTCACTGATCAACCTGACACTGCTTCAATGGGCTGTGGCATGAGAGAGAACAATGTTTTTGGGGGGGCCACACCCAGTGACACTCAAAAGTTACTTGTGGCTATGCACTCAGAAATTGCTCCTGGCTTGGGAGACCATATGGGATGCCCAGGGATCAAACCCATAATCGTTCTAGGCTAGGGCTGGCCTACCTGCTCCGCATCACCTACTCCGGGCCCCAGGAGAGGACTATTTTGTATTAAGTCACTGATAGGTCAGCATTTAAAAATCATAGCAGCTAGTATTACTGTAATACTATGTTTGAGAGGTATTTTGCAATATTCTTTGTCATTTTATTGTATTTTGTTTTGTTTTGGGGCCACACCCACCATGCACAGGGCTTATTCCTGGCTCTTTTCTGTGCTCAGGGACCATAGACAGTGCTGAAGATGAAACCTGAGTTAGCTGTATGCATGAGAAAATGAAGGCCCATAGCGTTTGGCAGCCAAACAAGGCAACATAGTTGGGCCATTAAAAAAGCTAGAAATCATGATGCCAGGACCAAGGCCTATATTCTTACTGATATCTCCATAGTTTCTCAACATGTGATAATAAACATTACATACCACTTGGTAACCTGCATAATTTTCTACATAAAATAGAGTATGGGGGAAAAAAAGACTTTAAAAATGCTTATTAAGGCATTGGCAGTATTTAAGCACATTTAACCTCTTAATTGCACCATTTCCTGTAATTTCCTCAAATGCTATATTTCCACCCAGGGAAAGCAAGTCTGGAGCAAGGGTCACCACAGAAAATAATCCAAAGAAAGCTGACATGTGCTTGGCCAAGAAGCAATCTGTCTTGTCAAGCCAAGAGAGAGAACTGCCTGCCAGACTGCAATTTTCATTGAGTACAGAGACTACCATTTCCCTCCATCGCCCTCACCA
This sequence comes from Suncus etruscus, assembly GCF_024139225.1. NCBI lineage: Eukaryota > Metazoa > Chordata > Mammalia > Eulipotyphla > Soricidae > Suncus > Suncus etruscus. The sequence continues at coordinate 84,094,188 of NC_064852.1, forward strand.
CCCCCACCTGCAGGAGAGTAAGGACAGAAGACCCTTCCAGAGCCAGTCCTGCCCAGGTTTGCTTGATACATGCTAAGTCAGGAAAACCTCTCTTTTGGGTAAAACCAATTTATAAACAAGCATACATAAAAACCAGGGATGATTTTTGTTTTGGGTTGAAGCAAGTTGTAAATTGTAAACCAACAATTGCCCATATGCTTTGATATGAATTCTCATTTATGTAATTTTCTCATGTACATCAAACAGGAAAAAAACTTTGGAGAAACTGTCAACTAATTCTGCTTGTCTGTTGTCCTTTCAGTATGACTGATGACTGAATTCTAATTCTCATAGTGGCCCTATTCCATGATTTTTGGCTGGCAGATCCTAAAATATTAATAATTTTTAGTCCTGGTTTTACTTAAAACTTGGAAGTAATAAAATCATTGTGAAGACTAATATGTACCAAACACTGATACTAATTTCTTCATATTTATTACATTCAATACTCCCAATAACTCCAGGTAATTGGAGTTTGTTTAAATTTAGTTTTGAAGCGAATGTTTGGGCCACAGCCACTGTGCTCAGGGTACTTACCCTTGGTTCTATACTAAGGGAACCCTCCTGGCTTACCTCTGGGGGCCCAGATGTGGTACCAGAGATCAAGTCTGAGTCTGCCACATACAAGGCAAACACTTTACCAACTGTTCTATTTCTCCAGAACCTATAATTGAAATAATTTACATTAGAGAGAAAGCATAAGGTCAGGGCGCTGACTGCCTCATAGAGAGCCCCAACTGTACTCTCCATTGGATAGTTATTGTCCAGCAATAATTAGTCATAGGAAGAAGGGTAGATAAGGGAATGTGAGGAATGAGGTTTTAGGTATAATCTCTGATTTGTCTTCCTATGGGAAAGGTGACAGATAGGAGACTGTATACAGAGAGTTCCCTGGGTGGGCTTGAGTGTCCAATAATTTGCATTACAAACTCCTCAGTTTACTATATGTTCTCTCTCTCTTTCTCTCTCTCTCTCTCTGTTTTTTTTTGGGGGGGCACACCTAATGGTGCTCAGGAGTTACTACTGGCTCTGAGCTCAGAAATCGCTCCTGGCTTGGGGGACCATATGGGATATGGAATATATGGGATACCTGGAATCGAACCCAGATCTGCCCTGGGTTGGATACATGCAAGGAAAATGCCCTACCACTGTGCTATCTCTATGGCCCCTATCTGTACCTTCTTTTGGATACCTTTTTTTTTATTAATATCTTTATTTAAACACCTTGGTTACAAATATGATTGTGGTTGGATTTCAGTCAAGTAAAGAACAGCCCCCCTTCACCAGTGCAACATTCCCATCACCAATGTCTCTTGGACACCTTAATTTCTAAAGGCTTGGAGGTTTTCTAAATATATCACTGCTCCCTACAGTGACGCTCAGGGGTTATCCTGGGTTCTTCACTCAGGGATCATTCCTGGCAGTGCTCTGGGGACCATATGTGACACTGGGGATCAAACTCAGGTCTGCAGCATGCAGGGCAAACACCCTACTTGCTGTGCTATTGTTCTGCTTCCCCCCTTCATATATTTTTACAAGAATGTTTTTTGCTTTCCAACACCCACCCAGTGGTGCTCAGGGCTTTTTTCTGGCTAGTAGCTCAGAGATCACTCCAGGGCTGGGTTTAGGGGACAAAAAAAGAATGGAACCCAGGATTCATTTTAATGCAAAGCAAACACCTCATCCAAGTTATAGCTCTCTTAGGGCCTGGAACTGGGTTAGCACAACTTCTGCACTTTATTGGGCTCATGAAATCATGAGATTAGCCCACATTAAAGGAATAACGAGTGACTTCATCTGTGGGCAGATGGAGCAACAAAGAATTTATGACTATTTGAACTCCAGGAAGCCTAAAGCAACTCCAATGGGTGGTTTGAGACCCTATTTATAGAGAAAAAAATAAAATTGAGATAAGTTACTTACCTCTTTCAGAATTAATAGAAACTCTGGACTTTCTTAACTGAAAGTCATACATTTCTAGTGAGAACCATGCAGGAATAAAGCCCAATGGTGATCGGACTTCTTTAAGGTAGAAAAAACAATTGCCTCCATGTAAAAGTCCAACTATTCATTCCCTCCAGTAACTTTGAGAACAGTGCTAAATGCTCAGTGTAGGTTAAACAGCATATTTCATACAGGAAGGCAATAAATATTGCTCTACAGCGGCTTTCACATGTGTAAATATGTATGTTGCAAAAAAGAAAAGTGGGACTAATTTAAAAATAAGAATACGACAGAATATGTTTGAAATAAAAGTAATTGAGTGAATATATTGGTTAGTTATGGGAACAAAATAAGCACTTTATTAATAACCTTTTCTTTTTATTATTTTACTTTATTATTTTGGATTTTTGGATACCACCCCACACTGCTCAGAAAGTGCAATCTTGCTCAGTGTTCTAAGGTCCTCCCAGTGGAGCTCACTGTATATGAGTGCCTGGGACAGAACGTGGCCACCAGATGCAAAGCAAGAGCTCCAGCACTTGGAAATATCTTCCTGCTCCAACCTTTTATTTTTAACAAGGAAAGATGACCTATCAATGAGATTATGGTTTCCTGAGCCAAAATTTTGGGTTCAAAGTCTGTCAAATGACTTTCGCTCTAAATATTCTATCCATCCACATATTAAGCATTACAAAAGCCTAAATAGAAAATTTACAAGTTAGTGAACATCTAGGGAAAAATGTAACCATAAAAATTTTGGAAAGGCCTGAAAATTTTGTGCAACACAATATAAAACCTCAAATAATGCAGCCTTAATTTCCTTTTTAGGATTTTTCCATAGCTCATTATCCAGCTCAGAGACACTTATTTTTTTAAATAATTTTTATTTTGACCAAAGTGGATTACAAATCTTTCACAGTAATATTTTAGGTACATAGTGACTTTGAATCAGGGGAATTCTCACCACCAATGTTGTCCTCCCCTCCACCCCTGTTCCCCAGCATGCATCCCATATCCCCCTTCTTTGCCCCCCGGGCTGCTAGTATATGTGGTCCCCTCAGAGACACTTTTAAACTGGAATTGTTTCACAGGAAAACTCTCCTGTGATTTTTTTTCCATATGGTTTAATAAAATTGTTCGGTGGAAGACAAAGATTTTTGTCAAACGATTGCAACTTACAAACATTTGTTCACCTTATTAACAAATAAAATGGAGTTCCCTAATTCCTGGCTCTCTGCAGAGAAACTGGATGGCTGTTTTATAATTCTTTATCACATTGTCCTGTAGATGGCGCCACGTCCTTAACTATGTTACTAAAGGACAATTTCGTGACTCCTGCTGAAATAGTCCTGAATCTAGTTTCAGAAAGATCTATTAGAAAATGTGTTCTTCCCTTTGCTGCATACAAAGGCTTACCATACCAAAATATAAACATTAAATTTAGGGTAATGCCTAAATGTTCAGCTGGGAGGAAGAATGACAAGAAAAATGATACAATAAATGCTTATTAGAGTTAGGCTGATGGCAAGTTCTTAAAGCCAATGTCCAGCTCCAGCGTTTTTTTTGTTTGTTTTTTTTTTTCTTCCCCTTATTTGCAGTCAGTGGCATCACCATCCCTCAACTTTCTAGAGCCATGAAAAATTGAGTGATGCTTGTGATCCTTCGAATTTCTCCTCAGCGACCCCACATAGGATTTATCACTCCGATCTACTCTAGACTTTCAATATCTTTCAAGTGTGTGTGCACACCTTTCTCCTCCCTAGGAAACCAGCCAGTCCAAAACCTCGTCATCTCCTCCCTGCACCACTGCAGGAGAGTGTTAACAGCCTCCTCCTTAGCACAGCTTGTTCCTCTCAATTTGCTTCCATTCTTCATCGTAGTGACCTTTCAAAAGACAGACCCAATCATGTAATCCCCCCATAATCATGTAATCTTCCCTGGCTCCCTAGTGCTCTCAGGTAAAGAATGAACATTTACATAGCCTATGATGTTTTCTCTACTCTAAAAAGACCCCATTTTTCAGCTTAGTTTTTTGGAGGGTGGGGAAAGAGAGAAACACCTACTGCTGTTCAGGGGCTATATATCTGGCTCAGTGTTTGTGGGTCTGTCTCGCCAGTAGGGCTTGGGGATTCATGCAGTGCTGGGGATTGAATATTTATTGAACTCCTAAATATTCCCTCCAGCTTCCTTTCAAAGCTCTATCCCACTAGAAGTTTTGCATTAGTTAGAACATTTTTTTTTTTCAGTTCCTTAGGACTATTTTTCTTATGGCTCCTGTTGTGTCCCCAGCATGGCTGCAATTACTCTATTTCCCTGTACTCTCGGCCATCACCATCTCCACCCATCTAGAAAAGACTCATCTTCTAGCTCTCAATAAAAGCATCATGAAAGGAGAACACCGTAGTACAGTGGGACTCAGCTCTATGTGATTTTTCAGCGTCTTGTTCTTTCTTCATCTTAAGTTATTCTCGCATTCTTATAATTACTCATGTCTTTTCCCCTACTAAACTCAGAGATCTGTGAAAATAGGGAGAGTCTGTCTTAACCCTCATTTCTAATCTTAGAAGGGTCAGGAAAACCTTCACTCCACTGTCTCCATGTACTTAGCACCTGTGGTCCTTCTTTGTTTCAATACCTGGTGATTAACTCAACTTCCCCTAATCTGGCCCTTTTGCTGCTCCTCTAACTTTCAGAGCACAACTTTGTTTTAATTTCATTTCATTTGAGTTTGCTCTGCCTAGAATGTATTTCTTGCAGTTTTCACTTTTTCTTCAGATTCCTAATTCAGATTGTAAGTTCCCAGTGGAATCTTTTCTGGCCAATTCATCTGTTCCATTCCTTTCCCAACATTCTTATTCCTCTCACCTTGATTTTTCTCCATAACATTAGCACTATGTGATAGTTTTATGCATTATTAGTGATGTTTTTCCATGAGAATGTGAGATCTCCATGAGCAGGGTATTTTGTTTCTTAGCACTATTTCTGATACATTGGTGGTGGGAATGTAGCACTGGTGAAGGAGGGTGTTCTTTACATGACTGAAACCTAATCACTAATCATCAGGAAGATGATTAGTCCTAGTTCATTGCTGTACTAGTCTCATCACTATCAAAAAATGGGATATTAATATTTGGTAAGGTTTGGTAGGATAAAAGTGTTAATTAATAATTTTAGTTTCTCATCCATAATTTTTCAGCTTTTCTAGATGCCTAGTATAACCTACTAAATCATAAAAAATAAAAATGTTCTTCTTTTAGGTAATAAGAAAAGAAACTTATATTTTGAATACCTGGAATAAAGCCTGACAGAGAACTCAGAACTATTCACTTTCATTTAACTCCAATAAGATTATATCTTTCTGTTACTAAATAATATTGGCGGAATTTTATCTTCACCTGAAATTTTTCCAATTCCCATAATTCCATTGTTTCTTCTTTCTTTGTGGGGGAGGGTGACACACCATGCAGTGCTCAGGGGTTGCTCCTAGCTCTGCATTTAGGAATTACTACTGATGATGCTCAAGAGATCTCAAGATGCTCAAGAGATGCTGGAAATTGAACTGGAGTCTGCTATATACCAGACAAGTGCCCTACCCACCATTGTATAACTCTGGCCTCTGTTTCTTATACTTATAACTGTCTTCAGTGGTAAAGAAATAAAGAATTTAGAAGAAAACATAAATCTTTCCATAAGTAGAAATATGTTTGATTTTGGAGGAAGGAAGCAAAGAGGGGAGGAAAGTAAGAAGGAAAAGAAAGGAAGGAAGGAGGAAGGAAGGAAGGAAGGAAGGAAGGAAGGAAGGAAGGAAGGAAGGAAGGAAGGAAGGAAGGAAGGAAGGAAGAAGGAAGGAAGGAAGAAACTGGATTCCTTTAAATTTCAGTTGTTTTCAAATAGATTTTCTGAAAGACCAAGTCATCAGTCTTGTTAAAAGAGTCCTCACCTAATTTTTGACAAAGGAGCAAGAAATCCCAAGTGGAGCAGGGAAAATCTCTTCAACAAGTGGTCCTGGCAGAACTGGTTAGCCACTTGCAAAAAAAATGAACATAGACCCCCAGTTAACATCATGTACGAAGGTAAAATCCAAATGGATTAAAGACCTTGATATCAGACCTGATACCATAAGGTATATAGAACAACACATCAGTAAAACACTCCATGATATTGAGACTAAAGGCATCTTCAAGGAGGAAACTGCACTTTCCAAACAAGTGGAAGCAGAGATCAACAGATGGGAATACATTAAACTGAGAAGCTTCTGCACCTCAAAAGAAATAGTGCCCAGGATACAAGAGTCACCCACCGAGTGGGAGAAACTATTCACCCAACACCCTTCAGATAAGGGGCTAATATCCAAAATATACAGGGCACTGACAGAACTTTACAAGAAAAAACATCTAATCCCATAAAAAAAAATGGGGAGAAGAAATGAACAGACACTTTGATAAAAAAAAGAAATACAAATGGCCAAAAGGCACATGAAAAAAAGCTCCTTGTCACTAGTCACTAATCATCAGGAAGATGCAAATCAAAACAACCATGAGATACCATCTCACACCACAGAGATTGGCATACATCACAAAGAATGAGATCAGTGCTGGCAGGAACTCTTATCCACTGGTGGTGGGAATGCCGTCTAGTCCAACCTCTATGGAAAGCGATAAGGAGATTCCTCCAAAATCTGGAAATTGAGCTCCCATTCGACCCAGCTATTCCACCCCTAGGGATATACCCTAAGAACACAAGAATATAATACAAAAAACCCCTTCCTCACACTTATATTTATTGCAGCACTATTCACAATAGCCCAGGCTCTGGAAACAACCAAGATGCCCTTCAACAGATGAATGGCTAAAGAAACTATGTGTAAACTACGTATACACAATGGAATGTTATGCAACTGTCAGGAGAGATGAAGTCATGAAATTTTCCTATACATGGATGTACATGGAGTACATGGAGTACATGGAGTCTATCATGCTGAGTGAAATAAGTCAGAGGGAGAGAGAGAGAGAGACGCAGAATAGTCTCACTCATCTATGGGTTTTAAGAAAAATAAAAGTCATTTTTTGTAACAATCCTCAGAGACAATGAGAGGAGGGCTGGAACACCAGCTCACTTCATGAAGCTCACCACAAAGAGTGGTGAGTACAGCTATAGAAATAACTACACAGAGAACTACCATAATCAAGTGAATGAATGAGGGAACTGGAAAGCCTGTCTGGAGTACAGGTGGGGGTGGGGTGGGATGGAGGGAGATTTGGGATATTGGTGGTGGGAATGTTGCACTGGTGAAGGGGGGTGTTCTTTACATGACTGAAACCTAATCGCAATCATTTATGTAATCAAGATGTTTAAATAAAGAAAAAAATGAAAAAGTAGTGTCCTCACCTTACACTAGTAATAAATGTGGTGTTGGAATTATATGCATAAAATTAGTAGAATTATTAACCATAGAGTATTAATCAATCATTTTAAATGTTCCACTTTGACAGCTATCTGCTGAGGTTTTCTTATTTTTGTTATCAAATGAGATATTCAAGAAGCTTCCATCAAGATCCTGAGGCACCATGTAGACTGAGGCCTGTGAGCAGGCCCAACTATTCAACTCGTCTGAGGAATGCAGAATTGTGAGGGTGTTTTGGTATGTTTTTGTGAGGGGGGGTTGGTTCGTTTTTGTTTTGTTTTGACATTTGGAATTAGCTAATGCTAGGAAGCCCTAACTATTTCAGGGCTTATTCCTGTCTTTGTGCTCAGGAGTTACTCTTGGTAGTGGTTCAGAAAACAATATGCAATGCTGGGGATAGCTGAGTAATTGTGTTTTCCCTTGTACTATCTCTCCGGCTTCAAAACATGAAGTATTGTAGAGGCAAATAAGCTGTTCAGTTTGAAGCCCAATTTCCTGACCCACATACAGCAAAGAAGAATCAGGTTAAATGACTGTGAGTACAAGGTCCTTTTGCAAAATGCCAACACTTTACAGTAATCAATAGTCCCAAGAGGAAGTGACAGTCAATCTCACAATATGTAAAGTTGATTGTCAGTTAGCAATCAATTATGGATGTTTGGTTCAATTTCCTCTTTCAGCATTACAAAATGAGCAAGAAGATATTTGCCACCCTCTGATTTTAAGATTGTATTGTAACTACAACTAATTAAGCACATTTCTTTTTGTTGTTGTTGTTGATTTTTGTTTTTGTTTTTGGGTCACACCCGGTGATGCTCAGGGGTTACTCCTGGATATGTGTTCAGAAATTTCTCCTGGCTTGGGGGACTATATGGGACACTGGGGATAGAATACAAGTCTGTCCTTGGTCAGCTGCGTGCAAGCCAAACACCTTACTGCTGCGCTATCAAGCAGGCCCCAGTTAACACGTTTCTATATGAGTATGTGACATTGTTACAGAGAAGCTGAAAAATTATCAGTAAATATAAAATAAACATGAAAATATGCTTTTGATATACAAATATTTGTTGTTGTTGTTGTTGTTGTTGTTTGGTTTTTGGGTCACACCCGGCAGTGCTCAGGGGTTACTCCTGGCTCTATGCTCAGAAATCGCGCCTGGCAGGATCGGGGAAATATGGGATGCTGGGATTCAAACCACCATCCTTCTGCATGCATGGCAAGTGCCTTACCTCCATGCTATCTCTCCGGCCCCAAATATTTTTATTTTTGACAGAAAATTAAATCCAAATGAAAAAAAATAATCTAATGCTTTATTTGAATGAGAACATTTTTATATTAGAAAACATCTTTATTTAAAAAATTAAACAGAATCATAGGAATAGAACTGGTATTAAAGTGATGTCTTACACACTGCCTATACCTGGTGGGCTTCTAGGCACCACCTGGTCTCTCCAGGACTGCTGGATACAGCTCCAGGGGCCCATTACCCAAGCAGGATGAGGAGGATTCAGGTAAGCCATGGAACCATAGAACCAAAAAAATAGTGCATCCACAGGCCCTCATATTTAATCAGAAATATAGAATGGGACCGCCTGGCATCCTCAACACCAACCACCAATCTCACTCATCCCTCAAATAAATAAGGATATGAAAAATAATTTGTGTTCCTATGTGAACACAAATATGTGAACAGTAAATCGACTTCCTAAAACTATGTTTCACTGAATGCTGTTTTTCTGGTTAAATGTGTTGGAAACTTCTAAATTAAAAAAGTTCCAAAAGTTTTCTTCCTATTAGGGGACATATTCTACTAAGGTAGTGGAGCATCCGGTACATGCTTGCTGATGTGTCAATATTACAAACCCTGTAGCCATTTCTCAGGGTTGTGTTGCAGTATGCAGCCTGGAAGCAGGCAACCTCCAGCAGTAAGATAAAATATGTCTGGGACAAGAGTGGGCTTGCCGGAAAAGAGATGATTCCCTGAGCTCAGAGAAAAATTCCTTAACTGTCAGAAAATGTGTTTTCCCAATTATATCTCCTCCTTTGGGCTTCTGTGCTGCCTACCATTTGAATTATTTGTCTAGTAAAATGCAAAAATCTCCTATATAAAAAGAAATCATGACCTGGTACATGGATATATTAATACTTTAGCATAGATTAATAACTCAACATAAAGAAAATTCAGAGAGAGGACAAGGCTATAATGGAGTGAATAGGGTCAATTACAGGTTTAGAAATGTCTTAGGGTTGGGTCAGAGCAGTGATGCAGTGGTAGGACATTTGCCTTGCATGCAGCTGACCTAGGATGGACCATCCAATATGGTCCCCTGAGCCAGGAGCAATTTCTGAGCACATAGACAGGAGTAATCCCCCTGAGTGTCACCGGACATGACCCAAAACCCAAAAACAACATAGCCTACCCAGGTTTGATTATATCCCATAAGGTTTCTTTAGCCTACCAGAAGTTATTCCTAAGTGTAGCACCAAGAAAAGTTCTGGGAACTATTGGTTGTGGCCTCCAAATAAAAAAAAAAGATTCAAGAAATGTCCTGCTATTAAATTTGTGTCTAGGTAGAAGAAACTAAATTGAAGCATGTAGTGAGTAGTTTATTCTCTTTCCATTTCTTCCTCAAATGCTTTCTGCCAGGTTTTATCTTTTAAATTAATTGTAGAACGTTCATTGTGCTCATTTTTCTTCTTCATTTATTACACTTTTTCTTTTGGGCTGGAATGCATCTGAGACACATTATTGTGGAAAGCAGAAGATGACCTTCTAAAGTATCTTGCAGCTATTTCCAAACAAATTCCTCATTCATTTGGAGCCAAGCAGGGATCTGGTTGTCACTTTTGCAAACCCAGACTAAGTCGAGTGCCATCTTTGTTGGTCCAGAGGGGAGGTTTTATTTGCTGGAAGACTGTGGAGATCACACCCAACTGTGATCAGGGATTACTCCTGGATCTACACTGGAGATCATCCCTGGTAGACCAGAGCCCATATTTGTGCCAAGATCAAATGTCAATCAGTTGTGTTCAAAGTAAGTGCCTTACCTTATTGTGTACTAGTTATTTGGCTTCACAGTCCAAAAATTGTATATGCCTTTGTTTTACTTATTTTATGTGCTTTACATTATTTTTTGTCAGGAAACTGAAAAGATTTCAATAGGTCTGGTTCAATCATTCTTTTCATTATGACAACTTCTGCTTGCAAACAATGCATATTCTAATCTTACACCAGTAGCAACTCTCTAGAAGCTGTTTGTCACAGTTACTTAACTTGTACATGATTTTGCTATGTTCTCATCACCATTTGGGAAAAGTTATTCAGAGAGAATGAACAAAGAGTTTTTGCTCCCTCTTAAAAAAAAAGAAGAAAGGTGTGCATATTTGGGATGCACAGTGTTAGAAAGAACTGTGATTTTTCCATAAAAAGAAAGATTTCCTCCAAGGTGCTTATACTGTGCTACACACACACACACACACACACACACACACACACACACACACACACACCATGCACACCAGATTTTATACTAGAGTAAGGACCATGTCATTCTACTATAGTATTTCAAACATCACCATGTCAGATGGGTTATTACATGAAATATGTAAATGTTCCAAGATAGAAAATCAAATTTTTATGTTTCATAAATGAATAGATACAACAAAATATAATATTTCTGGAAGAAAATATTATGCAACAGCCAATATTCAGTTCTGGCATCATGTTTAGAGTCATTTGCATTCATAGAAAGCCTTTGAAAAGTCAGCAAGAAATTCTAACCTTGGCCAGAGGGGTCACATAATTCTGGTTTTTTGAATTTGATAAATTCTAAATCACCAGGGTATATGAGCCAAGCTTTGACACATCCTCTTCTAAATTCCCACATGATGGAAGTGCAAGCACAATGAGAAATAAATATTACTGCCTATAGACTCTAGTTATCAAAAATAAAATTTGTAAGCCATCTGTGAAAAATAAGACTGCCTGCTAGATTTTTTTTATCAGTGATTATAAATATGGCACTCCTGTGGCTCCACAAAATTTACAGTGCAATATATTAGCCCTCTTAGAGATTTAACAGTACTTTCTGGCCTAGGAAAGCCAGATAAAACATTTATGATAATCAATGTATTGGCATTGAAACTAAGAGAAATCCATCACTGGTAAATTATAATCAAATTATTCAAAATACGAATACTTTCATTTTATACTTTCTAAAAACTATAAAAATTTGATTTAAAAATCTTAATTTCACTGAAAAAAATAAAAAATATTTTATCTGTGGAGGATTTTATGTTGTTATTATTATTTTTTTTTCATTTTTGGGCCCACACTGGCAACATTCTGTAGTTACTCCTGGCTCTGCAGTCAGTGATTACCCTGTGTAGTGCTTGAGGGACAATATGAGATGTAAGAGATAGAACCCAGGTCAGTCATGTGCAAAGCCAATATTTTCCCCACTGTATTATTGCTCTGGTTCTAATTGTGTAATTTTTTATTTCAAATTTTGGAAAGATTTTTTTTGAAGAGAGGAAATGAAGTTTTAGTTGACTTAGTTTTAAGAGTTGGTAGTAAGAACTAGAAAGAGGGAGTTAAGGCCCTGGGTTAAGGCCCTGTATAACCTCCTAAGCATCATCTAATACAACCTCCACCATCAGCAAGACTTGGACAGTCCTCCATAAGACAGGTCCAAGAAGCACCAAATCCTTTATGTTCAAACACCAGTCCTACCACCAGGGTGACTATCTCTTTACCAGTTTCCTAGTCACTCACTCACCACCATAACTTGCCTCCATGCAGGCACAATTTACTTTATAGTTCTTGTTACAACACAAAGACAAATGGAATGATCACATTTTATATCAACATAGGTCAATTTCAAATCATTATTGTATCTCTCCCTGGTATTACTAAAGTCAGGTAAGGATGTATTGGGCTGTAGTTTGGTGCTACTTGAGTCTGTTGTGTTACTGGTTTGGTTCAGCAAGGTGAATAGATTATTATGTAACTTTCCCATCAGATTTCCTGTGATAGTCCTGGATTGACCACTATAAGACATTGAGATATCTAATGGCATGCAGTCCAAGATTTATAGATCTAAAACAAATTAGATGCTTTTTAAGTTTGATAAGGTTATGTTGTAGAGCTAGGTCTTTTCTGCTGGAGGTTGTGGGGAGTGAGGTTTGGCTGTAGTTTATGCAGAAAGGGGAATTTATTCTTTTCTTTCTGAGAATGCCACAGAGCTGTCAGCCCTGATTGGACTACCTCAGAAGCAATGATGGCCATTATTTTCTTCTTGAGTATGGTGGTAGAGCTAGTCTGTTTTTCTGCCGGGAAGATGATCCACAATAATTCTTTAAAATAAAAAACACCATCTTGCTGCCACCCAAGCATGTTAGAATATTCTAGTATTGACGATTTTTGCTTAATTCAAGAAATTCTCTTAGATTATGTCTTCTCTCCTATTTCATTGTCACACTTATATCACCTGGCCTTCCTAGCTTCAGTAATGTTCTGTCTTAGATGACACAATGTCCAGTGGTAACTTTTAATACTTAGTCATTCTAGCATACACTAGTCAGACAATCAGTTGCAAGTATTGTAAAACATTGTTGGTTTAATTGACTATGCACAAGGAATAGCCCTCAGCAATGACTGCTAGAAATTGGTGTGTGCAACTTTAGTTATTTTACTTATTTCTCAGTTATACCTCAATAAACCTGTAAGGGGCAAGGAAATTGGATTATTTGATTCCCAGTTCCATCAGATATGGAAGATCTCTGAGACCTACATTCATCAGTGAATCTCTGAATTGTCCAATTACCAAAGTAGTAGTAATTGTCTGAATTGTTTGTTATCACAGTCTCTAATTATACCCTTAATTTTCCTTTATCAGATCTCCGTTATTATCTTACCTAAGTTTCTTGGAATCACCTCTAGTTTTTGTCTCAGGATCTGTTCCCAAGGAATCCAAAAATGACATTGGTGCTGAGTTTACCTCTTTAGAGAAAAGCTTTAGTATAATTGAATTCCATATCCAAATGGAAGCTCTATGTGTTTTGAGCTTGAAAAGTAAGATATATTTACTTTAAATGTATTATTTCATATACAATGTATTCTATATTTTATCTTTATTTACCAAAATGAATTGATCTATAATACTCATATCCTAATGACTATTAAATTTGATATCTCCAGACTGGAGCCCACTCACTTTTTGAACCCGTATACCAAAAGATCTATTTGTTACTTGAATATGCAAATGCTCATCAGAGTTAGCATAATCTCCACTTGAACAAATTTTCTTTTAAGATTTATTTAAGATTTTCCGTAACATTCACACAATTTCTTACATCAAAAATGAGAGAAAACCCTTTACAGATTTATTTAACCCAATATCAAGCAGACACAATTCCAGCTAAAAAATTGAGTTAATTTAACTTACACTTCCTAGGAGTTCTTTCATAAGAGTTACTTCATAACAGTTACTTAAATGATATTGCTTTACATTTTTACCTAGCAGATTCTAGATAAGTGTCAGTGGTAGTGATTCAATATCTTATAAATGCCCAGAAGTATTTAAAGAATTGATTTAGTATTCCCCAGTAGAATTTAGGCAGAACTGCATTCTTTTCTTTTTTCAGGGGAATTAAAAGTAGAAAGAAGTTGCAGTGGTCACCAATTCCTTTCTCCAAGGAAGAAAGTTTTCCCTGAAGAACCTTCCAGCAAATTTACTTTGATAGGTCACTAGTCATAATAGGGCAAAAAAACCAGTCCATCTACAAGCAACAAAACACCAGAGAAACTGAGAGACAAGATTGCAATGTCTGGATTATCTCCACCAATATTAATTGATAGAAGATGAGCACATTAGCACAAAAGTTGAATTTAATCAGTAAAAAAATAAAAATAGATAGTTCTAATAATAATGTTGCTTCTGTGGTAAATTCCATCCCCCTTTCAGTCAAATTTTAGCTTGGGGGCTGGGGATGCAACTCAATGAAGAGAACACATAGTGTATGAATATATAAGACTTTGGGTTTAGACCCCAACAGTGCATCACCCCAAAAAAGTAGTGGGTGTGAACCCTGAGCACCACTGTCGCTACAACAACAAAAACCCTAAGAACTTTAATGTGGCTCTATTTATTGTTTAAATATCTCTAAAACTATTACTGTTTCAGGACTATAGCAATAGATTCTTAATTATTGTTTCTTTCCTTTATATCATAATTACTTCCCTTCAACCCCTTACATTTTATGTAGAGTTAATATCTCACAGTAACTTAGTATTCCTTGACTTTAGCCATATCTGAGACAAACACCAGGCTATTTCTTCTCTGCTCATCTTGTCAAGCTGCTCAGCACTTGCTTCACCACACAGCCCCTCCACACATCCACTAATTCAAGACTCACCGTCCTTATCATGTAAGCTTGTTGTCTCTCACTCTTCCCATTATATCCATCCTTACAGGATGGAATAAGTACACCTTTATGTTGTATTTTAATTTTGATAAATATTTCTGTATAAGACTTCATTGTATAACTTTTATCTTGTTATGTGTATGCAATCACCATTAAGCTGTCATTTTAAAAGCAAAACGTGTTTTATTCCCACCCAAGTCCTCATCACCTAAAATAACACTCAGCACATAAAGATTCTTGTCATGCATATTGAATAAACCAATTGATAAAGAATATTCATAAGTTAATTGGAAAAACTGAGTGGCAATTATTTCTACAGATATGTGTAATGGAAGAATAAATAAGAGCATATAATAATACTTGACTTAAAACACTAAAACATTTTTAAAAATCTATATTGAAGGCCAGAGAGAAAGATAGTACAGTGAATAAGGCACTTATTTTTGTACACATTCAGCTGGGGTTCTTGCCCCAAAATATATGGTTTCCTGAATTTTGCCAAGAGTGATCCGAATGCAAAGCTGAGTAAGCCCAAAACAATTTTTGGTAGTGACCCAAACAAAAACAAACCAAAAACACTCCTCCAAAGACTAGGCAAGTGGCTCAGTAATATTACATTTAGCTTCCATATGTAAGGCTGAGATTAGTTCCCAGCACTGCAAAAAAACCAAATATGCTTTTGATTTTAATTAATGCACAGAAAAAAGCTTGGCACATAGATAAAAGTTAACCGTGACTTTCCTTCGTAGAAGTGAGACAGTTGTAACAGAACTATAAAGTAAGTGACATATAATTTAAAATATTCTAGCAATTAAAAAGTGAATAGTGTTAAAATAAAAATTAATTTAAAATATTTAAGTAAACAAAGTAAATATTACTTCTCACACTTATAAAGATATTGAAACACTTAATATTCTTTTATTTATATCATGTTTCAAAATTCATAGTATAACAGCAACATAATTAAATTTAGATGCTTTGATTTGATTTCTATTAGATCATATTTATCCACCATTGGCATCACATTTTCCTGAGCATCTCTGTTAGTACTTACGAGCATTTCTAAATATTACCCAAATACTTTTCCTAAAAAATATGTTTTTATAACTGTATGATAAAAGGTAAAGTCACAAATCCAAACTTTCCAAATATATTTAAAATAGTTTTTAAATAAAATTTTAAATTAAATTTATTATGGTAAGTAAGATAGACACTTGTTATCTCAATGATATCAATTATATTTTAATGTTCCAAAGCCACATATTAGACAGCAAATGATAGAGGAAAATGTATAAAACAAGAATATATATGGACTTTGATTTAAAGTTATGTTAGAAAAGAATAAAGGGCATAGGAAAGAAACCTGGGAGAAAATAATAAGAAGTTTTCTTTTTTGTTGTTGTTTTTGGGGCCACACCCATTTGATGCTCAGGGGTTTGCTCAGGGGTTACTCCTGGCTAAGCGCTCAGAAATTGGCCCTGGCTTGGGGGACCATGGACGCCTGGAGATCGCACCGCAGTCCTTCCTTGGCTAGTGCTTGCAAGGCAGACGCCTTACCTCTAGCTCCACCTCACCGGCCCCATAATAAGAAGTTTTATAAAACTTGAAGGAGTTCCACTATGCTGAAGGCAATTAGGAACCCTTGAAGAACTTAAACTGGGTAGTGGCATGATTATGTTTATTAAAAATCATTCTGACTATAGTAAAAAAATGTTTGAAAGGCAAAAACTGAAGACTTGTATCACTTGGTGGCTATGGTAACTACTCCAGAATATAAAGTGAGGTAAGTGTTGGCAAGATTTGGAGAAATTGGAATAATTTTCATTGTTAGTAGGAATATAAAATAGTACAGTAACTATGGAAACTGTATGAAAGTTCCTCAAAAATATGAATTGAAATTACCATATGATCCGATATACTCCTAAGTATATATTCATAAGAATTGAAATCAGGGTCTCAGAAATACATTTGTACACCTGTGTTTATATTCACAAGAGCAAAAATATGGAAGAAATGCAGTGTCCATGGACAGATGAATGAATAAATATAATGCAACATATATACTTAAATATATATGTAGATATACACACATATAAATACAATGGAATAGAATTAAACCTTTAAGAAGAAGAAAATTCAGACACAAAAAATTTCAGAACTTTATATTTAGTGAAATATCAGTCACCAGAAGACAAACACTGGAGGGTTCTACTCATTTGAGGTGCCCGGAGTAGTGAAAATCAGAAATAGAAACTTGAATAATAGTTATCAGGGAACAAGAGGAAGGGAGAATAGGAACTATTGTTTAATTTGTATAGTTTCAGATTTGAAAGATGAAAAGAGTTATGGAAATGTGGGCAGTGCTATTTGCACAATCATCAAATTACAATGTACTGAATGTCAATGTGTTAAAACAAACATGGTTGATATGGTAATTTTCATGTTGTATAATTTTTTGAGCCACATAGCAGTGCACAGGGTTTACTCCTCCCTCTGCACTTAGAAATTACTCCTGGTAGAGCACGAGGGACTACATGGAGTGCTGGGATCTGAACTGAGGCCAGCCACTGTACTTTGTTCCCAATGGTGCATATATTTTGCTACAAATTTTAAAAGACTAACATCACATCACTTTGAGGTTATGACTGTAATGCAGTTGGAATAAAGCTGTAAACTGAAATGTGGGAAAAGAAACAAGTTGACTTCGGGTTATTGAAAGTACAGTAGGTACAATGAACAATAATGTTTCAAGGATTGATTTTAGCTAAGTTGAGAGAAAGATTGTGAATGTACTTTTACACTTTTTTGAATTGATAACCTATTTTTATTCTAGAAAATTCACCATGTTGTATTATGCAATTTAGAGAGTTTTTTTTAACATTTACAAATTTGTGTACCTCTTACCCTATTAAACTCAACAGTAATCTTCATTCTCAACCTTGGAAATCACCACATTAGTTTCCCATCTCTTTGGATTTTCACATTTCTAGACATTTATTCTTTATTTTTATTTATCCATATTTTTAAAATATGGAACGCTTCATGAATTTGCATGTCATTCTTGCACAGGGGCCATGCTAATCTTCTCTGTATCATTCCAATTTGCTGCCGAAGTGAGCACAAATTTCTAGACATTTAATAAAGATTTAATTATAGAATATATATCGTTTTATATTTGCCTTTTTCATTTTTTGATATTCTCATATTGTAGCATCTCTCTATTCTTATTATTTTTATAGGCAATTTTATAGGCAATCACTACTTTAGCATGGATTGACCATTTTTATTTAATCTTTCATCAGATAATGGATATTTGAGTTGTTTCCATTTTTGATTATTATGAATAAACATTGCAATGAACATTTACATATAAAGTTTTGTGTGAACATATGTTTTCAATTTTCTTGGGAATATCCCTAGATTTCTTGGGCCATATGGTATCTTTAACTTCTTGAGGAACTACCAGATTGTTTTCTATAGTGGCTATATCATTTTGTATTACCACAAGCAATGTGTTGAGGTTTCATTCCTTAGTTAAAGAATCTATATAAAAGTATTTATCTCGGGCCCGGAGAGATAGCACAGCGGTGTTTGCCTTGCAAGCAGCCGATCCAGGACCAAAGGTGGTTGGTTCGAATCCCGGTGTCCCATATGGTCCCCTGAGCCTGCCAGGAGCTATTTCTGAGCAGACAGCCAGGAGTAACCCCTGAGCACCGCTGGGTGTGACCCAAAAAACCAAAAAAAAAAAAAAAAAGTATTTATCTCATTTCATTCTAGATTTTAATTTTATATTACCAAGCACCACGTACATTTTTTTTATCTCTTTGACCTTATCTTCCATTTAAGTAACCTTCAAACTATGCAAATAATACATTTTCTTCACACTATAAATCATTTATGGCTTATATGTATATAATTTATTTAAACTATAAAGAGCACAAGGTTTTTATATATTTCAAGCCATTTGTCCACAAACATTTCTAAAATTAAATATAAAAATCTCCCACTTTACTTATGTGCATTTAAAATGTTTATGCCCAATTTGATTATCTTGGGGGTTTTGATCATTTTTGTTGAAGAGTCTGTCTAAGAATATCAAGAGCAGGTGGTATAAAATGAAGTAAATTGTCTTTTGCTCTGGAAGAAATTGACTAGTGTACCTCAATTCATTCAATCCCCAGAATATTTACTGTGGTGTCAGGCCTCTATATTTTCATTGTGTTTACTTCCTTTCCTCTGGTATGCATGAGCCTCTTTAATGCATCTACAGAGTTTGTACTCTCTGCACTCCACATCTATCAACATAACAGCACTGATGCAGTGGACCAGCATGATTCCATGGAATAATGACATGATCAACATCCTTGAAGGCTAAATTATTGCAGAGAGCTGCAAAGAGTTGCTTCACTTGAAACTCAATGTGTCAAATCGAGCTGAACCTGTGCCTTCTTATTGAGATTTTAAAAAGTGTCAGAACGATGACTGAAAACAAGTGTCAGGTCTATGTTGACTTACTCAATAAAAAGAAATCATGTGGAATAACCACTGCATTTAAAATTACTTTTAAAAATTTATTATAATTCACTGACATTCTCTAAAACCCATCAGTTATCAGTACAAGCCAAAGATGGTTTTCTAATAACACTATATTAGGAATCAGGTCTCTGTTTGTTATTATATGAGTTTACTTCGTATAAAGGGATCCAAAATTTTATTAACAAGATAAATTTATTTCTCACTAAGTTAAAGGCCTTACAGACTAAAGTTGGCACTCTCTGTGACTCAATGTCTTTATCTTATTTTCACACTATACCTTGGTCTTTGTAGCAAGCACAGAGAGAAAAAGGGAAGTTAGTGGTAAGACATTGATATCACTTTGAACACTTTCCCAATTGTCAAAATAATTTTGAACATTTAAGTCCCAATGCCCAAAACTAAGTTATATAGCTATGTGTAACTTCTCTAGGACAAGAAAAAACAGACTTAAAAAAAAATCTAAGTGTTGATGTTTTTTCCCAGCTACCATCCAGAGATTTAAACAAAAGAGAAGGGGAAAAGCAAATTTCCCCAGGTATTTTGGATAAAAGTATAAAGCACAAAATAGTTTACTTGTTCATTTGTGTAAAAAAAAAACACTCTTTCTTTGGGGGTTTGTGAGGAAGTCAACCTATACTCAGGCATCTCTATATGTAGGAAATGTAGAATAAATACAAGATGGGGTTTCAGAGTTACATATGTCCCTGTAGCAGAATTTGTCCCACAATATACTTGGCATCTCACTTTTGTATAATTTTATGAAACCAGGGATATCACAATAACATTCTGAATTGTGTTATTCCAGAAACAGGAGTCAATTATCCATGAGAGATCCTGCTAAGCCCCTTCTCCAATTGCTCAAGTACCCTGGAAAATAGTCAAAGATACTTTAGAAGAAAATTGAAAGACTATTTATGGTATTACCTGTGGTTATCCCCGCCCAAAAAACAATATCCTTCAAGTTCGATTAGCTGGAGTGATAGTATATTGGGTAGGGCATTTTTTTTGCATACTATTGACCTGAGTTTTATCCCTCGAATCCCATATGGTTCCCAAGCCTGCCAGGAGTAATTCTGAATACAGAGCCAGGAGTAACTCCTGAGTGCTGCCAGGTGTGCACCCCCCCCCAAAAAAAAACCCAAAGAAATCAAAATTGTTTGACTTTAACTATATCTAAAGATCAATGAGTTTGGGAAAATATTTGCCTTGAGAAACTGAGTAAATAGGCTTGATAACTGATGGTTACTTGTGGCCTGGTTACTAGGTCTCTATCAGGTTTTATCATTCCTACATTATTATTGCTACCTAATCTATTCCTGGGGATCCATGAAGATTAAGATACTGTCAATCTATCATAGATGTCTCTGCATTAAATCGGCCAATTCATCATTTCAATTGAGCTGAACATTATGATAAAAACTACTTTGCCACTTATTTTTACAGGATGTTTTCTGCCTTATAAAAACCAACCACAACACAATCACAGATGCTATTAGTAACATTAATCACCTTCCTTCCCTCACTGAATAGGAATTGTTTTGTTTCATCTTTGGTTTTAGTTTGTTGTTGTTTTGGTCTTTTACTTATTTTAGAGAACGGTTAGTCCCAAAATAGCACATCGGAATCATTAATTAGGTATGATGTATGCTCTGAATGTAAGATTTTACTTTCACTCTTGCCCTGCTTAAAACTTTAGATTGCTTTGTGCTAGAGAGCTAGTAGGGCACTTGCCTTGCACATGGACACTATGGGCTCAATCCATGTGCTCACCTGAGTCTTGCTAGGATGCTAATCCATAACATGCAGAGCCAGTGTAAGCCCTGAGCACTACCAGATGGGCTCCAAATGAACAAACACATTCTTTAAATTGCTTTTTCTATACCATATAAATTCTTCTTGTATTTCAGTTCATAGACCACTTAAAACACATAGGCAGTTTAGTAAACCTCTGTGCAAATGAGCTCTTAGGAGCTCTCAACACTTGGAATCCAAAATAACTAATAATGAAAATAGATTCCATAGATTTTGCCTGATCCAACAACATCGCATGCTATCCTCCCCCCACCTCAATTAGTTTATGCAGAATCTATTCCCTAATATTTACTCCTTATCAAGGAAAACAAACAAACAAACAAAACCTTACATCTTTACTGTCTATCTCTTGAGTGTCACAATGCTCTTGTCTCAACAGAGTCCTGCAAAGTTTTGAATCAATAAGGAGATTGGAGGAAAAGACAGAACAATATGGAGGAATGAGGCTTGAGAGGGATTTTCTTTCTCTTTCATGTTGAGTACTTTCAACAAGTGTTCAAGCATCCTTTTAGACAAGACAGGAGAAGAATGATGTATTAAGCTAGGAGGTTCTTAGTGCCTTTGGGAATATTCAGGGTAGTCAGAACCTTTTAAACCAACCTCATTATATATTGCTATACAACTCTGTTTTTGCTCTTTTACCAAAGATCTTTGGAGTTGTGAGAGAAAATGTTAGTAAACTCAAACTTTAGCGTGTATAAGAATCCTTTGCAAAAACACTTCAGAACCATACAGTTTTTGAATTTCTGAGGCCTGACTTTTTGTTTTGGTTGCTTAAGAGTTATGTCTGAGAATGTCTTTTTCTAGCAAGCACACAGTTATTGCTGATGCTACCACTTGAAAAATTTGAGCACCACTGAGTTTGATATTTAACTATCAATTCTATAGTTATACAGGATTAAAATTTGTTTTAAGTTTTTTAGTTGAATTCTTTCATATTTGCTAAATTTCCCCATCCCAACCTCTTTCTGTCACTAGTGATTGCTCCTTAAAGTTCTTTTCTGTTGTTACTGGCAGACAATTGGTCACTATACCTTTTATATCCCTGTGTTCCATTTCTATTCGTTACAGTAACAACTCAGGGTGATGTTTTATTCTAGTGACCACAGGTGATAATTTGTTCAAGTAATTTATTGCTAGGGTGCCATGCAGTAATATTTTAACACAGTTGTATTTTTTAAAAAGATCACATATTCATATGTTGCCTAATTAATTCTAGCTAGAATCTGTACAATAGGTTTTAATAACTGGTACATATAATTCACAGAAACTTTAGGAGACCAAGAGAAAAAATTTATACTGCAATTTCCAGTGCAATAGCTATAATTAGGCCTCAGAAGTAGTCTACTGTGAAAAGAAATGATATTTTAGAGTCAGAAAGTTGAAAAATCAAAACGGCCACACACAACATCTCCTGGTTTCAGTCCTTTGCTTTAGATTTTGCACCACTCTACTAAATTTTTTGCTTCTCTGGTATATAACATGGCTCTAAATTTAAGACTAATGCTTCTGATGGTCAACCATAAACTGTACCTTGAAAGACAGTGAAACATTAAAAAATTTATTAATTTGAGGTGACTTTGTAACCTTTTCAAAATCTTTAGAAAAACAAGGCAGAAGGGAATTCAATTGGAAGTTGTGTGAGCCATATTTTCTGTGACAAGTAAAAAGTACAGTGTGTACCTTTTTGGGATCTTTATTTTGATCTTTATTGATTGGGATCTAAAAGAGTCTAGTTACTAAGGGAGTTCAGAATCCTGACACAAGGAGGGCCAGAACCTGTGAACCACAAGTTTTCCCTAAATAATTGCTTTTCTTTTATTCTTGGTTAAATAAGTCAATTAAATAATTTAGTCATCAATCTGAACAAAAGTAGATAAAAAAGTGAAGTTATTTAAACTTATTCTAGAGAATATAACTTTTAATAGGTTACCAAACATACATCAGTTTCTTAAGATATAGCTTGTCAACAATAATAAAGTAACAATATCTTCTTATAGTGCTGTTTTGAAGATTAAATGTTATTTTTTAAAGGCATTTAGCATAAATCCTAACATATTTGCTGATGCAATTTTTTTCTAGGAGATCTAATTAGTTTCAAATGCTTAAAAGTCTCATAAGTATAGGTACTTGATGGACAGTCTCATTCAAACAAAAATTGTCAAAGCATCCCTAAGAAATCTGAAAAAATAAATTTTAATAATAGTGTATTATTTGCTATTAATGCATGGTCAGTCACTGCACAACTCAATGAATTAAGGCAACAAACATTAATATTTATCTACTTATTAATACATTTTTATAATTATTAAATTTGATGTTATTAATTACTTAATTTCTAATAAAATAATTATTAATATTTATTAATTATAATTTATCTAGTAGCTGAATGGTACTACTAATTTGAGGTCTATTTTTCAAATTCTCAAATAGCCTCCTCTGTGTCCTATGGTCCTATGGCTCACATAAATTAATGAAGCAATGTATACATTGCTTCATATTAATAGTTCAGGGCTAAGGAGGCAGTATAGCTAGTAAGGCCTAACTCATCGATAACTCAGGTTCAATACCTAAGACCCCACATGGTCTCTCAAACACTTCTAAGAATAATCCCAAAGCAATGTCAGGTGTGACCCCCAAATAAAATATCATACAAACTTAATGATTCTTAATATTTTGTCCTTGAATTAACATTGTCAATTATACTTAATATCTTTTATATAATTATATATAGTGATTTATAAATATTTATGTAATACAAATAAAGTACCACAACTATAAAATCTAATTGCTATAGGTATTAAAATAGTATAAATATAAATTATTATTTCAAATAAAATATAGGCATGTAGTATCTGATTCTTGTACAAAAAATTCTATTGACCTGAAAACAGGAAAGTATGTAGTACTAAAGTATGATTGAGCTGAAGATATAGTACAGTGAATAGGCCACTTAAGTTTCCCTGCAACAAACTTGGCTTTTAGTCCTATACCACAGATAGTCCCTAAAATTCCTCCAGGAGACATCCCTGAGTACA
This sequence comes from Suncus etruscus, assembly GCF_024139225.1. Lineage (NCBI taxonomy): Eukaryota > Metazoa > Chordata > Mammalia > Eulipotyphla > Soricidae > Suncus > Suncus etruscus. The sequence goes on from NC_064852.1 coordinate 84,118,386, forward strand.
GAGTCAGGAGTTAAGTTTTTAAGTATAAACAAGTGTGACCCAATATCCTCTACAAAAAGTATATATACGGATGAAATATATATTATTCACTTGTGCATATACATAATTAAATATGTATTTCTTGGTTAAATAAGTAAATTAAAAGTGTAGCCTTTCACATAAACAACCATAAGTAAGCAATCTTTTCCAAAATTTGTAGCTTATTGGATCACTCAAAGCAACTTGAATTGAGACAAGGTTAATTAGAAAAAAAGATTGCAGATGACACACAAACATATATATATATTGAAAAGAAAACAAACAGACTAGTGTGTGTATGTAGAATAAGAAATACTGTCATCTGTTCTACACAATAGCCCAGAAGGCCATATCCTGTAAATTCTTTTAAACAGACAATGTTTATATTACATTTTTCATAACAATTACCACAACTTCCTTCAGAGAAAGAAAATGGAGGTTTATTTTTCTGATTTAAAATAATCTTAATTATGCATGCAAATTATTCATTGAATTACTAATTATTCAAGTTGAAACATATGTATAGTTGATTATTGGAATACTCCCATGTTTAGAAGAAAAATGATCTGCAATAGACTAATTATACTAATAAGAGATTCTTCCCTTTTGCCCTTTTCCTATCTCCATGTGACAGTACATTTCTCTGTAAATGTTTAGACTGTGAATATGCCAAGAAACAAGGACTCAATAAGGTAGTTTCCCAAATTATAGCCAGAAATTATCTATTTTTATTAACATGTAAATAAGGAATACTTATTTTGAACAAAATATGTCCAGGGCCAACGCAATTAAAATGTTTCAGGAAGAACCGATTTTAGTAAAACTCCTGAATAATGAGTTGTATGAGTCTCCGCTGATATAGAATAATTTATCTGCATGATTTCCTTCAACCTGATTGATTCTTATTAATTCAAGGAGTTCAGTAAAAAAAAAAACTTCGATGGATGAAGCTGACTAAATTATATACTACCCATTCTTATATTAGGTGATTTAGTTTTCAGTCTCTTTTATAAATGTTATGTTTAAATTAACACAATCATTAAACAAGAAGCTTATGTCCAACTACATACAACCTTGAACATGCCTGGTCTTGTCTGATCTCAGACACTAGCAGAGTTAATCCTGGCTAGGACTTTTATGAGAAATATCAAACTTAAAATAACTCTCAGAAAGAAAATTATAATGCTTTTACAAAACATAATTTGGAAGTAAATCTTGGCTTATCCCTTCCCTGGTAAGATGTCGAAGATAAGAACTTTTGAATCAGGGAGACCTGAACTTAAATTCTGTTTCTGCTACTATTTAGGTAAGTGGCACTGGGCATATTAGTTGATCTAAATAGCCTAATTTTATTGAGCTGTCAGGAGAGAAGTATGATAATTAATGACAGTGTTCTTAGAAGATCAGAAGTGCTCAAAAACAGTGTACAATTTGCTCTATTCCTAGGTTTGCAAAGTTGATAGCTTTTGGTTAATGAACCATTATTGACTTAAATAAAATTTGGGATGCTATTTCTGAGAAAATCAACACCATTTACACAAGATTGTAAAGAATCATGGTTTTTGATAATCATTGGGTTATTTCTATGACACTAATCTGTGATTTCAGGGTAATTTTCTTAAGTATCTCTGAAATAAAATCCAACATTAGAACCAGCCTTGTCCAATTTTCATCATCTTTAGTAGCAAAACTGCCAAAACCAGCTTTTCCTAAATCACTTTATAGTGCTTTAGAATTAAAAAATTTCTAAAATTATAAGTTTTACTCATGCATTTCACTCAACCGCTCAAATTTCTTTTGTGGAAAGCAGGCTTTGAGTCCTATGCTCTCTTAAAAGAATTCTCCTTTTCTTGTTAATTCTCAACTGGCCTCTTTGGAGTTTCATAAACTTTCAACATCCTGTTGACTCAGACATTTTACATTTATTCTTCTACTGCTAGGAGTACTCTCTCTAGAATAGCCCCACCACACCAGTAAAATCTTTCCACAATCTTATAGCCTCCACTTCAGGAAGCCTCCCACACCTGGTAGGCAATTTTCTTCATCCTCAGCTTCTTAGATTGATGAGCATTGTTTTCCTCTCCTATAGTTATCCTCAGTCAGATGGGTACACACTCATTTTAAATCTTAGTAAATCCTCTTTTTCTCAAGACAGAAAACTTTGCAGAAAAGGGAGCTTAAGGTTTGTTTCTATTTATTCTGTCATCCCTACCTCACTATTTATTAAACACATGCTGACTCTGCACAAATTTTCTGGATAAGTTTATCACTTAGTGAGGATGCTTTCTGAAAGAAGGCAATGAGGAAAACGTTTCTCCAAATATAAACTAAAAGCACTTGAGACCCTGACCCTATACATAGTTTTTACACTACAGCATTATATAATAATATAAATATAAAAATTTTCCTTATTAGAAATGACCAATCTTTTCCAAATAAGATTATGTGAGGGAGAAACAGAAGTAATTAAAAAAATTGGAAAAAGGCATATTTGGCTTGATAGAAAATTGGCTTAAGATATACTCTTTCGATGTGGAAGGCCTTCTCTCTAACTTGGGTGCGCTGGGAGCATTGAGAGGCTCCCAGCCTTCCCCTCTTCCACCCCCGGCCTCCAGGCCTTCTGGGGTGGCAGCCCAGGGGGCCAGACAAGGTGGGTGTGGGGGTCCCTCCTGGATGGGGTCCCAAGCTTTCCCCGCCCTTCATTCAGCTCTAGGGTGGGAAGGGCACAGGGTGTGTAGGGCGGGCAGATCCTGGCTTCTGGCCTGGCTTCCGGCTCTCTCTCGATCCTCTCTTGAGCTGGAGGCTAGCTCTAGCCGGCATGGGGTTGGGGGAGACCCCATGTGGAAGGCCTTCTCTCTAACTTGGGTGCCCTGGGAGCCTTCATAGGCTCCCAGCCTTCCCCTCATCTGCCCCCGGCCTCCAGGCCTTCTGGGATAGCAGCCTAGGCAGCCAGAAATGGTTTGTCCTAACTTGGGGTGTGCTGAGATTTGCTCGGTTGCGCTGTTTGTCACTGGCAATTTCTGAAGACTCTGCATATTGAAAAACACTGCATGTATTAAGAGTATTCCTTATCTCTATGTTATGTTTTCCGTATCCAGAATGTCCATTTTGTATTCTGCCCTTTCCCACACCCCTACAAAGCTCATTTTTACTCCTTAACACTCTCACCCCCCCCAAACATCACTAACTCACATTACTCTTTTTAACGTCAGTATTGCACAATCCTAATCACAGACCAAAGCCATGCATTGTGTGTAACAACCCCAAACTGTTTCAAAAGACATAAAATGAACACGTATTCCTTTAAAATATTTTGTGTTTTTTCTCTGACAACTATAAGTCTTACTAAATATCTCTTATACAGTGACAATTCTAACCACTTTTTATCTTCTCTTTATGAACTGTTCAACAAGGAATTTTGGTGAAAGAGTCCCCCAGTTTAATGCTTATGATTGAACCATGTCATGGGGATTGTTGGACTTGTTCTTATGGCCCACATATGCACTAATAACGCCACGTGGCATTGCTCCTTTTTTGCATAGGCACATTAAAATGGGAAAATACTATACATACAAATAAGATCCTATCTAATAGAGATTGGAATATACAAATCTTGTAGTGCAAAAGGACCTTACACCCTGAACATTGACATAATGACCTGGTACAGGCCTCAGAAGAAAGGGCATTTTCCATTCACCCCTGAACCAGAGAAGCCATCCACGAAACATCCAGGTTTGTCTATAACATCACCTGGAAGCAATCCTCTACCACGGAAGACCCTACCACTTCTCAGACATGGACCTGCTCAAAAGAGACTTCCCTTAACACTGAGAAGACTTAACAACAATGACCTGCTTACAGGACAGGGCTTCCTGCATTGCCCTTTAATGGTGAGGTGAAACGAGAGGACACTCCACATCCTGACTTCAATGTAGGATATGCAGATTCCAGGATCTTTAATACAGAAACATGATACCAACAGCAGAGACTGTGTGAAAAGTGTGTTGGCACTACGGACAATGTCTTGGATTGGACGATCTAACTTGACTGGAGCCTAGAGTTGGTCTTATGCCAGGAAACTTCAGGGGTAGGGTCTTTTTGTATTTAGGCCAAAGTTATTCCTTTCCATGCCCCTCATATTTTGGTGGGCCTATGCAAACAACAATTGCCACTCTAACACCGTTTTTACTGTGCTCCTTTGACTCTAATCCTTAATAAAAACCCACTTAAAATTTGAGATTAACTTAAGCTAATATGCATGTACATGGTAATGTAAAAAATACTATTCCTCTAATGTTTAAGGAGTTATATAAGTTTTATGGCTTTAGACTGCCTTGTGTGCTGTTAAGAAATATTATAATGTGTTACAATCTGAAGACTTGAGGGACAAAGTAATTGTACATGGATTTTGTTTTATTTATCTTAATGTTCTTTGGCTGAAAGTTCAAAGTTAAGATATCAGCAAGGGGACTTCTGAGAATTATGTTATGGGTGATTTTCCTTCCACTGTAACTTTACCTTGTCCTCTTTCTTTGCATCTTTGTTCTCATAATTAAAAATAAAAAAATTAAATAAAAATATATACTCTTTCAGTGAACCATAGAGATGAAAGAGTGCTTGCTTTGTACTCACTGATCCAGATTTTATCCTCAGCAATTTATATATTTCTCTGAGCACCACCAGGAGTGAACCCTGAACACAGAGCCAGTAATAAGCACTTAACTTTTCTAGGTGTGAAAAGAAAAACAAAACAAAAACTATATGTGCCCCCATGTGTGTGAGAGAGGAGAGAGAGAGAGAAAGAGAAAGAGAGAGAGTTGAGGGCCCAGAGAGATAGCACAGTGGTGTTTGCCTTGCAAGCAGCCGATCCAGGACCAAAGGTGGTTGGTTCAAACCCCAGTGACCCATATGGTCCCCCGTGCCTGCCAGGAGCTATTTCTGAGCAGACAGCCAGAAGTAACCCCTGAGCACCGCCGGGTGTGGCCCAAAAACCAAAAACCAAAAAAAAAGAGAGAGAGAGATTTGATAGTGCTCAAGGGTTACTCCTAGCTCTGAGTTTAGGAATCACACCTTGAGGTGCCCTGAGGACAATATAGGATGCCAAGGTTCAAACCTGGGTTGGCTGAAAGCAAGACCCACTTTACTAGTGCTCCAACCCCTAAAAATATTTATCCCAATTCTTCATTTCCTTGAAAATATCTACATATCTAAAACAAACAAGACTTGATCATATAACTCATGCTGCTCAAGTGTGAGATCCAACAGTACCCAAATAAAAAAGTAATGCAATTAATAGAGCACCGAATCCATGATCTTTATACAAAATCTATAGGGAGAGTTTCTATAGAGACTAACAATCTTCATTCCAAGCTACATACAACACTGGCTCAGGACTAGTCTAGAAGGAACTCTGAGAGAAGCACCTGCTTTTCAGAGCTCTGTACCCCAGTACTTAACCTATCATTTTATCATCTCTAAATGGCAATTTTAAATACCCATTCCTTGTGTGTGAATTAAGCACTCCAGGTAGGAACATAAGATTAAACAGCATCAACATTATCATAATCAAAATCTATCTCAATATCCTTATTTAGTTTAGTTAACATTAATTCAATCATTATATGTTTCAGGAATGAATTTTCACCCTTTTCAAAAGTATACCCATCATATAATATTTATCACCAAAATGTTAATATTCCTCTACCATGCTCCACTGAAATCCTTTCCCCATGTATGTTACTTGGTGCCCTTAGTTTTGTTATCTAAATACAAGTAGTGATTTTTATCTGTTTTCTTCCTTTTGTTTCTTTATGTTATCTTTAAACTTGTGGGTTTCTATCAATAGAAAGCAAGTGTTGAGATAAACTGATTTGATTTGGAAAGTATTATGAGTGTCAAGAAAACAAAAAATCATAAAAGTGGGGAGTCAGAGAAGTCACCTGGGTCTAATTTCTACTCTTGGCAATATTGCCTATAATCTGCCTCATCGAATTAAGCAGCTTTCAATGCAAAGAAAAGGAGATATGTAGACTCTCATGTGGTTGCCAATAGGGACAGGAGAATTTGTCTCACTTCAGGCAACTGTGGATGTCTGACCTCACAGCTTCTCACATATGCTAGGATGGCAGGGGTGTCCAATTTCCTTTGAGATGGCTCTTGGCATTCAAACTTCTTGCCCTGATGCTTTGATGCTTTCCTGGTCCCTTTCCTTTCAGAATTAGCTTGCCTGCCTAGGGAGAAGTTAGCACAATGAGTACAAGTAATGAAAGCCTCTCTAATACTCAGATCATCTCACAAAGCAACCAAGATTTAGCAGGAGGAAAAACGGACTGTGGTAATTTATCATAACCTATTTTCAGTAGACCCTCTGTCAGAACATCATTGTCTCCAAAGTGCCCAAGATTAGAAAACTTATGTCACCTATGTATGGATATATATTTATTTGTTTATTTATTCTTCATGCCTAACCTCATAATCAATTGTCCTGTTTGGGCCCCCAAAGTGGCTTGTCACTGAATGAAAGTAATTTCTCTTGGCAGGTGCTCCCAGCAGGTGGCTGCTCATGGTACCTGCATCAGAAAGGTAGATTTAGTCAGAGATTTTATTTTAATATGAAATCTGTATTACAGCCTGAGCCATTACTGGGTGATGTGCCAAAATTCATGTCTGCAGCATGATTTATTATGTGAAAATACCACAGAACTAATCAGTGGAGTTACTAATTAATACAAATCTGCATTTTTTGCATAAGCAATTAGTGCAAGGAGAGAGCAGTGAAAGAGGAAGTTCAACTCCTTTAATCTCAGTGCCCACTCAAGCGGAAAGACCCACCAGGGCCAAACTCAGAAATCTACATTTGGAATTTTTTTCTTTGATTAGTTAAGAGCTTAAAAGGTCAAATTATCAATTTTTAATTCATATAAGAGTGTATTTACTAACGAGGAAATAAAATATTTTATTTAAATATGTTGAGACTCTAGGGGTGAATTTTTGAATAAAAGATTATTCTATTTTGCATTTCAACAAAGATTTGAAAATCATATCAATAATGATGGGGAGGGCTCTTTGCCTACATTCTGAATGTGTTTAAATAAGCAAAGGTTCAAAATTTTTTCAAACTCACATTTCTACTGAACTTTGCCAGTATAAAATGGAAAAGATGTGATCTACAAAGTAATATTTTGCATCTACTACAATTTTAGATAATTGTGTAAGTCACCAAATCTGAGCAAGTAATGTCATTTAATATCAATCAATCTTCCATCAATTCAATCATAATTGTTATATCATAAGACACTTGAAGAGTAGATAGGATGACAGTGAGAGAAAGATACTTGTTTTATGCATAAAATGTCACGTAAAACAAAAGCAAAACCATATTTTAGAAAAATGTTATATTTATATGGACAGAACATAAGATCTTAGTTTGGTTTTGAAGTAATGAGACAAATTAATGCCAGTATTTGAGGACCATCTTTCTGAAAGTTACTCAATGTATAATTTCTTTGTCTCAGACTCCTAGGTCAAATGGTAATTTAAATCTTTCCCTCACTGCTAACCTAAACATTTTATCTCGGTGTTTGAGAAGTTAGCTAATCAAATGCAGACTTTCAAGGCTATTTGACTAGAGTTTGAACATGATGATAAACTGAGGAAAATAAAATAACAGGGAAAGCAAAGTCTGCTGACAAGGTAGAATGATTCTGCAGAATCTCAACAAGAAGAGCTTGATGTCGGTGAGTGGGAGCTATCCATGGTGCTTGATACCTAAAGGAGGCCATTTCTGCCACTACAGACGGGGGCCACTTGGAGCTGGACTACAGGAACTTTGCCTGGTTTCCTCCCTCATCCCTGCTGCAGCCTTTGTTAAGAGGATGCTCAAGGACTTCGGTTGTATCTGCTCCGCGCCCCCACAGCTACTACCCCGGAATTTTGTTTGCATCTTGCTTTTTTTTTTTTTAGGAAGTAAAAGGTTGGTAAACAAACGCAAGCTCGTCTGTTACCCTTCTTGAGAGGACACACATTTACACACACACACACACACACACACACACACACACACATCTCACATCCCCACCACATGCTCAGAAACGACCACAAACTCCTACGTGAATCTGCATACTCCCACAGAGCTCCACACATGCACTCCCCTACCCACATTTACACACTTGGCCACACACAGACACACACACTTTCACATGCACGGAAACCATCTGGCGCATGAGGCCTTGGGCAGTCGTGCCAGTGGCCCGCACCTGCCAGTCTGCTCTGAGCTGCATGGATTTCACCTTGTTGATCTCCGTGTGTGCGTTCGTTTCTAAGAAAACCCCGTGACTCACCCCTGACCCGAACTGGAGACAAAGTCCCTCCAAAGCCCGTAGGCGTCGCGAGGGGAACCCCTCCCTCTTGAAGGTCCATAGGGACCCAGAGGATGTAAATAATAAATGAAAGAGCCCAGACAGGCCTTGCAGGGGGAAGCCCGGTACTAAATCACTCCCCAAATCACAGTCGCGTCGTGCTCCATCCAATAGCTCCAAGCGATTTGTGGGGTTGAGGGCTGGAATCAATTTTTTTTTCCGTTCTCGCAGGTGCAATATGAATCAATTATCTTAATTAAGATTATGCCTCAAGCCCAGGAGATCTGGGGAGGACGGATTTTGCGCTCGGGGCGACGGCGAGGCATTTTAATAGCCTTTCTTTTGCTCCTGGCACTCCCTCCCGTTGCCTGCTTGTGGACCCGGAGGAGCAACCCTAGCCTTTGGCCACAACCCGAGAGCCTTGCGGCCTCCCTGGAGGCGGAGGCGTAAATTTGGCACCAGGTTCTCTGGGCAGAACCCATGTCCCCCAATTCCCCCCAAACCTCCCCTGGGCTTTAAGGCCTGTGAGAGATTTACAGCTTTCTTAGACACGGGCTTCACTCACCCCAGATTCGACGTTTCCCACCTCCCCCCCCCACCCCACCCCGACCCCCCCACACCCTCTTCTTAGCTAGGTCCCCACCTTGGCGCGTCCGCGGCAGGAGAACACGCGCTGCCAGGAACCCCCTCCCGGGCTGGGCGGGGAGGGACGCTGGCGCTACTCGGGGTGCGCGGGGCTGCCCCCGGCTCTTTCATTCAATGCAACACCCTCCCCGCTGTGCAGAGCTGGCATCTGTTTCCCGGAGAAACAGGTCAGCGCCAGGGACGCTAGCCCGGCCCCGGGCTTTATCTGGACCTCCTGAATGCGTCGCACCCCCGCCTCCCGCAGCAACGTTCTTCCTGCTCCCCAAGTGCCCACCACACTCGCCACCACCTCCGACCCCCATCCCCGTGCCCCGCTGCCGCGCGCCTCCGCCCCCCACGCCCCCGGTCGCCTCCTCCCGCCTCTCCTCCCTGGGGCTGCGCTCAACGGCCTGTGGGACCGCCCGGGCCGCGCCGCGCGCCTCAGCCGAGACCTGGGGGCGACAGATTTGGGGCATTGCTCGAGGGCACTGAGTCATGAAAGCCGCTTTTGTTGCCCGCGCGTGCGGCTCGCGTGCCGCTCGGCCTCCTGCAGCGCCCGGGGGGCCCGGGACCGTGGATATCTGGGCCCCGAGCCCCAGCTCCGGGGCAGCGCTTGGAGCGGGACAGCCAAAGTCCTCCGCCCTCCCTCCCGGTCCAGGAAGGGAGGAGGAGAATCCGAACCAATTTCCCCTGATATGGGAGTCCTTCCCCGAAGTCTCTTGGACACACTTTCCTGACCCTTCGTCTGGGGTTTATCTGCTCTTCCCCTTTGGGGGCCCCAGTTCCTGGCTATGGCCTCCCCGGCTCCCGCAGGCAAACGCTGAGCGGACAGGTGCGGGCCTTTGGCGTGGACAGCACCGAGCTTTGCGGGCCAAGGAAGCTCAGTGGGACCAGTGCGCGACTGGATTCTAGGACACCTCCCCCCCCATTTCTTTGTCAACCCCAGGGGCCACGAGATTAAGGGTGGGTTAATCAGGAGCTGGAGGAATCAGATGGAGACTTCTTTTCCTGGAAGCAGCTAAACCGATTTTTTTCTCCACTGAGAATCTCCGTAGGGTGTCGCAAAGTGGGGGCGTCTGCGCTTCCCAGAAGCGGGAAGAGTTCTTTTGGTCACCCCTTGGAGTTAACGATGCCAACTGCAAATTTCTCTGGAGTGCCCTTAAAACTGGGAAGAGAGTTCACCACGTCCTAGGCTTAGCACCATGGGGTAGGGGGGTGGAGGGAAAGGGGAGTCCGAGCCTCCAATATGGGGTGATTGGAGAGGGAGCACAGAGCTTGGGGAGTCCTGTTGTGAGCTTTGGCGCTCCAAACTGTGGATGGACCCGCTTCAGCAGCTTAATTTGATGCTACTTGAGTTTTCAATTGTCCCTGAAGAGCAGGTGGTGGCATAGGACGCACTCTGGGAACTTTGGTGGAGGGAGGTTGACGCTGGTGGTGTCATTGGTGCTGAACATTGTATGTCTAAAACTCAATTATGAATAATTTTGTAAATCACAATGGCTTTAAAGTAAGGGCCCTATAAGGTGAAATTCAAGAGATGCTGAGACAAGTTCCTGGTTTGTTGTTGTTTTAACTTAGATTCACCATACAGGAGAGCCACAAAGAAAACGCAGTTCCTTAGAAGCTGAACACACACCATTTTATTTTAAGTTAGCTTTGGAGAGAGGGCAGGGACTGTAACCAATGCCTCAAAAACAACAAAGATGATTTATCTTAGGACCTCTGGGCCTCCAAAGAGCACCCTCTTCCCTACCCCTCCCTGGGTTCCAGTGCTCCCTGCTCTGGTCGCTCAACCCAACACTGTTTGCAAACTCAAGGGGCTTTTTTAGAGCAATTGCTTGAAACAAGTAATTCAAGTTAGTGACATTCATTTCAAAGGGCTATGGTTCTGGGAGAGGATAAGGGTTAATTAATGGAGGATTAGAGGGGGAGCTGGCACAGAAAGAGAGGACAGGCATAGGATCCCACCAACAGTAAAAAAAAAAAATCAACCCATAAACTCAAAACAAACTGGAATGTTCCATACATGTTGCTGGAACATGTCATGGTGGTGAGCATAAAGAATCATTACTACGAAACCGGAGCGATAGCACAGTGGATAGGCATTTGCCTTGCTGGAAGCAAACTCCAGTTCGATCCCAGACATCCCATATGGTCCCTGGAGTCTGCCAGGGGCGATTTCAGAGCGCAAAGCCAAGAGTAACCCCCGAGCACAACTTGGTGTGGCCCCCTTCCTTAATAAAAGAATCATCACTTCTAACAGTTCTGTCTTCATTTGAGCACAAGTAGTGGTGTGTCTCCTCTGTCCTTAAAAGTCTTAGGAGCTAAGATCATTGAACTGTCCTAGAGCTTCCTAATAGACTCTTTAAGTAGCTAAAAGGTCTGTTCCACACAGGCTTTCTTTGAAAAGACTTGATAGCACTCAAATATTAGTTACAGGCCTAGAGGAGACTATGGGAGCAAGGTAGGGAAGAGGGACGTTGGAGTTAAAGCTTCCGTGATGACAATGGGCTTGATTAAAGAACAAGGATCATAAGTTTCTCTAGATTTCAGGAGCTAACTCCAAGGTCACTAGAGTCAACGCGTGCAGACCGACTAGATTGATCTGAGGACAGGATTGAGGGGGGTCGGGAGAAATGTACATAGTGACAGATACCTAACAAGGGGCCGGAATGGGCAACCTTTAGGGGAGAGAAGGGGGGCTGGTCTCAAATCTGTATTGACAGAGAAAGCCATTTTTTTATGTGGTGCAAGTGTCAGAGGGGCTGGTGGAGATTAGGAAAAGCCACTGGCACCAACGAGTCAAGCATCTGCCAAGAGCAAGAGCCCTCAGAGAAGGCGAGGAGCTCTGGTGAGCAGAAGGCCAGAGGGTGGACGAGAAACAGAGAGGAGCCTCGATGCTTTGCTTTTCCCTTGCTTCTACCCTTTCGGCCCGGCGTGTCACTTTCTGCCCCAACGCACCTATGACTCTCTCTGATCCAACCAAGCCCAGCCGGCCTTGGCTTTCCCGCTCAGGTCCCTCCAATCTCCTCCCCTCCCCCTAGCCCCCTTCCCTTCTGTCGCCTGAAAGGGTTAATCTCTCCTGCGGGTAAAAACAGGTCCGCCGAGTCTCTAACTGGCGACAGATGGGCCACTTTCTTCTGGCCACAAAGGGGCCGGAATGGTGCGCTCCGCGGCATACAAATGGGCCCGTCACGTGGCTGCTGGCTCCTGGCTGGACCGGGAGGACCATATGGCGCGTGCCGGGGAGAAGCGGGGAGATGCAGAAGGGGCTGGCTAGGGGCGGGGGCCGGCAGCGAGGCCGGTGGGAGGGGAGCAGGCTGGAGGGGGCGGGGGCTGCCGCCGGGGAGGACGGGAGGGGAGCGTGCGGCCCCGACGCGTGCGCAAGAACCAGGCGCTGGGACCCGCCAGCCGCTCCACGCGCCCCGCCCGCTCCCGGCACCACCAACTCCGCTATATAACCTGAGCCGCACCGCCCCACAAGAGGAAAGCGCCCCGCGAGCAAGACAGCCGGCTTCCCGAGGCCCAGGGGTTATGAGACCATCACGGTTCAGGACCCACGACTAACAACTGCAGGTAATCACAATTTTGACTTTTTTTTTTCTTTCCCCTTAGCAATCAAAGCGCCTCTCCAAGACCCGGGGTACCTACTTAGTCTGTAGGGATGGGTAGGTGAACCCTCGTTTTTTGCTGGAGAGAGGCGCCCATTCCCGTAATTGCAGGCAAAGGCGCACATTTATTGATCACCTTCTCTCAGATGTTCACCGCAGGCTTTCTAATAGATCTTGTTCTTAGGAGGGCAAGTGCATACAAGTATCTTTGGGAAGAGTTTTTAAAGAAGGTATGATAACCGGGACGCATTTCTGGAGGTTATTTCAAAGTCTGGGAAGCAAATAGCTGCTTCACTTTCTCTCTCCACTTTATCATGGTTAAGCACAGAAGGCAAAGAGCCGCCTTTGACGAAGACGTGTTGTAGGCTCCTGTGTCTTCAAAGGCTTTTTCGATGAATGAGAAGGGTTTGGAGAGCTTGAGTGTACAGACCCTGGAAGATGTTCTGAACTAGAGTTTAGTTAAGAAGGAAGAACAGCGTGAAGAGGGTCAGAGGGATTCGCTTCTGCTACCTGTTACTGGTACCAAAGCCGCTAAGTCTCTGGAAGTCAGCTCAGGAGGCAGAAATTCGATAATTTGACTCAGATCTTATTTATGACTTTCCTTAATGTGTCTAGGCAACTTCCTCGCTGCCAATCGCTGACCATTATAATGACTCAATTTTTTTAAAGGGAGGTTTGAGACGAACTTTGAAAAGCCCCAATAGAGAGCGGGCGTCCCTTTCAATGGGCTGTTTATTAGAGAGGCGCCTTCCGCACCTGATCCCCCCGCGGGAGCGAGCACCAACGCGCCCCCAGCCCGGGTCACATAGCCTGTGTTTTATGCAAGGTGGAAATTCTGTGTAGGACCAGGGGTGGGAGGAAAGCAAAGAGACAAAAGTGGATTGGGCCACCCCATGTGCACTTGGCTTGCCAAATGTTTCGTTGTTTGGGGAAATTATTGCTGGAAACTATTTTTACTTCCCCCATGCATTTGCGCTCTCCAACGACCTCAGTTTAATCTTTTAAAAGGTCCATGCTAACCTGCACAAATAAATGGCTTAATGCCTCCTGCTCTGGCGTCGCTAAGTACTGGGAAGCCAAGGGGAAGCAACTACACAACTACGGGGTTCAAACTAGTATTGGGGGGGAGGGAAGTATCGAATGCATGAAGGACAAAGTGAAGAAGTCCTGAAATGTGCGCTCATTCCACACACACACATACAAACGCACACAAGTTTTGATTCGGAAGGGGCAGAGAAACAAGCTTGAGCTCCTGGCTAGGAAAAAAAAGGCATTAGATAAGAGTCCAGGTAGAGATGTCTGCGTTTCAATCTTGGCGGGACTCCTTCGTACTAGCGGGGCTCTCTGATGCCTACAACTTTTCCATAGAGGGGGATGCACTTTGTCGCCAGCTAGTGCTTCTTCACAGGCATCGGAGAGTGCTGGGTGGTGAGGGGTGCTGGTGTGTGTGTGTGTGTGTGTGTGTGTGTGTGTGTGTGTGTGTGTGTGTGTGCAGGCCAAAGCAGATTTTGAATGTAGCGCGTTTTCCCCTTTCTCTCTGCTTTCCTCTCTCCCTGTTGACTGTAGGAGACCCCAAGATGACCAAGTCATACAGCGAGACCGGGCTGATGGGTGAACCGCAGCCCCAGGGCCCTCCCAGTTGGACAGACGAATGTCTCAGCTCTCAGGACGAGGAGCATGAGGCTGACAAGAAGGAAGACGAGATGGAAGCTCTGCATGCCGAGGAGGACTCCCTGAGGAACGGAGGTGAGGAGGAGGACGAAGATGAAGACCTGGAAGAGGAGGAGGAAGAAGAGGAGGAGGACGACGATCAAAAGCCCAAAAGACGAGGCCCCAAAAAGAAGAAAATGACCAAGGCGCGCCTGGAGCGCTTTAAGCTGAGACGCATGAAGGCCAATGCCCGGGAGCGAAACCGCATGCACGGGCTGAACGCGGCGCTGGACAACCTGCGCAAAGTAGTGCCCTGCTACTCCAAGACCCAGAAACTGTCTAAGATCGAGACCCTGCGCCTGGCCAAGAATTACATCTGGGCGCTCTCGGAGATCCTGCGATCTGGCAAGAGCCCTGACCTGGTCTCCTTCGTACAGACGCTCTGCAAGGGCTTATCCCAGCCCACCACCAACCTGGTCGCGGGCTGCCTGCAACTGAATCCGCGGACTTTTCTGCCAGAGCAGAACCAGGACATGCCCCCACACCTGCCCACGGCCAGCGCTTCCTTCCCAGTGCACCCCTACTCCTACCAGTCTCCGGGACTGCCCAGCCCGCCCTACGGCACCATGGACAGCTCCCACGTCTTCCACGTCAAGCCGCCGCCGCACCCCTACAGCGCCGCGCTGGAGCCCTTTTTTGAGAGTCCCCTGACCGACTGCACCAGCCCTTCCTTTGACGGACCCCTCAGCCCACCGCTCAGCATCAATGGCAACTTCTCTTTCAAACACGAACCATCCGCCGACTTTGAGAAAAATTATGCCTTTACCATGCACTATCCCGCAGCGACCCTGGCTGGGGCCCAAAGCCACGGATCAATCTTCTCGGGCGCCTCTGGCCCTCGCTGCGAGATCCCTATAGACAACATTATGTCCTTCGATAGCCATTCACACCACGAGCGAGTCATGAGTGCCCAGCTCAATGCCATCTTTCACGATTAGAGGCACGCCAGTCTCACAGTCCCCCTTCCCTGAGAAACCAACCCCAGTGTGCTGACAGTGACTGTCCTGTTTACAAAAAGGCAGCCCTTTGGGTATACCACTGCTGCAAAGTGCAAATACTTTCCAAGCTTCAAGTGATAAACGTATTTATTGTCGTTACTGCCTTTGGAAGCAACAGGGGATCAAAGTTCCTGTTCACCTTATGTATTATTTTCTATAGCTCTTCTATTTTAAAAAAAAATAAAACAGTAAAGTTTAAAAAAAATAAGAAGGCACCACAAATTTGGTGCAGCTGTATTTAGATCATATTAATTATCTGACCGGAATAACAAAATCACAAGCAATAATTAGGATCTATGCAATTTTTAAACTCATAATGGGCCAATTATAATATATATAAATATATATTTTTCAACCAGCATTTTACTACTTGTTACCTTTCCCATGCTGAATTATTTTGTTGTGATTTTGTACAGAATTTTTAATGACTTTTTATAATGTGGATTTCCTATTTTAAAACCATGCAGCTTCATCAATTTTTATACATATCAGAAAAGTAGAATTATATCTAATTTATACAAAATAATTTAACTAATTTAAACCAGCAGAAAAGTGCTTAGAAAGTTATTGTGTTGCCTTAGCACTTCTTTCCTCTCTAAATGTAAAAAAGAAAAATTGCACAATTTGAGCAATCCATTTCACTTTAAAGTCTTTCTCTTTCCTTAAAGTGAAAACCAGATCCATAATGCGCAAGAAAATAAAAAAAAACAATAGATGTATTCCCTATCAAAACATATCAATTCAATACATTACTTGCACAAGCTTGTATATACATATTATAAACAAATGCCAACACACACTACTTAAAATCAAAAGCTGCTTGACTATCACATACAATTTGCACTGTTTCTTTTTAGTCTTTTGCTTCTTTGCATTTCACAATTTTCAGAGAATTTGAACTATTGATGTTTCCAGAAAATATAATGCATGATTTTATACATAGTCTCAGAAATGGTGGTTTGTCATATATTCATGTAATGAATCTGAGCCTAAATCCAACCAGGTTGTTAATGTTGGAATTTATACCTATTATATAGTCAATTAGTACAGTAGCTTAAATAAAATCAACCCATTTAACTCATAATTAGAACAATAGCTATTGCATGTAAAATGCAGTCCCGAATAAGGGCTGTTTGAGATGTGACGCTGGTACCACTGGAATCAATCTGTACTGTAATCTTGTTTGTAATCTTGTGTATGATGGTGTAATGCACAATTTAGAAAACATTCATCCAGCTGCAATAAAATAGTATTGAAAATTTAACCAATTGTTGCATGGCTTTTTAAAGTGTGTGTTATGAATAATTCCTGTACAAGTAGTTGCTTGACTTTTGGAGTCAGAATACTAAACACTATTTCTGAGTAAAATACAAGGCAAAGTATATTTTATGATATTTTAGTCTGTTTATCTTGATTGGGAATCACCAGATTTATAGATAATGAAAGAACTAAACTAATATTTAACTATTCGTAATACAGAGCTTGCAGCATGGGGGGGGGCAGATGTTAAGAAACAGTTGTGCTCTGTCATCTTTGTTTTAAAATATTTTAACTTTAATTTTATAGCTTCCATTTAAAATGATTTTACTATGTGTTTTCTTCCTTAAGAAGGGAAAATTAATAAGCAAGACAAATCAAGAACCTTATATTTTTTAAAATATTAAAAATGTTTATCATTTCCCTAAAATATTGTTGCCTATACATTTTCTAGTATTATTCTAGAAAAAGTGATATACCTTTCGGAAACACCAAAGGGGGCTGGAAATGATTTAATTAAAGAGTACAAAGAGATGTGGCAGTTAATATAGTGTAGTGCTCCACAAATGTTGTGATTATTTTAATAGTTTTTTTTGGAGGGAAAACAGTAATGGAGTTATTGTACTCAAGGACATACTATTTATTTATACTGTAATATATATTAGGAAGGTATAATTATATCTTCATAGAGCAGGAATATTTTGTTTTATAAACTGAACTCACTGGAAAGATGATTCTGACCATTGTTAAGTCCACTAGAAAAAAAAAGTTTGGCATTTCTCTTCTTCTGGATGTATTGACTGACAGGACTGATTCCTAGGGAATAACATTTTGGCACTGGTGCCCTGGCTCTACTGTGGTGCTCTGATTACTGTCATTAGTAAATCCATTGTTCCTCCTCTGATTCGGATGCCACATTAGATGACTACCCCCCTTCCTGAGCTTGTTCCTTTAATCTCCTTCTCATTGGTGATTTAGGGGTTCCAGAAAGCTGACCTCATTTAGCAAGCTGCTCCAGAAAAATGTGAGTAATCTAATGGATGGGAACAATTAGCCATACTAATAACATTGCCAATGGGGCTACTTCAAGCTGTGACAGTAGCAGGAAAGAATATTTCAGCATTTTAAAAATGTTTGATTGCAAGTACAAATATATCAGTTTAGCATGTTTTCTATCATCCTTCATCAACATGACAGAAATACACTTAAGTTAGTCCTAACTTTATTCAAAATGCAATCATCTTATTCCAAGTGAATCAGAGTTGTTATTTTGGAATCAAGCTGTTGCTTCATATCCAAGATTGCTCTCACTATTCTTACTTTAAGAGCTAGATATGATCATGATATCTGATCACTGCCAGCCTCACAGCATAGAAAACCATAAAGTGAACATTCAGATCTGATAGGATCCATTGAGCAGCTCAATTATAACAGCGATTAAAATGAGAAATCTTTGTGCAAACTTGAAACTGTTGCTTTAGTGGACAGAAAAATAGTAATTTCTAAGAACTGCATCCTTAAAAACAAGAAGGTAGTCAATACTGTAGTTTTTTTCTTTTTGTAATGTAAAATTGAAGACTGAACTTAAGTTTTTCTTTCTCCTATTTTGTCAATATAACTTCATTCTAAAACATAAGGATTCTTTCAGTCAGTCAAGGAGTAACTCACATGCCACCATCTTTTATTCAAAGGCAGGCACAGATGTTCCTTCTGCAGGGGAGGTTTTAATTTATGAAAATGATATTGTTTATGCATGAATGAACTGAATGCACTCTGCATAGCACACAGCACTTCCATCTGATCAGAGAAATACCACAGAACCAGTGCCAATGCCAGAAACATATTCTGCAAATTTACTCACTTAAATGTTTAATGAATATTTGGAAGGCATTTTCAAACCGCAAGAAACATTTTAGATTAACTTTTTCTTTTTTAATTGCTACACACTTTTAAAAGAAACATACATTTAAAAATGGTTAATGCTGCTATCGAACTTGTAAGAAAAAAAAGACTAGTGTTGCTGAGTAAAAGTCAACTAAAAAGAAGAATTGGAAACTTTTGTGTTGTGGTATATTATTTGCTATAGGTGATATTGAGGGTTCTGCTTGTACCTTTAATTTTTATCTTTCTATTTATAGCAATAGGATATTTAGATCTGCTTAGTGTGAAAATACATTGAACAGTTATTTATAGGGAAAATACTATAATTTTACACATAGTCTCATAAATGAAACTTGGATAAATGTTTTAATTGGGACTATTTTCTACTGAATAGAATACAATATGGTTAAAATTTTAATTACCAATTGCACTCATATAGTATGATCTATTTCTAATTCAAAATAACAATTAAATACACATTAAAGTAGAGGACTATAAAATCATAAGAATCTACTAATTTTAATTTTATAATATGTCTATAAAATAACATGTGAAATAAATTGTATATCCTATCTTACTATTCATAAAACTCCTTATGTTACACATTTGAATGTCTATAATTCTTACAAAATTAATGCATTTCTAAAAGAAGCTAGCAATTACTAAAATGATATATGGATCATTAGTTAACAGTTTGAACCAAGCTGCTTTAGTTTTATAATTAAACAAGAGATTTAAAGTGAAAATATCTATTAAACAATTAATAGAACTAGGTTTCAAAATACAAGCTGGTAGTCCTCATAGAAATCATAAGATAGACAGCTTTATCCTTAAACTTCCACTTTCGTCTTTTCCTCTTGCTACACAGGCACTTTTTCCTAAAACTAAAGGCAATATATAATCCTACGATTTGATAAAGAATAAAAGAGCCAATATAACATCTTGTGGAACACCAGGACTGAGAACTCTTGTTGTTACCATTACACAGAGGCATTCTGGCATCAGATGCACAGTGATTTGTATGGTGGCATAATCATTGGCTTCTGGCCAGTCATTATGTTTCCGAGGACACTATTGTCAAGAACCATTCGACTAGAAATCTGCACTGTATGCACCCAAAAGTTGAGATCATCTGCCTTTTAATGTCAGGAAGAATTTCGAGCTGGCAATTGACTTGTGGACTCTCTTCAGACACACACACACACACACACACACACACACACACACACACACACACACATACACACACACGAATACTTGGCTCTGTGGCTCTGATGGAATTATCCATATAACCAAATGAATGGCATCGATAAGCCAAGACACAAGGCCACAGCTTCTGGAGACTTTGGTTTAACCAGTTAATTTTAAAATACTGTAAAGGCAGTGAATTAGGTTAATACTGATCTGAGTTTTTTGATACATTAAATGTAATTTTGATCATCTAAAATTATTGTATTATTTTCCAGCTGATTTAAGACCATCTATGTACTTTTCTGCTATTTGTCCAGTAAACATAAAGGTATATCAGTAGATGAATATATTTTTTATGGATTACCCAGTAGGAAGCATTTCAAATGAATGTATCTGCTTGTGAAATGGTATCTAAAGTGAGAATACATTTAATCTTTCATATGTGAAGGTATGAAGCTAAGTTGGTAGCTTAGTTTGGTGTGTACAAGATCAAGAGGTAACCATGTTTTAGGTTTTATTATCTTAAGGATAAAAAGCCTTAAAAAATGATCTGATTAGCTATTATTGCTAAGTGGTATCATTTCTGTTGTTCATGCACAATTTTTTAATCAACAACTCTGCTCTCTGCCATATGTTACAGATGGAGAAACTGCCAGAAACTGGGATATGTGTATTATGACACTTATGAATTCTTTTCTTTATCCAGGTTCTATTTCCAATTGCATTTTGTCAAAGAAGATTTCAGATCTCCATTAAGAGTTGCAATGATATTCCACTTCATGGAAGTCATTATTGTTTTTGTTTGTTTGTATTGTTTTTTGGCCACTCCCAGTGACACTCAGGGGTTACTCCTGGCTATCCACTCAGAAATCGCTCCTGGCTTGGGGGACTATATGGAATGCCTGGAATAAAACCCAGGTCCTTCCTGGGTCAGCTGCGTGCAAGGCAAATGCCCTATCGCTGTGATATCGCTCCGCCCCCTTGAAGTCATTATCATATTGTTCCTTTCTCTTTCCAAAGTTTGTATGTAACTGCTGCTATCCTGCTTAATTTTTTCAACTTAAAACTATTTTGTCTTCTCAAACAGACTATGGGCTTCATAAGAGCAAGAAACTTTTTCTCTTAAATATGCTATTTCTCTAACTACTAGATATCAGAGATAAGTACCACATTTTAAGAACACATTTTATTAATTTTATTTCAAAAATTTCCTTAAATACTACACTCAAATTTAGTCGGAGTAGATCACAAATGATTCTCAATCCTCTGAAAGTTATAAGTATTAATTATGTAAAAAGATGACAAAAATAATTTCTTATAAACAAGCATTATGCCACAATCCTTCCCATACTCAATTTGAGATACTCATGAGTTATCAATAATCTTCTTTATTAATATCTATTTGTTAAATATGGTTTTGAATTGGTATGAAAAGTATTAAGATCTCAGATTCTTTTCAAACTATGTTCTTTTTTAATATTACGCAAATGCTTCTTTTTAGCTCATTCTATTATTAGCCATAGTTCTTTTTATATTGCTAGTGTTATCTAAAATTGTTTCAGATTTGTTTATTACTATTGTCCTTGAAGAGTTTAAATTATAGATAATAAATATTAATATTTATAAATAAATATAAATTACAGTGGATCAGAAGATGATTCATAATAACTATGCACTACAACAACAAGTTTGAGAATCTGAGCTACCTTCAACAAGTTAAAAAAAGTAAAAATAGTCTAGCTCTGAGTTGATTATAGCACAGAAATAAAAATTAATTACATAAACGAGAGTGCTTTATATTCACAATAACTGTGAATTTAATTTATCTTTGTGTAAAGTATCAAGTAGAATAGATGAGTGGTAATTTTATGGGGAATATGATCTTTGTTATTACAATATAATTAAGCCACGGTTTTTATGTTTATTTTATTTATTTGGGGGGGGGAGGTTGTTGGGCCACACCCAGCAGTAGGGTTACTCTTAGCTGGGGATTGAACCCAGGTCCATCTTTGGTTGTCCTTGTGCAAGGCAAATGCCCTACTGTTGTGCTATTTCTTCAGGCTTAGGTTGTTGTTGTTTTATAAAAGAATCATTAGCTATTCACTCAGATTACACATGGATTGGATGAGAATTGTTTAGGGAGCAGAAACAGAATGATTAGTATTGGTAGCTGATGATTTAATATAAAGTCACTGAAAATTTAAATAAAGAGTTCTTGTGTATTTCCCCAAGATACCAACTCTCTTGCTTGTGGGAGTGTCTTTATTACTTTCTTCTTTTTCTTAAATTAAAACTTAATTTCAACTTAATTTCAAACCCAGTTGTGTGCTTGTTTCCTTTACCTTCTTAACTAAATGCTTCCTTAAAATATTTTTATAATAAACTGATATATAAAATTATGTAATAAATATTACTGAATTTTAACCTAACTTATAATTTCTACTTTAAAATATTTATTGTATAAACAGTATGTCAGCCACATCTTTTTAATGTTCTTTTTTAATGATGCAAATTATGAGATCACTCTCACTTTTAGGGACATTCATGAAGAACATCACAAACTTTAGGTAAGTGTTAATTTCTTACCACTTACATCACTAACAATCATACTGTTTGCTAATTCATAGCACAGAGTTATAAAGTTATAATCAATGGTAAGTTACAGGTGACCAAATAAGGAATATATTCAAGAAAAAAGAGAACAACATAAAGAAAGCTACAATGCTATCCCAATATGATTTATCATATAGGGAAAATATCATTTGATATTTTTAATTGAATAATATTTATGTTAACCAATTACTAAATAAATAATGGTAAATACACATGAATTAAACGCACATTAATATAATCATACTTACTGAAGTATTACTTTCTAAAATTATTTGGGGGAGCACACACAGTCGTGCTCTGACTCTGTGTTCAGGGGTGTCTCCCCATGGGCTGAGGAGACCATATATGGTGGTGGGATAGAGCCCTGTGCAAGACAAGCACACTACTTCTGTCTATTGCTCTAGCCTCTACTAAAGTTCATAGAGTCATGGCTATTTATTTAAATGTTTTCTTATTACTTGTGAACCCATTAAAATTATATGTAAAGAACTATTGTACATGTCATGTTTTTATGTCTTTAATTAAGAATGCATTTCTTGGGTCGAGAGTGATAGCACAGTGGAAGGGTGTTTGCCTTGATGTGACTGACCTGGGACAGACCTGGGTTCAATCCCTGGCATCTCATATGGTCCCTCCCGAGCCTGCCAGGAGCGACTTCTGAGTGCAGTGCTAGAAGTAATCTCTGAGTGCCATCAGGTGTGGTCCAACATCCCACCAAAGAATGTATTTATTTGACAAAATAATGGCAAAAGAAGAGATCTTATCTACTCTACTGAGTTAACAGTACTCTTCAAGTGGTTCTCAAAGTCTTTGTATAGTCCAAATCTCAGAATGTGATAGTACTGGCAATAGTATGTAAATGATAGGTTTTAAGATATAAAATAAACTGAGGTTATGCTAGAGTAGAGCGGGCCATAAATCAGGTCAACAATATCTATCTAAAATATCAGGAGTTGCAGCAGGCAAAATAAATGAAGATGCAGGTAAGGATCAAAGTGAAATAACTGACATTAAAGGACTACAAGAATGTTGAGAGCATTGAGCAGCTTAACAAGTCTCATGGATCAGTTTTTACTTCAAAGCTTCCAGGAGGAAAATACCTTGCAGACCACTTGATTTGGCAATTCTGGACTCCAGAAATGTCAAGAGTACTTTCCTATTATGTTAGAATGTCTGGTTTACCAATTGCTATGGCAATTGTAGGAAACTTATGGTTTCCTAGAAACCATAAACTTCCTAGAATACATGATAAACTTTACAATTAATCAAAATGTTAAATACACATAAATATAGGAATATTTATTTGAATACCTCTGAAAATATCAGTTTTAGTGATAAATATATAACAACCAACAACTTTTAGTTAATAACAGTTTTTATATTTGAGCCAAGTGACCAAATATAGTAACTTAATAGGAATCTGGATTATTTAATTTTTTTATTTTTATTTATGTTATTTTACTTATGTTGATATCTATATTTAGTGAAATATTAATGGATTAACCTATTAAAGTAGGATAATTTTTTTTTGGTTTTTGGGCCACACAGGTGATGCTCAGGGGTTACTCCCCTAGTTGTGTGCTCAGAAATCGCTCCTGTCTTGGGGGACCATATGGGATGCCAGGAGATCGAACCTTGGTCCGTCCTAGGTTAGCACATGCAAGGCAAGTGCCTTACTGCTTGCACCACTGTTCAGTCCCTAAAGTAGAATAATTTTGCATAAAAGCCTTATCTTGGTATTTAAAAAAACTATAAAATAAACACTGTTATTTATTTTTGGTTTAAAAATGCCATATTTATTCTATTTGTGAGATAGCATATACACTTTTAAATATTTCTCTGAAAAAATAAATTCTCCCCAAATGTAGAATAATTTACTATTTATTATGATTTCTGAAAAAAACAGAATATTCCTTGTTTATATGGGGAATATCAAAAGACATGTGTAGGCTCTTCTTTTAAACAAGTCGGAGATGTAGATTAGACTCCTCTATGTGACACCATTTGACACAGAGGGAAGTGTTAGAGTGTGATGGAGGAACCCACCAAGACAGAGGCTAATGCTTTCACAAAAGAAAGTAGAACATCGAAAAAAAGAAGAGGTGAATCAATTATCTAAGTAAACTAGCCCTTTGTCTCCAATTAAGTTTTCTTTTTTTAATTCAGTTTCATTTGATTTTATGCCATGCTAATGATATAAGGTATATTGTGATGTTGCTTCGTTATTTTTATACATTGCGATAGAGAAAACTGGATGTAGTGATGATGAAATTAAATAAGAAGCAGATGTGTTTGATAGAGAAAAGTTTTATCAGATTAAGTGGTACACAGCACTGTTGTTTAAAAGAATTCCTTTAGACAGAGCAATGTTTCTTCTCACACTCAAGATCCAGGATAGAGAAAGAATTTTGGAAATAAAGGAAAGAGAATAGTGACTTAACTTTAGCAGGTTTCTTTAGTGAGCATGGAGGCATGGTAACTCTCTCAATTCAGAGATTGAAGGAGAAAACTAAAGGGTTAAGGTCTCCTCTCTGGTGATAAGACTATGAAGCTCCATAAAGACAAGTGAGTACTAGCTTGACAGAGGACAAGGTCATCCCAAACTGGCAATCTTGTAATTCTTTGTAGTAGCTTCAGTCCATAGATTTTAGCAGAATTATCTCAATACTTTACATTTTAGAATAGGAACAAAAGATAGTTGCATGTTTTTAAATGATATTTAGATTAAAAAGATTAATATCCCTAAGATTAAATAAGGGTGGGGTTTAAAGACAAACCTTAAAGCCAGAGTGAATTAATTTGATGGATGAACAAGATGGATCCCAACAATTCTGAAATAACTTGAAAGATGGAAAATGTACCAAACTAATTTGTTAATCTGGCTAGTGAGGATTTTGGTAGACTATCATATTTCATCTAGGCACAAAGATTGGGTTTTAGAAGACAGTAATGAGTAAGTATAACTTGGATTAGTTACAGAAGACAAATATTCTGACTAAAACAACATTCTAAAAGTAAGAAATGGCCTTAAAGAAAATATGAGAGGCTAGAGAGATAATTCAGGTTTTAAGGCTTGCTTGCTTTGACCCTAGTTTGATTCCCGGCACTATATAAGGTCCATAAACTACTATCAAGAGTGACACATGAAAACAGAGATAGTCAAGTGTAAGCCACGTACATATCCAGGTATGGCCTAAAATCAAAATCAAAACCAAAAAACAATAACAAAAGCAAAGATGATATGTAAACTAGTTTCATTTAGGCTTGTAATCATATCAAAACTCAATAAAGGAACTCATGGGAAGATACAGTTTATTTGAACAAAAGTACTTCAAGTCTATTAAAACATTATAATGTTTAAGCCTAGTTTAGAGTTCAAAGTAGAAGAATCACTATTGAATGCACTTGCAAAATGGTTTTAATATTACAATATATACTTTGTATACAAATATATATTGAATATACATATATAAAATATTTAAAAATTCACAAAATTTCTAAAGGGGGGCCGGGCGGTGGCGCTGGAGGTAAGGTGCCTGCCTTGCCTGCGCTAGCCTAGGACGGACCGCGGTTCGATCCCCCGGCGTCCCATATGGTCCCCCAAGAAGCCAGGAGCAACTTCTGAGCGCATAGCCAGGAGTAACCCCTGAGCGTCACAGGGTGTGGCCCAAAAACCAAAAAAAAAAAAAATTCTAAAGGGATCACATTCAATTATACTAAAATATTTTAAAACTAAGAGAAATCTATGGAACACAACATTGTATGTACACAAGAGAGATAGCACGGCTATAGGGCGTCTGCTTTGCACGCAGCTGATCCAGGACAGACGGTGGTTCGAATTCCGGCATTGCATATGGTCCCCCGTTCCTGCCTGGAGTGATTTCTGACCATAGAGGCAGGAGTAACTCCTGAGCGCAGCCGAGTGTGACCCAAACAAACAAACAAACGAATAAATAAATCATGTGGGCCTGGTGTCAGTGGGCTGAGTGCTCTCAATGGCTGACCCAAATTTGATCCTTAGAACCCTGTAGAATCTCATGAGCCCTGCTAGAAGTAATCCTCAACAGAGCAAGAGTAAACCCTGTACTTTGCCAGGTAAGGCCCCCAAACAAAATTAACAAGCAACTCAAATGTCATTGTGGATCATTTCTTCTTGAAAAACAAAACAAAACATAAAGGGCAGAGCCACGAGTTAAGTTGTAAGCATTAAGTGCTATACTGAAGCCACATTGTATGGTTATAGGCATAATGTTGTGGAAGATACATTCTAAAATGCAGCTTAAGAGTTGGATTGTTTGGGGCAGGCGAGGTGGCATAAGAGGTAAGGTGTCTGCCTTGCAAGCACTAGCCAAGGAAGGACCGTGGTTCGATCCCTCGGTGTCCCATATGGTCCCCCCAAGTCAGGGGCAATTTCTGAGCACTTAGCCAGGAGTAACCCCTGAGCATCAAACGGGTTTGGCCGAAAAACCAAAAAAAAAAAAAACAAAAAAAAAACAAAAAAAAAAAAAAAACGGGTTGGATTGTTTAACTTTTTATTGTACTTCATATATTTTGCAAAGAATTTAATTTATGCAAAGCATATATCCAATAATGATAAAAATTATTAGTATTAGTAATTAATATAAGTATTCTTGAAAATAAATAACATCCATTGTTATTCTCTCTTTTATTTTTATTATTAGAATAATCATTAAATAATAATTTTTCCCTCTTTTTTTCTCTTTTTGTCTGGAACACTTATAGTGAAATGATTCTCTTGACATGATACTATATATTTCATACTCCTCCTTCATTGTCTAAATTCTTTTGTTGTTGATATTTGTAGATGGTTTCCATTATTTTACCTTTGAGTTACAGAGTTTTTCCCATATTTTAATTTTGCCTTTTTTGTATCTTTGTTGTTGTTTTTCAACTATTATATTTTTATGGGAGGCTTGGGCTATTTGATTCTTAGTGTATCACCTTGCTCCCCAGAGTTCCACACTCTCCTAATTGCAAGTTACTCCCCCCACAATGCTGTTTTTTTTTTTTTTTTGTCTTGTTTTGTTTAGTTTTGTTTTTTCCAGCTAGGGCATCTCTTGATCTCCAATCTGCTTGGTTGTTCATCTTTTATACCTGGTGTGAAAGCTTTGTACATTGCTGTTTTAAGTCTTTGTATGTGTAGATTAATCTAGTTTTAGTGTAGATTTATTATGATTTCAGAAGCAGCTAAAGACTAGCTGTTCCTATTCAGATATTTTTGAACACTTCCTTTTAAAGAATTTTAATCTGACTACAAAAAAAGAAGGCACAGGAAAGAGCTATGATATCCTGAAATGATTGAATTCTATTTTTTCCCTCTGTAATCATTATAGGGACATATGGCTCTCTACCTTTTAGACAGCAGGATCTAGAGTAGCAGGAACATTCTGACAAAATCTCCACTCAGCATGGTAAGGAAGCATTCCTCTGGACACATTGTCAGAGTTCCCATTTAGCCTCAGAATGATTTTAAGATGAAAGTAAACAGAGCTCACTTAAAATGATATATTCACATGGAAAATTTTAATGTCACAAAAATTTTAACCACCAATGAGACATATTTCTAACAATGTGAGATATAAACAGATATTTGCCATATATACTTATATGATTATATCTACTATAATTAATACAGAAAATGACAATATTTCCATACGAGACTACATAATTAAACAAAAAAGAAGCAAAGATATTTCAAAATAAAAAAAAAGCCTCTGGAGTTCCAATATTTATGGACAGGAAATTATAAATGTTTATTTATTTCTGCATTCAACAAAATTGAGTATCTGTAATGCTAAAGGCAGTTCTAGGTAAATATAATGGACTCATAAACAAATGACTAGGTTCTGGTTCTCACTGAGTTTTCACTTCTTAGGAGAGGGGAGACAGGTGTAAAGGAAATGAGCAAATTAGCTATGCTCTTTTAGATAGTGGGGTGTATAATGAAGAATCTAACATTGATTACAGGTTAAGTTTTGATTGATCAGTAAGGGATGACCACTTGAGATAAGGAATATGCAATTATCCTGAGTATCATGGTGAAAAAACATTTCTGACAAAGTAAACCACAAAGGCCCTGTTTAAGACATGAACTTGGCTTATTTGAATATGATGGCTAATGTGGTTACACATAACTATAGTGAGAATTGAAGAAAAATAATAGAAGATGAGATTTGTGGAGGCAGACAGTCATCTAATCATTTAGGTTAACAAACCATAGTAGGGGTTTGGATTGTGTGTCTACTAGATTGAACAACCCTGAGTTTAATATATTTTTTAATATGTGCTTGAAAAGAAGTATATTGTTAGCAATTTGAAGGCAAAGACAACCATTTATTACACAAATTTTACACTGAGGTTTGGGGAGATCATAGAGGGTACATAGAATTATTCACCCTATAAAATTCATTCATAGGACTTAACCTGGGATGTAACCTGCCCCTTGAGCAGATCTATTTTGTTTGTTTTTGGGCTATACTCAGTGGTGCTTAAAGCTTACTCCTGGCTGTCCTGGTAGGGAAAGGGTGACCATATGTGGTTTCAGGGATTAAACCTGATTTGGCTATGGCAAGACAAGAATCCTGCCTATTGTACTATCTCTACAGCCACCTTTTAGCATATAGGAGTGCATTTATTGGCTATGGATTCACCTATCTCATTTTATGTTACTGAGAATGTGATCTTGAATTCAGGGACTTTCATCAGAACCCTCTAGCTGATGTTGCCTTTGATGGCTTCCTGAAACACAGCATTACAAATAGTGAGGGTTTTTTTTAACACTTTTTGCTCAGATAAGAACCTCTAGAATGCCAATAGTGAAGAATGTTTTTAGATCTAGTGAACTGGAGAACTGGATTTAAAACCAATGAAGCAACCTCATTAGTGTTCAGGTAAAATTTTTATTTTATGATCTGAGAATAATTTGAACAAGTAAATATGTGATGTGTGCAATAATTAGGGCTTAAAAGGATAAAACATGTGATAAAAGAGATTAATGGTGGCCTAAAGACACTTACGATTTAATCTTCAGACCTATGAATTTGTTTTCTTGTATAAAAGCAAAGGGAACATTTTAGATATAGTAAAATATTATTCTTATAGTCCAATGTAATCAGAGGGATCATTATAAAAAATAGGAAAGGTCAAAAGCCAAAGGAGTAAATTAAGGATGGAAGTAGAGAAAAGATGTTTACTATCCTGCTTTGAAGAGAGATGAGTCACAAGCTAAGCAATAAGACAACCTCTAAAAACTGGAAAACTGAAATGCACTTCTATCAACACCTTGATTTTAATCCAAAGAAACTGAGTTTGGAATTAAATTTTCAAATAATATACAGTAATTATCTGGTGTTGTTTTAAGTTGCTATGCTTATGACAATTTCTAACTGGTAATGGGTAGCAGCCATTACAGTAAAGAATGCTCAGCAATAGTTTCTAAATAGAAGTGATTTAAAGCCAAAAAAAAAAAAAAGTAATGAATAAAAAAAATAATGAGTAATGAGCCATTTGGTTAGCTGAGAACACCAGTATTCTAGAGGGAACAAGGCAACTGCACTATTAACATTGTATAAGAAAAATTAAGGAGCATTGTATGAAAGAACAAGGGGTCTGTCTATTAGGTGACCTAGGAAAGTTAGCTAGGGGCAATATTATTAGGAGACTCTTGTTGCATTGCCAAAAATTTTAATTTCATTTTAAGATAGATGGAAAATCATTAGAAGTTTATGAGCAAGGAGCAATGTTTGTTACTTTTAGAAGCAAAGGACTACTTGGTGTAAAATAGACCCTGGGTAGGAGGACGGGGGAGAGGGAGAAAAGGAAAAGAAAAAACAAAGAGATTGGTTGAGATGATATTCAAGTTGTCCAGTTGAGAGATGCAGGGATAGACTAGAATGAGTGTGGGTCAAACAGAACCTAGTTTGATTATAGAGTCAACTGAATTTGCCTATAGATTGAATACATAAGTATTGTTTCAAAACTAAATTAATTAAAATAAATTTAGAGATATAGATGGAATTATTGAATAATAAACTAACCAGCATTTGTTCTAGCAAGTAGAAATATTTTTTGATTAAAAATATTAGACAAAATGAAAGATTTTTTATTAATAAAGAGGATAAGGGGCCGGAGAGATAGCACAGCGGTAGGGCATTTGCCTTGCATGCAGAAGTATCGTGGTTCAAACCCTGGTATCCCATATGATCTCCTGAGCCTGCCAGGAGCTATTTCTGAGTTTAAAGCCAGGAGTAGCCCCTAAGCGCTGCCAGATGTGACCCAAAACAAACAAAAAAAAAAGGAAGAGGATAAGATTAATTATTTTAAGAGCGATTAATTTTTTTCCAAAGTCCTCTTTCCTCAATGTATGTAAAGAGTTTCTTTGCAAGTTATCTGACTATTGCTAAGCAGGAAACTCTAGATTTGTTTAGAATCACTTTTAGAAGAAGCTAAAATTGTCATTAGGTATTAAGACTTTATGGGTAAGAGCTGGGAGGAAGTATAGGGGTTGCACATGAACATTAATGATTCAATTCTCAGCACTGCATATGGTACTAGAGCCCTGGCTGGAGTGATCCCTGAGACAGAACCAGAAATTAGCCTTGAATATTGCTGGGTATGATCCCAAAACAGAACAAACACAAAATAAAAGAAACAAAAAGAGATTTGCTAAATGAAGAAAAAAATGCAAGGAAATGGAGAGTGTCCAATGAAAACAAATCCTTGGTAGGCTTCTCCTTCCTCAATTTTTAATTGTACTTTAAAACTGTAGTAATAAAAATAGCATAGTACTGGAACAAGGACAGAGTCTTTGACTAATGGAATAAAATTGAGAGAAAGAGAGAAAGCGCTATCTGCAATGTATAGATTTTTAATATCAAATAAAGGTATAAAAAGTATGAAATGTAGTAAAGAAAAACATAAAGGTTGCTGAAAAAACTGGTCAGTCACAAGAAAAAATGAACTCAGACTTCCTTTTTACACCATTCACAAAAGTCAAATAAAATGGATTAATTACCTTGATATCAAACATGAATACATAAAGTATATTGAGAAAAGCACAGGAAGAACTCTTCATAACAATGAATCTAGTTCAGTGTCACTGGCAAAGCAAACATTCCTTCCTTCCTTCCTTTCTTCCTTCCTTCCTTCCTTTCTTCCTTCCTTCCTTCCTTCCTTCCTTCCTTCCTTCCTTCCTTCCTTCCTTCTTTCTTTCTTTCTTTCTTTCTTTCTTTCTTTCTTTCTTTCTTTCTTTCTTTCTTTCTTTCTTTCTTTCTTTCTTTCTTTCTTTCTTTCTTTCTTTCTTTCTCTCTCTCTCTCTTTCTTTCTTTCTTTCTTTCTCTCTCTCTCTCTCTTTCTTTCTTTCTTTCTTTCTTTCTCTTATTCCTTCCTTCCTTCCTTCTTTCCTTCTTTCCTTCCTTCTTTCTTTCTTTCTTTCTTTCTTTCTTTCTTTCTTTCTTTCTTTCTTTCTTTCTTTCTTTCTTTCTTTCTGTCTTTCTTTCTGTCTTTCTTTCTTTCTTTCTCTTATTCCTTCCTTCCTTCCTTCCTTCTTTCCTTCCTTCTTTCTTTCTTTCTTTCGTTTTCTTTTCTTTTCTTTCTTTTTTCTTTGTCAATACTGTCAGGACTTAAGACACTGCTATCA
The DNA here is from genome assembly GCF_024139225.1 of Suncus etruscus. Classification (NCBI taxonomy): domain Eukaryota; kingdom Metazoa; phylum Chordata; class Mammalia; order Eulipotyphla; family Soricidae; genus Suncus; species Suncus etruscus. The sequence continues at coordinate 84,150,304 of NC_064852.1, forward strand.
AAATTTGAAGCACTCCACAAAAAAAAAAGAAACAGTTTTGTGGACTCATGAGTTCAGATTTTTATAACTACGTTTCTTCTGCATATTGGTTGACTATATGAGGTGTCAAGGCTGTTGGATACTGATGTTTTTAGGGTGATGATGGCCTTAAAATGTCAGTAAACTGAGTTTCCTGCTACTGAAGCAAGAAACCTTGTGCAGGCACTTTTAGGAGGGGTTATGGAAGAAAAAGCATAGAATACATTCCTTACCACTTCCAGCATTAGGAAATGCAAAGCCTTGCCAGGATGAACCCTAAGGTTTTAGACACATGCAAGGCTAAGATTAACTCTACCGCCAGACTATACCTTTAACTTAAGTGCTTCTGATGGCCTATATGAGACTTAAAAACCAGCAATTTGACACTTGCAAGAACCGAAAAGGTAATCACTGACTTATTCTACCTGCTGTGACTCTCAGTGAGTTTCCAAGTCTCCATGGAGCTCAAACTCTGTTGCTTGCCCCACCACTGTAGTACAAGCTGACTGCAAAACTTACTTTCTGTGAAAACACTAACTTTCCTTGTTAATGACTGTGGAGCCCCAACCAGGTGAAGGTGCAGAGAGTTCAGCAGCTGCTTCAATTCAGCTCCAAGAACTGCTCCTGAGACCAGCTAAAGCTGAAACGCTGCCCTGTCTGACCCGGGCAGTTTGTGTTTAGAGCATTAAACTATAAAGAGTCCTAGCTTAACTGGCACATATGTTCTTTAAGATTCACAGGGATTTGTCCAGGTTTACTGCTTTGCTTACGTGTGTGTGTGTGTGTGTGTGTGTGTGTGTGTTTTGAGATTTGATTGTTTTTATTATTCTTTTGGGGCCATGCCTAGAGATGCTTAGGAAGTACTCCTGGCTCTATGCTCAGAGGTTCCTCCTATTGGTGCTAAAGGTGGGGATACCATATGCAGTTCTGGAGATTCCATTGAGGAGGGCCACCTGCAAGGCAAGAGCCTTGACCCCCTGCACTATATCTCCACCTGAACCCCGATTTTGAACAGAGAACCTTGAGAAACTTCTGATACCACTAAGTCTTCTGTCTGACTGCTGGATGACCAGACTACTGTACCTAGATTCCCATATCTATGTGTTTAATTCTTCTATAAACGCCTCACTTTTCTCAGTGAAATGATTTTGAATTTATAAAGTGGTCCAGGACTTACTTTCCATTCCTTTCTCTTTCTCCAGAATCCACCTTCTTCCTGACACTTTCACTGTACTCAAGTGTCAACTTCTAGTCAATGTACTTGTAGTTAGAACAGCTCTTATGGATGAGCATTGGAATCTCTTGGGGAGCTTGAAACATTCCTGAGGTCTGGGTCTGTTCCCCAGAGATTCCAATTATCTGCCTGTGCATCCCGGCTGTGGAAAACTGTTCATGTGCAAGCAAGATCCACTATGTTCATACCAAGTTATCCCAAAGATTCAACAGTTAATTTCTTACATCTCAGCTATGTGGAGTAAGTGAAGGATGAACCCCCTAGGGTTTTCTGTATTTCTTGGTAACAGGGCATCACAACAGCAGCCCTGGGGAGAAAAATTCTACTGCTCCTCGCCAATCACTCCAGGGAATGTGACACCCAGGCAAAAACGGGTCTGGAGAAGTGATATCTTGCAGGGAAAGCAGGACCCTTCTTTCTGGGGGTTAAGGGCATCTTCTTTCATTACTGTATTTGTTAGATGAGAAAGTTTTGGGGGAAGTGAGCTTTCTCATGCTCTAGCAGCTGCACAAAATCCAGCTAACTACAGGGTATTTCTTAAGGAGGGCAGAGACCAGCTATGAAAGAACCTGCAGAATAGACTTTGCAGAGTACATTGGGTGTCAGGGTGGTGGCGGTCAGGCCCTTTGCCAGAAGAATCAGCATTTCAACAAGACGCATAGGCGGGGGCGAAAGTGCAAGTCAAAGTTGAAGAAGCGCTGCTCTGAGCAAAAGCTGGATACTGAAAAAAAAAATTCATTTTGTCCAAGAGCTTAAAATGAGGGATTCCTCTTCTGGACAGAGAGAGTCTGCCCCCCTGCCCTCCAGCCTGCCTGCCTCCTGCCAGCCTGCCCCGCCTCTCCCCGCGCACCAGGCCCCGCGCGTCGTTGCTGTGGCAGCACGGGACGCAGCCGGAGAGGTGCCTGGACGCCTTTCCCGCAAAGATTTCCCCGGACCTTCAGCCTAGACCTGGGTCAAGCAGCCCCGCCATGCTCGGGAGGAGGCGCTGCAGCCGGGTGAGCGTCCAGGAGGGCTGCGGGAAGGAGACGACGTCTCCTGGGGCGGCCCCAGAGTCCTTGGCGCTTTGGGCGTCCTCCCCGCGGCCAGAAGCGGCGACCGAGCAGATTCTGCTCCGGGGCATCTTCGAGATCGGAAGGGACAGCTGCGACGTGGTGCTGAGCGACCGGGTTTTGAGGTGGCGGCCCATCCAGCCAGTGCGTCCCGGGGGTGAGTGCGGCTTCCACCCGTCGCCAGCTTTAAGCCTTTTTTTTTTTTTTTTTTTTTTTGCCCTGTGCTGCCTTGGGATGCTCACAAAGATCCTTTTCTGCTCCGCTCGCAGTTCAAACCTCCTGGAGCCTGAGCCCCCCAACTCCTCTAGCTGGGGCGATCCCGAACGCTCGCCCCTTCTCAGGGATTCCCCCACTGTCCGCATCTCCCACTTGGCGCACAGCTTAAAGGTACATCTCGAGGCCAATCAATCAGTCCTGCTTTGCTTCTGCTTCCCTAGGGGAAAAGTTTCCAAACACCGCAAAGTCACATGCTCCTTTCCAGGGTAACGTTTTCACACATATCCCCCCAAGACCATATGGTCTGCAGGCATTATAAGCCCTTCCCTAGACTATTCCCACACTTGGTTTCTTAATCCTGGAGTTTTCCTTTTGCTGACTTCTGCCAGTGTAAGGCCTTGCTTTAGGCTCTCTCTGACTATCTACAGTTTAACTTTTCAGCTTAGTTTATATAAACTTTTGATATTTTGTGGGGGCTTTTCTATCATCACAATAATGTTTCCTCATGCCTTGTATTGACTTCATAATCTTTATACATTTAGGAGGTGTTATAATAATGCTATACTCTAACAAAGGCATATTTCACTTCTGAGCCTAGAGATCTAGGGAAAATATATTGGGATAGGCAAAACTATTGTACTTTGTATTGTAAATACAAAGTTGTGAACGTAAGAAAATAATCTTCCTAGTGGGGCAGAAATGAACAAGACACATATCACAAAGATCAAAACTGAGAGCAAAGCACTGGTTTCAAGTTTCTTACTCAAAAATCCAAAGAGGAAAACTGATATAAAAAAAAAAAAGAAATGGACTGAGTCAGGATGTATGTGCCAAGTAACTGCTACTTCACCGAAATACAATGAACTTTGAGTGTTTGCATTTAATCGGAACACCAATGGGTATTATTTTCTCAAGCCTTTCTTTGAGTTAAAAGTGACATAAGGTCATTTGCCTAGTTTTAAAGCCTGTGTGAATTTTGAAGTTTCCAGTTAGAGATCTAACTACACTGACAACTATCATGAAAATGGTAGCGAGCGAGAGAAATATAATAGAATGCCTGTCTCGAATGCAGGCAGTGGGTAAGGTGCAGGGAGATGAGGGGCATTGGTGGTGGAAATGTTGCACTGGTTCTTTTTTATAACTGAACCCCAACTACAAGCATGTTTGCAATCATGGTGCTTAAATAAAGATATTAATTTTAAAAAATATGGGGCCTGAGCGGTGGCGCAAGCAGTAGGATGCATGCCTTAGGCTTGCTAACCTAGAATGGACCACGGTTCTATCCACCTGTGTCCCATATAGTCCCCCAAGCCAGGAGCAATTTATGAAAGCATAGCCAGGAGTAACCCCTGAATGTCACCGGATGTGGCCCCAAAACAAAACAAAATAAACAGACAAAAAATGGACATAAGGTCATTTACCTAGTTTTAAAGCCTGTGTGAATTTTTAAGTTTTGCAGTCCAGAAGGTTATAACTAGCTTCCCCTTCTAGAGGCAGAGTAAACAAGGACCTTGATTGCAGGTTTCCCAGGAAGGCCCCAGCTCGGTTTTTCAGCCCCAGACAATGTCTCACTTCAAAAGTGTCTCAGTGGGCTGGAGTGATAGCACAACAGTAGGGCTTTTGTCTCACAAGTGGCTGACCTGGGAAGAACCCAGGTTAGAACTTCAGCATCCCATATAATCCCCCGAGCCTGCCAGGAGCGATCTGAGCACAGAAGCACAGAAAGCCAGGAGTAACCCCTGAGTGCTGTCGAGTGTGGCCCAATCTCACCCCCCCCCCCCCAGAGTATCTCTGTGACTAAGATCACTAAGCCCGATGGGACAGGGGAGGAGCGCCAGACTGCAGTGGACAGTACTGGCAAGTCAGAGACCACAGTGACCCTTCAGGAAAAGGATGGCATTCCTAGAGGTGATCCAGAGTCCTCAACATCTCCAGCTATGGATGATGCCTTTTCCTCCTGGATTTATTCTTAGGACGTTGGTTTCGATCCTGGTAGCCTTGTTAACTCTCAAAGGCCTTCCTCTTTGCTCAACCATCAGTTGGTTTCAGCTTCTCCTGCCTTGTCAGGGCTTTGAGTATAGAAACAATGAATTGTGAGGATGCCAGTCACACATCTAAACTAACCAATAAAGCCTTCTATTTGTGCTAAAAATAAAAGAGCAGATTTTATTTTACAGTAAAGCTGAAATATTAAATAATTTAATCAAAATATTGTGCAAGGGGGTAGGGCAAATCAGTGTTGCACTACTCTTTAGGGGAAAGGCAAATATACTGCAAAAAGATGCTTAAAAAAGGAATCATATTAGTTAAAAAATAGAAAACGAAGCTGGAACGATAGCACAGCAGGCAGGGTATTTATATGCCTTGCATGCTGCCGACCAGGTTTGATTCTCGGCATTTCATATGGTACCCAGAGCTTGTCAAGAATAATTTCTGAGCACAGAGCCAGGAGTACCCCTTAAATATTACCAGGTGTGACCCAAACCCCCTCCAAATTAGGAAATTGAGATACATCATAGATACACATTAGAGAAAATATAGAAAAAAAATCGAATGACAATTAACAGAAAATATTTATGCTTTACCTTTTTTTGCTATTAATATAAAATATAGAAGTAATCAGCTCAAAAAATCACAAAGACTTTCTTTGTGAATGGAAAGAAATATTTTCTATTGCTTTTGAATTTACAAGTCAAGCCCATTCTGTTTAAATTAAGACAATGTGAGTAAAACATATGCTTTTTATTTGGTTCTGGGGACCTTGCTGGAATTGACTAGGTCACCTATGAGGGACTTAGAAATTCCAGGGTCAGTGGCAAGCAAGGCTTGTGCCTGAATCATCTGTGATCTCTCAGTGCCCCCTAAAGATGTCATTTTCTATTAAATACTGTCGAAGACTATAGACTCATCCACACTCCTGGTAATAACATTTATTTATTCTAAACTTGATTGATTGACTGACTGATTGATTGATTTGGTGGTCACACCGATGGTGCTCAGGGGCCACTCCTTGCTTTGTACTCAGAAATCACCTTTGGTAGGTTGAAGGACCATATGGGATGCCCTGAATCTAACTGGATCCCTTCCGGGTTGCCACATGCAAGGCAAATGCCCTACCACTGTTCTATCACTCCAGCCCCTGATATTAATATTTAAATGGATAACTTCAAAGCTAGAATTCTGAAAGTTACAAGTTTAATTTTGCTCTAAAAATTGCTTTGAGTTGGGACTGGAGACTAAATACTGTGGGTAAGTTGCTTTCCTTGCACATGGTCAACCGGGGTTCAATCTTTAACAACCCATATGAATCCCTTACCCCCTCAGGAGTAATCACTGAATAGTGCTGGTGTTGCCTCACACTCAAAACCAAATGACTACTGAATCTCTTTGGTTTTCAAACTGAACACAATACAATTTGTAGGCTGCTTACCTTGCAAATCCTTGATCTGGATTTGGTCCCCAGCACCACATGGTCCTTGAACCCCACTGGGAGTAATGCCTGAGCAGAGTGCCAAGACAAAACAAATGAACAAAAATCTCTGGTTTTCTTTATCTTCTTAGTTCTAGATATATTGAGATATTTTTAATTACAAACACCTTAATTGTAAATTAGGATTCCTAATTTCTAATTCCTAATTCTAAAAACTGGATTCCTAAAATATGAACTATAGGGCCTAAGGAGATAATGTGATTGGCTTAATATCAAATATCATCAAGAGAGGCCCTAAACACTGCTTGGGATGTCCTCATCCAGGAAAAATAAAGATCAGAGGTACAGAAGCTAAGCATTTTCATAAGTACCTGTATTTATATAAGAAAGTAAGAGATATTTTACCTACATAAAATGAAAGAAAAAAGGATGTATTAAGAGATTAAGTTTTAAATGTGAAAATCATTCTCTGGTATGAAATTGTAAATGATAAAAGACAATAGAAGTTGGTTTAGGAAATTATGCAGCTGTCAGGAGAGATGAAGTCATGAAATTTTCCTATACATGGATGTACACGGAATCTATTATGCTGAGTGAAATAAGTCAGAGAGAGAGAGAAAAATGCAGAATGGTCTCACTCATCTATGGGTTTTAAGAAAAATAAAAGACACCCTTGTAATAATAATTTTCAGACACAAAAGAGAAAAGAGCTGGAAGTTCCAGCTCACCTCAGGAAGCTCACCACAAAGAGTGATGAGTTTAGTTAGAGAAATAACTACATTTTGAACTGTCCTAATAACGAGAATGTATGAGGAAAATGGAGAGCCTGTCTAGAGTTCAGGCGGGGGTTGGGTGGGGAGGAGGGAGACTTGGGACATTGGTGATGGGAATGTTGCACTGGTGATGGGTGGTGTTCTTTACATGACTGAAACCCAAACACAATCATGTATGTAATCAAGGTGTTTAAATAAATTTAAAAAAATTAATTAAAAAAAAGGAAATGGAAAGAAAAATGGTTATTATACCTGAGAGGATTGTGGGGTTGAGGAATTGAAAAGTGAAGAAATATAATCATTTCTAGTGTTTCAGCACTAGATATGAGTAGAGCATGCATAAATAATGTTCACAAGATCTATCAGATTTGTTTCATATTTTTTTAAAAAATCACTTTATTTAAATAACATGGTTTACAAAGTTATTCACAATACAATTCTTTTCTACAGTTAAAAAATTGTTCATGATTGAGTTTCAAAAATGCAGTATACATATCCTTCACCAGTGCACATTTCTTGCTACCCCACTCTCCCTCTCACCATTCCTCCTTCCTCCGCCTTCTCTTCTGCCTCTCTCTGTGACAGACATTTTTCTTCTCTGTCTCTCTTTATCCTCACCCCTTTTATCCTTTGAGACACTGTGGTTTCTAATCTTGCTATTAAATGGGTATCATGCATATCACTTTATTTATTTTCAGTACCCAGTTCTTGTGCAGATCACTTAGTTTGAAAACCTCATAGAACCTTACTAATTTTTGAAAAAAAAAAAAAGAAAAAACACTTGTTTAGGTCTCCCTGGGCTATTCTGGAGTCCTAGGAACCATTCCCATTGATTCTTGATCAATAGATAGGATGGATTGGTATTGGGAGATATTGGAATCTACTGGAATCACATCTGACAATGCGCAGAGGCCATGAAGTAGCAGGGATTAAATACTGGTCTTTGTGAATATCCCTAACCTCTGAGCTAGCCTCATGTTCTTTAGTATTTTGCTTATAGAACAACTTTGCATTTAGAGAAAAGTTGAATAGAAGGAACAAAGATTATTAAAGATAACTTTCTTTAACCAAATGATACACAGATGTAGAAAAAATAAAAAATATATGGTTCTAACTGCAAGTTAAACCTTGATTCTAACGCAAGTCTTTGGATTAGTACACAGGCCAGGTGCTGATTTGCAGATAGTGAAAGGTTGAAGAACACTGCTATAGCCACTTGCAACCACATATAGTCTCCATTATCAATTACAGTAGGTACATTTGTACAACTGTGCAATAAACATGTACTGACAGATCGTTGACTTGATTCTGTAATTCATTAAAGCTCATTTTTGGTAGTAGACAGTCTATGGGTTTTGGTCAATGTATCCACGAGTTTTGAACAACATGTGTACAAGGAACATGTGTTCTGCTTTTATAGAGAAATAGACTATTAGGAAACTTATCTATCTCTATATTTAAAACTTGTTGTATTATAGAATCTCAGATCTGACAATTTATCAAAGAAGATATACAGAGGGAAAATAAGCATATGAAAAGATTTTCTACACTTGTTATTTGGGAAGTGCAAATTCAAATGAGATTCTATTGTGCATCTATTAAAATCAAGAATATTCTCACTTCAAGAATATTTAGTGAGATTGTGGAGCAACAGGAAATTTGATTTCCTGCTAATGGGAATACAGAAACTACGACTACTTTGGGAAACAGTTCAGTAATTCTCTATAAGACTGACTATACTTAAACCATACATGCCTGAAAACATGGGTATCTACCCAAAGGAGCTGAAAAAGTAAGTCAACATAAACTCTTGTACATTGATGTTTATAGCAACTTTGTCAACAATTGCTAACTCTTGGAAGCACTCAAAATTCTCAATAGGGACTGTAGCTAGGCAATGGAGCACTGCCTTGCATATATAAGATCTTAGATTCTATCTCCAGCATCACCACCAAAAGTAAAAAAAAATAATACTTCAATTAAGCAAGAGGACCAATTAATTGGGTTCAACTCAGACAATAAAATATAAATTAGCACTAAAAAATAAAGGAGACTGTCAAGACAAGGAGAAACCTTGACATGCATTAAGTGGATCCAGCTAATCTGGAAAGGCTACACACTACATGATGTTCTGAAGAAAAAAAAAAAAAGGCAAAGCTCTAATGGTAAAACTCCAGTGGTTTTTCCAGAAGAATTTAAATAATATTGTTTCATAAAGGGTGAAGGTACTTGCTTTTAGAGATATGAAGACAAACTCCCACAAAATTACCACTTTAAGACAATAAATGAAGGAGAGAGATAATACAGTATCTATATAGAGTTGGACTTTTTCCTTTCTTGCAACTGACCTGGGTTTGAAATCTAATACCATTTATGATCCCCTGAACCTCATCAGAGTTATCCCTGAGCACAGAGCCAGGAGTAAGCCCTGAGCATTGCCAGCTGTTCCTTTCTCCCAAATAAAGCAAAAACTCAACACATTTCTTCTCTCTTATGTGAGGCTTGAATTGAGAAGGGAGGGTGTGTGCAGGGTCAGAGGCCCTCGGCAGACTCTGAACAGAGCCTGGCTTTTCTTTCCACATCTTGTAGCTTCTGGCATTTTTTGACTTGTATTAACAGGCAGTTTTTCTTGTCTCTGCCTTCCCATGTCTGTCTTCTGTGTATTTTTTCTTTTTCAAGGGGAATGTTATTAACAGTTGTACTTAAGGTTGATAGTAAGTATTATAATCCTTAATTACATCTGTAATACTATTTTCATGTAAGGTCACAGTCTGAGAGATTAGATAGACTGGAATTATTTGAGGGGTGAGATATATACTCTTCAATCCATTATGTATGTGATGGGAATGGAAGTATAAAATTAAGGCATAAAATAAGACATGAATTTTTTGAGAATATCACTAGATAGAACTTGTTTAAGTATAGTGATAATTAGGGACTATTTAATAAAATATAGAGAACAAAATGGGGGAGACTTGAAAGCAAAGGTAAAAAATTTTACAGTGGCTGAAGGGTTTTTTCTTTTCCTGTTTCCCCTTTTATTTCTTTATTATTTTTTATCTCTCTGACTTGTTTTTTTTTTAATAGAACCTTTATTTTAACACCAATAATTACAAGCATGATTGTAGCTGGGTTTCAGTCATAAACACAACACCCCCTTCACCAGTGCAACATTCCCACCACCAATGACCCCCTCCCTCCTTTTATTTTTTTAAATCTGTGGCATACAGAGGACAATGTCCCCATTATTCCCAAGCCTTGCTTGTAAAGATAGCCACTATCATTAGAAAAACTTTAGATACACTATCCTTCTTCCTTCTCAATGACTGCAAATTGACCCCCAGAAACTATGGTTTGTAACTTTGTGATTCCTGGTGATTCAATTAAAATATTATTTACTTTCATTTATGATCTCATCATTAAATTTTGTCATTTCTCTTTAAGAAAGCTGATTATCCCACCATCCTTTAGCAAATTTCTCTCAATTGTCCTAGTCTTGAGTTTTCAACATGCTTTTTTATTCACTTTTTCAAGAGCAGAGATAAACTCAGACTCTTCATTCTAAACATTTCCTGCACTGAATCTAGGAAACTATTCACAAGCCATTAACTTGCATCTTTCTCACCTTCCTTAATAAGAAAAAAATTGCTGCTAAAAAGTTACTGCTAAAAAATGTATTCACACTGTCACTACTGATTTATCACTCCTCCTCTTCCTTTCTCATCTTCATTCTCTTCTCTCCTCCTCCTCCTTTCTCCTCCTTCTCTCCTCCTCCTCTTTTTCTTTCTTCTCTTACTCCTGCTTCTCCTCCTCCCTCTCCTCCTTCCTCTTCCTCCTTCTCCTTCCTCCTCCTCCTTCTCTCCTCTTCCTCATTCTCCTCCTCTTCTACTTCCTTCTCCTTCCTCCTCCATCCATTTCCTTCTCCCTTCTCCTTCTTCATCCTCCCCTTCTCTTCCTCCTCTTCCTTTCCATTTTCCTCCTTTCTCCTCCTTCTTCCTCCTCCTCCTCTACCTCCTCCTTCCTCACTCTTCTCCTTCCTCCTCATTGTCCCTCTTCCTCCTCCTCCTTCTCCTTCACCTCCTTCTCCTTCTCCTTCTACTCTTCCTCCTCCTCCTCTACCTCCTCCTCCTCCTCTTCTTACTCTTTCTTTTCTTCCTCCTCTTTCTCTTCCTCCTCCTCATTCTCCCAGTGGTCCTCAAACTATGGCCCGCGGGCCACATATTGTATTTGTATCTGTTTTGTTTCTTCATTGCAAAATAAGATAAATGAAGTGTGCATAAGAATTCGTTCATAAGTTTTGTTTTTACTATAGTCAGGCCCTCCAATGGTCTGAGGGACAGTGAACTGGCCCCCTGTTTAAAAAGTTTGAGGACCCCTGTACCCTTTCATTTTCCTCCATCTCCTTCTAATTCTCCTCCTTCTCTTCCTCCTCCTGTTCCCTCTCCTCCTTTCTCCTCCTCTTTTCTCGTCCTCTGCATTGTTGTCATTGTTGTTCTCCTCCTTCTCCTCCTCCTCCTTCATATTTTCTTCTTCTTCTTCTTTCTTCTTTACTACTTTTTCTTCTTCTTTCTTCTTTTTTCTTCTTCTTTCTTTCTTTTCTTTTCTTTTATTTTATTTTCTTTGTTGCAACCATGTGGTGCTCAGGATTTATCTCCTGGCAATGCATTTAGCAATCACTCCTGGCTGATTGCTGGGCTAAAACTTTGGTCAGTCAAGCACTTTACCTGATAAATTATCTTTCAAGATCTGCCTCGTAATTTGTTAAGTTTTATTCCCTTTTATCCCTGACCTGCTCAGACAAAGACTAGCAAAGGATTTTTAAATTCCCAAGTAAAAAGGACAACTTTTAGCTCTATTTTCTGAATTTCCTTCAGCTGAATTTTCTCCCTTAGTATCTATTGCACTCATAGTGCAGGAATATTAATCTCTTATGGGGGATTTTATTTTGGCCTCCTGCCAAAGTTTAGTGCTCTCCAGCAGTCAGTCTGATTTGTTCTCTGTGTAGATCAACCAGTATTGCTTAACTTACCTTTGGGACTAATATTCATTTGTCCCTAGTCTTGACTTCAAATAATGTTTATATGCATCAACTTGGGAGTCCCACAAATTTAGTCAGTCTTTAAGAAAAACAACCTTTCTTGCTCCTTAATATAATTACTTACCTTGTATTCCTATTATGCATTCATTATTGTTATTATTTGTTTTGAGGGTCCCACCCAACTATGCTTTAGAGTTGCTTCTGGTACAATGCTCATTCCTCTTTCTATTGGGTGTCCTTGAGGTACCATATGCAGGATTGAGTCAGGAGTAGAACTCATGAAAACCAAGCATCCTCCCACACCTATTCATAGTTTGGAACTCACAAGTTAATCATTTTCCCATTGACACAATATTTAAATTTGATTTTTAAGGTAACTTGGTAACTTTTTTTAAAGATAGTATTAATATTTATATATTTAAGATAGTATTTATAGTAAACTTGTTGAAAGGCTAAGGAAATCTTCATAAATTTGATTATAGAGGGACAGTTGGTACAATTCTTAGATCCAAGATAGTGTGGAGAGGGAGCTATCATCTGTGCCTGGTTTTCATAGAGTCTCTGCAGAGAAGGTCTTTAGCCAGGAGCTGTGGCCTTTGTCTCTGCTTGGCTGAGTTTCTCAAATAGTTATCAGGAATTGAGGACAAGGAATAAATCCTTAAGTTTCCTCATATCTGGCCCTTAACCATAATCTATAGCCAACTAGAAGCTAAAAAGTATGGAAACCATGTGATTAGGCCATATGGTATGACCAGGCACAGTACTGTGCAGGTAAAGAAGGTAAATTGAATCTAGATGGAGAGAAAAATATTCAGAACACCTGTTTCATTTATCATTGGTTTGGACATTTAGGCACCCATCAAGGTTCTATGTGTATATGTTGAATGAATGAATGAATTTCTTAGTGGATGTCATGAACTTTTGTTTTCATTTTAATATAATTTGAATAATACACTATTTCTTAAAGTACTCTTCTTCACTTACCAGAAAATAACAATTTATTTTATTTTTTTTGGGGGGGCGGAGGGTCACACCCAGCAGAGCTCAGGGGCTACTCCTGGCTCTATGCTCAGAAATAGCTCCTGGCATGCTCAGGGGACCATATGGGACACAGGGATTCGAACCACCAATCTTCTGCATGCAAGGCAAACACTCTACCTCCATACTATCTCTCTGACTCCAGAATTTTTATTTTTGAAGAAAAGCATATAACTGTTTTTCAAAAAACACAATGTGTTTAAGCTAATTTGTCTTACTTCACTGTTGGTGTCATAGCAGAAAGGTTCAATCTCACTCATTTGGTTGAATGTTTTAAATAGAGAATAAATTGACCATCATATCACCATTATTAAATAAACTGTGTATATAAATGGGCATGTTGTTTCAGAAAAAGAAGTCTTAATACCTGTAATGAGACCTAATTAACTTCCTTTTAGTATCTCAAGTTTTTGGTCATTATACTTGTGGGATTTTACACATTCACAGACCCTTGGTTTTATCCAGTTTTCTAATTTTTGACAGAAGAGTATGTGTGAAGTGAAATCTCATTATTTTTCACTTTTATTTAATTGTCACTTATTTGAACATCTCTTGCTATTTGTTGTGACTTTTAACAAGTTAAATCACTCAGTGGATAATATTAGAAAAATAACTACAAAATATCACAAAGTAAATACAAGTTAACTATCTGTGGCCTGTAGGATGAAAACTCTGAACAAATATTAAAAAGATCAGAGTTTTCAGCTTAAAGAAAAAAAATCAGACATGTTTGGATCCTGACACTTTGTTCAAGCAGAGGTAGGGACTGTGCCTGCGGTTCTAAGTATTGAGATGTTGGCTCAGAAAGATTTAAGGACAGGTGAGGCAGGAAAGATAGCATGGAGGTAGGGCATTTGCCTTGCATGCAGAAGGAAGGAGCTTTGAATTCCAACATCCCATATGGTCCCCTGAGCCTGCAAGGAGTGATTTCTGAGTATAGAGCCAGGAGTTACCCCTGAGTGCTGCCAGGTGTGATGCCCCCTCCCAAAGAAAGGACAGGTAGTACATATAAGCATTTGTACAGAAATCCAATTTCTCTTCAACAGTTTATTTACCCACGATCAACAATGTTTTGGAAATGTTAATGTTAAAAGGGAGATAGAGCACATTTTCACAACTTCTATTTTATATACTATTGCTATATGATTATTAAATTTGTTTTGGTGATTTTAAGTATTATTTGTAATTTATAAGCCAAATTTTACTTTACATATGTTGTAGGGAAAGTTCAGTGTGTTTTATATTGGGCTCAATACTATCATCAGTTACTGGCATCCACTGGAAGTCTTGAAACATATTTTATATAAAAAAAGGAGCAGCGAGTATATGTATTTGATGCTTTGTTTATATTGCTACTGAGTTATATATTTTTAGTTTAGTATTTTCAGAAGCATCATTGATTTTCTGTTGACATTGTTTTAAATTTTAGCCAAAATCTAATCTTTGAGAAAATGTGTTTACCTAAGAGTAAGCATATGTGTGTATACATATATATAAAACATTAAAGCAGAAGATACAAAAAATTTTGTGCATTCCCAAAGCAGGTTATTTTCATTGTGTATCTGGGAGTAATGTTATCTAATTCTCATAAAGGTAAAGCTGCTGATGGGGAGAATTAGTGATAAGTAGGATTAGTTTGCATTAAGCTCTTATTTTAGTACATTTAAGAGTGCATATTTAGGGATCTCTGTGATGGGAAAGACAAATATGCTCATATTCCACTTTTTCTGCTTCATGATGGAGTAACATTATTTAACAAATATTGCCTTGAAATATGGAAAGTACTCTAGATTTTTTTTCACAGATTTTTGTACCAAATTTCAGTGCCCATCAATAGATTCAGGAGTCAGGAGCAAAGAATATGATGGTTCTGTCTCCAGCTAACAAGTAATATTTGTGACTTTGGGCAAATTAAGCCTTCTGAATTATAGTTTATTCTTCTGAGAAATGACATTTGCATTATCTTTTAGACTTAACATCTACTATGAGAGTTTCATTTGAAAGAAATTTTCTGTTCTATAGATTTTGGGCTATCAGAAGAGTTTAATAAATCTCAGCCAAGTTTATCAATGTGATCAACTTTTCTGTGTGGAAAGGTGTTTTTTTTTTATAGCAGGAGTCTCACAGTCTCAATAAATTTATAATTAGAGGAACCCCGTGGGAATATGGACTAAGATCTGTTCCCCTTCTCCAGCTCCAGGGTGCAAGAGAAAGAGAAATGCAGCTAATGCAGTGCAAGTCCTGTGTGGGAAGAAGGTTAACATTTTCTAGTTGAAAATTTTTCGTCAATGCCAATCAAAAGCAACTTTTCATGATGGGCAAAAGGACTAACAATCACTTTTTTTTAATCATTCTGTTTCATTTCTTATGTTTCATTTCTGTGTGAGTACTTTATATTTATTCTGCTTCATTTTTGTGTGAGTATTTTATGTTTATTTAGTATTGGATTGTTACTATGTCTTAAATAAAAATTTACTTTCAAACCTTAATTATCATTTGCAAATGATAATTTGTCATAGATTATTTCAGGTTATATAGTTTTGCATTATTTTTTTTCCCAAAGGATTATTGCTATGACAGTCTGAGTTCAGTTAAATTAGAGCTGTAATCAGAAAATCTGAGAAAGCTAAGCTTCTGAGTAAGGTCTTTAAAGTATTTGTTTTAGAGGAGCAGAGAGAAATGATTTTCTGTGCTTTAAGTTTATATGTGGATTTATTTACTGGAAACTTAGCAACATAAAAGGTAATAAAGAAAAATGTGAATAAAACATAATTAATTTTAAAACAACAGTTAGTGATTATAGAGGACTTAGCAGAGCTGGAGCCATTCTAAGTATTAATCTGCCTAAGCTGTTTGGGAGCAGATGTACGTGAAACGGATCCCAGTCTTCTGTTGTGTACATCCGAAGTGAGACATCTGTCAGTGGACCCTGTGGTCAGAAATAATGGAAGCAGGGGTTAAACCCCAAAATGACCTATTACTTGTGTGAATTATTGAAAGACTAATTACTCAGTAAAACATGATGCTTTGATTCAGCAGTCTACATATTAAGAAAAAAATGCTTCTTAAAAAATTCTATGTTCCCAAGCTGTCAAATTGAAGGTATTTTTAAGATGGGTGTGAAAATCAAGCTAACTAAAGCAACTACATGTTCTGTTTATGAAGTTTTTGAATGCTTTGACAGGTGTATTAACCTACTGTATAAATATTGTATAAAGCTAATACTGCATAAATATTAGCTTTTAAAAAGTAAAGTATCCACACAGCAAAACAAATGTAAAACATGACTGTTCACTTAAACTATGAGATGAGGGAATTCACTGTCTGAACTGTTCAAAATGGCAGCTTCCAGTCACATGTGCCTATTGAGCACCTGAAATGTGCTAAGTGTAAACTTAAAATTTCATCTGTTTTAATTTAATGTCCATATGAATGAGCTAGTGGTGATCATTTTAGACAGTACAAATCCAAGGCTTGATTACTTGTACCAAATATATTTATTCTCAGGTATTGAGTTTAATATTCCTGCCAAAAGATAGTTTTCAAATAACACTGGTGTGGAACCAATATGGTCACATGATCTAGGCTGTCAATTTAAGATAAATAGTTGATTGCCCAGATGCCCAAAAGACAGAACCATTTAACATATTTCATAAATATCAAAAATTATTGTTTGAGGATTAACTGACTGGTAGTAAAATTAAAATTTCTATAAGATCATTAGATTCCTTGTGGCCTGTGTGATTTATTACTTAAATTAAAATTAATAAATCTAATATTTTTCTTGCTAGAGAAATGCATATCTAAGATAACTTTCCTAGACTTTGTATCCTAACTCTATTAAAGTCTACTTATAAAATTGTTTCTAATTATACTATAGTCTCTTAGAATCATCTAAAGACAAGTATATTATAAAATGGATCTACTGGATCTACTTTTGTGTCCCTTGAAGGTGAGTACATGTATGAAGTATATGCAAGGTGAGGTCATTTGGGCTAGAAGACCAGAGTCTGAAAATCAGAATGAATGACTAAGACAAGACAAGAACTTTCTTTTCTTTTCTTTTTGAAGATGTAAACATGATTTACATTTATTAAAATGGAAAGTTTTTTGGGGGGGCAGAGAAATAGTCTAAGGCACTAGCCTTGCATGCAACTAACCCAGATGGGATTGCAAATCCCCCAGCCCCTTCAGGAGTGATCCCTGAGCTCAGAGTAAACCCTGAGAACAATTGGGTATGGCCCCCAAACTAAATAATTAAAATAAAATGGAAAGCTTTGCCATTACATTTTTTGTTTTGTTTTTTTTGGGGGGGGGATTTTTTATTTATGTCTTTATACAATTTGATTACAAACATGCTTGTAGTTGGGTTTCAGTCATATAAAGAATAGCCCCCTTCACCAGTGTGACATTTCCATCACCAGTGTCCCAAATCTCCCACCTCCCTACTCCCCCACCTGTATTTGAGACAGGCTTTCTACTTCCCTCATTCATTCATATTGTTATGTTAGTTGTCAGTGTAGTTATTTCTCTAACTGCACTCACTACTCTTTGTAGTGAGCTTCATATCATGAGCTGGACCTTACAACCTTCATCTCTATTGTCTCTGAGAATTATTACAAAAATGTCTTTTATTTTTCTTAAAACCCATAGATGAGTGATACTATTCTGTTTATCTCTCCCTCTGACTTATTTCAATAAACGTAATAGATTCCATATACATCTATGTATAGGAAAATTTCATGCTTTAGTCTCTCCTGACGGCTGCATAATATTCCATTTTGTATATATACCACAGTTTCTTTAGCCATTCATATGTTGAAGGGCACCTTAGTTGTTTCCAATGTCTGTCTATTGTTAATAGTGCTGCAATGAATATTGGTGTGAGGAAGGGATTTTTGTATAGTATTTTTGTGTTCCTAGGGTATATCCCTAGGAGTGGTATAGCTGGATCATATGGGAGTTCAATTTCAAGTTTTTTTTTTAGAAAAAACAAGAACTTACCAAACATGAGGACTTGAAGTCAATTATAGAAGCCCCAAGTATTGAAACTAAAGAAAGAAAGCCATAGCAATGAATAGAGGAATGACATTTTTGGTTGGGTATGCAAAAAATATTAATACCTTCACTGCAGATATAACTTATTTCAGTTGTAAGATAATTTCTGATCCTTATTGTTTGTTTCTCTACTTACCTATTTTACTTGACTAGATTTTAAGATTCATTTTAGAGAGTAACAAATCTATAAATATTGTCAACATTTTCATTATTTTTTATAAATCTTCCTATGTGAATGTATTTCTGTCCAAGTTTCTTTGTGTGTGTGGGGAGGCAGGGTGTGGGGCAAAGGAGAAGGAGACTCACAGCCACTAGTGTTCAGGGCTTACTCCTAACACTGTGCTAAGTGATCGCTCCTAGCAGGGCTCAGGGACTAATCCTGGTTGGCTGTGTGCAAGGCAAGCACCCTATGTGCTGTTCTTTTTCTCCAGGTCTATTTAAATTTTTTAAAATTTTATTTATTTATTTATTTATTTATTTATTTATTTATTTATTTATTTATGGATTTTAGACCACACCTGGTGACGCTCAGGGGTTACTCGTGGCTATGTGCTCAGAAATCGCTCTGGCTTGGGAAGCCATATGAGACACCAGGGGATTGAACCGAGGTCCATCCTGGGTCAGCTGCATGCAATGAAAACACCCTACCACTGTGCCATTGCTCAGGCCTCTATGCCTATTTTTTTTTTAAGTAGTGTGTTAATAATGGTTCAGTGTGTGCTGATAAGTTCTAGTAGGAGCTGAAGGTGAGGTTAATGTGTTAAGAAAAAAATACTATTAGTAACCTCAGTGTTTTATATGCTTTAAAAAATTCAGTATGTTATATGCTTTAAACAAATTCAATTTGTTATAGATGATACAAATAGGAAATGACAGAGGAAAATGGAGTTTGAAAGAAATTATACTTTATCCTAATTGTGTATGTGCCATTAGAGGTTGAGAGTTGTTACTGTAGAGGACAGTTGGAAATCCAGAGGCAAGGTAGCAAGACAGGTTAACATAAAAACAAACAAATGAAATGGTGTATTACAGTGTACTAATTACAAGCCTAAATGTTAATCTAAATGAATGTACCAGCTGGTAGTAGAGAATTCTTCCATACATTTCAAGATTTTCATCAAAAACAGTGTTCTGGAAACTAGATATTGCTACACAGCCCTGCCCAGTGTTTGACAGAAAATAGTGAACATTTATTGATGTTTACTCTGCCAGGTTCTGTGCGAAGTATCTTATCTTGTTTAATCTTCTCAACAAGACTCTGTAGTTAGGATTTTTCTCCCTGGGGCCCAGAGATGTTAAATAACTTGCCCAAGGTCATAGTAGTAATGGAGTTGCTGGGATGCAAAGCCAGGCAGTCTGACTCCAGAGCCCACACTATATTTATTAGGTTATGCCACTGCTTTGCTCAGGCAAGTAAGAATTTACCCTAATGTCCTCAAGAGTCTGGTGTAGGAGTCAGTGATCATGTAGAATCATGGACCAAATAAAAAAAACCTACAGGTCATTTCCTTATTTCCTTCAGTTTTTTACACAAATTTACCATCGAGACATATTCCATTTGTCTGGCCACTTAAATATTCTCAGTAAGTGATGAAAATGAGAGTGTGATATGAAACTTTGAAAAGCTTTTTTCTAAACCTAGTATTCTTAAGGTAAAAATTTAGTATATCCATATGTGGAAATAATGACAAACCTTAATGTAAATCCAAAGATTGAAAATTTTATAACACATTCTTAAATTTATACAACTTGAAAGACGAGTTTTATTTTATCTCTGACCGACCCATTTCCTTTTTTCTTGAGAATTTCTATAAATAATTTCTAGACATTATGTAATTAGATTTATAAATATCTTAGCACTGATCTTTAGGGGATACTATATTGTAAAAAATAAACAATGCACTCACAGTACCACTATTGTAATGTAAATCACCCTAAATCTTTAAATATTCAGTTAGTGTTCAGATTCTCTTACTTCTTTTTAAATTTAAATGAAAAATAATTTTTGAAAAGCAAGCTGCATTACATTTGATGGTTATGTCTCTCATATTTTCCAATCCTTTATTTTTCTTCCAATTAATCTTTTTCAATGAATTGGATGATCTGGTTTATAGTTTCCCTTCAGAATATAAAAGTTTTATTGGGGAGAAATGTCTGTAAAAGATGAAAAGTCAAGGAAGTAGTTTGGAAAAGAAGACTTTCACATCATAATGCTAATATGACACCCTAAAGGGGTAAATGAAGCAGCTGGGTGCAGAGAGAACCTCTCAGACCTTAATGTATATCTGATACTCTTCACTTACACACAGTGAGAGCTTGGGAGAAAAGATTCCCCATTAGGAGGCCTGCCTTGGGCTGTTATGTTCAGTTTTAAGCTGAGGCTGCCTAGAGGAGTATGACCTCAACTCTGAATTTAAGGTAGATCTGAGAGTCCCAAGGGCTGCTGGCTGTCATCTGGCTGCACTTCTTATAATGGTAGTACAGATTTTTCCCTCTTCCTAAAAAGAGGGCTCCAGCAGCCACAGTGACCTATAATGTTTATGATAATCATTAAAAATTTGTGTGTTTATGGAAACAGAGATAGGGCAGCAACTAGGTCTCTTGCTTTGCATGAGACCACCTGGGCTTAAACCCTGGATCCTCATATATTCCCCTGAACACCACAAGGAATGATTCCTGAATGCAGAAGCCAGAAAAAGTAAGCCCAGAGCAATATGGAGTGTGCCACTCTCCCCCACAAAAAAAGCAAACAAACATAAAGAATTCAGGTATTTAAACATATTAGACATGTAAATTTAGTTCAGCTAGTTTTCTATTTGTCCCAATTTTGGATTAACATACCCCTTCAAGTTAACATCTGAGTCTTTTTTATTTTTTGACATTCTTACAGCCACAAAATAGTTTGTTTACTTTCAGGGATGGTAAGGCTCATCTTAAAACTTTTTTTGATGCCTAAAATTTGGCATCAAGTCTATCTTTCATCAAGGAGATGGAGTCTTACATTATACATAGTAGTATTTAGAAACCATGATTTGTGTATGCTGATTAAAGTGTGCTGATTGTTAATATTTTACCTATCATATCACTATCATAGGATTTTTAGAAAACTGCATGAATGTATGTACTTTTTCCTCAAAGAAGGCCTTTATTATGGAAGTAAGATTAAAATTTAAAATCTTTTTACTTTGTGTCTTTGCCCAGATATTAACTCCTGATATTTAACTGCTATAATATCTTTGTCCATTATGTTCATATATCATTGAATATATATTATAGAATAGTAATATCAGAACATAAACCCCATAAATTACAAAAAACCATTTAAATAATTTTAACTATGTTGCTGTTAAAAATATGCTACTTAGTGTGTATGTCAGGTATAGTCAAATTTCTATGTGTTTAAAAGGATTTGGGATTATTTATATCTGTGTTATATACCCACTGTATATTATGATAATTATTATATTGTGCTTTCAATTTAAAGACATTGCTCTTTTTAAATGCAGATTTTGTTTATAATTATGCACACTATATAATTCTAAAGTCAAATCTACCAAGCAAACTACCTTTGGGGATGTATAATTTCTTTTTTGGGTGGATGTATAATTTTTGTTTTAATTGTTTTTCTGGCCCCTCATTAGGTGCAAATATGCTTTTTTGTGTGATTTCTTCTTTATGTACATATCCCTTGATTATTAAATAATGACCCTTTTAGAACCTTTTTAAGCCTAAAATCTATATGGTCTAATTTTAGTATGGCCATTCCAGCCTTTTATAAGGGGTTGTTTGATTGAAGAATTGTTTTCCAACCTTTGACTTTGAGTCCATGTTGGCACTGACTACTAAAATGTTTTTCTTGCAGGAAGCAAAATCTTGGATTCAATTTTCTGATTCATTTTTCCACTTTGTGTCTCTAGTTAGTGCATCTGTTTCACTGGCCTTGAGAGAGATTATTGTCATGAAGTTTTGTGTCATCTTTTTGTAGAAGTTTGGTGTGATTTTAATACCTTGCCTTAAAGTAGCCCCTTTAATTCTTCTTTTAAGTTTGGTTTTGAGTCTGTGTAGTTCTTAAGCTGTTGTTTATATGTGAAGGGGTATATCCTTTCTTCAAACCTAAATGAAAGTCTGGGTGAATTATTCTTGGCAAGGCATTCATTTTATTGTGCTTTTCCCCCACTATATTCAACTAATGCCTTCAGGCCTGGAGGGTTGCTTTTGATGAATCTGCTGTAAATCTTAAGGATGCTTCCTTGTATGTTATTTCCTTTTTTGCTATTGCTGCTTTCAGTAGTCTATTTCTATCTATGGTTTTTATTATTGTGACTAGGATGTGCCTTGGAGTCTTTTATTTAGTTGCCTTTTAGCTTCAGAAATTCAGGATGTGGATGCATGTACATTTTAGCTCTGGGAACTTCTCAGCAATTATGTCTTTGTTGATTCTTCATGGAGGTTTTCTTTCTGGCAGTCTGGAACCTTGATAATTCTTATGTAGTTTTGTTGAATTTATTTTAGATATCATTGTTGTCTGCTCAGATATTTTAAGTATTTTTTATCTTCTATTTATTTAAAGGTTCTTTTTTAAACTTCTGTTGTATGAAGATGGTGTACTGTTCATCTTCCAGCTCACTGATTCTGTTCTCAGCAGCTATTACTCTACTGATGATGTCTTCCAGTGAGGTTTTCATTTAGCTTACCAAGTTTTTCAGTTCTGTTATTTCTGTTTGAAGTGTTCTAATTTCTACTCTCATATCCCCTTGAATCTTATTGGATGTCTGTTCCATGGTTTCTTTGGGTTCTTTGAACATCCTTCATATATCCTATCAAAAGCCCTTATCTGAAAGTCTATATAGATAATTGATAATAGTTGGATCTTCAGAACTACCTTCTTTACTCATTAAGTGTGGAGGGGTACTCCATTGTTTCCCATTGCGACCTTGCAGTTTAGTGCTAGAATTTTTTTTTATGGACAGTGCTCACTGTCTAGAAATGCATAACTGTAGAGTGAAGCATAGAGACCATGCTGATCTCTCAGGGTGATTGACCTGTCATACATAATTTCTATATTTATCCCACCTATTTTTTCTTTCTTTCTTTCTTTCTTTCTTTCTTTCTTTCTTTCTTTCTTTCTTTCTTTCTTTCTTTCTTTCTTTCTTTCTTTCTTTCTCTTTCTTTCTTTCTTTCTTTCTTTCTTTCTTTCTTTCTTTCTTTCTTTCTTTCTTTCTTTCTTTCTCTTTCTTCTTTCTTTCTTTCTTTCTTTCTTTCTTTCTTTCTTTCTTTCTTTCTTTCTTTCTTTCTTTCTTTCTTTCTTTCTCTCTCTCTCTTTCTTTCTTTCTTTCTTTCTTTCTTTCTCTTTCTTTCTTTCTTTCTTTCTTTCTTTCTTTCTCTCTTTCTTTTTTTCTTTCTCTCTTTCTTTTTTTCTTTCTCTCTTTCTCTTTCTTTTCTTTTTTATTTCTTTCTATAATAGAAAACATTATTTTCATATAAATGTTATAGTTTATTATTTATTTTAGGGAGTCACCCACCTATTCTTTCTTTTTCTTTCTTTCTTTCTTTCTTTCTTTCTTTCTTTCTTTCTTTCTTTCTTTCTTTCTTTCTTTCTTTCTTTCTTCTTTCTTTCTCTCTTTCTCTCTCTTTCTTTTCTTTCTTTATTTCTTTCTATAATAGGAAATATTATTTTCATATAAAAGTTTTAGTTTATTATTTATTTTGGGGAATCACCCAAACATTACACAGGGATCCTGGGGTTCCCTGCTGGTGACAGTAAGTCACCTGAACTGGAGATTCATTGTTTGAGCCTGGCAATGTGGTATTTCTCTGGCTAATGTTGATGGGATTGGGGGATCAGAGCTATATTCAGAGATGCTCTGGGAGTCATGTGCTGGCATAGTTGGATATAATATCTCTGCATCCAAGGCCTATCCTGTCTCCCTGGCCCTTTGGTTTACTTTTTATATAAAACAAGAATATATATATATACATTAGTATATTGAATATATATACATTTATATATTTTTATTACACCCCTACTTAAATATACTATATGACTAATAGAAAATAATATATTTATTTATTCACCTTAATTTTTTCTAAATAAAATACCCACTGATAGTGTATATAGTGAAAAATCTTAATTTCTTTTAGCTTCTGCATAATATTCAGTTGTGTACTGTACTCTAAGACTTTAGTTCTAGGCCTGAAATAGAGGCCTAATAGTTTGACACTATGCCAGGCTACTTACTGCTGTTTGTACCAGTACATCTTGGGGGCCATTAGAACTCCACCTAGTGGTGTTCAAAGGGCTATGTAGTATCAGTGCTGGGATGAAATCTGGGACCTTTGGGGCCTAAGTGATAGCACAGCCAGTAGGGCTTTTGCCTTGCATGCGGCCAACCTGAAACCAACTAGTGTTCCATCCCCTACATACAATATGATCTTAGCCTGTCAGGAGAGATTTTTGAGTGTAGTGACAAAAGTAACCCTTGAATGCCACTGGGTGTGGCCCAAACCCTCAATCAGGTATCTTTTTCATAATAAGGCATGCACCTAATTCCTTTGAGCAATTCTCTATTTTTATTTATTTATTTTTATTTATTTAACTTTACAAGGGTATGACTTATGTTATAAAAAGTTGAATGGAAAGTCTGGAGTGCTTTTTAAACTTTTCAAAGAGATAAGACAATAGCATAAAAAGTATTGGGTTTGAGAGATAGCTTCATGAGCTGTAGCACATTCTTTGCATGTAAGTGGTTCAAGTTTAATTCATGGCACATACTGGTTCCCTGAGCACAGCCAGGAATAGTGTCTGAGTCCTGCAAAGTGTTATATAAAAATAAAAGTAAATAGCATTCTTTGATATCAGTTTCAAAGAAAGATTCCAGCAGATCTCAGATTTTTGATATGAATATTCCACTACTATGTATAAATATGCACTACTACTTTGTATTAAAATAATGGTCAAAGAGTTACCTATTACTCACAGATTGAGTGCAGGACACTAGACTGAAGTTATTTTTATTTAGAAGGTAGAATTCTTGCTATTTCAAAATTAACTATGTACTATTATTAGGTTTGAAAATATTTCACTGTATTTGGTTAGACTAATAAAATCAGAAAACTCATTTTAAATGTACCTGTAAAGACTTGGTATCTTTATTTGGTTGCTATTCTTTTATGTGTATCAATAAAACCATTTAAATATAAACTGAAAATTCACCATATTGTCTGTCATGTTCAGCTTCCTGTTGAACAATATGAAGCCTGAATATAGTCTTCTAATTTTATTTTTTTAACTTAATGAAAGTTCTGGTCATTATTTCTACTACTGATGCTCTTTTGTCTGCACATACTGTTGCAACATAATGTGTTGTGCATTTGATACTGATATTCCTATATTGCCATAAGGAGCTGCTATTATTTTAGACACCGACTGATTTCATGATAGTGTCAGATTTCTTTAACATATGCTTATGTTTTTGTACAAATGACCCCAAGAAACATCTGCTAGTTTTGTGGTGGTATCTACTGTTACTTTTTTAGAATTTGACCTGTCGGTCACTTTTTAATGTGAATCTACATTATTTCATTAGAGTAGGCTAACTTTATAGTTTTTATACTATTCATAAAAAATTTAGTTTCCTGGTATAATTTAGGGAAATTAAAATTTATTGTAAATATTATTTTTTATGGCTTTGCTTTTAAACTTTGGCCACAAAGGTAGAAAAAAAATTTTTGAGAGACTTTGGAATTAAAAATTAGGTTGTTTTGTGAAGGTTCTCAAAGTACTCTTTGAATTTTATAAAAGTTGCAGCACTTTCAGTATACTCATTGGTTAGATCATATTTTATATTAATTGCTACTGGATTTTTAGTGTTTTTAATGTGTTTTAGTATTTTGTGTTTAGTGTTTTAGTATATAAGGTAGACAAAAATATGGAATTAAATTTCTATATGGTTATGCAACATTTGCTAAAGCATATGAAATTTTTTAATATAATCTATTACTTATGTTTTATAATATTTTAATATACTCAATAAAAATAATATATCATCATAATATATCATCAGATATATTAAGCTAGGATATTTTATTTACATGTTATTCAAGAAAGCAGTTTGTTCTTATTATTTTTGTAGCACTTAAGGCTGGATCATTTAGAAAACCAAAAATGTTTTCTAGTGGAGTATATATAAATAGATTCTTCCAACATTCTTTATTAGAAGACAAAACCTGCAGAACTTTGTATTGCTTACATATTTGATACTAAATTTGAACTCAAGGTAACTAAATGTAAGCATTATAACCCTTAATTTGAATATATACCTGTGTTGTAAAGTGTAATGTTTTATTTTCTGTTCATCTGCTTTCTGTGTATCAGCTGTTGGACTCCTTCTGATTCCAAACATATTATCATTTACATCTCCACACTCATTCAGTCACCCTTGCTGCTCTAAGTCTCCCTCTGTCCCCTGGGTGACTTATGTCATTAGGACAACCTTCTGTCCTCTGTTTGCCATCACTTGGATGAAACTGAGCTGAGGGCCCTTGCCAGTTTCCTTAGGTGCTGGGCCTGCTGTGTTTCAGTTTTGGCCTCAATGATATCTGTGTGCCTTCCACTTCCAAATTCAATTCGGTGAGGGAGGACAAGATTATAGAAACCTGAGTGATCTGGGTTGTGTGTCTAAGTAGCTTTCATTTAGGTCTGAAATAGGAGAGCAGGGGCCTCACTGTCCCCTGAGAAAGAAAGATTTCGCTTTGCCTTCTGGGCCCAACACTCAATTCTTAAATGGGCTAGTGGGTTGGACCCAAAGGGGAACATAATTCCCCAAATTGTGGTTTAGTTTTCCCTTGTGTACAGTGGAGGAGAGCCAACTAAAAGAAGTCCCCATTGACTTTTCTGTTTCTTGCAGAGCAGAGAAAATGTCTTTTGCCTTTTACTTCTTTCATTACTTCCTTGTCTTCATCACTTCCTTTGTCCTCCTTGCCTTATCCAGGATATTGGAAGAATCACGATGCTGGGAGGATTTTCATGAAAATGAAATTCAAAATACTGAGTGCATTTAAGCAATGTTCCCAAGTCTAACAGACTAGTAATTTCAACGTGTTCTTTATTACTTCCTACTTTTAATGTTGCTAGTACTCAGTGCAAGATATTTTATCTATTGATGGTGAAGTAAGGAGGTAGAGGGAACAGAGCAAAATGTATTTTCATTAACTATGTATAATGTTCTGTGTGATTCCATGAACAGGTGGGCCCTTAATTGTTTATCTGATGCTCTTTTTAAGCAGTCAGTTATATCATGGGAAATTGAAAAATAGCAAAATTAATTTGTTGAAGTATTCTTCAGGAAATCTTATATGCATGTTCACCGAAGAAACATGGGGTTTCTCCCTTAAAGGACGAGGCCTGGTTTTGTTTTTAATAAAACACACTCTTTATAATTAAAACAAAATCCTAGTGTTAAGGGATTGCTAATTTAAATAATTGGATTTCTTTTCCTTTGTTTCTTTGATCCTTATATATGAGAATAAATCAAATGGTGTCTTAGCATAATAATATTTCTAGCTTTAATTGTTTTTTCACCATTAAATTTTAATAAGACCTCTTAGAGTTTATGGATGAAAATCTAGAAACTAGAGTGAAATGGGGAACTTACTTTAGATTTTGGAAAAGTAGAGGTACAGTAGAAACTGGTTAAGAACAACAAAAGCTTGGAGTTATCTATTAAAAGATTTGGTCTCAAGTTGTAGCCTTGGTGACCTCAAGCACTACCAGGTTGAGCACTAAGTTGTCAGGCCTGGGCCACCAGGCTGAGCACCACTAGGAGTGGCTTCTGTTCTAACAAATAAAATATTTTTTAGTCTTTGCAATAAATCATTCCCCCCAAATGCCATTTTCCTAACTTAACTCTGACTTCAAAATCTTAATTTAATACTAGATATTTGGTTCAGATAAATACTCAACTAAATGTATTAAAATGCATTCAGATAATGTATATTAATGACTGAAAATGTTTTCACTTAAAATAGTTAGCATTAAAATGATATAAAAAAAGAGAAAAATGTAAATGACCAGCCCTTTTTATAAAACTCTGAGACAAAAAATTGTTCCCTCCTTTCTTCATCTTTAGATTTTGCTTTGAGATCTTTAAAGCATGCTGAGCCCTGGAGAGGACAAGGACTAGGGTGGTGTTGATTAGGGTGGTGGTGAAGAAGTCTTTCTCCACATTGGGACCCTCTTAAAACATTTAATTAGCATCTTAAGCCAGTACTTGAGTTCCCAGTGAAAAGGCTATTTAAGGAGCAGTATTATGTAAATATAAGTGCAGGGGTAGAGGGATGGGAGGTTTGATGTAAACCAATTGTAAACCAAGGGCTATCATATTCTTTTGTTTTGTTTTAGTTGCTTATTTCTGAATCACGGGGACTTTTCCAAACTGATTTGTTTCTCTACTAAATCCTGATCTTGTGTTTATCCTTAAATTTCCAGGCAGAGCTGGGATGGAGCACTTAGGGCTTATGTTTAAGGATGTAATAGTTATAGTTTCAGTATAAGATATAAAGATCCAGTGGAAGCAAAAATATCTCAGAAATATTTGAGATATTTTTTCCTATATTTTGTAAGGATGGTAACATGAGAAATATCTCAATGAGATATCATATCTCACATGAGGCTTTCAGTTAATTTTATTTGTCCCCTCTGAATTGCATCTCTTG
This sequence comes from Suncus etruscus, assembly GCF_024139225.1. Taxonomy (NCBI): domain Eukaryota; kingdom Metazoa; phylum Chordata; class Mammalia; order Eulipotyphla; family Soricidae; genus Suncus; species Suncus etruscus. The sequence continues at coordinate 84,178,871 of NC_064852.1, forward strand.
TTCTCGCAACTAATTCCCACCTGAAATAATTTAGTGTATCCCAGTATAATTCTAGTATTTTAATAACTAAGCAATTATTTTAAAAATACCCTTTATGTCATTAAATACTCATAAGTGTTCACATTTGGCTATAGTGGAACATGGAAGGAGAAGAGTCATTTTCTCCTCTGTTTGTTCACAGAAGTTCACCGAATAGAGAAAATGCAGGCATTCTATAGAGATTAAAATGTACATTAAGGAAAGATAGTATAAAGGTGTGCCAGGTCTTTTAATGAACTGCCATAAATTGGGCAGCTTAATTGGTATAAATTCTTATTGACCTTGATGAAGAAGCTGTCAGTTGGTTTTAAGTGACGTGTCTTTCCTCGATTGTAGTCATCTATCTGCCCTTTTGTCATTTCACCTGTGTATACACATAGGAGAGAAAAAAAAATCTCTGCTTTCTACCTTTTCTTTTTTGGCGGGTGGGTCACACCCTAGCGCTCAGGGATAACTCCTGGCTCTACATTGAGAAATCGCTCCTGGTAGGCTCAGGGGACTATATGGGATGCCAGGATTCGAACCACCATCTTTCTGCATGCAAAGCAAATGCCCTACGTCCACACTATCTCTCTGGCCCCCCTTTCCTTTTTTTTAAACTAAATCCCTTTACTTTCAACACTGTAGTTTGCAGAATTGCTCATAAAACAGTTATTTTAGACATCCAGTGCTTTAACACCAATCCCATCACCAATGTAACATTTCCTTCACCATTGTTCCCAATTTCCCAACCTCCCTCAATACTGTCCCTTGGCAGGTATCAATAATTACTTAATATTGCTTGATACAACTAAATGTTAATGGAATTATTGAAAAAATGATTAAAAGAAAATTTGTGAAAATTGTCATATCTTATGATGGGGTCATGATGTCATTGTTTGAAGATTTATTAAGCTGTCTATTGCTAGTTGAGTATTCTTTTGTTGGTTTTGTTCTTTGAGTTTATGTGGCATCTATAATAATTTCACATCTAATTTGGAGTATTCCTATGGGGATGTCAGAATTTAAAATATGTAGGTATGTTGTCTCATAGCTGGCCACTTGGTCCAGGACTTTGAGAATCTGTGGAGTTGGGCTGATGCACTAATGTGATGGCAGCAGTGAAAAACCATTGAGTTTTTCTGTGCTTCCTTTGCCTCTCTTTAAGTGTTAATTGAATCTATGACACTAGCAGATGGGCAGACATAGTAGTCTCTCTCTACCTTTTTATAAAGACTCAAAGTTCTATTGGTACAGGGCATAACTCTTGTAACCTACATTAACCTTAATAGAAGAATACTACTCTTCAATGTCATGAGTTTTGCTTCCTTATACTGATTTTTGAAAGCATACTAAGCTCATACCTTCAATTTTAAAAAGGCACTTTCCAAATACAATGATTTTAGCTATAAGAATTTCAAAATAGGAATTTTGGAATGTTATAATTCAGCCCATAGCTAATCAGGCAATATTAACTCCTAAGCTAAGCTATTTCAAATTCTGAGAGTGATTTTTACTACAAAAATTTTCTATTAGCAGTGAGATGCGGTGCTTGTATGTTTGTTTATGATTCTGACCCAACCTCCTATAGTATTAATATATGTTTAATTTCATATTACATATATCATTAATGACTATTAGGTGAGTCCACTGAATTTTATTTTTGTTTGTTTGTTTGTTTGTTTTTGTTTTGGGGCCACACCCAGTGATGCTCAGGGGTTACTTCTGGCTCTGCACTCAGAAATTCCTACTGGCTTGGGGGACCATATTGGACGTCAGAGGATCAAATCGCATTTCATTATAAGTTAGCATGTGCAAGGCAAACGCCCTACCACTTGTGCCACTACTCTGGTCCCTATTTTGTTTTGTTTTGGGGCCATACATAGAAATCTCCAGGACTTATTCCTGGCTCTGTTCTCAGGAATCATTCCTGACATGCTCTAAGGACCATATGCATCACCAGCATGAGAACTCAGGTTGGCTGCCTGCAAGACAATATTTTTACCACTGAATTAAAACAATAATATTTTAAAAACTTTAATTTATGAATAAAAACTGTATTTATGGAACACATAAGCTTATTTCTTGCTATTGGGCCATAACCAACAATGTTCAAGACTTACTACTTGTTTTCTACTCAGGGATCATTCAAGGTGAAAGATTCCTTTCCTAACGTGCAATCTGCCACCTTGATTTGATTATTAAAATTTGGATTTTATGATTTCAGTATCATTGGTACTGTAATCGAATATTTTGTTCTATCTTACCACAACTTATGCACCTGAATCCCCTTGGATTATTTCCCAGATTGCTTCTCACCTGTCACTTTTTGCCCCTCTCTTCACTCTTCCTTCTCCCTCTACACTAGGGCCAAAGGTAATCTAGGCATCCCCTCTATAAACCATTGTATTCCCTCATCCAGTTGTTCTAAATACCACATATAAATAATAGCATCCTGGCTTAATCCTTATTCTTCAGACCTATTTCATTTAGAGTGTTATTTTCCCATTCCATCCCTGTTGCAGTGAATTGAATGATTGTATCATCCTTATAGCTATGGGTTTCTGACCAATTGGTAATTGGTATTGGGAATCTGACCAATCTAGATAGTCTAAATTCAGCCCAAACATCAATCCTTTTGTTAAATGGACTTGAGAGATAGCATCTCTCTAATATAATAAAATGCATTTGATTATCTCTTACATTGTCAGGTGTTGCTTGTCCTTTTAAATATGTGATAAATTTATGTGGGAGATACAGTAGTCAACTTTTCCCTGTGTCAGTTACTGGAACCTGTTCTCCTTTTTGGCCACATAAAGCTTCCCTTTGAATCCCAGGGCCAGAAGGTATTCGGAATCTCCTTCCTGGACTTCACACTCTCAGTCTTCTGGCTGTCATAAAGGCCATGTGGGGACTCATGCAGGGACACATAGCCATGCTTGTTAGAACCACAATGTTCATTGCTCTCCTTCCTCCACTATGGGCAGGTTTTAGCCCAGGGAGTCAAGGTAGAACTTGATTTTATGATGATTTAGGTAACCTTACTTGACCTTGTATATTGAATGGTATATTAATATATTGAATATAGCAGTCTGAATTCTTTGAGGGTCTCCTTGGTCACCATGGTAGTGTTCCTGGCCTGATCTGCTACTCAATCTTGTACATGCCCAGCTGGTAGAGTTGGTTACACTGGTGGGTCAGGCCCACCACACTGTCTGCTGGACCAGTGTTTTTTCCATTGTGGACCCCAGACTTTCATCTTGATCTACCTCCATGTGGCATGGATCAGCTGAGCTATTGATTTTGGTAGAGATCACCATATCCAAATATTGACAACATATTTCAGGTTTTTCTAACTATATCTTATTTCTCTATCTTTCTGGAAAATCTTGCCATTAAAGATTATCTTGCATATTGGAAAATTCTTTTTTATTAGATTATTATTTTTTATTTATAATATCTTTATTTAAGCATCTTGATTCTTAAAACTGTCTTATTATTGGTAACTTGAGGTCATACCATATTTGGGGCCAATACTGCTCTGTTCAGTTCAAGTTTGAACAATTCTGTTTTGAATTGTAAAATGCTTTTACATAATAAAATCACATTATGGCTTATCTGTTACCAAAATATCAGCTATGCTAAAATGGGTGGAATGTGGAAGTCACCTGTATTTCTCCAGTGTGTCCTTGATTTTATTCACCTCTTGAATTAAACAGCATGTTTCTGGAAGATACTTGAGGTATAAAACACACTTAGGATTCCTATATAAAATCATAGTCACGATAATATCAGGATTCTCAATTAATGATATGAAAAATGATAGAAAAACCACTTTAAAGTTTAAGTATGAACTGAAATAAATTTTATTTGGAAGTATTTCAGTCATAATATGCTTTTACATTTTAATGACTATTTTTTATATTTATTTTATTTTTAAAAATGTCTTCTGAGTATTTGAGTATTTAAGCTTTTCATACAACCCTGAGTTGACAAAAGCATGATCGTGTCCTTACCTTGGTGTAATAAGACTCTGAACATGCAGAGCAACAGATGTTATGCCCAGAATAATTATATGTATCCTGGAAACACATCTTTATAGAGTGGAATTGGTTCTTGGGAAAACAAAAATTTGGCAGACAAAGGGCATTAAATTGCTGATCTCAGCAGTAACTACCTCGGGAAGATTGTGATAATCCTGTGTAGGTGGTAACTGCTTGCGTGTATTAGAAAAATAATGTAATTTTAAAATACAGTAAAAGGAAAATAAACTTGTATAAAGTTTAGCTCATATATCCTTGAAGAAGCAGAGAAATTCTGTAATTTAATTAATTCATGAAAATTTTCAACTTTTTAGAGAAGGTTTCCTGGATTCTAAATGATAATATGCTTTTGATTAAGTGTCTGTATGTCTCTCTAGGTCATTGTACTAAATTTTATCTTTATATAAAATTATGGCCACAAAAATAGAGCATTTAAAACAAATTAACTGTCAGTGTTCAAACATGCAACTTTCTGAAACAAATTTCTACTGTGATTTTAATTAGTTATTTGTTAAATTATTTTAATAGCAATTTATACTTATAAATGTACCAAAAGCAGTGTTTTTGATCATTTTTATATCTTTATTCAAAAGGCATATTTATTCTCCATATAAGGCCAGAATAACTTAGGTCTGTGTCATTAAATATCTAGTAGTATTATCTGGAGATCAATTTGAGAACCACTCAATAAAACATTTTATAAATAGGCGGTTGCAAAGTTATGGAGTGCATAACTTGATAACACACTTGATAGTGTTGATTTTGGGCTCCTGGTGATGTTTTACTTAGTTCTTTTTAAAGTATATTTTTATTTTACTTTTTTTTTTTTTGTTTTGGGGCCACACTCAGTGGTGTTGAGGGTTACTCCAGCTCTGTACTAAGAAGTCACTCTAAGTGGTGCTCAGGGACCATATAGGATGGATACCAGGGATTAAAATCTAGTTTTGCCATGTGCAAAGCAAATGTCCTAACTTTATATTTCTTTAGCCCTGAAACTATTTTAAAGAAGAATGTATTTATTTTTGTCTTCTACTGTAAAGTGTCTGTCTTTCTGTCTGTTTCCCTCCTTCCCTTCCCATCCCCCTTTATCTCTCTCTCTCTCTCTCTATCTCTCTCTCTCTCTCTCTCTATCTATCTATCTATCTATCTATCTATCATCTATCTATCTATCAACCTATCTAACAATCTGTGTTTTTCCTACACACAAAATGTTTTGGGCTCAAATGAAACCTAAGGGACAAAGCTAAAATTTCAAAGACTACATGTAGATACTATCTGAAACAACTGTACTATGGATATTATTTAGTGTATTAACATGAATTAATGTTGAAGTTTTTTGTTTATTTTGTTGTTGCTGTTGTTGTTGTTGTTTTGAGGCCACATGCAGTGACACTCAGGGGTTACTCATGGCTATGTGTTCAGAAATTGCTCCTGGCGTGGAGGACCATATGGGATGCCAAGGATCAAACCGAGGTTCATCCTGGATTAGCCTTGTGCAAGGCAAATGCCCTACCACTGCACTATCGCTCTGGCTTCAACGTTGAAGATTTGGGGGGGGGGTCACACCCAGCTTTGCTCAGGGATTATTCCTGGCTCTGCACTCAGAAATTGCCCCTGTCCAGCACAGGAGACCATATGGGATGCCGGGATTCGAATCATCGTCCTTCTGTATGGAAGACAAATACCCTACCTCCATGCTATCTCTTCAGCCCCATGTTGAAGAGATTTTAAGTCCTATAATTTTATATTCTTCTGATGATTATTATTAACTATTGCCATAGCATACTTTCACACACTATGGTGTTGAAATGGTGAAGAAGATGATACACATCAAAACATATTTGGGAATAATCTGTGTTGTCAGGGGAATTATAATCCATTTCTGTGAAGAATATTGTCTGGTTCAATCTCTATGAAAATTAGTATGGGTATTTTTCAGAAAAGTAAAAATACAGCTGCTATATAACCTGTAATTCCACCTCTGAGTGTCGTCCCTCAGAGAATAAAAACATTCCAAAGTACATGTCCCAGCATTATTTATTGCAGTACTCCGCACACTAGCTAGGATATGGAATTAGTCCAGTTATTCCATGATGTATAAGTAGATAATGAAAGTTTGGTTTATATAAATGATGGAATAGCCATGCAGTTCTAAGGAAGAATGAAATCATGCAATTTACCACAATATGGATATAATTGGATCATATCAAATTATGTAAAGTAAGAAAAAGAACAAATACCAGATGATATTATTTATCTGTGGTATATTGAATGTAACAAGGAACAGAGAATGTCAGATACCAAAGTGGAGGACTATCTAGATTACCCTTGAAACTAGGTTATAGAAGTAATAAGGACAGGAAGGAAATAAATAAAGATGAAAGTAAAAGAGATGTAGGGAAATAACAGGTGTAGAAGTCAGGGTCTTCAGATACATGGATGGTTTATTGGTGTGATATCTGTTTATAAACAGATATATATCTGTATATAAACCACAGAACTAACAACACTGTAAGAGTGAACTCAGACCCAAAGTACAACAAAAATGAAAAGAAAAATGTGCCTCCCAAGGAGGTAGGCTGGGGTGGTGAAGGGAGGAAAATCTGGGACACTGGTGGAGGGAAGTTGTCATAGCTGGTAGGACTGGTATTGGAGTATGCCTAAAATTCTATTGTGGATTATTGTGTACATCATGGTACCATAATAATAACAATAATAACAACAACCTCAATAATAATGGTGGAGGGGGATAGCTCATGGCACAGCAACCTATACTCATAGCATTTAGTGTTTCCAAACTTAGAGTAATGATGTATTTGCCTATTTCCTTCCAATCATAAATTTTGGGCATTTTTTTTCTCCTCAGCACAGTCTATAAATTTACTTAAAAAAACCAACACTTATAGGGGGTTGAAAGATGATGATCAAAGTTCTCTTTCAGCATATGTAATATTAGTATTTTTTTCAAAACAGTTTGATTGCATAGTAAAGTTGATGAAGAATTTTACAGTTTGAGTAAGGCACATTCATACTCTCCGGAGCCCAGAAAGATGACTCAGTGGATTTAAATATTTGTTCTGGAGGCATAAACCATAGTTCCAACTCCCAGTGCCTCAACATGTCTGAAGGTTTGGTACTCATGCTTATCGCTGTTGTGATCCAGGCAAGAGGGAAAGTCAACTCTTTCAGGATGAACGTAAGCTTAACTTTATAAGTTTACAAATATATTTCAGAATATTTCTGAAGACCTAGGATCACCTAGAATAATAACAGCATGTGACTCAATTTCTGGTAACTTATTTCCCCTCAATATTAGTTCTAATTTATTTCTCATTAAATTCTATGTCCTCTAAATCTCTTTTATTCCCTAACCTAGTAGTCCATATGGTTCTTGGAAGTTTTTCCTGTCACCAGAGTTGTACTAGCTTGCTCTAAGAAGGCTCTCACTGTGCCCCTACTTATAGGAGCTACCTTTACAAATTTGATAAAAGGTTGGAGCACTTTTATATTATGTTAAGTAGAAGCTGACATATCATTCCTGCCTCTGATCTGTCACAAATTATGTATCCTTGCTGCGTTTAAGTCAGTTCTTGGAATTTACTGAATTAGTTAAGAAATAATGTTTATCACAAAAACCACAACAACCAACAATAAAAAACATATGCAGTATATCTTAATTTCAAAGCTTAAAGTTTCTTACATATAAATTCAAGTGTTCACAGGGCTGGAGAGATAGCATGGAGGTAAGGCGTTTGCCTTTTATGCAGGAGGTCATCCGTTCGAATCCCAGCGTCCCATATGGTCCCCCGTGCCTGCCAGGAGCAATTTCTGAGCATGGAGCCAGGAATAACCCCTGAGCACTGCCAGGTGTGACCCAAAAACCACAGACAAAAAAAAAGATTAAAAAAAATTCAAGTGTTCACAATAATTTTTAGAGGGTGGGGTTATTATTATATCCATTTTCTAGATGATAAATTAAAGAAGAACATTAAATTTCTCCAAGGTCACATAGATAAAGCAGAGCCTAGAAAATAATCACTCTCATTAAAAAAAGCATGTGTTTTAATCACTAATCTCTGTTGCTTATCTTTGGTATAATTTTCTAGTTATTTCTTTCTACTCAATGTTCATACACCTGTTTGGTCTTGGTACCCTCCATTATTTCCCCCTCAATTTGTGAGGCAGAACAAGATGGTTCAGGTTATGTGGTTCTGTTTGGAGGGGAAGAAAAAAGAAAGAGAAAAAAAAGGTGGTGGTGGGGTAAAAATCAAACAAGAAAGAAATGGGAGGAGTCCTTCTAGAGGCTATGAATATTAATTTAAGAAAAAAGGGTAAAAAGAAGAAAAACATAAAAACTATACAAAAAATTTAAAAGAACCCGAAAAGCACCACAACAATAAAGACAACAACCAAACAATAACCACGGTCTTGAAATACAAACAAAACAAAGCACAAAAAAGAAAACAACAATAACAATAAAAAGTTAATTTGTGCTTTTTTATTTCTTTGCATAGGCACATTGAGTAGAAATAAAAAGTAATCATACTTAAACACCAAATCCAAAGCCAACGACAACAGAATCGAAACCCATTCTACAAGCTAGACACAGAGGGGACCACTTATACTAGCAGTCTGGGGGTCAAAGAAGGGGGATATGGAATGCATGCTGGGAACAGGGATGGAGGAAGGACAACACTGGTGGTAGGAATGCCCCTGATTTAATGCCACTATGTATATAAAATATTACTGTGAAAGATTTGCAATTTATTTTGGTTAAAATAAAAATTATTTAACTATAAAAAAGCATAACCATTAACAATATATTCAATATGTAACTGTTTGAAAAAAACTGAGGTTTAATAAAGACAGCAGAAGGGCAGGAGAGATAGCATGGAGGTAGGGCATTTGCCTTGCATACAGAAGGACGATGGTTCGAATCCTGGCATCTCATATTGTTCCCTGAGCCTGCCAGGAGAAACTTCTGAGCGTAGAGCCAGGAGAAACCAGAGTGCTGCCAGGTGTGACCCAAAAACCTAAAAAAAAAAAAAAAAAGAAAGAAAAGAAAGAAAGAAAGAAAGAAAGAAAGAAAGAAAGAAAGAGAAAGAAAGAAAGAGAGAGAAGAGAGAGAAAGAAAGAAGAAAGAAAGAAAGAGAAAGAAAGAAAGAAAGAAAGAAAGAAAGAAAGAAAGAAGGAAGGAAGGAAGGAAGGAAGAAAGAAAGAAAGAAAGAAAGAAGGAAAGAAAGAAGAAAGAAGAAAGCAAGAAAGAAAGAAAGAAAGAAAGAAAGAAAGAAAGAAAGAAAGAGAGAGAGTGAAAGAAAGAAAGAAAGAAAGAAGAAAGAAAGAAAGAAAGAAGAAAGAAAGAACGAAGGAAGGGAGGAAGGGAGGTAGAAAGGAAGGAGTAAGGAAGAAGAAAGGAAGAAAGAAAGAAAGAAAAAAAGAAAGAAAGAAGAAAGAAAAAATAAAGAAGGAAAGAAAGAAGAAAGAAAGAAAGAAAGAAAAGAAGAAAGAAAGAAGAAAGAAGAAAGAAAGAAAGAAAGAAAGAAAAGAAAGAAAGAAAGAAGAAAGAAAGAAAGAAAGAAAGAAAGAAAGAAAGAAAGAAAGAAAGAAAGAAAGAAAGAAAGAAAGAAAGGAGAAGTTAATGCTGAAACTTAAATGCTTCTTACAGAATGACTTTATTTTTTTTTCTAAAAGCCTAGTTATAAGGCACATAACCTAACTGTACTTTGATTATAAAACTCGGGTCTGAAGAGAGGAGGGATCATGGTATATTACTGGATTGATTGGTGAAGATGTATTGCAACAGCATAGCAATGAATGGATATTGTTGTAACCTATGATACTTTATTATATTTTTATGACAATTATAAATATATAACAGTATTCGTTTTAAAATTCAATCTAGCATTCAATGTAAATTCTGATAATTACATGTGTAGTTGATGAAAGATTATTTACCTTTCTGATGATCTGTTTGATCTTTTCTAAAGCCAAGAAACGGGTTTTCTTATACCTTTCCTTCTCATCATAATCTGAGAACAATTGTTATTTTCAACTGATGTTTGATGAGATGATGGTTCTGTTTTTGTACTTAACTTTGTAGGAATTTTATTCTCATCTCTGTTCCCTGTGTTATGTATTCTATTTTTAGGAAAATCTGGCTGTTTTCTTATATGGCAAGTGGCACATTAATGGAATATTAATATAATAATGTAATCTGACAAGTAAGAGCAGTTTTATTAATAGTATTATCTTTATAAAGAATTCTTTGTAAATAACTGAACTTGAACTGTATTTCACACTCTAGTCAGTCACTTTTATTTGTCTTCTTGAAGCTAATAAAGGAAATAATCAAAGTAAATAACTAATTTGGGGCAATCGTAATAAAAGCTATATTTTTGCAAATCATATGAATTATACTGAATGTAGACATTTAACTGATATAAGTGAGTATATCAACGGAAGGATGAAGAAAAACTTGTGTGTTTTTTTATGGAAAATTATGTTTCTACTTTCACTTTTAAATGAAGGATTCAATTTGAAATGAAACCTATAGAAAGTTTGAATGAATCTGAATCTGTCAAAAAGGTACTCCAGACGGCATATTAGAATGATGATGAGGAAAGCAGATTGAGTGATTGTTTCTGAAAATCTCTGATGAATCCTTGTATCCTCTTATAAAGCAGTAATTTGGAACTAACTTCCAAAGGAGGAAAGCTCTTGTGTATGCCACCATTCCCCAGACTACTGAAATTCTATAGGGAATAATAATACCCAATTGTCCTTAAATCCTCAATAATTAGAGCAGAATACACCTGGCACATTATAGGCTCTCCAGTTTTGAAATTAAATAGATTAATGGGCCAAAGAGATATAGGAGTAAGGTTCCTGTCTTGCATTTGGCCAACCTAGGTGGGATCCCTAGCACCACCTATGTTCGTGCAGAAATGCCAGGAGTGATCCCTGATCACAGAGATAGGAGTAAGCCATGAACACAGATGGTTCGAGTATGTCTCCCGAACAAAATATAAAAAGAAATCATTAATGGAGGAGAAACATATTTTGTTTCTACAATTCATAAAACAATATATTCTTTCCAAATAATAATGTAGAATATTATTATGTGGAAGCTGCTTTGATGAACTTTGTTGTTCAAAGTTAAAAAAACCACTTCCTCTAATATCTGGCCATGGAAGACAAAATGACTCCCACCCAATGTAGATTCTATGAATCTTTTCCTGGCTTGAGTGTCCAGATACTGGCCTTGATTTTGGGCCACACCTGGTGGCTCTCAGGGGTTACTCCTGGCAGGCTTGGGGGACCATATGGGACGCCGCAAATAGAATCACCCTCAGTCCTGGGTTGGCAGCATGCAAGGCAAAAATATCTTACCGCTATGCTATCTCTCCCGTCCCCCCATTAGAAAATTTTAAAGCTAAAAAATATTTTAAATCTTTCATACCCAAGGGTAAGAGGCTTTCTAAAACCACTTATCGATATGTAAGAAGGTAGTCCAGCAAATGATTCAGTAATTGTTTAAATCTATAATTCCAGTCTCCTTATTTTAGAAATAAGCGATCAAATTCAAAAATTAAGGCATTTCTGTCAAGTTTGATGACAGAGCTGGAAATAAAACCAATTTCCTGTGTCCTTTCTGGAAAGTCTAGGCCAAGTTCAAAATTATTGTTCAGCTTGTATGATAAATTTAAGGAAATTGTATGGTAGGTTAAGAGAAAGAATGTTGAAAAATCAGATATGCTTGGAATCAAGTTTCAGCACTGAGCTTCAACAAATGGCTTTCATCTCATCTTTACTGTGAGGTAATTCATAAAACTATTAGAGGATTATATAACAGAACCAGGAGTAGCCCTGAGAACAGAATCAAGAGTAAACACCATGAGCACTGCTAGGCTTGGCATCCAAACAAATAAAACTATTGTGAAGATTAATTCAGAACTGAGTAGAGGGACTGAAAGATAGCACAGCAGTGGGGCATTTGTCTTGCATATTCCTTCTTCCCTCCCTCCCTCCTTCCTTTCTTCTTTCCTTCCTCCCTTCTCTTCCTCCTTCCTTTCTTCCATCCCTCCCTCCTTCTTTCCTTCCTTCCTTTCTTCCTTCCATTTTTCTTCCTCTCTTCTTCTCTTTAGTCCTCCCCTTCCCTTCCTCCCTCTCCCCCTTCCCTATCTCCCTCCTTTCCTTCCTTTCTTTCTCCCTCCCTCAGTTCCTTCCTTCCTTTCTCCCTTCCTTCACTCATTGTTCTTTCTTCCCTCCCTCCCTCCTTCTTTCCTTCCTCCTTCCCTTTCTTCAATTCTTTCTCCTCCCTCCCTCTCTATGTTCCTTCCTTCTTCCCTCCCTCCAATCCTCCCCTTTTCCCTCTCCCTTCCTCCCTTCCTTCCTCCCTTCCTCTCACCCTCCCTCAATTCTTTCTTTCCTTATCCTTCCTTCCTTCCTCCCTCCCTCCCTTCCTTCCTCTTTTTCCTTACTCTTCTTTCTTTCTTTCTTTTCTTCCTTCCTTCTTTCTCTTCTTTCTTTTTCTCTTTTTCTTTCTTTCTCTTTCCTTTCTTTATGTCTTTCTTCTTTCTTTTTTCTTCTTTCTTTTTCTTTCTTCCTTCCTTCCTTCCTTTCTCTTTCTTTCTTCCTTCCTTCCTTCCTTTCTCTTTCTTTCTTCCTTTCTTTCTTCCTTCCTTTCTTTCTTTCTTTCTTTCTTTCTTTCTTTCTTTCTTTCTTTCTTTCTTTCTTTCTTTCTTTCTTTCTTTCTTTCTTTCTTTCTTTCTTTCTTTCTTTCTCTTTCTTTCTTTCTTTCTTTCTTTCTTTCTTTCTTTCTTTCCTTTCTTTCTCCCTCCACAAAACTTGGTGTCACTCAACTAGCTGACAAAGAAGCCAAGAAATTGATATGGAATAAAGATAGACTCTTTAACAAATGGTGTTGGATTAATAAATAATCATGTGCAAGAAATTAAAGACAAATACATATCACAACCTTACACAAAAATCAATTCAAATCAGATAAAACCCTGAGATTAAACCTGAATCTATAAAGTTCACTGAGAAAAAGTTAGGTAGAACACTCCAAGGCTTAGACCTCAAAGAAGTCTTCTGTGATAGGATGCTGATGGCAAAAGATATAGCATCCAATATGAATAAATGGGACTACATCAAATCTAAATATTTCTGTATGTCAAAAGAAACAAGCTAAAGTTAGAAGACAGAAAACTGAATGGGAGAAAATTATTTCACTCAATACAGCAAATAAAGGTTTGATATCTAGGCTATACAAAGCACTCACAAAAGTTAACTCCACAAAACCTAAAATCCTCATCCAAAAATGAGGAAAGAAAATTAACAAACACTTCCCTAAGGAAGATCAATAGATGGCCAACAGACACATGAAAACATGCTATCATCACTTATCATTAGAGTAATCAAAATCAAGAAAACAATGATATATCATTTTCTAACATGCCATATGAGGATGCCACATATAAAAATTGGAATAATCTCTGTTGGTGGGAATGTGGTAAAAAGAAACTCTCATCCACTGCTAGTGGGAAAGCCACCTAGTCCAACCTTTCTGGAAACAGTATAGAGGGTTCTCAGTAAACTCAAAATTGAGCTGTCATTTAACCCAGCAATCCCACTTTTAAGTATCTATCTCCAGGATACGGATACAAAAACATTCAGTCGAAAGGATGAATGCAAACCACTATTCACTGTAGCACTCAATGCAACAGCTAAGAATTGGAATCAACTTAGATATCCAACAACAGATTAATGTATCATGAAGATGTGCTACATATATACAGTGGAATACTATATTGCTGTAAGAAATGAGACAATTATGCAATTTGCAGCAACCTGGATAAAACTTGAAGATTTAATTTAAAGAAAATGTAAGCTGGAAGAAGGATAAATACAAAATGATATCACTTATCTGTGGTATTTAGATTAACTGCATAAAGATATGCAATGGTCCAAATGGGAGTTGTCTCAAATACTCTGGCCCCAGAGTACAGCAAGAAGGAAAGAAACTGAGTGGAGCAGGGAAAACACAAATATGAAAGGTTGGGATGAAAGGTCATGGTCTCAGGTGCATTAGTGGAGATAAAAAAAAAAAAGACAGAACTAAATATCCAAGCCAAAGTCAACAACAATGAAATCAAGAGAACTAAAGTCTAGCAATCTAAACTTTAAATGGGCATGTTTTACTGATAGGCTGGGGGGCAAAGGGTGGTGGTTGAGATACACTCTGGGAACATGGTGGAAGGAGATAGACACTTGTGGTGGGATTGGTCCTGAAGGACTTTGTGAGTCAACATAATTTTAATAAAATAAAAAAATTTCAATAAAATAAAAAAATTTAAAGAGCAAAAACAAAAGACCTCTGGGCATTGGTGAAGAGATTGGTGGTAGAACTTTGTAAACCTATAATATCCAAAATATAAAAGGCACTGACAGAATTTTACAAGAAAAAAAACCATTTTATCTTATCAAAAAATGCGGAAAAGAAATGGACAATTTGACAAAAAAGAAATACAAATGGCTAAATGGCACATGAAAAAATGTTCCACATCATTAATCATCAGAGAGATGCAAATGAAATCAACTATGAGGTACCATCTCACATCACAGAGATTGGCAAACATCACAAAGAATGAGAACAAGCAGTGGAGAGAAAGAAACTCTTATCCACCTCTGATGGGAATCCCATCTTGTTCAACCTTTATGGAAAGCAATATGGAGATTCCTCCAAAACCTGGAAATTGAGCTCCCATATGATCCAGCTATACCACTCCTAGGGATATACCCTAGGAACACAAAAATACAATAAAAAATCCCTTCCTCACACCTATATTCATTGCAGCACTATTTACAGAAGACAGATTATGGAAACAAACAAGCTTCCCTTCAACAGATGAATGGCTAAAGAAACTGTGGTACATATACACAATGGAATATTATGCAGCCATCAGAAGAGATGAAATCATGAAATTTTTCCTATACATGGATGTACATGGAATCTATTATGCTGAGTAAAATAAGTCAGAGGAACAGAGATACATGCAGAATAGTCTCACTCATCTATGGGTTTTAAGAAAAATAAAAGGCATTCTTGAAATAATTTTCAGAAAAGGCTAGAAGTTCCAGTTCATGACATGAAGCTCACCACAAAGAGTGGTGAGTGCAGTTAGAGAAATAACTACATTGAGAACTATCATAACAATGTGAATGAATGAGGGAAGTAGAAAGCCTGTCTAGAGCGCAGCGGGGGTGGGGTGGGGAGGAGGGAAATTTGGGACATTGGTGATGGGATTGTTGCACTGGTGAAGGGAAATGTTCTTTACTTGAGTGAAACTCAACCACAATCATGTTTGTAATCAAGGTGTTTAAATAAAGATATTAATTCAAAAAAAAGAACTTTACTTTGTAAGCCTAAAACTCAATCAAGAATCATTTCATAGTTTTATAATTTATCGGAATTCAATAGAAATAAAGAAAATTCATCTTTTGTATTTAACAGATCTGGCATGGAAACAATGATAGAAGGAAAGAATGTTCTTTTACCTATAAAAAAAAGAATGAAGCTCAAATAATTATTTCACTAACTTATGTTATTTAGAAGTCCAATAATAAAAACAAAATAGTTTTATAGTTAAAACAGTAAAAACAAGATAACATTTACTTTGTAGAAGTTAACTCAAACATATAATATTTGGGGGCACAGCCTGTGGTATTTAGGGAATGTTTCTACCACTACACTCGGGAACTATTCCTGGCAGTGATTGAGGGACCATATGCAATGCTGTGGATTGAACCCCATCAGCTGCATGCTAGGTAAGTGCCCTATTTGTTGTATTACGTCTCTGACCCTAGACATATAATATTTTAAACAAACAAAATACTCCATGGATTAGTCATCTATTGGCACAAAGTCATTATCTATTTTAGTACCTGGCAGTCTAACTGGTTGGGCTCTTTCATTCATTTGTTATTGATTTGGCAAGTAACTTTAAGGTGCTTTTTAATATAATTTGATTCCATTCTTATTGTCTTGTGTCTTCTAGCATTTTCAAGCGGTTCATTAGGATAGCAGCACTATTTCAATCTAATGAAAGTAAAAAATTATACCAATATCCATTAAGTTTCACATAAAATTAATTGAAAATAAGATAGTAAAAACTTTCATTACAATTACCTGAAATTTTAGTATGATAGATTTTTCTTAAAGGAACTTTTTTTAAAGAAAATGCAGATAATAATGTAATAATAATATTTGTTTTAATACTGGTTGAGTAAGCATTGAAGAAAGTTAGGAATAAGCATGAATTATTTTAGTATCATTTTACTCCATTGCTTCTGCAAGAAATAAGCTATACACTTACAGAAATAAGACATGCTTCTTTTGAGTTTTGAGACCATAATCATATTAAGCTCCTAATTTGTTTTTGAAGAATACAGAATGAATTTTTTAAGGTTCATATCCAGTCAAATTTATAGTTGAATATTCTCACAGCACTTGAAAAGCCAAATTTAAAAAAATCAAAAAATGAAAGTATTACTATAGTCTTCACTATTTTTTAAAATGTCAGCACCACACCTAAAGAATTAAATCCCCTTCAATTATAAAAAATATGAATTTTATGTCTGTTGTCCTGTAGTCTACATGGAATAAATGTGATAATATTTTTAATTTGTGTTATGGAAGAGTTTTCTTTGTTTTTAATAAGAATAATTTTATTATTAGTGTGGTGATACTTCAATTGCATCAGAAATGCTACTTAAAATTAAACAGTAAATTTTTTGCAGCCTTAAAGTTCCTTTTGTTGCTATTCTTGAGGGTCTTTATATCTGATCACAATAGCTTTATTTCAGTAGTGCTATTATACTCAATAAACATGGATGCTTCTCCTGCAACCGAGGCACAGGTGGACATCTTGGTAGCAAGCCTCATGTGGTGTGACACATGGCATAGCCCAACATGGGGGTGGAGATCATGCAGCTTGAGCTAGGCGTCATTTTATGGATACTTTTTTTGAAGATTTATGTGTTTTTTTTCTTGAACAGCCAACAGCCAACATTCAAGATTTTTACATAGTGTGTTATTTTTCATTAAATGATTGCTATAATTTCTTAAAAACAGAAAAGACTCCTCTAGCACAACCTATTTGGAAACCAAAGTTCTTCCACTCTACCCCTTACTATCTCTGTAGATGATATTTTTTACTTTGTCCTTTATAATGTTGGCACCCTGTGCATATTAGATGTAATCAGGGTTGAAAGGAAACTTGAATCCATCTGGAAGCAATAAACTTTTCTAAAAGACTGCACAGTGTTATTTAATCCTGTGACTTCTTACTGTGAGTGAAATTAAGGTTTGATGCAGTTGTGTCACATCATATTGATATCAAATTTATCTTTGTAGAAAAAATGACAATGGTATTCTAGTGCAGAGGATATGGCTTGCTGTAATCCTATAAGCTATTTTGCTTTGCTTGCATGGAATAGAGAATCTATATACATAAAATTCTTGATCTTGAATATATAAGATTACTCTAGAATTTCTCCACTATCAGGTAACAAATTCTTATATTCACCTCTACTTTTGTTCTGTTTTCATAATATGAGGTAAAATTATATAACGATAAAAATTATGGGGAAAAGCTACTATTCAAGATTCCTTTTAATTGGGAATTTACCTGTATAAATTTTATATAGAGAGAAACTGAAGTCAAAATTAAAAAAAATGTAACATCAGGATTTTTAAAATTAATTTTAGACTTTTTCTGATAAATGTTACTATAATTTTTCATTCCAGATTTTAAAATGTAGGTATAGAATCCCATTTTCTTTTCTTTTTTTTTTTTTGGTTTTGTTCGTTCTTTATTTAAAAAAATAAAATAAAAAGAGTCTGTCGAACTCCCCCCAACCCCATTTTCTATGAGTAATAATCTAAGTTATTTAAGTTACTAAGTTACTTTGTAATTTTCATATGTCCTAACTTTTTATTGAAGTCCAACTAAAATATTTACTTTATAGGCAATTTCATTGGATTTTTTTTAGTAATTCAGTTTTCACTGATCGACATTTTGAATGTCAAAACCTAAACAAAATCCAAATATGTTTCAAGTCTAATGGTGAGATGAAATTCCCAAGTATCTAGCATATTAAAAATAAACACGAACTTTGTCTTGTCTATTATTAATTTGTATTTTAAAGTAGAACTATGATGAGTTATATTAAGATTTGTAAATCACTTTACTTTGTCCTCAATAAGTCTAGGATTGCAAACCTTTGTCAAATAAAGGTGTATGGAAAATTTCAGAATATTTTTTATGTAAATTTTTCTCAATTTATTCTTTAACATTTACTATTAGAGCCCTAGTAATTTAGTTTTCTTCCCCCTTCCATTTTCCAATACATATACTGAATCCTGTGTCAACAGATGTGACAGATTTGGTATCAGGAAAGAGGACTCATAAGTTTAGGTGACCTGGAAAATGATTAAGAGAATCTATTTGGGACTGATCAAGATTTTGACCATCTATTTTTAGGACTGCTTAGTGCTTGACTCTTCAAACTAATGTCCTTTCTGGTATTAGGATATATCTTCAAGTGAAAATCACTACTTCCTCAGTGTTTTGTGTACTGTTTCTGCTCTCTTCCAACAATACATATTTCTTAATTTTATGTTTAAATGCCAAGAACTTTCTTGTTTTAGGAGTGGATAGATGATAACTCTCTTAAGAGAAAAACTGAATGCTACAGGAATAAATGTGAGTCAAAAGTATGTCTCAGTAGTGAAATTTTTTTAGATTACCTAAAGGATTATGCAATTTCTTTTCGGTGACTAGAATAAGGTAATTCATCAGGTATGATCAGTATAGAAAGGACATTGATAGTTACATTGAATGTGAAAGCAAAATCAATGTTATTTTTTCCTATTTCTCAAAAGAAAAGTATCAGTAAGCTACCTTACGTACTGAGATGTCAGGTATTTTCCCAAGCACAAAATCTTGACTTAAGCATAGTCTTTACTTCATGTAATCAAAGTTATCATTGTTTCTTAGATTGAATTCTATTCTCACAGTCTATCAACTTCCAAGTCCTGAACTATGAAGAATCCTATAACCTTAGTTCTCATAGAAAATTCATATGTGGAAACTATTACATGCCTGGAATGTAGAAGATACTTAAAGTCAAATGAACCTTCCGGCCTTCTAGCTTGGGAAGGATCTCCTTCCTTCCTGGGAGCCGGGAGGTTCTGCCAGAATGGCGTTTGGCAGCCCTCCGCCATGCCAGAGGCCTCTTTAACCAGGCCTAGGAAAGGGTGCGGGACGTGGGTCACCCCAGCACCCTTCTACCTCCTTCCTCAGGTATTCCAGGGCTTTTCCTGGCCACATGGCTGGGCAAGACAGCGAGGTGGGAATAGCAGTACAATAGGTTCTGGCATTAGGACTTACTAGGGAAGTTTCCTTATTAACTATCATAACAATGTGAATGAATAAGGGAAGTAGAAAGCCTGTCTCGAGTACAGGTGTAGGGGGGTGGGGAGGAGGGAGATCTGGGAAATTTGTGGTGGGAATGTTGCACTGGTGAAGGGGGGTGTTCTTTACATGACTGTAATCATACAACTATAATCATGTTTGTAATCACGTTGTTTAAATAAAGATAATTATAAAAAAAGCTGTGCATTGTGAAACCGCAGGGAAGCTATGACAAATATATGGATATCATTGTGTTTCATTTGCTTGTCATTATCTGAACGCCGTCCAGGAGCTCGTTTTATTCCTTTACTCCCTCACTCCCATCTCTTGTTACCCCACATTTAACCATTTTTCTGTACTAATGGTTTTTGTTTTGGCCAAGGTGGATTACATATCTTTCACAGTAAATTTTTGGGTGGAGTCTGAAGCTTCAGCAGGCAACATGTCACGGCAAGGTTTTATACTGTAGGCTTTTTGGCCAAGACAAGGTGAAGATGCAGCCTCGGCTGTCCCCCACAGCCTTCTCTCTTCTTCCTCCCCGTCCACAGGGTTATTTCTGGACACCTGCTCAGGATCCCAGCAAGTGGGTTTCGTGAGGTGCAATTTTAAAGAGACCCCAGGCTTCCTTGCTCCTGCAAGGGGCTGGGAGGGGTCTGGTGAACTTTCAACTTCCAGCAATTAGGAAGCAAACGCCTCTCGGGGAGTCAGAAGCTTCAGCAGGCAACAAGGGGAGGACATGGCTTCATGTTCTTTTCGTTTGTCCAAATCACAGACCAAAATGGTGTCTCGGAAACACTCCCCGCCCTCTGGACTATTTCTAAAACATAAAAGGGACACTTGTATCTCCTATGTATATCTCAGATGTATTCCCTTAACATCTATAACTCTTTTCGAACATCCTCATATAGTGACAATTTTGCTCACTGGATTTGTTATTTGATTGTTTGATTTTCCCCCTTTGAGATCTGTTTTATAAGCAATACTGGTAGAAGAGTATCTCTGTATAGATTTCATGTTTGAACCAAGTTACGGGGAATGTTGGACTTTATTCATCGGCCCCCAGATGCACCAACAATATCTTGTGGCATTGCTTCTCTTTTGCATAGGCACATTAAAATGGGAAAATAATACATATGCAAAGAAGTTCTTATCTAATAGAGATGGGAACACAAATTTGGTAATGTAATTAGGCCTTTTACCCTGAACATTGGCATAATGATTTGGCTTAGGCCTCAGAAGAATGGACATCGCCCACACACACCTGAACAATGGATACCATCTATGGAAATAACCACAATTGTCTATAACATTACCAGGATCCAAGCCTCTACCAGGGAAGACCTACCACTGCTTTGGAATTGACTTACTCCAAAGAGTGCTCCCAACACCCAGACGACTCAACAACAGTCTGCAAGCAGGGCAGATCGCTCAGCATTTAATGGTATGCGGAAACTAGAGGATGCTCCACAACAGCCTGACATCGATGAAAGAAATGCACAGAATCCAGAGTCTTTAAATATAAGAATCTGATACCAACAATAGCTAAAGTGTGAAAAAGTTTCACCGGGACCTTGAGAATGACTCGAGTTGGACGGACTGGTATACCTAGAACCCAGAGTCGGTCTTCTGCCAATAAACTTCTGTGGTGAGGCCTTTTTGTAATCAGGTCAAGAATTTTTTTCCATTTTCCCATTTTCTGGACCTATGCAAACAAGGGCGATTGCCACTATCACACCTTTACTATATATTTTTTTTACTCTTATCCTTTAAGGAAAAAAAAATACAACTTACTGAACTTAAAAACAAATAACTGTAGTAGAATGCCTATCTCGAATACAGGCAGGGGATGGGAAGGGGGGAGGGGGTAATGTTACACTGGTAAAGGGGGCTGTTCTGGTTATTACTGTAACCCAACTATGATCATGTTACTTAAATAAAAAATATATTTAAAATAAAAGTCAAATGAAGAATTTTGGGTTTTACTCCAAAGCATCAGATTCTTGTCTTTTTTTCCAATTTTTCTCTAAAACACATTTTAAAATCACTCTAATTAATATATAAAAACGACAAACTTTGAGAAGGTTTGAGAAACCTGTTCTTTCACCCTCGGGGAAATGAGCAATTTCTAATATGTGACAAAATTTCAACTGAGTAGTAGTAATCAGTAGGAGTTTAGAGACTGGGAAATGAAGGATGATTCTTAAAGGAAGGGTTTAATGTGCTTTGACAGATGGTTAATGTTTAAAAAAACTGAAATCAAGAATGCTTTCCATTTGCTGGGAAATGAAGGAGCAAAGGTTCAGAGGTGGAAATGTGTACAATATGACTAAGATACTATATAATAGACTTAAGCACATTCAATAACAAAATTTTATTGGAGGTCAAGTCTATGACTAAAAGATTGAAGTAAGTTCTAGGATACAGAGATTAGAGGTAAAAGGATAATAAAGATATGCTTGAAAATGCATTGTTAAAAATGTAGAGAAAGGAAGTCAGTTACCAGATATCCTATATTTATGAATAATCTGTATATATATATAATATAAAGTTATGTGTATATGTGAAATTCATGATCTAAGAATGCTAAAAAATTATAAAGCTGCATCAGCAGGGCCATATTTTCTGTTGGTGCTATTCTTAAAAATATTATGAATGTGTTTTCTCAGGAATTTAGAAGTGAATATATAAAACAATAGGAGCAACATATAAGATTATAATGACTAGGAATAAACAATAAAGGTAGCATACTGATATTTTTATTGAAATCAATATATAAACTGTATTGTACTACAAATCTATATCATGTAACTTAAAGTATGGGTTATAAATTCTGAATTATTTTTTTAGATTAGAAGCTAGTAAGGTATATTTCTGAAAGTTATATCTGTCTTCACAGTACTATTTACAGAGACTGAAGAATGTGGTCTTGGTATCTCTCTTTAAAAATTTATTTAAAGAAAATATATCGCATACTTGACACAATTGATCATAATACATTTGTTTCAGGAAGAACAAAGGCAAAGTTACTATTTTAAAAATTTAAAAAACTAATGAGATGGAAGAGAAAGAAAAGGTTCAGTAGCAAGTATATTTTTGAAAATCATTGACTCACCAGTTAACTCATTAAAGGCCTAGCAGAGGTCTAATAAGCATTTTTTTTCTTCATTTTTTATATGCTTTCATCATGGAAAGGCACAAAAGGCTTCTATTTACATAAAGTATAGCTATCAATATTATAACTAAAATTAAATAGACATTTAAAAGTTTTCTTTCAGAAAAATTATTTAGTATTGAGAAGCTGTCAAGCTCAATGTGGCAAATACACAATTCACAAAATTCTAATTTTTGCTCTAAAGCTTGAAAGCAGTTGACACTGAACTCAATCATTTATCTTTGCTTAGTCAATGTCTTCTTATTTTCCAGAAAATATTTTTCAAATTCATTTCTGAATACTATAGTCTTGACCTATCAAGTACAAATGGTGTTCCACAAAAATAGTAAGTTCAGTTGACATGGTGTTTTTTCTGAAGTGATTCCTAAAGAGAGACACTGATTCAGTCTGTAGATAATAAGCCCAAGCATATTTCCATTTCATCACACATAATATCAAGTTGATATATTCAAGAGTAGAGATTTTTAGTGTTACCTCTTTATTAAGTACTGATAGGTGAATTTAATATTTTATTTATTTTTTTAAACTTTATTGATTGGTTTTTGGGCCACACCCAGCATTTGCTCAGGGATTACACCTAGCTTTGCCTCAAAAATTGCTCCTGGCAGGCTTGGGGAACAACATGGGATGCTAGAATCAAACCGGGTCCCTCCAGGATCGCCCGCATGCAAGGCAAATGCCTTACCGCTGTGTTATCAGAATCTCTAGCCCTGAATTTAATCTTTTAAAACTTAGGTTAAAGTGTTATAGAATGCAAGTCGATAGGAAAATTTGATGTCACTGCCTTGTTTCATGCTGATATCAGAAGTTTTTCCTACTGTTACTTTTTGTATATTTAGTACAAGGGTCAACATAGTGAAAAGGCAAGCATTATTTTTTAACATTGTTATAAAAATCTTGAGGAAACTTTCATACTCTGGTACTATGCACTGAGAATTGCTATATTTTCATTTACCTTATGAATTTAAATGGATGATTTGTCAATTTTTCTTCATTATTGTACCAAAAAACTCCTCTACAAAGTTGCTTCTGTACAAAGCATAACAAAGTATGCATAACTCTGTGTTTCCCTTTAGGTGGGTGAGTTAGATGAAATATTTTAGTTCTAAGTGCTAGCTATTTGCAAGTTGAATCAATAAATGTCATGAAAATGTTTCATAATGTATCTATGATAGGAAGTCAAACATACTATAGTCTAATTTATTCTTTTAAAATATATCAATGATGTGATATGAATAAATATTAAATATATATTTAAAAAACTGATAGAGCATTATATATCATAGGTAATAAAATAAAACTATTAATGAAGCTGTTATATTGTACAAATAACTAAATGATTGCAATAAGATTTTTTATGTGGTGTGTTAAAAACAACTTTTAGTGTTGGATTGGCAATTTCTGTTTATCTCTCTTTGAAAATCGTAAAGTAATTTCTCCTCTATTATTATTTCACAAACTACAAATTCTATTTTTGTCATTTTTTATACATATTTGGAGAATTTTCTGCTATAAATGCTGTATCATAATCCCGGAAGTTAATGATGTATTGTGATGGCTTCTCAGTAAACTATGGGAACAGCCCTATTTGTTTAAACCCTGGTTTAACCTGATTATTAACAATTAAATTGTGTTTTCTTCTTACAATTAAAGTGTATTCAAATTTATTGGTCCCTTGCTCCACAGATTTATCTCAGTATGTGGTGTATTCAAACAGAATTTTGTATTTTTAATTAGGGGATTAGATGAGTAATTCTGAAGAGCCAAAAAAAATGTTAGACATCAGATTGCTTAACCATCTAATATACCTTAAGTGTGTGTCTACACTATGTCGTCGGAGCCATCTATCAGGCAGGCTTCTTTTTTCAAGCAGTATTTTAAAGAGTGGACATGTGCAGAAACTGTGAGCACAATTAGCGCCAAGCAGATAAATCCAGCTCTAATCCTGTTTACGGTCTGCATCAGACAGATGTGCCAAGATTGATTTAGACAAGCCCTAGGCTTACAGTAATATTTTTAAAAGTGCCATTCACCGTTCTATTTTTGTAAAACCTTTGCTAAATATTCTTAAGTGTTGTTGGTTTTACTTTGCTAGTTAACCACTGTAACCTACTTTAAGCAGTTTCTACTTTGCTCTCATGGTGACAGGGTAACCTGCCAGGAAGGTTATCTTTATTCCCTGTAATTAAATTGACTTTCCCCCTAAGAAAATACAACAATAGGAAGTGGGTGCCGAATTAAATAAATAGCATGATATCCAATAGACATATTCTTAAGTCCCTAGCAAGAACAGATGGTCCTAGTATCTTTAAAGTAATGTGAGAGCACAGTTACTATTCTGATACAAGTAGTTATAACCAATATGATACTAATGAACTGGAATATTGAAAATAGTAAACCACATGCCAGACAGAAAAATTATATATTATCTTCAAGCTTTTATTTATATATCCTTTAGAAAAGTATGAACTATTTCATGTTACACAGTTGTCAGTTTGTCAATTTATGAATTATTTGATTTTATACTTGTTAGCAGTTAATATATATTTTAAGATATTGCATATTAATTTATATTTGAATTACATGCACTGCAGAAAGTTCTTTATATTTGAAACTCCACTTTCAACATATCATGTACATGTGTCAGACTATATGTGGATACTTTATGTATAATTATAAAAATATTAGCTTTCTATTTGGCAGAGTTAGCTAATGTGGGGATTGAAGAAACTATTTTTTTCCTGCATTTATGCACCTATAAACAATTTAAAAAGCAGTATTTTTCTGATTCCTAGGGAAAGTAAAGTGAGTCTGAATCATATTTATTGGTCAATTTATTAGACAACTTGCAATATTCTCTCTCAATATACTTCTCTTTTATTCTCATCAGTTTTAGTTTCTTTGGAATAAAAGGAGGAACAATGACCTTTTCAGTTTTTCAGCTTATCCTGTCAGATGATTCCAGCTCCTGAAATTTACTGTGGTTAGCCTAGGGCTTTGCACCTAGAACCCAGAGGCACCTTTGGCCTTAGCTGTCTTTCAAAGCCAGGGACTCGGGGGTCTGCAGTCCCACAGAGCCCCACAGAGCCAGTTGGACCACTACTCTTGTCTTAACTTTAAAACTAAACAAAAATATATCACATTTGTTGACTGATCAAATAATAATTCTCAGCATTTAAATGGAAGTTCAGAGTTTTATTCCTGAAGACTATGTTCTGAATGAGAAAACAGTTTTCTTGTAAAACATCTTCACTTATATTAGGAAAGAGTTCTAGTCAAAATCCAAAGATTACCATTCTAGATAGGACTGGGAAGATTTACACATATCATGGATATAGTTAACAATGCAAAAGTGAATAAATACACCAGAAATTCAATGTAAGAGATTGGTAACTGGTTAAGATGCTGAAAATCAATGTTGGAGAACATTGGCCAATTGTTAGAAATTTGAAAACTCTTATTCACAAGTTAGTTATCCTTCTTTTCTTTTCAAGTGAATTATTTGCTCTAATCTGTAATTTCCTCTTAGTTTCTTTTCAAGGGGACTATTGTTATAAAAAAGCTAATTTGAATTTATAAACAGCTATGGGAAAAGAAGATTAAAAATCTGAGCAGGAAAGGCTGGAGAGATAGCATGGAGGTAAGGTGTTTGCCTTTCATGCAGAAGGACCATGGTTCAAATCCTGGCATCCCATATGGTGCCCTGTGCCTGCCAGGGGCAATTTCTGAACATGGAGCCAGGAGTAACCCCTGAGCACTGACAGGTGTGACCCAAAAACCAAAAAAAAAAATCTGAGCAGGAAAAGATAACTGCAGGAATATTTAGTAGTTTTAGATATGAGATCATCTATCTCCCATCTCTTTAAGGTCACTCACACTAATGTCTGATGCAATATAATACACAATTGACACATTTGTTGACCTGCTATTGTCCTAAGCATTATTCAGAGATAATAATGACATACTCCATCTTAAATTTGACTCAACTTATAAAATAAGTCCAGAGGGTCAATGACTTCAAAGAGCAGTTTTTACTCTGTCCAACATTATTGAGTGATTGTGAAAAAGATCACAAAATGCTCCAATTTAAATCTTGAATTTGTCCTCTACTAATGTGATCACACTCAAGTTTATAACTCTGCCCTGAGTTTTTTCTCTTTTCAGTAAAATAAGGTTTGGCTTATGGGTGTGAGGTTGAGAGGGGAAATGAGATAATACAAGGTACATGGCTGGCAGACAGTATATACTCATAAAACTATTTAAAGTTATGCTTTGTGGGGTCACACCTGGTAACTCAGGCATTATTCCTGGCTTTTCACTCAGGAAATACACCTGATAGTGCTCAGGGCAGACCATTTGGAATGCTGGCAATTGAAACTGGGCTGGCCACATGTAAGGCAAATACTATGCCCACTATACTCTCTATTCCCTAAATAGACTTTTTAAGGAAATATAATATTTTAAATATTAAAGCAATATGATCAATCTATTATAGGATAAAAAGGGACCAATCTCTGAAGATTAGTCACAAAATCTTTTATCAGAGAATAAAGATTTAAAATACACAAACTTAAACACATTCCCACCTTCTAATTTTCTAGATGTGCATTTGGAGATATTGCATGTACACATTATAAAAACTCATATATTGGGTATTTAATAAATACAGATAAAACAATGATGGAAGAAATTGTTGTTTTACTAGTAGAGGGAAGTATTCATCCAGAAGGTAGAGAGGGTGCTGAAAGGTGGTAAGATTTTATGCATAAAACCTTATCAGTAACAGTACTGTAAACCATAGTACAAAAGCTTACTGAATAGCTCCTCCCATAGAGGTAGACTGGTGAGTAGGAGGCACATGGAAGAAGAATTGGTGTTGAAGTAGAATTCTTGTAAAATGTTCATATTTTATTTTATTCTTATTTGTGTGTGGTTGAGTTATAAGCAGTTGTGCTCAGTGACTATTCATGACTGTTCAGAGACCATAAACAGTGCCATAGATCAAAGTGGACCAGTTACATACAAGTAGAACCTTAACTTCTATAATATCTTTCCGAGGCCCCAAAATACATATTTTAAAACATTTATCTTTCCCTCATTTAAAACAAATTATAAATACAATGCTAATTAAAGAAAGGGGATATTATGGAGGTAAATAAGAAGAAATTAATCTCATGTTTCCTACTTCCTATCTCTTTCAGCAGTGACCAATATGAAGAGCGCCCTTTTTCCATTTGGGTTGATTATTATTTTCCTCTTACTGGAAGGAGATCAAAAGCCTCAGATTACTTTGTAACTTGATTTTATTCCATTTATTCATACCTCTTAAGCTCTTTCTAGATTAGCATATGGAGATCAAATTAGTTCATTTCTGAGCAACAGAGGACAATAATAATTTAACCATTCTTCTATTGAAAAACAGGAATGTCATTTCAAATATTCCTATTATAACTACTATTGCAATTAACACTTTGAACTGTTTTGATACCCATTCCTGTCTTGTTCTCCAGTAGTTAGCATTTTGCATCCTCACCAGCAACTGAGCTTGGTCCCCTTTACCAGTGCCATCATTGAGCATTATTTTTGATCTTGTGCCAATCTAGAAGGCAAAAATGGTATCTTGTTGTTTTAATTTGCATTTCTTTGATTACTAATTAGGTTGAACTTTTTCCTATGTGCCTTGGTCAATTTGCATTTCTTCTTTTGTGAAATGCCTGCTTGGGTCTTTTATGTACTATTCTACTGTAGGGGTTCTTTTCTTGATTAAATAGACTATTTAACTATCATATGTTGTAAATATTTCTGCTCAGTTGACCTTTGCTTGTAACTTCTATTTATGAATCTTCAAAACTTCATAGGCAGTGAATAATTTTTATGTTATACATATTAATTTTGAATTATTTCCCTTTGCTGTCATTCTTAGGGCAGTCCTAACTCATGATTTTAAAATGTTATTTTAATAAACAATTAGTGTATATTATTTATATAGCTTCTTTTATTTTTTAAAAAATTAACCACTCCCAAATTACCTTTTACTAAAATTTTCTACTGAAGTTTAGAGACATAATCATTAGATTTATCTTACATACATATAAAATGTATATAAACATTTCTCTGAAATTGATTGATCTATTCCTATATGTTTTATTGCACATAGTTTTACAAACTGTTACATTTTATTGACATATAATCATTATTTTACTTTCAAAAATGTTCTGGGGACCAGAGAGATAGGACAGTGGAGAGGGTGCTTGCTTGCCTTTCATTCTGCTCACCCAGTTTTGATCTTATTATCCCTCAAGACCTTCCAGGAGTGAATCCTGGGTACAGAGTCATGAGTAAGCTTTGAGAACCATAACTCTATGTCTCTTCCCAAAAATATTTTTTCTTTGGGACAGAGAAATAATAAATGCTTATCTTACACACAGCCAAAACTGGTTCAATCCTTGGCACCATATATGGTCTTGACTATTGCCAGGAGAGTAATTCTTAAGTACAGAGGAAGGAGTTAACCTAGAATATTGACAAGCACATCCCA
This sequence comes from Suncus etruscus, assembly GCF_024139225.1. Lineage (NCBI taxonomy): Eukaryota > Metazoa > Chordata > Mammalia > Eulipotyphla > Soricidae > Suncus > Suncus etruscus. Next base: position 84,208,121 of record NC_064852.1, read on the forward strand.
AACACCACTCTCTCAAAAGATTTTCTTTATTAATATATTCTATAAACTAATGCAAATCATACATTCTCATATATCCAAGGAAATATCATAGTCTCATATCCAAGAAAATACCATTTTAATCTTAAATTGGAGAGATCCCTTTAGCAGTGCCCCAGAGCATGACTTCTTCTATCCCTGCTTGATAGTGCTAGCGGTATCAAGGTCGACTTTAACAGAGAGGCCTTGCAGTGATGGGGATTGAACTTTGGACCTTTGATATACAAGCCATTTGCTCCACCCATTTAAACTGTCTCTCCTGTTTCATACTACTGATACTATGTTTGAGATTGCATGATAGGTAATTGATAGTGAGAATGCTAGAAAAGAATATATGTAATCATAAAAATTTATGTCTATTCAATTATTTGCTTATATATTTTGAATCTTTCAAATAAATCTATATCAGTTTGTAAATGTATACCTTGAATTATAGTAGGGTTTCTCTTTATCTACTATGCCTTTTTCCTGGTATCCATATATTTGCAATGGGTCTACTTAGGTTTTGTTATTCTTTGTTATTAGGTTTCAAATTGTTTTATTTCTTGCAAATACATTGTTGTCATCTAAATTGTTGTAGTTTCAGATATCCCTCTCCTCATTCCACCAAGATCTTTTTACATTTTTATTTTCTTTACAGAGGGTAGAGGTTGGTTTTCCCATACTAGTTCGAAATAATGAGTGATAATAGAATGTTTTGCCCTATTTCCAGAAATTCTTATCGGTTTCACTACTAGATTATTTATTTTGACTATATTTTAGTAAATTTACATTTGAACATTATAATAGCTATATTAAAAGAATCATTGACTTATTGCTGTTAAAGTTAAATATATATGTGATAAAGAATTTTTACCTAATCTATAACATCAAATAAAGTGATAAAAGATCATATTATACCTTTTATTTTTTTTCTTATTTGTTTTCTATTTCACTATTTTCTTCTGTGGGGCTCCTGTTATATATTTGACAAAATAAAGTACTAATTTATAAAATATAAGATCATGCTCAATATCAAAATATCTAGCCTAGCAGATCTTTGCATCATATACAATATAGGACTAATTTTAGGAAGATTTACCTAACCAATTACATAATTGGAAATAAACAGGTAGTCAAATGCATATGTAGAAACAATGTTCTAGGAATAAATTGAAAAATAGAAATTAAGTAGACAAATGAAAAACAGATAAAAATATTTCAGCTATATATGGGTCCGGAGAGATAGCACAGTGGTAGGGCGTTTGCCTTATATGTAGGATGGTGGTTCAAATCCCGGCATCCCATATGATCCCCCAAGCCTGCCAGGAGCGATTTCTGAGCATAGAGCCAGGAGTAACCCATGAGGGTGCTGCCAGGTGTGATCCAAAAACCAAAAAAAAATTTTTTTAGATATATAAAACAGTAACAATCCTTATTTGGAAATTGAACTCTGAGCCCTTGAAAGTGACTGAGATGGCCAAAGGGAAATACATTCTAGACAGTGTTTTTCAACTGTGAGTCTCTTGATCATTACCATTTCAGAAATTTCCTTCTATTCTACAAAAATGCTATTGCTTCTTGGGTCTTGGGGAATGGCATAAAATGCTGTAGAGTGGGCCCGGAGAGATAGCACAGAGGTGTTTGCCTTGCAAGCAGCCGATCCAGGACCAAAGGTGGTTGGTTCAAATCCCGGTGTCCCGTATGGTCCCCGTGCCTGCCAGGAGCTATTTCTGAGCAGACAGCCAGGAAGCCAGGAGTAACCCCTGAGCACCACCGGATGTGGCCCAAAAACCAAAAAAAAAAAAAAAAAAAAAAAAAAAAGCTGTAGAGCATCCTTTTCATGTAGGATTACTGAAAGATAATGAGATAAATAAATAAAGATAATTGCTGGAAATAACACCTAAATATTCTGGGTGTGTTCCAAAAATAAAGACCTGCTCTTTAATACATGGCATGCCGAGCCCATGTGTTCATGCCTGGCTCATATGCACATAAGCAGCAAAAACTTTTTATTTGGCAGGACAAGCAACTGTCAGTAGATCTGTGGTTGAAAGTCACTGTTCTCTAGAATTTTCTTTGTTGTCTTTGTTGTCAGGGTCCTGATCTTTTTGTGGCACCAGGTCCTTGTGTAAAACTGTTTCTGGTGTAGCACCAGTGTAGCATCATTGGCTTTATCTGGATCAAGGGCATAAATCTCTACTAGTTTCTGTTCTCCCCTCCCCAGGCACACTGACTGGACTAGACACCCTGATGTCTGTGTTATCCACTCAGAAAGTAGCCTCTATGCATTTTTTAACACTCTTCTATCTAATAAAGAATGGCATTCCTCCATGTCTATTTTGCTGCACTTTTTGGTGGTCTTAGAGCTGATGTAACCACAGTCTCTTTGAGTTCTGTAATTGTTGGTGAGTCATTAAATATCTGCTGCTCATGGGAACAACACAAGGGATTGCTTTTATTATTTTGATCTCAGAATTATTTTTAAGTTTTATTTAGTTTTTATAATTGCATGGGCAATGGCTAGTGCATGCCTGGAGAGGCATGCAGTGAGGGAAATCAAACTCAGGGCTTGCACAAAGAAGGCTCTACCAAGCGAGCCATATCTCTGGTCCCAAATGAGAAGACTAGAGAAGGGAAAAAGTGGTGGGGGAAAAAAGAAGAATTTGGATGACAACAGGAGAAAGGCCCTTGTCTGCCACAATGGTGGTGTGGACAAATACATTTATGTCTAAAACAGAGCCTGCAACACTGCAAGTCAGACACTCAAACTATAATAAATAAACTTAAAAATATGCCTGTCGGGACCGGAGAGATAGCCTGGAGGCAAGGCATCTGCCTTCCAGGCAGGACAGTGGTTCGAGTCCCAGTATCCCGCATGGTTCCCCGTGCCTGTCAGGGGTGATTTCTGAGTGTAGAGCTAGGAGTAATCTCTGAGTGCTGCCGGGTGTGACCCAAAAACCAATAAAATAAAATAAAATAAAATATGCCTGCCAAGAATATAGGTTCCACTGGGAACAGTCTCAGTGGTCCTCAAACTATGGCTCGCGGGCCACATATTGTATTTGTATCTGTTTTGTTTCTTCATTGCAAAATAAGATATATGCAGTGTGCATAAGAATTCGTTCATAAGTTTTGTTTTTACTATAGTCAGATCTTCCAATGGTCTGAGGGACAGTGAACTGGCCCCCTGTTTAAAAAGTTTGAGGACCCCTGAAGAGGGAAGGTCACTCAGATGATAAGACTAGTTTTGGAACATTGTGTGCTGGAGATTTATTTTATAAATCACGTTTTTTTATTTTAAATACATATAATTAAAATAGACTAAGAATCAATTGAAATGGTTATTTACTACAACAAACATTTTATGACCTACTTGAAAATAACCACTCAAAGCTTTAAATAACCAAATAAAGTTTTATAAGTCTTATAAGTTTGTATGGATGTGATTCTATCTTTCTAATCAGCAGGAATTAATGTTTTGACTATTTCCATATAATCGTACTTCCTCTTTTGCATACATTTCACTTTATAAAGGTTGCACATTTATTTCTCTCTGTATTACCTCAAACTACCTGTCATTACATCACCACTTCAAAAACAGTGAAGGGCCAGGATAATTGCACAGGGGAAGGGGGAGCCTTTCAGGAGTATTCCTGAGTGCAGAGCCAGGAGTAATCCCAGAGCATTATTGGTGTGGCACACACACCCCCAATTTTTATTAAAAAAAAGTAAACTAGGGGCCGAAGAGATAGCATGGAGGTAAGGCATTTGCTTTGCACGGAGAAGGATGGTGGTTCGAATCCCGGCATCTTATATGGTCCCCTGAGCCTGCCAGGAGCGATTTCTGAGCGTGGAGCCAGGAGTAACCCTTGAGCGCCGCTGGGTGTGACCCACTCCCCCCAAAAAAAGTAAACTAGGGGGTCAGAGAGATAGCATAGTGGTAGGGAGTTTGCCTTGCATGCGGGAGATTGGGATGGACCCAGGTTAGATTTCTGGCATCACATATGGTCCCCCTAGTCTGCCAGGAGCGATTTCTGAGCACAGAGCCAGGAATAACCCCTAAGCGCCACCAGGTGTGTCCCCCCCCAAAAAAAATATAAAAGTAAATTATACTCTCCCATTACTTTCATTTTGTATTTATATTTTGAAATTATTTTTGAGGGGAGAGGCACACCTGGCAATGCTCAAGATCCTCCTCACTCTGTGCTAAGGGATCACTCCTGGTTGGCTTGGAGACATACGGGTAACTTGGACACATATGGGGATCAAACCCAGAATAGCCATGTGAAAGGCAAGTGCCCTACCTGCTTTACTATTGGTCTGATTTCTATTTTTGGAATTCTTAATGCATCAGTCAAATAATATCAGATTCTCAATGTCCTTGCTTTTGTTTACTAGGCATACTCTTTTTTTTTTTTACTTTATTACATTTTCTTTTTTTATTTGTTTTTATTAATATCTTTATTTAAACACCTTGATTACAAATATGATTGTAGTTGGGTTTTAGTCATATAAAAAACACTTCCCTTCGGGCCCGGAGAGATAGCACAGCGGTGTTTGCCCTGCAAACAGCCGATCCAGGACCAAAGGTGGTTGGTTCGAATCCCGGTGTCCCATATGGTCCCCCGTGCCTGCCAGGAGCTATTTCTGAGTAGACAGCCAGGAGTAACCCCTGAGCACTGCCGGGTGTGGCCCAAAAACCTAAAAAAAAAAAAAAAGGCTTCTGGAAGCACAAAGAAAGACGCTATTCTAGATGCCATCCTAGGTTCAGTGCAAAGACCAAGACCACCAACCACAGAAGATGGATTAAAATGGCACTGAGGTAAAAGAACCTCTAGATTCACAAAGACTGACTTCACCATAAGTCCCACCTCAGGATCTGTACAGATACTGAGACCTCTAAACACAGAGCTCTGATTGTATCACCCTGGACAGAGCAGAAGTCTTCCACACACCAAAAAAAAAAAAAAAAAAAAAAAAAAAAAACCACCACCGGGAGAGTAATGATCCTGAGCAAAGAGCTGATCCCATGACACTATACTCCAAGGACGGAGAAACCCCATATCGCATAGGGCAAGTGAATTCCTTTTCGAATGACCCCAATATTTACTGTGCCAGGGCAGGAGGGAAAAAAACAAAACTACAAAAAACACAAAACCTTGGACATTATATATATATATATATATATATATATATATATATCTTACCTTCATTTATTATCGTTATTATTATTTTTATTTACCTAGCTATTTTGGTCGATTTCTCTGTTTGGATGTGATTATTGAAATTGTTGTCCCCAATTATTCTTATTTTTTTTCTCTCTTCCTTTCTCTTCTTTCGTTTTGTGCTACGCCATGTTTCTTATTTCAAGACCACGGCGTGTTTTTTTTGTTTGTTTGTTTTTTATTTTTTTTTATTATTTTTTTAATCTGTTTTTTGTGGTGCCTATCGATATAACCGGAGTCCTCACTGGATATTTGACACTTCTTTTGGTACTGGTGGAGTGTTTCACCTTCTTGTTCTCATTCACTTCCCAAATCGATGATGAGAACCTCTAGAAGGATTCTGCCCATTTTCGGGGTATTAGACCCTTACCCCAGTTTATTTACTTTCTCTTTTTCAGGCAAAACCACGCAACTTGAACTAGCTAGCCCTGCCCCCACTTACAGGGGGAAATAAGGGAGGCATCAAGACCAAACTGATGCAAGACTACAAAGTAGTAGGTTAGATACAGAGGGGACCACATATTCTAGCCGCCCTGAGGGTGAGGGAAGAGGAAATGGGAGGTAGGACAAAAACGGAGGGTAGGGAGGACAATTTGGGGATGGGAAGCCCCCCTGATTTTATGTAAATATGTACCTAAAATATTATTGTCAACAATATGTAAGCCACTATGATCAAAATAAAAATTATATTAAAAAAATAAAATAAAGTTTAATTTTGAAAAAAAGAAAAATAAAACACTTCCCTTCACCAGTGCAATGTCCCAAATCTCCCTCCTCCCCATTCCCTCCCCCCCCCCCGCCTGTACTCTAGACAGACTTTTCACTTCTCTCATTCACATTGTTATGATAGTTCTCAGTGTAGTTATTTCTCTAAGTGTACTCACCACTCTCTGTGGTGAGCTTCATGCTAGGCATACTCTTTCACTTTTTATTCTATGCCTGGGAAACTTTCTTTCCTCAGATAATGAGGAACCATACATAGGATAATCAATAAAATTGCAAATGCAGTTTTTTCTTTATTATTACGTATACGTGTTTACTGTCTCCACTGTGATTTTGATTGAAATATTTAATTTCTATTTTAGATGATTCCAAACCTGATCTACTGTGCGATGAAGGAATTATTGAACTTAAAGACATATTCTCTGTCAAGTTGAAATGGCGGTGTTCTGCTCACCAGGAGAAAGGCAATACTTTATTAGGTATCACACTGTTCTTTTGTTTGAAAAAGGAGCAAAATAAATTAAAGGATTCTACACTTGATCTTGTTAATTTAAGTGAAGACTACTGTGATGTCTGGTTTAGACAGCTGAAACAACTTTTAGCAGGTAAGAAATAATTCTTATGGTAAACATTTTTTGTCTTTAATTTTTTTTATTTAAGCACCATGATTACAAAAATGATTATAGTTGGGTTTCAGAACACCCCCCTTCACCAGGTAAATTTTAATGTGTCTAGTTTCTTCAATCTGCATTAAACTACACATTATGTATTTATCAGTATATACATCCTTGAATGTATTAAAGTAGTTTACTTCAATGACAAGTTCAATTTTTTAATGCAAGTGTTGAATTGATATTCTGACATCAATTAAAATCGTGAATATTTTAAAAATAATATAGTTATTCCAAAATTAATTTGAGTATGGTGATATTATGAATTCATTCCTTTAAACAGTAATACAATTTTGTCTTTAATCAATTATTTCAGATATTACCAAAGCTAAATACTTGATCATATAAAATTTTACTACATTGTATAGTTACAGTATGTTAAATTATCTTTCACATGTTAAATCACATATTTTCCAGGAATAAATCCCACTTAATGATCATATATAATTTTTCAATGTATTAAATTTTGTTTTCCGATATTTATTGAGTCCTTTGCAGCAATATTCATGAAATATATTGATTTGCACTTTTTTGTTCTTGTATAATTAGAAATTAGTTAGGAATTAACTCTTAAATGACAGCTTCCATGAACTTTGAAATATGAAACAACACAGAATTAAATAAACTGAATAAAATAAACTGAATTAACAAAATGAATTAAATAATTCAGTTTACTTGAGAGCATTTTTAGAAGTATATTTATCTATTATAGTCTTTGTTAAACTTGTATCAGGATTTACTTTCCTTCCAGATACACACTGACAGCAAGTAAAATATATATGCTAAGTAGCTAGAGATGAACAGATTTTTGAAGATTTTTATGTTTTCTATTTCAGAGTAGACTTTTATTAAAAGACTCACATTAAAGTAGGATGCTTACATTTATATGTGTGTTTTAAAGGGGTGAATTATAAACTATATCCTCTGGTTACTTAACTGCTTCTTGTAAATATTAGGCCTCCTTAAAGGTCACAAAGAAGCTAATAAGCAAGCCTGGGGCGACTTACAAACAAGATGAGCTCATCTTCCACTGGAATAATCTTACAGCTCTCTGCGATTCCTGGCCACCTTCCTTCCCATTCATCTTGATCAATTTTTATTTTGTTTTTGCTTTGAGGCTACAACAGACAGTACTGAGGTTTAACTCCTGGTGGGGCTCAAGGGTTCATATAGGGTGCTGAATTACAAACCTGGGATTCAAATCCAGGTCAGCCATGTGCAGGGCAAAAAGTTTAAGTGAATGCAATTTAAATCTCCTAACCTGGGCATGTATTAATGAGACCTGAATGGTTTATAAAAAATTGGTCATTTGATTAGAAGAGGCAAAGTTCTTTATTGCAATAATGGTATGAGGAAATCTCTCAAGGGTCTTATGAGAGTTGACTAGTGATGTGAAAAGCAACATCCTCAATCAATCTCACCCATAAAGTCAAAATCAAGTAAGCAGAGGATATTACAATAAATTTTAATTTTGTGAAAGCAATTTTAAAGGAGTAAAAGACTTGCCTAGAAAAGAAAAACAAACACTAGTTTTTCAGCTCTGTTCAGTGATTGATGTTTGTCTCCCTGTGAACTTGCTTAAATTACAGGCAAATACTTTTTATTGGAAAATGAATAAACCACATAGCCTTTAGATCATCATTATTGAGAAACATCATTTCTAGTAACCTGATTAAGAGATGAAAGCAGTAAAATACATGGTATTGTATTCTTTGTCATGGTCTTGGTTGAGAAAAAGCAAATAGATTGACTTTTGGAGTCAATCAATGAAATAAACAAGTAAAATAATCCTTTAACAATGAAGGAGATAGTTTGAATGATGCCTCATTTTTGTTCTTACTTGAACTTGGTAAATCCTATAGAAATAGCCAATTCTTCCCACCTGCATACTCCACAGGGCAGAACAGTGGATTTACCTATACAGAGGCAAATGGTAGCAGCTCCAAAGCTTTCCAATAGACATTCCATTCCATTCCATTCACACCTTCATTTTAATGTTACACTCTTTTTTGTTTTGTTTTTGAGCCACACCCAGTGATGCTCAGGGGTTACTCCTGGCTATGCGCTCAGAAGTCACTCCTGGCTTGGGGGACCATATGGGATGATCGAACCGCGGTCCGTCCTAGGCTAGCGCCACTGCTCCAGCCCCTTAATGTTACACTCTAAACTTTCAAATCTACAGAATGCTGGTTTGAGAGTTATATACAAGTTTTATTTAGTTATATATTTTTGGGCTAATTCTGAAGGGACCAGAACATGTCTTTCGTGAAGTTTCTGGACTATAGTGATCACTCATTTCTTTTTTCTGATATTGTTGGAGTTAAATCTGCGTGTCACATATACACTGTCACTATTCTGTGCTACACTGAAGAATCAGATTTGACAGACTATGCTTGTTCCTAAGCTTCCAAGATTGATGTTAAGAAGAACTTTATGTTAGAAGCAAATTTGAACTTAATGAAAAGAAAGTTTGTATTACAAACTTTTGGCTTATGCTTAGTGGGCACCACTATTTTTATCCCACAAACCTCACTTTTTAACTAATTTTATGTATAAATCAGTAGACTAAAATAAGCTTTTCAGTGATTTTTTAATATTACCTTTAATAAGCAAGCTGATATTTTAATTAAATTTAAAGAAAATGCATCACATACTTGACATAACTGATCATAATACACTTGTTTCAGGAAGACCAAAAGCAAAGTTATTAAAAAATAGAAAATTGAAAGTAAAACAAAAGATATGAAAAAGAAAGGAAGAAAAAGTTTAGTAGTGAGTATATTTTTGAAAATTACTGAATCACCAATGAACTCATTAAAATACTAGTAGAGGTTTAGTTATCTCTTGTTTTTCTTTAAAGATGAATTAAGGAAATACTGTAAAAATGGTGTGAGAGTGGCAATTGTTGTTGTTTGCATAGACCAAGAAAATATAGGGGAAATATAAATAAAAAGCCTTGGCCTAAATACAAGGAGACCTTACCCCTGAAGTTTTCTGGCATAAGACCAACTCTGGGCTCCAGGCATACTAGGTTGTTCAAGCCCTAAGTCATTCTCTATGGTCCCAGTAAAAATTTTTTCGCACAATCACTGTTGTTGTCAGGTTTCTGTAGTTAAAGATCCCGGTTTCTGCGCATATCCTACATTGAAGTCAGGATGATGTGGAGCATCCTCTTAGTTTCACCTCACCATTAGAGGGCAATGCAGAGAGCCCTGCCCTTAAAGCAGGTTGTTGTTGCTAAGTCATCTGGTTGTTAAGAGAACCCTCTTTGAAGTAAGTCAATGCCAGGGCAGTGGTAAGGTTTTACCTGGTAGAAGTTTGCTTCCTGGTGATGTTATAGACAACTGTGGTTGTTTCCGTAGATGGTACCATTAATTCAAGAGAATACCCATTCCTCTGAGGCCTGAGCCAAGTCATTACGACAATGTTCAGGGTGTAAGGCATTACAGATTTGTGTGGTCCTATCTCTATTAAATAAGAATTTGTTTGCATATGTAATATTTTCCCATTTTAATGAGCCTATGCAAAAGAGGAACAATGCCACAAGATATTATTAGTGCATATGGGGCCAAAGGAACATGTCCAAGAATCCTCTTAACTTGGTTCTCATATAAACTCTAAACAGACTCTTCTCTTCTACCAGAATTTCTTATTGAGCAGATCACAAAGAGAAAAAAAGAAAAGAAAACAATGGGGAAATTGTCACTGTATAAGAGGATTTCAATAAGGGTTAAAGTAAGGGAATACATCTAAGATATTCCAAAAAAATATGCCCCTTTTATGTCTTCAGAAATAGCTGGAGTGTGTTAAATCCGGGACATCACTTTGGTCTGTGATTTGGCCTTGTAGGGTCTGTAAAACAGCTCCCAGCAGTACCATATCAGGAAATGTCCTTGAGCAGGGACTTCTCTGAAACCGAGTCTGATAGCAAGCAAAGGTCCACAGTGAAGAGAGATGGAGGAAAGGAGACCACTGAGAGTAGATCAATAGCAACAAAGTATTGGTTCTTCTCAGGCTGAGTACCTATCTTTTCACTTTGGGAGCTGATTGGCAGCTGTTTTGAGTGGGGCTAATGCTCTGCTTCGCCAGGAGTCAAAAACTGAGGGTAAAGAGGGTTAAATGTGGGGTAATAGCAGGTAGGGTGAGGGAGTAAAGGACTAGAAATGAGCTTGTAAGGTGGTGAGTCAAGGTGGGAAGTACTGTATACAACATAGACATTCTGTATATTGCAAACATACATTAAGCTCTATGATACCCTATTAAAATATCTATAATTACAGTTTTGAGAATGAAGACTGATGGGAAGGAAAATTGCTGGCGACTTCCCCAAGTCCATCCCTCTTGTGCAGGGTGGGAATTGGGGAAGACCTGGGGTCCCCTTTAAATTCCTCCCCAGCACCCACCTCACTGGTCCCCTGGGTGGGCACTCAGGGATAGCCCTGGAGACCAGGAGGAAGGAAAGAGAAGACTGTTGGGGGCAGCCCAAGCCCCAGAGACTTCCCTAACTTGGTAAAATGGCCTCCAGCATGGAGCCTTTCCGCTCCCCATGCTGGCAAAGGCTTCTGGCTTCCAGAACAAGAAAGAATTTGGTGTTGAACTGGAAGCCGAAAGTTCGTCCAGCAAGCTGATTTTTATTTTTTTAATGTCAGACTTTTGTTTTTTCCTATAAGAAAAACATGAAGAAGACATTAAAATTTCATCCAGTTGGTATTTTAGTCTAATTAGGCTATTGCTAATTTAAATATATTTGTATATTTAGTTAATTTTAAATGTGCATATTTATATTTTGAGCTAGATCAATGAATAAGATATGATGGATTCTGAGAGGAAAAGGGCAGTATTAGGAAGAAGAAACTCAAATATTTGAAGTTTTAAACCTAATAGACTAAAAATGACATCAGTGGATTTATAAACATAAAAAGAGAATTTTAGAGTTATATATATTTTTATTTGAAAATAAGTTAAGACATTCCTTTTTTAGCCCAATTTAGCACTGCATTTAAAAATGCAAATAGAAAAGTCACCATGATATTTTACTAATAAACAACATAGATTAATTCATTTAGTACATGTTTTATTTCAAGAACTGTGCTAAGGGTCTGGAGAGATAGCATGGAGGTAGGGCGTTTGCCTTGCATGCAGAAGGATAGTAGTTAGAATCCCTGCATCCTATATGGTCCCTTGAGTCTGCCAGGAGCGATTTCTGAGCATAGAGCCAGGAGTAACCCCTGAGCACTGTCGGGTGTGACCAAAAAAATCAAACAAACAAAAAAAGAACTGTGTTAAATGCTCAAAGTACAGCAAATGAATCTAATGTGATCCTTTGTACAATACAGACAAAATATATAACTGTGCTAAAGGTTAAAATAAATTAATTAATAGAAATTATACATCTGGTTATTGATTTATAATTAAGAGTTTTAAAATATAATTTAAGCTTGAGATGTAACTACTGATAAGTCAAATAGTCATTGTAGTGAAAATCACTTAATGCTCTTAGTTTTCTTTTAAAAATAAGTGTGATACAAAGCTAAACGTGCACAATTTTTATATATAATAAGCATATATATATAAAAGATGTTTGTTTTTTTATTAACTAGGTTTTGATTCTGTTTCTGCCTAACTTAAAATGTCCTAGAAATGGTGAATTCCTGGGGAATCTCGGTGCTAAATGAACCTTTTTAAACAGAAATTGCAATCTGCACCTGTTTAGAGAATCTTCACTGGCATTGTGATAAGTACTTCACTCAGGAGGACAAAACCAAGTACTGCTAAGGGGTTATGAAGGGCCACTCAGAAATGAAAGATTTTACAGGAGCTGAATTGGTTGATACAAAGTAAGAGCAAGTCAGAAGGCTTAGTGGAAGGCTGAGAAAATGATATAAAAGATTTAAAACAAAACCCAAACCAAACTCTACAGCCCTTTTCCCAGGCAACACATTAAATAGTTATGTCAACAGATAACAGTAATACCAGGACACTGGTTGGAAGGAAAGAAATTTTGCTGTAGATATATTATCAGCTTTCAATTTATTTAGCAGTCTGTGGTAGACAGCAGATCAGCATTTGAAAAGGAGTATATGTAGACCTGCAAGAGAGTTATGATCAGGATAGTTGATAGATGCAAAGCAGGGTTGAAAGCAAAAGGCAGAGGACTAAATACAGAATCTTGGGAGGTAAACATACTAAAACTGGCAATATTAGCAGAGAAGATAAAAGCCAGAATTTAAAAATAGATTAGTCATGAAGGGGAGAAAAAGGAAAAATAGGAGGCAAAGGAGGGGGAAGAGCAGGAAGAAGAAGAGGAAGAAGAGAAATACCGGCCCCACCATGGGGCCACTGTTATTTGTTATTATTTTGGTTATAACTAATTTCTTTAATTGAATAACCATAGACACAGAGTGAAGTTAATCATAATTTAGTTGTAGTCATACAATGTGTAATACCCACCATTGTTTCCTTCTCTTTCTCTCACTCGCTCCCTTTATTTCTTTTTTGATACTGTGATTTGCAAAATTATTACTGAAGGGGTACCATGAATATTACTTTATCTGTTTTCAGCATACAGTTCTTGCCCAGAATGACCATTTCCAACTATCTTCAGTCTGATAGTTGTAGCTGTCAGGTTTCTGTAGTTACAGATAGTTATAGATCCTGATTTCTGTACAGGTCCTGTGTTGAAGACTGGGCGGTGTGTTGTGTCTTCTGGTTCCGTCTCTCCATCAGTTAAAATTGCAGAGAATCCTACCCTAAAAGCAGACTATTGCTGTTGCCTGGTTGTCAGGGTAATATAAGAACTGTTTTTGGAGTAAGTCAGTGCGTGGTGGTAGTAGGGCTTTCCTCGGTAGAATTTATGTTCCTGATGTTGGTGTGGGAAACCGTGTGTGTTTCCATAAGTGGAATCCTCAGTTCAGTAAGTGATAGTCAGTATCGAATTATGTTATTTATATTTTAATTTTAAAATTCAATACTATTTGGGGCCAAAGGAATAGTACATTTGGGTAAGAAAGCTTGCTTACAGCTGACCTGGATTCTACTCTGAGCACCCCATATGGCCTTCTGATCCCAGGAAGAGTGATTTTAAGTGCAGAGCCAAAGTCAACCTGAGCACAGTCAGGTGTGCTCCAACGGCATAAATCCAACCCCATTTGAAATAGTCTGCCCAGCAAAAGTGATGGCTGCTTACTAGAGTGGTTTTAAATTGGGCTGTGTGGAGACTTACTTCATCACGTGGAATTTATTCAGATTTGATCATCTGATTCTGACATTCCTAATAATTTAATTCATTAGTGTGATTCAATCTGTCATGCCAGACCAGTCACATAGACTTCATAATGTGTTTAAGTCTCCAATATATATATATATATATATACTCAAGTGGCAGCCACACATTTCAAACTCTCAGATTGTCCATGTGATTTTATTCTTATCTATAAAAATTACTTATTAAATGTACTTAAGTATATTTTTCTCTTGTATTATACTATATGTCTTACAAACCTATTTAAAATAATCCAAATATATTTTATTAAAAACTAAATTGTGAAGCCAGAGCAATAGCACAGTAGGTAGGGCAGTTGCCTTACATGTAGCTAACCAGGCTCAATCCCTGGCATCCTAGATGGTCCGTGGAGCCTGCCAGGAGGGGTTTCTGAGCACAGAGCCAGGAGTAACTACTGAGCACTGCCAGATGTAGCCCAAAACAAACAAAACTAAAATTGAGTTGAAAATAGGTTCATGTTATACTGTTTTTTAAGATAAGCACAGAAATGCAATGGAATTAGACTAGTTTCCATTTGATTTTTATAAGCAGTAATATTGCTCATCAATATAATTTAAAAGCTTTTAAATCTTTTGAAGTCAAATGTCAAACTTGTAACTGAAAATGTAAAAAAAAACATTGTTACCAAGAAAAATTTGCTTAATAAAAAATAGAAACCTATAAAATTATAGTTTGGCATTTGCTACACAGTACAGCAATTAGATATGTGAAAAATCAGCATGTGCAAGAATGTGCAGGTATAAAAAATTAATATAATAATATTAATATACTATTAATATTAATATTAATATACCACAAAAGTATATACATAAATATTAATCACATGAAATTAATCAAGCAGAAATCATTTAAATAAAGTAACAGAGGAGCCGGAGCTGTGGTGCTAGAGGTAAGGCGTCTGCCTTACAAGCACTAGCTTAGGACGAGCCACAGTTCGATCCCCGGCATCCCAAATGATCCACCGAGCCAGGAGCAATTTCTGAGCACATAGCCAGGAGTAACCCCTGAGCATCAACAGGTGTGGCCCCCAAAAACAAACAAACAAACAAACTAACAGTCTTGGTAAGAGTTATGTTTGAATTTTATTTAAAATATTAATCACTTTTAGGACATAAATTCTAGAGTTTGGGAATTCTGGGATTTTGGTGAACTATGTTCTAATAGAAATACATTTGTGTTTCCTTCAGAAGCCTGTTCAGTAATTCTAACAAATTGCAAGGACTAGGGACCTCACATGTTGAAAATTTTACCAAGTTTGATTTAATGAACACATGTAGAACTCTGCACTACTCACTTAGGAAGAGTGCATTTCAGGCAATAATTACAGGTGGCATAACATTCTATATTTCTATTATGTTAAATATTCAAAAGATTAACAATATCTATTTCTGAGTCATGTAAGGTTATCTTGAATTTTCCTAGTTATTACCTTGGGACAGGTTCATAAGCCTGGTAAAATAGCTTGCCAAGGTTTTTTTTTTTTTTTTTTTTGTCTCTTTCTGTATTCACATCAGCTTTAATCCATAGCCACTTTTCTTTCTGCTGAAGGCAAACTAGAATGAGCTCTTCAGAACTATTAATAGTGTTTATACTTGCATGACTGACAAGCCCTTTACCCAAGTATTTCTTTTTAGCCTATGTAGCATTTCTATCCTAAGGGAGGGATATCTTTTTGCTTATAATTGCTTATAATTATGTTTAAAAAACTACTAATTGCTATTTTAGAGAAGAAAATTATATTCCTACTCCAATAATTGCTGTAATGACTTGAGGACAAGGGTCAAGTGCTATAGTTTTTCTCTAGTTATATTTGATATGTTTCTAATGCTTTTGCTAGAAAAACTCCTTTTGACCAACTATAACAGAAATTTCCTCTCTGGGGAAAATTTGGTGTGCTCTGTTAGATCTTGTATGCTTATATACTAAATTCTAAATAAGAATTTTCCTAAATATTTCTAGTTAAGTATTGAATTAATTAGCAATGCCATTAGATATTTATCCCATTATTGAATTTTGGAAAAATTATTTAAAAATTGTAAATTTAATAGCTATCATTTATTAAACATTTCTGATGTGACAGACACTTTTGTAAGCAACTAAGAGTTCTTTGCTTTGGTACCAGAGAAATAGCATAGGGATTAAAGTGCCAGCCATTGCAGGGAGTTAACTCTGTTTTGTTGTAGCCAATCCTGGTTTGTTTCCTGCTACCACTTATGGCCTCATAAGCACTACCAAGAGCCATCCCACACCAGAGTAAACCCTAAACAATACAGGGGGTAACCCCAAAATGAAACAAAACAAAAGCCCCCAAATTCATAATTTAATTAAATCAATTTAGTTAAATCCTCATGATAGTATAAAATAAATACATGAAAAGAGGAATATAACTATATGCAATGCAAGGTTTAAGAATCATAGGAAAACATGATTTAATAGAATATAGTTAAGTAAATATTATCTCAATCATCTCTTAATTTATGTCTTGATTTATGCATAATATCATTAAGGCTAAAATACTTTAAATAAAAGAATTGTCAGCCTGATGTTATCTGTCTAGTTATAATTAATAGTTATGATTAATTTTGAAAATTAATCCCTAACCCATGAGCTATTGCTTTACCAGGTATGTTATACCGATATCATTTTTAGTACATTATATTTATGATTTATTCTCTACTTTTGAAATAAAACCTTGAAACATTTCTTGTCAGAAGGGAATTTCAGGAGCCAGAGATATAGCACAGCAGTAGGGCATTTGTCTTGCAAGCAGCTGAACGGCGGTTCAAATCCTGGCATCCCAGATGGGCCCCAGTCCCTGCCACGAGCAATTTCTGAGTGCAGAGCCAAGAGTAACCCTGAGTACTGCCGGGTGTGACCCCCCCACCAAAAAAAAGGGAATTTTATTTTTTTCTTTATTACTGATTCAGAACTTAAAATTTCGAGTTTCTGAAGGCTAACCTTCTAAAGAAAAATATTAAATTAATGACAAATTGGAAATTTTTATGAAATTGCTAGGAAAAGGAGAAATAACTTTACAGACAGTGGATTTTTCCAAATACACAATGTGTCTTAATATACAAATAGGCAACACTTACTAATAAAAATTCCATAAAATATATTCAAAATATAGATCTCTATAATAAAAAAATGTACCATTAATAACATAGTCAGAAATAAATCACATCCTTAACTTAAACACGTGGTTATAAAATGTTCAGTTTGGTCTTCAGTTATACAAAGTACACCATCCTTCACCAGTGCACCCTTCCTGCCATCAATGTCCCTCATTTCCCTTCCAGCCTTCAGCCCCTCCTGTTGCTAGGGCAGGCAATTTACCTCTTTTTTTGTTTTGTTTTGTTTTGGTTTTGGTTTTGGGTCACACCCGGCAACGCTCAGGGGTTACTTCTGGCTCTATGCTCAGAAATCACTCCTGGCAGACTCAGGGGACCATATGGGATGCCGGAATTTGAACCACCGACCTTCTGCGTGCAATGCAAAGGCTTTATCTCCATGCTATCTCTCCAGCCCTCAATTTATCTCTTTCTCTCTCCCTTTTGACACTGTGATCTGCATTATTGTCAATAAAGAGGTGCCTTGTGTGTCACATTCTCCCCTTTCAGCATCAAGTTCTTATCTAGAGCAATCAGTATTTCAAACTTAGCACAACCTGGTAATTGAGGTTTGTCAAATGAAAGAATGAATTGTATATTCACTCTGAAAGAGATGGCACACAGTTCCTTTTAATATTCAGTTCTGAAACTGATTGCCAGATTTTACATTTAGCAGAGTTTTCTCCGCAAATCTTAAATGCTGTAAGCCTACAGTAGATATTAAAATTTGGGCCACTCATTCGATGAGAGTATAATGAAATGTCGTTGAACAATTTTTCCCCTGAAAGAAATGAAGTAAGAAGTAATAAAGAGACATTCTCACAGTATGCACAAGTAGAAAATAGAAAATATTGGCTATTAAGTGACAAATCATTATTAAGCCTCCTGGCATTCATTAGGCTTCATTAATGATAATGACATAGTATTTATATAAATACAACATATAACTTCAGGAAATTTATTAGAATTAAATTTTTTACATTATTTTTTACTCAATCTCTATGAAATACAGTGTTAAAAAGTTGTTCATGATTGAGTTGCAGTCAGGCATTGTGTGAGCACCCATCACTTCAGTTGTGCTCACTTCCCTCCAACAATGTTCCCAGTTCCCCCCAAAATCCCCACCTCAGCAAGTTGATGGAAGACACTTAGCTTATTTTTTCTATTTTCCTTCTAGGTACTTTGGTTTCTAATACTATTACTGAAAGAGTATCATGAATATCACTTTGTCTCCTTTCAGCACCCAGTTCTTGTCCAGAGAGGTCCTCTCTCACTACCATTGCTATAAAGACCCCTTCTCTTTCCTAAGTGTCCTCCTCCTATATGGCAAGCTTTCTACTAAGGACCAGTTCTACTATTTTTTATTTCTATTGTCTTTGGGTATAATTCTTATATATCCCATAAATGAGTGTGATCATTTTATATTTGTTTCTCTTTCTCTCTGTTTCATCTCACTCAGCATGATATTCCCCATGTCCATTCATATATATCAGCAAATTTCATGACTTCATTTTTTCCTAATGGTTGCATAATATTCTATTGTGTAGTTGTATCATAGCTTTTTTATGTAATGCTCATCTGTTCTTGAGCACTTGGGTTATTTTTCAGGTTCTAAGTATTATGAATATTTCTGCAATGAACATAGGAGCATAGATACCTTTTCTGCATCATATTTTTCAGCTTTTAGGGTATATTTCCAGGAGCAGAATTCCATTCCCAGAATGGAAGCTCAATTTCTACTTTTTTATTGAGGTAGCTTCATATTTTTTATGCAAAAAGGTTGGACCAGTGAACATTCCCACCAGCGATAAATAATGGTCCCTAACTCCTCAACTCCATTCCAATACTAGTTGTTCTTTATTATGAATGCCGTTCTCATTGGTATGAAATCATATCTCATTGTTCTGATTTGCATTTCCCTGTTGATTAATGATATAAACATTTCTTGGTTTTCCTTTTGGTCACTTGGATTTCTTTGAGAATGTTTCTATTCAACAACTCTTCCCAATTTTTATGGGTTTGAATTTTTTTCTTATAAAGTTTTAATAGTGCTTTATATTTTGGATATTAATCTTTATCAGGTAAGTGGGCATATAATTTCTCCCAGTCTGTAACCTGTGATTATTTCTTTTGAGGTGCAGAACCTTCTAAATTCAATGTAGTTCAATTTATTTATGTTTGCCTCCACTTGCTTAATGGCATTTTAATAATTTGCTATACTTTTATTTGACTTTTTGTTGCTGTTTGAGATAATTTTTCTATACATATGTATATTGCAGTGAATACATGCATTAAAATTTTTCAAATAAATACTACCTCCTTATCATTATTAAAAAAAAGTCGATGTTGGGACCGGAGAGATAGCATGGAGGTAAAGCCTTTGCCTCGCATGCAGAAGGACAGTGGTTCAAATCCAGGCATCCCATATGGTTCCCACAGCCTGTCAGGAGCGATTTCTGAGCATAGAGCTAGGAGTAATCCCTGAACACTGCCGGGTGTGACCCAAAAACCCAACCCCCCAAAAATAAATAAATAAATATAAATACATAAATAAATAACAAATTAAAAAGTCGATGTATTTTAAAATATATTTTTTTGATTCTTCCTTGTATCCATACTAGTTGTTCTGTGAAGGGAGATGAGCAGTTTTTGTGGGAGCAATTGCTCAGATTCTTGGTCCTTCACTGCACGTGATAACAGACTATTTTTTCTGGTACTTCAGTGCATTCCCACAAAGTGAGTGACAGATTTTTTAACTTCCAACTAGTTGAGATGCCCCTTAGTCGTTTGTTTATCCATTGAGTTCAAAGTCTGTGGCAGCCAACAAATCCTTTGCAAAATTAAACCACACAACAAAACTTTCTCTAGGGGCCGGGCGGTGGCGCTAAAGGTAAGGTGCCTGCCTTGCCTGCGCTAGCCTTGGACGGACTGCGGTTCGATCCCCTGGTGTCCCATATGGTCCCCCAAGCCAGGAGCAACTTCTGAGCACATAGCCAGGAGTAACCCCTGAGCGTTACTGGGTGTGGCCCAAAAACCAAAAAAAAAAAAAAAAAAAAAAAACTTTCTCAAGTTTGATAGTACTTTGTTGTTGTTATTGTTGTTGTTCTTAGCGCTAGGTTTACTTCTGGTTCTGTGCACAGGAATTACTCACGTGCTGTTCAGGGAACAACATGTGGTTGCCAGAAATTGAAACATAGTAGACTAGATACAAAGTATGCAACTTAACTTCCTTAGTATCATTCTGACCTATGGTAGCACTTCTTTTACTTCTAATGGAACATGTGAGTGTTGCTTGCATAGGTAAGTTAAGATCATAAGCTCTTATGAACTCATATTTTTCAAGTATTTTTGTTGGGTTTTCATCAATGGTGCTTAGTAAATGATTTTTACATATGCTTGCCAATATCTAGGCAATAAAAGTTGTGTGCTGATTATATTACTTCTCTAATATGTGGTATATATTTAGTGCCTTTTAACATAAACCAACTCATACAGTCTTTACCACAATACTTTTGGGTCAATATTTTTAATTATTAAAAATAAAAATTATTTTTAAATAATTTCCAGTTATCCCAAACAATGTATTAAAAGCTATATTTGCACCAGAGTTTTATGATAACTTGCCAACTTAATTTCTATATGTTCTTGGGTTTATTTTAGAAAGGTTTTGTTTTATTAAATTGTCACAGTTTTGCTTAAGGAAGCTTAGTACTGTTTTTAAGCACAAGATCCTCTTACAAATTTTTTGTTTTCTATTTTTTATATTTTATATTTTCTTTCATATTTTTCTCTGTTTTTACTGAGAGCTCTTTACATTTATAAATAAACTCAAAGAACTTCTATCTTAGGCCAGAAGTTGTGTAATGAAATTTGGTTTCAAGCAGCTCTCATAATTTAAAGTGAAAATTTCAAAGTAAAAATCAATTTGATGGAGAACATCCTTTGAAATTCTTTCAATTTTTTTATATGTTGAAGGGTTACACACAATCATTTTCTTGTATAGTAGATGCAGTGTTAATTTACTTTTATAGAAATATAAGTCTTCTAAGCCTTCTAAGTCCATATATTCATTTTATCCTAGATTTTATTTTTAGTAAGACCCAGTTCAATCAATTTAATTAGAACTCCAAACCTTATTTGATAACCCTCTATAGAGGGCAGGATTTTAATCTGCTAACATTCCAATCACTTTGTTACAATGATCATTATCTCACTGAATTTCCTTCAGCTAGAATGCTGTCTCTGTGAGTTATCTAAAATACTCCTTATTCCTATTATTTCTTTTATTAATCTTCCACTTACAAACCTACACCTGCTCATTGGCTCTATCTTCCTAATTGCTTTCTTATATTTCTGAATTGAACCTAAGTCTCTACTGAGGTCTCTTTCCTCCTAAATTCTGCATAATTTCTGTTCATTCTATTTTAACTACTGTGTAGCTCAATTTTTTCTTTGGTAACATATGTTTAGTACATAAAAATTTTTGACTTTATATTGAACATGTCCTTGAAAAACTAGAGTATTATTTTGTTAGCTTAAAAGTTCTTAAAAGTCATACTAATTACTTACATGTGATTTAGAAGATACTTTATGAAAATCTTTATTATGCGCAAAAATCATCAAATGAAAACATGTTTTTGAGATGATTCTGTATTATTTTACAATGTCATAGTTTGTGAAAGATTAAATATGTAATTTTTTCACCAAATTCTAAAATGCTTTTTTGTTTGTTTTTTGTTTGTTTGTTTGTTTTAGCTTTTGGGCCACATTCAGTTATGCTTAGGGCTTACTCCTGGCTATGCATTCAGAAATTGCTCCTGGCTTGGGGAACCATCTGGGAAGCTGGGATATTGAACCGTGGTCCATCTTAGGCTAGCACGGGCAAGGCAGATGCCTTACCACTTGTGCCACTGCTCTGGCCCCGAGATTCTAAAATGTTTTATAAATATATTTATTTTATTTTCTGATATAATAGAGGAATTATTTTCATAATATTTGAGGAGCATCATCAAATGATACTCTTCTTATTCTATACTTACATTTTTTACTAAAAATAGGGAAATTTTCATTTATATTAATTTTTTGTCTCCTCACTGGTCATTTCGGCTAATGTTTTGTACTTGGGGCTTCTGTCTCTTAAGTCTTGAGACATCTGTGTAGGCAGCTGTTTGACTTTTAGACTTTTCTTTTATCAAATTAAGTTTGTACTTACAATTTGTACTAATTAAATGCTAATTACTGTTTTTGTTTGTTTTTGGTTTCGGATTTTGGGCCACACCTGGTGATGCTCAGAGGTTACTCCAGGCTATGCACTCAGAAATTGTTCCTGGCTTGGTGGCCTATATGGGATGCCAGGGATCGAACCCAGGTCTTTCCTCTCTGTCAGGCGTGTGCTAGTCGACTTATGGTATTGCTCTGGCCCCTAAATGCTAATTACTTTTAACTAGCTGATCAAGTTGTAAGAAAAGAAGTAAAATCTTTTCTAAAGTAACTGTATTTTTTTTTCAAATTGGAAAGATAATTGGTGAAAACATAGTATCATACCATATACAAATAGTGAATACTCGATTTCTTCCTGTCTGATCTGGATGCTCTTAATATATTTCTCTTGCCTAATTGCTATAGCAAGTACTTCCTATACTATATTGGATATAGTGATATCTCATTTTGTTTTAACTTGCATTTCCTGCTGATTAATAGTATATAAAGCATTATTTTTTTAGTTTATTTTTTGTGGGGGGTGCACTCAGTGACGCTCAGGGGTTACTTCTGGCTATGTGCTCAGAAATCGCTCCTGGCTTGGGACCATATGGAATACCTGGGGATCAAACCAGGGTCCCGTCCTAGGCTAGCACCAGCAAGGCAGACACCATGCCACCACTCTGGCACTTAGAGCATTATTTTTTGTATACATTTTACCCACTTGTATTTCTTCTTTGAGAAAGTTTTTGTTCATATTTATCCCTAATTTTTGATGGAGTTGGATGGCTCTTTTATTTTTTTTTTCAAATAAAGCTTTACCAGTGTTTTATGTATCTTGGATAATAACCCTTTGTAGAATGAACAGTGAGCAAATAATTTCTCCTAGGCTGTCTTTGTATTCTGGTCATTATTTTCTTGTAGGTATAGAATCTTCATAATTTAACATAGTCCCATTTATTTAATGAAGACCCATTATCTTTGCTTTTATCATTTCTTTTGTTGTTGTTATTGTTGTTTGTTTGGGCCACGCCTGGAGGCGCTCAGGTATTACTTCTGGCTTTATGCTCAGAAATCATTCCCTGGCAGGTACAGGGGACCATATGGTATGTCGGGATTTGAACTGCCATGGGTCTGTGATTGGCTGTGTGCAAGGCAAATGCCCCACCACTGTGCTATCTTGCTGGCCCTATTATTTCATTCTTTTTTTTTCCCTTTCCCCCTATTATTTCATTCTTAAAGATACTTCTACATCTTGGAGAATTCTTCTTATGTTTTCTTCTATGTATCTTATGGAATCAATCTGATATCTAGACCTTTAATCCAGTTTGATTAGATGTCTGCGCAAAGTGTTACAAAGAGGTCTGAGTTCATTTGTTTGTTTGTTATATTTGTATGTGGCTGATTAGATTTCCCAGCATCACTTATTAAAGACTTTTCTTGTTCTAATTCATATTTCTTTTGTTTGTTTTTGAATATTAACTAATCACATACCTGTGGCTTTGTCTTTGTAAATACTATTCCATTTATCTGAGGATCTGTCCTTATTCTAGTACCATGCTATTTTACTTCTACCTTTATATTAAATTTTGTATTAAAATAATGTCTCCCATATTTATTTTCCAGAAGATTTCTTTGGTAATTGGTGTGGGAGTGTTATTGTTCCATATGAACTTCAGGAGTGTTTGATCAGAAATAGCAATTGAAAAATGCTGTGACTATACTCAATTTGTATAATGCTTTGGGGGAGCATTGCCATTATAATAATGTTAATCCTCCCAATCCAGGAGTAGGGAGTGTGTTTCTATTTCCTAATTTTCTTTGTATTTCTTAAAGCAGTGTTTTGTATTTTTTTTCTTTGCAGGTCTTCTTTCAACTCTTTAGTACATATGATTCCTAGGTACTTCATTCTGTGAGGCATAATCGTAAATGGGACTTTTAAAATTTTACTCTCTTCTACTTAATTTTTGCATATAGGAAAGCCACAGGTTTCTTATGGGTTAAATTTATAGCCTACAACTTCTTCATAGGAGTATTTTTTTCTAGGAGCTTTTTTTGTAGAATTGTTAGGGTTTTCTAAATGTAGTAACATCTCACATTACGGAGACTGGCACTCATCAAAGAGAACAACAACTAGTGTTAGCATGGATGCAAGGGCAAAGGGGACCTTCAGTTACTGCTGGTGGAAATGTAAACTGGTCCTTTATGAAAGACACTATGAACACAACTCAAAACACTAGGATCTAGTGTTCCAAATGACCCAACAATTCCACTTCTAGGAATATATTCCAAGGGCCTAAAAACACAATGCAGAAAAGTTATTTGCACACCTATGTTCATTGCAGCACTATTCACAATAACTAATATATGGAAACAGCTCAGGTACCCAAGAACAGATAACTGATATTGAAACTATGGTACATTATTCAAAGGAATAATATTTGGCCATATAGAAAAGCTGAAGTCAAGCAATTTACTACTATGAAGAATGATCTAGAGAGTTATGCTGAGTAAAGTTAGTCAAAGAAGGGGGTCAGACACAGATTTATCTCTCTCATATGCAGGTTATAAAGAAACTTACTAGAGGAATAACAAATGCTAAACAGCAGCGGGTAAAATGAACAGAAGAACTGGTCTTTAGTAGGAAGATTGCCATTGGAATTGGGTCAGGGAATATAAATTAGGGAAGGAACCACTAGGACAATGGTGGAGTGAAAAGTACTCACCATTGAGACAGATTGGGAGCAGGAGGAAAATTGGGGACATTGGTAGGGAAAGTAGAAACTGGTGAAGAAATTGCTTTTAGAAAATTGTGTGTCTCAAACTTAACAATGAATAACTTTGTAATTTTTTAATTAAGAGTGATTTAACAAAACATTAAATCATAATTGGATAAAATAATATAATGAGGTATGTTTACATTATCTTTAATAATGAATCAAATTTATTCTCATTATATGAATGATCAACCAAAGAGAAAGTCACAATCAACAAGTAAACAGCCTTAATTTAGGAGTATGAAAGGCTAGGCTTAATAGAAAGTTATAGGACTCTTCTCCAAAAAACAGAAGAAAGAAAACGCAATAAAGCAAGTAAATATACACTCTTTTCTCGTGTACATGGAACTTTCTCCAGTGTATATGCTGGAGCACAATAAATGATCCAGCTGTAGGCACAAAACATGTGTCAGGAAAATCAAGAAGAACTAAATAATATTAAGTATAACTTAATAAATATTAAGTTCTCTGCAGGTAGAGTTAATCATAAAACTGGAAAAATTATCTAATGTTGTAGACTAAATGACATACTATGGAAAATCATTAGACGAATGAAAGCATTACCGAATTAGTAAAAGTATTTCCAGAAATGAGAACAAAATGGAAACATAAATTAATATTCTTGAGAATTAAATATAACCTATCAGAATATATGGGTCCCAGTAAAAAAAGTATTAAAAGAAACGCATACTTTGGGGGCTGAAATGATAGCACAGCAGATATGGCATTTGCCTTACATACAGCTGACCCAGGTTTAATCCCCATCATCCCATATAGTCCCCTGTATCTGCCAAGAGTGATTTCTGAGCTCAAAGCCAGGAATAACCCCATGTGTGGACCCAAAGAAAGCAAACAAAATATTATAGCAATATATAGACTTAAACAAGAAAGTAAAAACCCAAACTTCATATCTTAAAAAAATAGAACAGATGCATTAAGTAAGTATAAATGAAGTAAATATAATAAAGGAAAAAAGAAAAATAGAAATGGTAGAAAAAGAAGAATAAATTGATATAACAAAAATAGGATGAAAATAAGATAGAAACAGAGAGTCAATAAAAACATAAATGAATGAGGAGCTTCTTCTTGGAAAGAATAAAATAATTGACAAAGCCTTAGCTGGACAAATGAGAGGAAGAGAAGTAAGTTCTTTTAAATAGAATTAGAAATGAAAGAGAAATTACAAAAGACACTACAGAAACACAGGATAAGATGAGACCATTATGAACAATATTATATCTCTAAATTGGAGAACCTAGATGAATTGGAGATTTTTAGAATCATAAACAGTCTCTCCAAATTTAAATAGAAGTAAATCAGGAATATATATATATATAATATATGCATATATATATATATATAGGAATAGAAAAATAAATAGAAAATAAAAAACCTAAACAGACTATAATAAGCCAAGGAAAAGAAATAGAATTAAAAGGCACACTCCTGATATGTGCTTAACCTGGGTTTCATCCCTGGAATTCCAAAGGGCTCCCATATGTGATTCCTGCAGCCAAGTAGTAAGCCCTAAATAAAAGACATGTCTGACCACCAAGCAAAAAAAGTAATTTTTCAAAAACATGCTAAAAACAAGTGAATAGTTGATTGAATTTTCTTTTCTTTTCTTTTCTTTTCTTTTTTTCTTGATGTTCTCCCGTTGTCTTTGCTCCTATATTATTTACATACTGTCCTCTGGAAGTGATGGCTGCAAGGAGAGCTCCTTTTTACTGAGTGCTTTTCAATCAGTTTTAGTTGTTAAAAATAGATGCTCACATTGTCAGGCCTATATGTGAATTTAGTTGTTATTATGCATGCCTATTACATTAAAGTCTCTATAGATTTTATTCATTTGTATATGAAGATAGGCACATCAATAAAATTTTGCTGGTAATAAAGGGAAATAAATGCATTTTAATATAAACCGCCTAATATAAAATATCTTCAACTGAGCTCTAATGATAAGTTGTCAAACCTTATGTGTGAAAGGCTGTTACACATTAACTAAGCATAGTTTAATATTAATAGCTCCTGAGAATTGTGGCTAACTGAGGTCATTATTTCCTGTTTGGGGGGTTATCTTTGCAATGATGTGATTGCTTTTCTGTATAAATTGACTGAGTAGACACAGACTAAGACAAGGTTTTAGACTTAAAACTTTGATGAACACTGTGCAGTTTCCATCATCCTATCCTCAGAAAGCACAGATGCGAAGCTGAGAGTGGAGTCCCTGTTGCTCTCATGAGCCTTTGTTCAGACAATTCCCTGATTAACCCTCACCCTTCACGGTTCATTGACTCACTGATAGATCAAGTTTAAACTAGTATGTATTAGCACATTTGTTACAGAGGAGAAATTGGTTGTTAGGTCTTACGTTGCTGGTTTGTTGCAAACTGGCCTGATAAAATGGTCTATACCTATTACGAACTTAGGTGTTCCCAGAAAACTGAGAATCATGTCATTGGTTGTAGAACAATTGAAGTTGGTTTATAAAACAAACATGTGACCAGTAGACTTAAGACAGTTACTGACAGGCCTACTCTGATATTTATTATAATTGGTGGTATGTTTCTTGAAAGCAAAATTCTGAGCAGAAATGTTAGTGTTCTTTCCATTACTGCTGTAAACTCTAAAAGGAAATTTTATCATCATATTATAAATATAATTATTCTGGTTTTAATTTAAGAGGTCTGGACAAAATATGGAATTAAATCCCTTCTAGTTTTAAATATCTTCACTTGGAAATAATAGGTTTCCTTACTAATTGTGTCAGGATTTGAGTGCAGCAAAGTTTATTTTTGATAGATCTGTAATTCTTAGTATATTGACTGAAATTTAAAAAATATAAAGTTATTTTTTATATTTATGGGTTTATTTTACCCCAGATCAAAAAATTTTTTTTGGTTTTGGGGCCACACTGTTGATGCTTAGGGGTTACACCTGCCTCTGAGCTCAGAAATAGCTCCTGGCTTTGGGAACCCTATGGGATACCTGGGATCGAACCGAGGTCTGTCCTGAGTCAGTCAAATGCAAGGCAAATGCCCTACCACTATGCTACCACTTTGACCCCATACACCAGATCATTTTTTTTTTAAAGGATCTAGGTACTGGGCTGGAATGGTGGTGCAGTGGTAGGGTGTTCGTTCGCCTTGCACACGGCTAACCTAGGACAGACGGCAGTTCAATGACCTGACATCCCACATGGTCCCAAAGCCAGGAACGATTCTGAGTGCATAGCCAGGAGTAACCCCTGAGCATCACAGGGTGTGGCACAAAAACCCAAAACCAAACTAACTAAATAAAAGAACCTAGGGATGTTTTTTGTGTGTATGCTTTGCTAAAATTATTGTACTAATGATATTTTATATAATACTGCATTAATTTTGGTTTTATAATCTATTTTTAATTTTTACTTTTCAAAAATGAATGTTAGTTCATTATATATATTTCTGGTTTCTACTGTGTGCTAGATGTTATTCTCGTAGGTAGCAGAGCACAGGAACACAATCTTTGATCTTGACTAAAATAGCTTGAGCAATTTATAATGATCCATTACTATATATAATATATACCATATGTGATATAATAATATAGAATTAATTATATAATATGTAATATATTGTAATATTTAGTAATATATTACTATATGTATATGACTTATATTACATATTTCTATAAATTATAGTATATAGTATATAATATTTTGATATGTTAATATATAACACAACCTTTAATATTGAGTAATATAGTCATATAATGAAATATGGCTTGTTTAAAATATATGACAAAGTATCGTAATATATATTTATTATGTATTAAAATATATAATAAATATCATAAATGGGGTGACTTATGATATGGAGAAATGTAATTTTCAGAGTCCTGGAATTTGTGAAAATCTAAGATTAAACTACCAACATTATCACATTCTTTTGAGGATTCTTTTGTGACTTTAAATGACAGAAAGAGTAAAGTGCTTTATTAGGTTAAGAGTACTAATTATAAGGGACAACAACTCTCATCACCTAATTTTGACTCAAAAGTTACACCTATGCCTCCAAAGTCACACCTAAAATTGACATTAGACACCTTACCTCTAGTGCCACCTCTCCGGCCCCTAAAATTGACATTAGAAATTAAGATTTTATTTCTAAATTTTTTTGAGGGGGACATCCATATTTAATTCATAGAAATGATAATTTGATAAAAATAAAACTTATTTCTATGATGTCAAATGATTACACTTATTACCAGGTAATAGAATAAAAGTGTTGGGGCCAGAGTACAGTTGGCAGGACACTTGCCTTGAACATTGCTGATTTGATTCCTGCATCACCTGTGGTCTTGAGCCCTTACAGGTGTGATCCCTGAGCAAAGAGCCAGAAGTAAACCCTGAGCACAACCAGGTGTGCCCCCCAAATAAAGAAAAGAAAGTGCTTGGTCCAGGACACTGGGACCTCCCCACGCCAGGTTGGTCTTCATGGCCAGCCCTGGCAACTCGGGCCCTGGGGGTCGGGCGGAGGAGGGAAACCCCTCCCATTCAATTTTCAAACTGGAGAGGGAGCTGGCAGTTGGACCCAGCAGAGCGCCCATGCCAGGAAAGCCGTCCCTCTGTTTTTCTGGTA
The DNA here is from genome assembly GCF_024139225.1 of Suncus etruscus. Taxonomy (NCBI): domain Eukaryota; kingdom Metazoa; phylum Chordata; class Mammalia; order Eulipotyphla; family Soricidae; genus Suncus; species Suncus etruscus. The sequence goes on from NC_064852.1 coordinate 84,237,748, forward strand.
TGTTAGGGTCGCTGGTCAGACAGCGGGCCACAGATCTCCTGGGCTGAACACTTGGTCCAGGAGATTGGGACCCTCCACGCCAGGCGGGTCTTCATGGCCAGCCGGCCCTGGCAACTCAGGCCCTGGGGGGCGGGCGGAGGAGGGAAACCCCTCCCATTCAATTTTCAAACTGGAGAGGGAGTTCGCATTTGGACCCAGCAGAGTGCACATGCCAGGAAAGCTGTCCCTCTGTTTTTCTGTTCCTGATTGGGTAGACACCAAGACTGACCTTCTGCTCCAACACCACCATCCAGCTTTTCATTGAATGACACCCTCTCGGTCCTCAGCTCATGCCTATACAAACAACTACAACCAACAGGCCTGTTGATCCATGCTTGGTGGCCCCTCATGCCCCCATCAAACTATGGCCTGTTGCATGATACCTGAATCAGCTTCAGCATAACCCCTAGTTCAAGGACTATAGGGTTCTGTAATGCTGCAAAACATGTCTCAAACTCAACTATCACCTGTTGTCTTCAAATACCCTTGTCTTCTTTCTTTTTTCTTTTTTTTTAAACATAAAAGGGTCACATGCATCTCTTTTGTATATCTCAGATTGTATTCCCTTACATCTATAACTCTTTTCAAATATCCTCATATGGTGACAATTTTGCCCACTAGATTAGCTATTTTATTGTTTGATTTTCCCCCTGTGAGATCTGTTTTATAAGTAATACTGGTAGAAGAGTAACTCTGTATAGATTTTAGGTTTATACCAAGTTACGGGAAATGTTGGAGTTTATTCGTTGGCCCACAGATGCACCACCAATATCTTGTGGCATTGCTTCTCTTTTGCATAGGCACATTAAAATGGGAAAATAATACATATGCAAACAAGTTTTTATCTAATAGAGATGGGAACACAAATTTGGTAATGTAATTAGGCCTTTTACCCTGAACATTGGCATAATGATTTGGCTCAGGTCTCAGAAGAATGGGCATCGCCCACACACACCTGAACTATGGAAACAACCACAATTGTCTTTAACATTCCCAGGATCCAAGCCTCTACCAGAGAAGACCTACCACTGCTTTGGCATTGACTTACTCCAAAGAGTACTCCCAACACCCAGGTGACTCAGCAACACTCTGCATGCAGGGCAGATCGCTCTGCATTTAATGATATGCTGAAACTAGAGGATGCTCCACATCAGCCTGACATCAACGAAAGAAATGCACAGAATCCAGAGTCTTTAAATATAAAAGTCTGATACCAACTATAGCTTAAGTGTGCAAAAGTTTCACCGGGACCTTCAGAATGACTGGAGTTGGATAGACTGGTATGCCTGGAACCCAGAATCTGTCTTATGCCAATAAACTTCTGGGGTGAGGCCTTTTTGTAATCAGGTCAAGGACTTTTTTTCCATTTTCTCCATTTTTCTGGACCTATGCAAACATTGGTGATTGCCACTATCACACCTTTACTATATATTTTTTACTCTTATCCTTTAAGGAAAAAAAATACAACTTACTGAACTTAAAAACAAATTACTGTAGTAGATTGCTTGTCTCGAATACAGGTAGGGGATGGGAAGGGGGGAGGGGGTAATGTTGCACTGGTGTTCTGGTTATGACTGTAATCCAAATATGATCATGTTACTTAAATAAAAAATATATTTAATAAAAAAAGAAAGAAAAGAAAGTGCTATTTTGTACAGAATTTAAGAAGAGAACTAACAAAAAGAAATAGGATAGGAGACTACATGGATACCTGAAGGCAAAATATCTCAAGGGAACAGAAGATATAAAAGGCAGAGAAAAAATTATGTGCTGAAATGAGTTAGTAATGGAAAGGAACATGAGGTGACATGTGGCTGGGGTCACCTGAACACATGAAGGGTCTTTGTCTGGTTTTCTTTATCCAGTTATAATTTATATTCTGAGAAGTTGAAGCATAAATTTTTATGTTTTAAGTACAGAAGTAATGTGATATAACTTAGGAATGTATGGATATTCTCTTGTCAAGTGGAGGGCAAATTGTGTATGTGAATGACAACTGAATTAAGAGACAAGTTGTCTCTTTCTCGTAGTATATGGTATGTGGAACATGGGATAACCTAGGTAAGAGAAAGTAACTTAAATGTGCTTGATAGCAGGAGAGGTGTAAGAAGTGATTTGACTTTGAATTTATCAATATTTTGCCATCTCAAGTAGTACTGAACATCTGAGTGTCTCACTAGTAATGAAGCTAAAAAAGGGTATCTCCAGGCTAAAAGTGATCCCTGAGTCAAATTGGTCACCATTTTATCTCTTTGTTGTAATATTTTTGAAAGCACTTTGTAATAGTTTTGTTTTGAAAGTTGTAGATAATATGTTGGATGTTACTTTGGGACTAGATAATTTTCTAGTTTTTAATAACTATTTCATCTGGTGGTTGTAACATATATTTATTGTTTTTCAACTAATTAACTAGGGATAAAATTTGAGATTTTCTTATCAGTCATTCCAAATATATGAGACTCTATTAAATATTGTATTCCTTCTGCCATTGATATTAATTACCCCAAAATATAGACTTATCCAAAATATAAAAAGTCATGAAAAATGCTTGATGAGTTTTTGTTGTTCTTATTTTTGCTTTTTGAGCCACACCTGGCAGTAGCCAGGGTTTACACCCATATCTTCATTTATGGTTCACTCTTGGCGGGACTTGAGAATCCATATGGGGTTTTGAGAACCACCCTTGACTCAGCTATGTGCAAGGCACTGTACTATTGCCCCAGCTTCACAAAGCTTGATTAATTTTGTTGGGGAGGGAGGACTGGAGGAGTGAAATATCTAGTACCTCAAATATACTAGTGGTCTACACTATTGCATCGTTGCTTTATGCACCTTTATCCTATGTATATAGCCTCATGGTACATTTTTGTTTTGTTTTGGGGCCATAGCCAGTGATGCTCAGGACTTAATCCTGGCTCTGTGGTTAAATATTACTTCTGGCAGTGTTCAGGGGTTATATAAGGTGCCAGGGGTCAACTACATGCAAGGCAAGTAGTACCCACTGTACTATCTCTCCAGCATTCATATATCTTCTATGATAAGTAGATAGAGGAAATCAATGCAGTCTCATTTAGAGACAGTTCTGCATTATATATATAGAATTGAACTACTAAAGTATTTCAATTCCACTCAAAAGTATACTTAAAAGCTAGTAGTGAAGGAAATCCTTTTGTAGGCAGAACTTCAAATAGTTGAAACTGTTGGGAAGGAATGTCATGTAATTTAGTTAATATAATCAGCCCTTTTCCTTCCCATGTGATGTAAAGGTAGACAGTTTCAACAGATAATGAAATAGTTGAGATCTGGGAGACAGGAAGAGATCAAAGGAAACTTCCACTCCACCCACCACATCTGTCCATGAGTAGACTGCAGGTCAATAAGGGTTCTCACCTATATGCATATAAAAGGGTCAGGGAACTGAGGAAAGCCAAAGAGACAGAGTGTTATGAAGTAGAGCATGAGAGATCGGCCAAGTGACAGACCTGGGTTTCAGCCTGGCAAGCGTGAAAGTCAGGGATAAAAAAGGACCAATGGGTAGTGCCTCTATGGTTCTAGAGGTTCTGTTCCATCATTGTTGGTGCGTTCAGTCTTCTGTATCATGTGCTCCATGTTTTTGCTCAGTCTCTAAGCCAAAGTCTAGGAAATTATGGTTACAAAGGTTTTTCTCAATCTCTGTTGTCAAAATTGGGCCTCTGTACTAAGAAATCTTGATTTTTGTAAGAGGCCTGGGCTACAGCCTAGGGTATGGTTTTCCTTATTGGTCCCAAGGTAAGTTCTGCCCAGTCCCAGTTGTCAAATTTAGTTTACTGTAGCTAGTGTTCTTATTTTTTCATAGTTCAAAGGACAAAACATCTTCTGATTTCCACTTAGTGTTAGGTGATGTGATAGGACCTCCTGGTCTTAGGTCAAGTTGTCATTTCCTCGCTATCCTCGTTGTCATATTAACACTAGCACAAGTAAATCTTCCAATGGAGCTTAGTTCCTGGTGTTGTTGCAGGAAGCTGTTATCAGTTCTACATCTGGGATCTGGGGTTTGAGAATGAAGTAACACTGTCCAGTCTCTTGGAGACTGAGTTGAATTCACATGACATATCCTAGACCTAGTCCTAGGACCATGTACAAATACCAAGATTGCTAGCTACAGTGCCCCGATTTTTCATCCACAACTTTGGGGAAAGTTTCCTGGCACCACAAAAAAAAAAAAAAAAAAAAAAAAAAAAAACCCTGGGATATGTTAATGAGTATGTATGGAGCCAGTGGTTGTTCCCATGACAGTATGCTTCAAGAGTGGAGAAACCCTGAATCTCTTAGGCCACGGGAATTTCCTTCCTTCCCCAATACTTAACTGTGCCTATGCAAAAAATGAGAAAAAAAAAAGTGGGGGGAACACCAAACCCTGCCACTCCAGCACTCCTTTTTCTTGTTTTATTTTGTTTTGTTTGTTTTTTGATATTATTTTCCTTCTCTTTTTTCTTCCACTTTTTTCTTTCTTTTTCACTCTTTGTGGATATTATTTGGCGATTTTTTTGGCTGGGTGCATTTTTTTTTTCTCTTTGGTAGTTGCTACCAAATTTTACTTCTTTTTTCCTTAACCTTTTTATCTCCAACAGAATCGTATAACTTGAATCATTCAGCCTCATAAATTGAGGGGGGGAAATGATGATACCAGAACCTATCAGATGAACATGTATTGAAAATATAAAATGATCAGACTGGAACACCAAACCCAAAGTAATGACAACAGAATAGATACCCAATCTACAACAAGCTGTAAAGTGGAGACCAGTTACACTAGTATTCTGGGGGGTAAAAGAGAAAGACATCCTGGGAACAGGAATGGAGGGAGGATAACAGAATAGATACCCAATCTACAACAAGCTGTAAAGTGGAGACCAGTTACACTAGTATTCTGGGGAGTAAAAGAGGAAGACATGCTGGGAACAGGAATGGAGGGAGGACAACATTGGTGGTAGGAATGCCTTTCATTCATTGTCACTATGTACCATAAATAATTCTGTGTAATGCACTTCAGTCAAATAAAAAATTAAAAAAAAAAAGGAACCAATGAGGAACCTTTAAGAGGCCTGACAGAGAGCATCAGAAATCCAAAACTACCTTCTTAAAGCTGTTAAAGAACTATCCATATGCATCTGGAGTTTTATGTAATAAATAGTTAAGGTTCCACAAATTTAGGAATAAAATCAATTTTATAGTTACAATAATACTTGTTAGGTAATGGTGGCCAAAAGATTTGATGTCTCCTGATCAGACTGAATTTAAGTATTTGGCTAACTAGTCATGAAAAGGGAAGAAAAAAAATTGCAAGGTTGGTGACAAATATGTATGAGGCAGAAATATATAGATGCTTCACAGTCACAGAATAGGAACAAAGCATGAGATTGGTGTTTTATGTGAATACTCAATGAAAAGAATATATACCTGAAAAGGAAATAATTGGGTTTCTTTCCTTATCTATAAATTTTAGTCAGCATTTTTTAGAGCAATCTTAGGGTATTCATAATGGACAGAAAAATTCAGTGAAATCAGGGCATATGTAATGGACAGAAAAATTAGTGAATACAAGGGCAGATATAAATATGAATTTACTTATTTAGCTCTGTTGTTACCAAACTGACTTGACTGGCTTGGTTTCAGAGTGTCTTATCTTCCAGCAAATCAGTCCTAAGCTCTGAATTTGACCTCAGCTTTCAGAAAAGTCAGTCAGTCACTTGCTGTCAAGTTGGTTACTATCACAGTAGGTCAATACAAAATAATCCAGGACAGGAGACTGGTGGTTCGACTTTATTCACTTCCCTGAATTCTTACTTAAGGTATGGATTGGCATCTTTGTCCACTATTTTTCTTTTTTTTTTTTTTTTTTTTTTTTGGTTTTTGGGCCACAGCTGGTGGTGCTCAGGGGTTACTCCTGGCTGTCTGCTCAGAAATAGCTCCTGGCAGGCACGGGGGACCATATGGGACACCGGGATTCGAACCAACCACCTTTGGTCCTGGATAAGCTGCTTCCAAGGCAAACACCGCTGTAGTATCTCTCCAGGCCCGGTCCACTATTTTTCTGCTTGTGAATAAAATATCATTGCTCTTTTATGGCTTAAGTCTAGTGCTCTCTTCTTATACACATATTGAAATTCTTCAACCTCTTATTTATATATTCATGTTTAGTGTGGGTTTTTCAAATAATTCAGTGTGGTGTATGACTCTCTTCATTCTATTTTGTCTTATTCCAGATTAGGATTCTGGATCTTTAATCAGAATCTTCTATTTAAATGATATGAAATATACAATAAAGGTATATAGAAAGTTGATAGCAAAAAAAAAAAAACAAAAAACCAGAGGTGAATTATGTTGTTGATTAGAAAAGTCTTTAAAGAAAAAGCTATATTTGAGGTGAATTTTGAAAAAGTGGCAGAATTTTTAGAGTCCCCGGGAAAGGAGAAAAAGTGGAAAACTCCTTTGTGCTTGGTGTCTGCATTTGGCCTTGCTGGTTTCAGTTTTCCCTCTCACCCATCCAGTCAGTGTTGTTTGCTAAGGAATAAGATAAGACATAGAAGAGGAGAAGGGGAAACTTCAGAGTGAGAAATGGCATTAGCCAAAGTCCCTCTCAAAAATCTTCTCCAGAAACCTTTTTTTAGGTTCTTAATGAGAATTAACCACCTGCCCCTCAAAAACATTGTATATGGTACTAAGTACTATCTTGTGCTGTTTCTATCTGTGAATATGCCTTTATTCCTTCCTTTTTTAATTTAATTTATTTTTTTTTATTTTTTAGACGATATTCAATTACTCTCTACATTCAGGAATTACTCCTTTTGGTGCTTGAGGAAGCATATGGAATCCAGGGATTGAACCTATGTCAGCAGTGTGCAAAGCCCACACTCTACCATCTCTGCAACCCCCACACTTCCTTCTTTAAAACACAAAACCTATCTTAGTCATTTTATCCCTTTTCCCAGCACCCAATACAAGATTCAATAAGTTTTTTATGAGTATCTGTCAGAAATGAAGGAAAGAAGATTAGCAGGGTTCTAGATATTATTTAGGGATTCTGAAGGCAGTAATGACCATAACATCACTGATTATCATGATTTTGCAGTAAGTTGATAGCAGGGAGATGACAAAAGTGCCTATGTAAGGAGTGAGAAAACATAAATCAAAGAATGACAGTTAGGTAGCATGAAAGAGTGACCAAGGAATTCATGGAACTTTAGGGATTGAAAAAAGGATGGAATGGAGAACTGGAGAGATATTATAGCTCACAGGGTACTAAACCTTGCATGTGTCTTTCCTGGGTTCAGTCCCAGCATGGTGATCTGAACAGGAGTGATCCTTGATCTTTGAGCTGGGAGTAAATCCTAAGCATCAGCTATTGTGGCCCCAAAATAAAAACAAACAAACAAACAAACAAAAAAATGGAACAGAACATGGTTTTGAGGTTTCAAGACTGAGTGTATATGAGATTGAAAGAGGCCAATAGGAAAAAATAGGGAGCCCCAGGATATAACAGAGAATGTAAGAGACTTAGCATCTTAGTGTCTCTTCCTTCTCCAAATTAGCCCTAAATTCAAAATAGTGTGTGCTATTGAAAGATTTAATTATATCAAATCCAATGGGAATTGTATTTTCTCTACTTTTTTTTAAAAAAACAACTGACTGGTCTAATATCCGTTTTTTTTTTCTAAAAAAAAAAAAGATGATGCTTGTAATGCTTTATTTAAAGTATGTTTCTAACAGTGTTTCTAAACCTTGAAACTCCATCTTCAGTTTACTATGAAAGAAACAGTTGAATGGTTGGTCCTCAGCTTTCTTTTGGCTCCCCTATTCCTCCTGCTCCTTCTTAACGACAGAAAATTTGCTTTGCACCTGCTCCAACTGAGTTCCCAATGATAAGCATCTTGCAAGCCCAGAAAATTGTAGTATCAAATCTCAGCCCCAAATGTGAAGGAGTACTCTCATCGAATCCCTGCTAAGAGGTGTTGCTTTTCTACTTCCCAGGGGAGGAGTTTCTTCTCCCCCCATTCCCTTTTTTTAAGCTTGAACTTTGACCTAAGCCAGATTTTGAGTTCTGTACATGCCTTGCTTTGGGGGCTGAGCTGACCCTGCCTCCTATTCTGCTCACCCATGGCAATCAGCAGGGCAGGCCACCTGGGGAGCCTTGGGCCACTGAAGTACCAATTCCAACAATGGGCATTTTTATACAAGGAGAGGGAAAAGCTCTATTTTTGTTGTGTTCTATTGTACCCTCCCTTACCCTCAAAGTACTGTTAAAGTAACACATGATCAAATATTATCTGTGATTTGATAAATATGCATAAACATTGCCTAATATTCAGAAAGGTGCTTCCTTTCACATCATCTGTAAAATATTCAATGTTTTGTTCGAAACTCATTTATTTTAAAAGGAACAGATCTGTTTTGCTGGTAGGAAAATATAAATGTTTGAAAATAATGTCACATTCTGAAAAACTCATGCAAAACTTTCAAATAAAAATAGCAAATACTATTCACACTGGGAAAAAAAACTGGATTTAATGCATGTTTTATTTTTTAAGACAGATGTTGTATAAGACTTTATCACTTTATGTTTTCCTTGTAGGTTTTTCAAATAGACCAAAATCATTAAAAATATTCCTTAATCCCCAAAGCCACAAAAAGGAAGCTACTCAGGTCTATTATGGGAAGGTTGAACCATTATTGAAGATTGCAGGAATAAAAACTGATGTGACAAGTAAGTAATATTTTGGAATTTTGGAATATAATTTGCTGCTTAAGATGTCATAATTAAAGGAGTAAAGTAACTTTGTTCAAAATCTAAATATAGGAAGCTATTAATAATATCTAAGTTGTTTTATGTGCTTTCATAACCTATTCATACCCAACTCTAGGATTATAATTTAATTATTATTATTTCAGAATATTAATATTGAGATTAGAAAGATAGCACAGAGAATAGAACACTTGCCTTTCATATGGCAAACTCATATTTAATCACTGGTACCCCATATGGTTTATTGAGCACAGGGTTGATCCCTGAGCACAGAGCTAGGAGTAAGCCCTGAGCACATTTGGGTGTGATCCAAAAATAGACAAAAAAACAAAAATAAAACAAAAGAATCCAGAATATCAATTTTTTCTTTTTTTTTTTTTTTGGTTTTTCGGGCCACACCCATCTGATGCTCAGGGGTTACTCCTGGCTAAGGGTTCAGAAATTGCCCCTGGCTTGGGGGGACCATATGGGACGCCGGGGGATCGAACCAATGTCGCGATCTTTCCTGGGCTAGCGCTTGCAAGGCAGATACCTTACCTCAAGCGCCACCTCGCCGGCCCCCAATTTTTTCTCTTTAGATAATTTTTAGATTTTAAATTTATTAGTTTTCATTTTAAGTAAATTCCAAACTTTTTGATCATTAAGGTGTGGTTTGCATATTATTTATATGGCTTGATAGCAATTGATGTTTGTAGTCTTAAATGTTTGATGTCTTTCCATGAAATCATTCACTAGGTGGTTTTTGTTCTGACTCTGACCCCTGCTGGTTAGGTCAAAACTAAGCACTTAACTGCAGCTTTGAAATGGATATTTTTGAAGCTAGAAACTTAGGTTCATGGTCTAAACGAAGAAAGATTTTGCCAAGAAAAATTAAAATTTGCTAACGGTATGGACAATAGAAAAAAGATTACTAAAATACTTTTACACTCCTGAAATTTGGTGGCCAAATTCCTTCATTTCTTTGAAACTTTTTTCCCCATGGTTGAAGTGGAGTGAAAAGGAAGTCAACTGAGATTGATAGTTTGAAGAATCAGACCTGATTTTGGAATTTTCTTTTAAATTATTTTTCTCACTAATATACCCATAAAAATTGAAAAACATGTATTAATTGGTGAAAAGTATTGTGTTAATAAGCTGTTTTGAAGGTAAGGCACATAAAGTGTATTTGAAATGCTTCTTCTGAGGAAGTGATAGAGTGGTCTAATCTTACACAGCTAGTGAGATGGGCCCACTAGCAATATAAGTCCACTCATGACTTGATGGATTGGGAGAGAAGCAGTATTTGCTAGAAAAGGCATTCTGGGGGAAGGCCAGCCACCCTCAATGACCTCTTCCAGGGAAATAGAGGACATTTCTCTTGAAATAATACTCGAGGGATTTTTGAATTTAAAATAAAGTTAAATTGAAGCTCACCTTTCACTTTGTGGCTTGAATGTACTCAGCTTATTTCTAAGAAAAATACAATTCAAATTGAGAATTCACTTTAAGTGAAGTGTTTCAAAGATTAATAGCAGGAAAAGTTAAAAGTTGAATAAATCTAAAAAGATCAATAATATCTATTTTTACATTGTTTAACATCATACAGCTTTATAAGGATATTAGTTTATATCATTTAGTCCAAGAAACTATTGTTAAATGCTGTATGCTAATCTGTACAAAATGCAAGAAGAGGGGCCAGAGCAATAGCACAGTAGTAGGGCATTTGCCTTGCACGCAGATGGCCCAGGATGGACCTAGGTTTAATTCCCAGTGTCCCATATTGTCCCCCAAGGTACGAGCAATTTCTGAGCACATAGCCAGGAGTAACCCCTGAGCATCACAGGGTGTGGTCCAAAAACAAAAACAAAAACAAAAAAGGCAAGATGAATTATAGTTATTCTGTCTGCTCTTAAGTGACCTTTATTTTATTAGGGATTCAAATAGAGGTTAATAAAAATACATTATTGGGTGTATATTTTAAAAATATGATTTATCAAGGATGATATAATTTTGATGAAATTTAGAACAAAAAGAATTTAAGTGAGTTTTTTGAACTGAGCAATTTGAAAAATCAAGGAGTTTCTGTACATAAAAAGAAAGATGAAAGCAAACTAGCAGACACATGTAAATAATGTATGTGAATTGTACTCATACTGCTTTGAAGCTTCTTTAATAACTTAAGTCTCTTAATCATCATAAAGTGGTTGCCAATAGACTAGGCAGATAACACAAGGGTTAAGCCACTTGCAAATATCCCATCCATATTTGATCTCTGCACTGCCTATGGTCCTTTGAGCATTATCAGTAGTGATCTCTAAGCAAAACTGGGTGTGGACCTTAAACAAAAACAAAGTGTCTTCCTTTGTATTGGATCCTTCTTTCTACAAATCTAGTTGGATGGGGGAGAGGATATGATGTGGATTAAAGAGACCAAACCTACTTAAGTTTGAAAAAAGATTAAGTTTTTTTTCATGGCATTCATGATCTAAATAGTATATGTGTTTGTGCAGAAGTGCCAACACAGTGGGCAGAGCGTTTGCCTTTCACACAGTAGATTCAGATAGAAAGTGGACACTAAGCCTGTCAGGAGTTATCCTTACTTAAACCTAGAGATAGAAGTGAGCCCTGAACATTGCCAGATGTTACGCCTCTAAATAAATATATAGTTAGAAAAAAACTAAAATATAAATAAGTACAGTCTGAATGCTCAATTGAAGCAATCATTCTCTTAATTATCAAGACACTCCCCATGGGGTGCATTGGTAGTGGGAATGTTGCATTAGTGGAGGGGGTTGTTCTTTTTTGTAACTGAAACCCAATTATAATCATCTTTGCAATCAAAGTGTTTAAATAAAAATATAAAAATAAAATACTAAAAAAAAAAACCCAGAAAACTGGATACACAGTTAAACTCTATGTGTGAAGTCTTGCTCTTTCATCTGTAGAATGGAAAGTCTGTTTTTGTATTTTGAAAACTTTATTAATATCAAATAATAAATGAACTCCCCATTTTTTAAAAATGCTGTGGTGAAACTTTCTTTTTCCTGAAAGCTGAGGCTATTTAAGCTGAATCTAGAGTCTATTAAGGAGAAAATTAGTCAAAATGATAATAGAAAGACCCTTAACAATAACTTCAAGTGAGGTTTGAATCCAGATGATGGCAGGATTTCCATGCCGTTTATTTAGCATTATTGATCAGGTGTTGGAATAAATATTTTATTATAGTAATGTAAACTATTTAGCAAAGATGATTCTGCCAGCCAGATGAATATTAGAAAGACAAGGTTAGAAAAAACTAACTTCTATATAAGGCCTGAAGGAAGACAGAAAAACATCTATTGAAAAATACTTTTCTTCTTAAAGCACATGTAGTGAAGAAAAAAATTATTTTCTATGTATTTTATTCTAAATTTGTAAATGTTACTGAGAATTATATATAGATCAAAATAAATTTAGAAAATACAAGATGCAAATTTTTAATTTACATATATTTGTACAAAATGACTAATAATTAGCTGCCTAACACTCCTCCTACAGGCAAAAATATATAATTGCATTTTTTTCTTGTAATTACATTTTGGCATATAACAAATAAATATTTATATGCAATTTTTTTCTATTTTGTGTGGATTAGAGATATTGAAAACCTTTTCATCTTTCTATCTAAGAGTACAGTTTTCTAGTATGAATAAAATAATATACTTGAAACATCCTTACTTATTACCTAGTATCACAAAAAAAAAGGAAAAATGCCATGCATTTCAGTTTCACAAAGTTGTATATGGTTAGATATAATTCATAGTAAAAAAAGGATAGCTGGAACATAGAGATAGTATAAGAAGTAAAGTTATGCCTTATGCATGGTGACTTTCTTCACTCAACCCTAATTTGATCCACCATATCAATTATGGCCCCTTGAGTACCACCAGTGGTCACTGAAGCACTGAGCCAGGAATAGCCCTAAGCGCCACTGGGGGTGATAAAAAAAAAAACAGTCAGAGAAGAAAAAATTAAAAGAAAGATCAAAGCAGAAAATAGATAAAAGAAGACGCTAATGACATTTTAAAAATTGAAACTTGTTTAATTTTAGGCAGGATTATTTGTAGATTTTTGTTGTTTAGTATTTGGTCTACAAGCTGTGTTCAGCAATTACTCTTGGATCTGTATTCAGGGATCACTTCTGGAAAGACTCAAGAGGACCATACACAGTGCCGGGGATATAACTCAGATTTCAAAACAAGCAATTTACTCACTGTACTAACTCTTGGGTCATGATAGAATGATTTAAATATGTCTCATTCTGATTTTAGAATGCCCAAATTACATATTTCATCCCTTCTACAATATCTACATAAAACACTGTAACTCCTGTACTACATCACTAGTATCCAGAATACTATTTATTACTTATATTATTTTATTCCTCTTCGTTACTTTACACTGTACGTTCATTATGGAAAATAGTGCATTCTGTCTTCAAATAGTAAACTCCCTAAGCCAGATATTTTCTTCATTGTACTAAAATAATGTCAGGTTTCTTTTTTAAATATGTCTTTTTTCGCCTTTTTTCTTTCTTTTCTAATTTAATATAACAAAGTAATTTAATATAACCTCATGATTTACTTATTACATTATTCATAAAAATGTCATTTTAATCATTAAATGTTCAAACATCAATTCCACCCACAGTGTGACCTTCCTTTCACCAATGTCCTAATCTCCCACCAATCTTCATAGCTACTTCCATGAAGGCAGCAACAAATTTACTTCATATTGCTTGTTATGACACAACAGCAAATGGAATCATCTAATGTAGATTTAACACAGGTCAATTTGATCATTGTTAATATCTCTCCTTGGTGTTACTAAAGTTTAAGGATTTACTAGGCAGTGGCTGGTTTTAGTTGAGCCTTCTGTGTTAATGCTTAGACTTACTAAGGTTGGTAGATCACTATGTAACTTTCCCAAAAGACTTTTTTGTGTAATACTACTGAACTGATACTACTATAAAATATTGTGGTATCATGCAACTGCACCAGGATTTATGGATCTAAAATAAATTTAGTGGCTTCGAAGTTTGATAAGGTTAAGTCTCAGAACTGGGCTGCTCTCTGTCAGAGACAGGGATTGACGTTGGACTCTTGTAGTTCATGTAGAAAGTGTTCCTCTTCTAAGAATACCACAGATGTATCAGTCAGGGCCAGACTATTTGGGAAATATCAGCAATCATTATTTTCTATTTGAGCTATGTGGAGGATCTGGGCTGATTTTTCAGCCAGGAATATGGTAGTGGTGGGCTTCTTTCTTCCTCTCCTCTCCTCTTCCCCCCCCTCCTCTCCTCTTCTCTTATCTTCCTTCTCTTCCTCTTTTCCTCCCCTTCTCTATCCTTCTCTTCCCTGCCTTTCCCTTCTCTTCCCTCCCTTCCTTTTCCCTTTCCTTATCCAAACAATGATATGAGCCTTTGAAAGTTCAGACTGCACACTTTAACCAGCCGCTTTGGGACCGCAGCCTCTTTAACTCTGCCGCCCCGCCCTTCACACCCCCTGGTCCAGAAAGTTGCCAGTTCTGAAGTTTGTCTAATGACCTTTGACACCAGGTGCATCACCCTGTGCATGGGATCTGCCCTCCTGGAGCTGAAACTGAGCAGTTCAGCCCCCAATTTTGGATCCTAGCCTCATTAAGCCCTCTGCCCCTCTTCACCAAGCCCCTAGCCCTCTAGAAAGTCACCAGATGTGATAGCTATCAAACCTCTAAGCCCAATACATGATTTGATTTATTGTTTATATTATCATCTAAAAATTACTATTTTGGGAAAATTTATGACACTGGACACCCATATTTTACATTCAAGATCTAAGGATACAATTTATTATTTCATATTTTATAAAACAAAAATTATTCAGCAATAATATCTTAAAATTATTTCATATTCTATTTGAAAATCCTTAACAAAATAAGCATTAGTAGAGGAGCAGGAATTGATAAATGTTTGAAAATAAATATTCTTTCATAATACCTTCATAATATTCTTAATTATTTTAATGCATATATTTTTATTTTTCATGTAATGTTCAGATTATATTTGATAGCTTCACATTCCAAGTCTTAATATTTTAATTTTTATTTTCTTATAGCTTTCTTTAGAAAGCACAAGAATTTAAATAAGCTATAAGAGAATTACAGTGTTACCCAGCTGAATGTGGTATGATTCTTCTAGACACTAATACTACTAATTTTTTAACACTATCTACATTTTAACTTTGTAAAAAAGCTTGAACTATTCTGGCACCAGGGACAGACAGACATGAAAGATTAATGTAACTTTGCATAATGTTGTACAACTTACACACACACACACACACACACACACACACACACACACACACAAATCATCAGCAATATAGTATCAGTCAGTAGAAATTTTTGATGGGTATATACAGCTGGGCTGTCTCCCTGGCACAGCTTCTCTAGGAAATGCTAAATGTCATTGGAATGTGTGTGCTATCTGCAGTGTGCCAGTTGATCCTGTCTCCACTGGCGTTTGCAACTCTGTGTAGGGCATCCTAGCTGTTGAGACAGCAATAGGCAGTGACAGATTCAGTTCATCCGAGGCTCCAGGCTCTGGTGGGCTTGGGTGCCACCCTCTTCCTTGGCTGTAGGTCTTTATCATTGGTGTTGGCTTTGCTTCCTAGACTCACATCCAACTCCTTCTTTTAGTCTAGCAGTTCCAGATACACATTCTTTGAGTATGTAAATCTTATACTAACCTTTCAACTAATTTATTCATGTAAGGTTGCCAAAGTGATTTAACATCAACTGTTTGATGCCAACTAATATGCTTTATTTTCAAAATACTGCTGTGCTTAGGTTTCTGATCTAAAGGAAATGTGTTTTATTTAGGGAACAGACTTTCAACAGACTTGAATCTTTAAACAGACAAGCACCACGATAAATTATCTAACTGGGCTGTGTGGGATATCCCCAAATGACTTATGTAGTGGGAGCAATCATGACCCTCTTTTACATAAAACTACAAAGCACATCAGGCAAATAATATTTAATCCTCTTTCCCCTGATTAAAATATAAATATTCAAAAATAAATGTTGTTTTATGACCTAGCCATATGTTGCCACACTATTTTGCCAAATCTAGTAAAAAAATGTAGAACATAGTTTAAAACTTTAACTTGGTGTGTGTCTCTTTCAACAGTCACAGAATACGAAGGGCATGCTCTCTCACTACTAAAGGAATGTGAACTCCAGGGGTTTGATGGGTAGGTATATTTTAACCCATAGGAGTCATATACCTTGTTATTTAATTATTTCAGCCACTTACCTGGAATATATCATTTTAAAATAGTAGCTGTGTATTAAATTTGGTTTGTATCTGCATAATAATAATGATGATGGTATGTCAGAAATATTCTACCTTCAGGACCTGGTGTCAAAATGAGAAGACTAGTGGCAAATGACAGTGTAACACCTGCTACTTACCTAATGTGTTTCCATTTGCATCTGAAGCTCATAATGTTTGGCTCATAATTCTTGACTTAAAGAAAAACATTGATGGAAAGTGTTAACTTGGTCATATAGATAACTAATATGATTCTTTCATACAAATTTATTGACTAATTTGTCTATGATTGAGAGTAAATATTTTCTAAATGATACAAATGTATAATTTTCTGAATGATTAAGAAAGTTAATTTATTATATATGATCAATTTGGTAGCCCTACATTGCTATACTCTCATGTATGAATGTGTTCTGCTCCTCAAGCAGTCTATTTCAGATTCAACAAAGGTAGTCATTAGTGAGTTGTTTGTCAGGTGGTGATGGGGAGAGGACAAAAAACATTCAACAAAGGAAGAACACTTGATTTTTTCATCTTAAGTGAAATGCTTTACTTTTCAAAAAAAAAAAAAGCTTTAGATGCTTTTGAGGAGGAAAGTGGCACATTTAATTGGAAATCAGACAAATAGAAAAACAAATAGACATCTACAACAAAAACCAAACCAAGAGCATCTTCAGGTTTTTTTTTAGAACTTTTTGTTATTTTGGGGTAGGAAAATATATTGCTAGTGGGAGAAGAAAGTTGGTAAGTACTGTATTTTATATATATTACATGGGAAGAAATTTAATTGAAATGGCGATTCTAGATGGATACTATATAGACACTGAAGATGAAGGTTATGAGGCAGAAGACTACTCCAATGTCTTAGAATTAGATTGATTAGCAGTCTTCATTTAGGAAATTAGCTCACAATTTAAGAAAATGAGAGTTAGAGATAGAGCATAATAGTAAGGCTCTTACTTTGCATACAGCTGACCGTGGTTTCATCCCTAGAACCTTATTGTCCTCTGAGTCACATAAAGTGTGGCCCAATCCCCACCTCAAATCATACCCACTAGTTACATGCCTTAATATGCTATTTTTGTCCTGAAACACGAGTTGGGAGTCAACTTTCCATCAACATTGTAAGTTTAATTAAATATAGTATCTATAAATATTTTTATTGGTAATTATACTGAGAAAGATCATGAAGTTTTTAGAATGATAAAAGACCTGTGCAATACAATGATACTTATCTATCTCTTTACATGAACATTTTAAATTCTTATTTTATATGGCAGTTATTATTTTGTAGCCTGGCACCAAAAATATGTATATTCTTTCATTATTACTACCTATTTAAAAACTAGTTTGGTCTACCATTAATGAACATATTGTGTATCTAGTAATTTAAACACTCCTAAAACCCACAGTATGCTGATTTATTTAGAATTTATAATAATTAAAACTTTCTATTAAAAGTCATGTATTCTAAAATATTTTAAATTGTTAATGTATTTTCATGAAATCAGTTTTTCATTAGTTATCCCAAATGCCTTATTAGAAGCTAATATATGAGCTTCTAATTTATATCAGGAACTAATAAGCAATTTTGGAAAACTAACTTAATAACATAGTAATTTTATGTCTCGGTAAAATTATGTAGAGAGGTATGAGAGGAACACAAAAATTGGTTTCTTTAGGATTTCTAAAGAACAATTACTCAAAAGTAGAATTATTTAAAACTAGAATACTTTTTGTTCCTAAACTCCTGTACCTCATTAATAAATAGCAAATAGAGGCCAGAACAATAGCATATTGGTTAGAATATTTGCCTTGAATGTGGCCAACTTGGGTTCAATCTCAGGTATCCTATATAGTACCCTGAGCACCACCAGGAGAACTTTCTGAGTACAGAGCCAGGAGTAAACCCTGAGCACCATTGAGTGTGACCCCCCCCAAAAAAAAACAAACATACAATCAAAAAATAAGAATAGCTATCAGAGGACTTTTTGATAAATGCAGATAAGAAATTTAAGGGTGGAATAAAGTAGCATCAGCATTTCTGATATTTTGACAAGAGAAGGGGTCACATTTCCTTCAAGTATTGGACCTAAACTACCTCAGCATAACTCTTGGGGAGTTATTGAAAAGATTAGGAAACCATCTATATTTTTTAGTATTTCCAAACATTTTTATTTATTTAAATATTTTAAAGTTATTATAGATTAGATCACATACTAATAGCAGAATATTTATTTTTTGGGGACTGGGAGCACACCCCATGATGCTCAGGGGTTACTCCTGGCTAAGCACTCACAAATAGCTCCTAACTTGGGGACCATATGGGACACCAGGGGATTGAACTGTGGTCTCTCCTAGGTTAGCGCATGCAAGGCAGTTGTCTTATCACTTATGCCACTGCTGCAGCCCCTTATTTATGGTTTTAATGTAATCACCTAAATCCTTTTGAGACAGATTATAGAAGTTAAGATATAAGAAAAGTGCATATTATTTTATAAATCAAAATTATTTAGTAAAAAATTTAAAATATTTAACTCAAATTTCTTTTTTGGAGGGGTACACTGGTGATGCTAAAGACTTACTCCTGGATCTGTGCTCAGAGATCATTCATTCCTATGGGTTTGGGGACCATGTGTAGTGCCAGAAATTTAACTTGGCTTGTTTCTATACAAGGCAAGGCCCTCCCTACATACTATACTATCTCTTGGACCCTTAACTCATATTTTTAACAACAACAGGAATGGTAGTTTAGTTCTAGTGACATCTAGTATACAAATCTACTTTGCAAACAACTTGAGTTCTATTGCTAAATTTGTAAATGTTTCAGTTTCTATGTTTTATAGATAGTTTGTATATATATATACATATATGTATGTATATATATGTATGTATGTATGTATGTATGTATGTATATATATATATATAAATGCTCAGGGGTTACTCCTGGCTATGCACTCAGAAATCACCCCGGGCTTGGGGGATCATATGGGAAGCTGGTTATCCAATCGAGGTCCGTCCTATGTTAGCCCCTTGCAAGGCAAACACTCTACCATTTGCACCTCAGCTCTGGTCACAGTTTTTCTATATATTTATAGTATATATGAATAGAAGTTTCTATTAAAGATGAAGAAAAGACATTTAAAGTAAATAGAGACCTAAAGAAGCTAAATTTAGGAGCTACTATAGTTAAGCTAATTTGTAGCTCTAATTATAACTATAACCAATACTTTGTGATTTCTTTCACAGTCTTTAAATTTGAATCTGTTAAATTGTAGTTTATTTCTCTTCATTTATTTATCTTCTCATTAGCTACATTTGCAATAATCTAGTCAAATTTATTTGGTTAACATTGACATCCTATTTATTACTGTTGTTTAACTAAGGGTAAACATGTTATCTCTTCCAGAAGAAAAAGTAAATTAAAATATTATATTACTTAAAATTTTAAAAATAATATTTGGACAAATACATAAGTATTTGTTTAAAATATATTCTCACTTTCCATAAAAATCAATAATTTATTGACTCCCAATTGTATTAACTATTTATCTTTATTTTGCTCGAG
Organism: Suncus etruscus; assembly: GCF_024139225.1. Lineage (NCBI taxonomy): Eukaryota > Metazoa > Chordata > Mammalia > Eulipotyphla > Soricidae > Suncus > Suncus etruscus. The sequence goes on from NC_064852.1 coordinate 84,257,470, forward strand.
TCACAGCAAGAGCTTAGTCTTAAAATACAAAGATTAGCACAAATGAAGATGGTTGCTCAAAGTTGAATATTGTAGAGTAACTTTCAAATGTGGTTTAATTGCCTCATTATAAAAGATTTATTGTTTTACTTTTTATTATCTAGATTCTCATTTGTGGTGCTGTATTTTGCTACATAATCATTACCACCACATAATTGTCATAGCTTGTTTTTAAATGATACCAGTACTTTTTTCTTTTTTCTTTATTCCTCCCCCCCACCCATATGGACTTTTTTGTAATTAAAATTAACATGAAATCTGTGGTGTATAATGAAATGAAGTGCTTTTATCTAAATATATTCCCAAGGCCAGTAACTACCTAAAGGTGATATTACTGATCTTATAGTTATCAATGTAACCAAGTATATTCATTCCCAATTCTTTCACTACTACATTGCTTCTACTATAAGCTGATTTTCAAAAAAGGTTATTTTCATTAAGTTGCATATATAGGAAAAGCACATCTAATGAAGAGTGACATCTCTAAGGACAAATTGTCTCATTTAAATCCTATCACTAACAGTGTTATGGCCTCAGAATCATTAATCTTCTACTTTATAGTAACCTAATCTATAAACCGGGGTAACAATGTCTTTTGCATACAATTACTACTCAAATTAAGTGAGCTAATGCGTGGAGAGTACTGAGAACAGTGCCTGGTACAAAGTAATTATTCACTAAATGTTACTTTATTATTATAATTATCTTCATTTGTTACAGTTCCAAAACATTTAACACAGATTGTGTTATGACAGAATTTCAAAGATTTTTGTAGTAGATGATATTCATAGAAGCTCCGCGTCTACTAATTCCAGCAATGAATTAAAATGTAAAAAATTGTATAGCTGGATGTAGTATTTCGAGGGATAAATGTTATAACCCAGGGAACCACTCAAAATCTTTGTTGCTAATTTCACTGCTTTGATGAATGACTTTACCTGATTCTTTTAAGACACAGTCCTCAGCTGTTAGGCTAAAATCTGGAAATCCAAATTAATGGCACAAAATGTTTGGACATCTTGAAAATCACAGCCATTGGATTCCCTATTTTACAGACATAGTTAATGCTATTTCATAGAAGTCCCATGAACTAATAGAAAAGAAACAACATATTATCTGATATAAAGTTCACCTTAAATAGAAAAACCTATTTTCTCTGAATCAGTGGTCACAGCATAAAACTGGAATTGGTTTACACATGAAATAATGCTGCAGCTTAAAGTGACTTGGAACTAGACCTTGACACTGGAGTCACACAGGATGACTCTGAGTCACTTGGGGTTTCTGTAGCTATTGGGTTGAGTTATCTACAGGGGCTGGGACTATAACAGGAAGATGGATGAAGTTAAAGAGAAAAGTGCTTTGGGTACCCCAATATCAGGAGCTTTCAAAATTTAAGAAACTCATAATCTGTGCTGATTACGGTTCATAGGCTGTTAAGTTCAACATATAAAGGGTTTAAAGTGTTTTGATTATTCTTTATTAGTATTTTCAAATTATAGACTCATCCCAAAGTCTGGGTCTGTGACTTCTCAAAAAAAAAAAAAAAAAAAAAAAAAAAAGCCAAAGACTGCTGTTCTGGCAGCCTCCCAAGTTGTGTGAATGCGCTGGAGCTGAGAAACCACCTTTCCCTTTAAATTCTGTCTACTCCATTCTAGCTCAGTCAGCAGGCCTGGAATTGTAACACCTGCTTTCAATAATGTAAAAGCTTCAGCCCTTGGGTAAATTTATGAGAGTGGTACTTTAAAAAATAGAGAAGGGGGCCGGAGAGATAGCACAGCAGTGTTTGCCTTGCAAGCAGCCAACCCAGGACCTAAGGTGGTTGGTTCAAAAAAAAAAAAATGGTGCTCAGGAACTACTCCTAGCTGTGTGCTTTGGAGTGACTCCTGGTAGTGTTCAGAGGATGACAGTTTGAGGGATCAAACTCAGACCTCCTTAACGCTAAGCATGTGTTCCAATCTTTTGAATTCTTTTCCCAACCTTTAAATTCTTATACATAAGAATATTTTACCTCTTTTATATCAAATGACTTGTAAAAAGTTTTTCTTTTTTAAATATTTTAAATATTACTTTTTAATAAAATAAAGACTTTACTTGAATCACTGTGAGAACCAAAGCGACATCCAAAGATTGAATTTCCATCATACAATGTCCAATAGCCTTCCCTTCCATTCTCCAGTGTCCTACACCAAGTTCCTTGTTTTTCTTCTGTTCTCTCCACTGTCCTTCTATCCCTTGCCTTCCTCTATGGCAGACATTTTCTTCTCTCTCTCTCTCTCTCTCTCTCTCTCTCTCTCTCTCTCTCTCTCTCATCTCCTCTTTTCTCTCTTTTCTTTCTCCCCACTCTTACCTTTTAGACACTAAGGTTTGCAATAGTGTTACTGAAGAGGTATCATACATATCATTTTACCTCCTTTCAACACCCAGTGTAAAATTTTTTCTGATATCTCTATTACTTCCACAAATTCCCTATAGCCTATTTATGATGACATCTTAAATAAATTATTTATATGAACTAAGTTCAAAGGGGAGTAACACTAATTTTTCTAAATGCCATATAACAGCATTTCTAGGAGATGGAAACCAGTTCAGGTTTGCAAGTACTGCACTCATATACTAATTATAATTAGCAGCACCACACATTAACGCTTCATAGTTTACATGATTTTTATTGATATGTGCTTTTTCAATGCTATGATTTTATTACTTTAATTTGTATTATTTAAATAAATTATGTGGGACTATTTTAAACATAAACAACATGACAATAAAATGTTTGAATATTAACAGAACACATTCAAATTAGGTGAAATTAACATGCCCCAGGTTTTTATTTGTGGGCCACTCTTAGCTATATTCAGGAATAACTCTTCACTCTGCACTGAGAAATTAATCCTGGGGATGCTCAGGGGATTATATGGGATGCCAGGGATTGAACCTTGGGCAGCTGATTGCAAGCTAAGCACTCAGCAAGCACTCTACTCACTATACTATATTTCTAGTCCTGGTCAGATGTTTTAAATGCCATTTAATTTATTAAAATGTTCACCTATGGGATATTATCTATGTATTATATTTGTGAAACAAACATTAGTACATTTATTTTTTTCTTAGTCATTTATATACTAAAATATTTGAAGATGTTTCTGAGTACATCAACACGTTACTTATAAGATTACTATTTTCAAAACTAAATTTCATCATTTATGAATTATTTAAAAGTTTTTTATTTTTTAAGAGAAAGAGAGAGAGAAAAGAGAGAAATCAAATGCCTACCCAGAAGCAGAGAGAGAAGGGTGGGTGAGAGGCAAACTGTTGACATTGGTGGTGGGGAATGCACACTGGTGAAGGTTAATGTTCATTGTATGTCAGTAACTCAATCGTGAACAACTTAATCTGTGGAAAAAGACTGCAGTATAAATAACCTTGTAATCACAGTGCCTAAATAAAAATATTTTTAAATGTTTTTCATTTTAAAGCTTAACTTCTTTTATTCCAGAGTTGTTTGTGTTGGTGGAGATGGGTCTGCCAGTGAAGTAGCCCATGCTTTGCTTCTTCGAGCCCAGAGAAATGCAGGGATGGAAACAGACAGTATCCTGACTCCAGTCCAAGCACAGCTGCCACTAGGCATAATACCAGCAGGCAAGGGATTTGTACAATGAAACCTTTTATCTTTTCTTTCCTTTTTTCTTTCCTATACTACACAGTGACACACGAAGTTTAATGCACACACGTTGAATCTGAAAGACCTAAACTTAGCATCATTAGTAAATATGAGATTTTAAACAAACTATTTCATTTCTCTGAGACTCCTTTTTTTAATATGTAAAAAAAAGAGATTTTTATTACAAAGCTATTATGTTAAGATATATTACGTGTATTAAGGATTAAGCAACCAATAATGGAAATGACTATTTTCCAATAAGGATATGATGATCACTAGTCCCAAGAATGGTATTTCAAAGCAAGGCTACTGTTATCAAATGGCTCACAATTTTATGTGAGGTAAAGTGTGGTAACTCCCATAATGCAGAAAGTAGAAAAGATCTTTCACAAGTTTATGATGTTATTTGAGTCAATCCACAATTGTGAAGGAAAGTGATTCACTCTTTGCATTTATTTTTTGTTTTAAATTTGATTTTAGGCATCTTGTTTTACACTATTGTTAATGATACACTTTCATGCATGGCACATTCCAGAACAGCATTCTGCTGTCCATTTCCTTTCATCACTGTCCCACTTTCCCTCCACTGTATTCTATTTCTCCACCTTCTATCCTTCTATCCTTGGTAAGCTTGTATTTTGTTTTGTTTTGTTTTGTTTTGTTTTGGGGCATCACCTGGTGGTGCTCAGGTGTACTCATGTTCTGTACTCCTGGTAATGCTCAGGAAACCATTTGGTATACCTGAAATCAACCCCATTGTGCTATGGCTCTGGCACACTCTGGAGTAAGCTTTTAAAAACCCCACCTGTGATTTAAACAATTTCATTTGGGGGGGGGGTCACACCCGGTGGCGCTCAGGGGCTACTCCTGGCTCTATGCTCAGTAATTGCTCCTGGAAGGTACAAGGGACCATAGGGGATGCCGGGATTCGAACAACCAACCGTCAGTCCTGGATCAGCTGCATGCAAAGCAAACACCCTACCGCTGTGCTATCTCTCCGGCCCCAACAATTTCATTCTTGTTTTCAATAAAAAAAAAGCTAAAATTCTTAGTATTATTCCCCATATAAATAGAAAAGTATGCATATATCTAGAAAAAATAATTTTATCCACTTGGCAGTCAAATTCATTTATCACATATCTCAGTGTACTTAGTATTGTTAAATTCACAAAGAACAAAAGAGATACATACATCCTTAGAGTACAGAATATTTTATAAAAGCAAAAAGTAAAAAGGTGAGGGACATTCAAAGAGATCATGATGAGGCAGATTGATAAATGGTAGCAATATGCCTTAACACGCACACCCAAAAATACATTTGGGATCAACACTTTGATCATTTAAAATCAATTCAGTAGCTCTGTCTATATAATAGTGGAAATTTTGGCAACATTTTTCTTGCTGCAAAATACTTATTTTGTATTTTACTGTTTCTTTTCATTAGTAATTCACCTCCTGGGGTCGCTCCCAACAGCCAGGATTGAAGGGGAAAAGATGGGTGAATTAACTAGTACAGCTCTGCCAATTAGCAAGAGTCTTAATAGCTATAGATTACTGGTGGCCATGCTTAGTTCTTAGTACGTAGCTCAAATTTATAAAGAAATGTGTGGCTGTTTTTATAAATCATCATTCATCTTTAAAGCATGCCTGCTTTGAAAACATTTTCTCTACACAGTGAATATTTGTAGAAAAACCATTTGGATACTGTGTATAGCCCAAATTCTGATCCTTGTATTAGAATTTCAGCTTACTGATTTCCTGTAATGGGAGAAGGAAGTCATGTGCAGGATGTATTTAATATGAGGACTCTATGCCTAGTCAGGATTTTGATGGGCAGAGAATGGAAACAGAGCTGTGCAGGAAGTTACCAAGCAGTAGCCAGTCTGCCTTTGAAACCATTTGCCTCATGGAGAGAGACACCCAGAGGGAGAGTGTTTAGTAAATTACTCCACTGAGCCAACACACTAAGCCACTGAATTATGGTCAGACTCAAATGGATCAGATGTGGGGAAGCCTGTATTTGAACTGCTGGCCATTAGAAATGGTGTTTGTTGCTATGGGAACTGGTGCTAAGGAACTGTAGAGAGATTCCTATGAAAGGAGTGGGGGAGGAAGGAGGGGGAGTAAGGGAGAGAAAAAGAGCCTGAGAAGACATAAAAATAAAAAAGCAATCCAGTTGTTGTAAAACAGGGCTCATTCCACATACTGATGGTTTCAAACCATATATTCCTGTAGAGTTCACATCACTATATTCATGCATTCCAATTAATTTGAGCAGAATAAAATATTGCCAAGGGACTGTAAATTCCAATGGTATTTCAGGCAAAGAATCCAAGTATAGGTGCAGTTTTCAGGAGAATTTTAGATATGCTTGACTAGGAAGTCATTACATCACACTTATCTGTTTGGATGTGGGAGACATTAACAGCCTTATGAATATTCATGAGGTCTGGTTAATTAAGTTAATTGTTCTGCAGAAGTGCTTGCACTTCCAAGGACAATTTTTTTCTTTTTTTCTTTTTTGTGCCTCTGTAATCTCTGCCTGATACTTCCATCAGTCAAGCTTTACATGAACTGCAGCTTGTGCCCTGATGCGTTGTCTTTGGCATATTTTTGTGGGCCTGGGTGGGCAAAGTCACGGATAGTGTTAAGAAAAATAACTTTTCTGGCTAATTAAAATTTTACCTTGAGATAGAACATTTATAGCTTCTGCAAGAAAGCTAAAATTACATAGTTGTTATTTATGTGAGCAGCATGTTCTTTTGGCATGTAGACATTTTTTAAATAGAAGACAATTTCCTGAAACAAAGTGGGACTTACCTTTCCGATTATTCAAATAACTATGCAGAGTGAGGTATAGTTTTACAGTTTACATTCGTTTTCCTCATGGACTTTCATTTTTAAACTCAGAATTACAAAAAGTAGAACCAAACTCCAACCACAATTAAATTCAAACAAATAAACAAACAACAAATAAAGAAATTGCTAAGGATAATGATACAGAATATCATTAATTTAAATTAATCAAAGTAAGTGACTATCATAGTTTTCTGACTTCTGGTCATCCTTAATGATATGGACAAGCTCAATGGATTTAAAGAAAAGTTGAATAGTTGCAACGCCTAAGAAAATAGAAATAAAAGATCAGTCATTTGTGCTTGGAAATACTTAGCATAAGTGTAACTCCCAGGGACTGTGACCCTATTTTTTTGACTCAAGATATGTCATTCTCTATTGCACATGGCAGCATTACATTATGTTTTTTAATGGCCTTTCTAGAGGAATGCATTTATGATTTACTCCTAATTAACCATAGTAATGGAGAAAATGTATTTCATGGAGTACTGTAATCCATCGATAACTCTAAATATCTCACTCTAATTATATGGCATCCTCCAAAACCTTAACCATAAATCTCATTGGGAAGCAAAATTGATGTATTTGTCTCATCCTCTCCCCCCTTTTCATATTAATTAGAATTAGATGGTCAAAGTGCAGGCTTTCGAGTGTCAAAGAAAAATATGAAGGCCTCGGTAATTAATTGATGGCTGGGAAAAATCCAGTAGCAGGCTTCTGTACCACTTGTTTAACAACTTTAAGATGCATATGTGCCACCTTCAGAAACTGCTAAAATGACACTAGGCTTACACCCAAATGTTCCAGTTTTATAGGTTGAAAGTAGAACTCAGAAAACTGTATTTTTAATGGAACGTAGATTATGTTCATGAGCATTGACCCATGAACCATGCAACCTAGAATACTGACTCTCCAAGTTACTATAATATAACATCTAAGATTTTATAATCTTTTAAGTTTCTGAATCATACCTGGAAATATTCAGGGATTCCTCTGGCTTCTGTGCTTAGGGATCACTTCTGGCAACACTAAGACACCATTTGGAGCGCTAGGAATCAAGTGCTTTACCCACTGTTCTATCTAATCTCTCCAGTCCCAATTTGAAGGTGCTTCACATTGTTGACTTTGACACCTACATGGTGTGGAGCCTGAGAGCCAATATTGTAAGGAGCACCTAACTACTATAATTGCAGTTGGATTAGTTGGATTGTGGACCAATTCTTAGTGAGACCATGGTTTTTTTGGGTTTTGTTTCTTTATGAATCAATTGGAATCTAGTTGGTTAGTGTGGACATTTGTTTTCATTGGCATTTGGAAGTTATGAAAGTTACTAATGAATATTACTAATTGGTTGATAGTACTAAGCTACCTCAGCATTCTACTGAGCAAATTAAGTGCATATTTCAAATACAAATTGAAGAGAAAGGCACAGGAGCACACAGTGGCTTCAATTGCTTAATTACCTTAATATGTACAGCACACTCATTCTTTCTGTTATTTTAGAGTTATTTTTATTTTTTTTAATTATAGCTCAAATCACTCTTTTTGGGAGAGTAGTTTTTTAATATAATTTTTATTTTGATCATAGTGGCTTACATATTGTTGACAATAATATTTTAGGTACATATTTACATAAAATCAGGGGGGATTCCCATCACCAATTTGTCCTCCCTACACCTCTGTTTTCGTCCTACCTCCCATATCCTCTTCCCTCACCCCGGGACTGCTAGAATATGTGGTCCCCTCTATACCTAGCCTACTACTTAGTAGTCTTGCACCTGTTTGGTCTTGGTGCCTTCCTTATTTCCCCCTCTAACTGGGAGGCAGGACGAGCTAGTTCAAGTTATGTGGTTTTGTTTGAAGAAGAGAAAAGTATTAAACTGGGGTAAAAGTCTAATACGCCGAAAATGGGCGGAATCCTTCTAGAGGCTCTCATCATCAGTTTGAGACGAAGGAGAAAAAGAAGGTGAAACACTCCACCAGTACAAAAAAGAAGTGTCAAATATCCAGTGAGGACTTCAACAATAACGATAAGCACCACAAAAAAAAGCCATGGTCTTGAAATAAGAAACATGGCAGAGCACATAAAGAAAGAAAAGAAAAGAAGAGAAAAACAATAAGTATAAATAGGGACAACAACTTCAATAACCACACCAAAACAAAGAAATCGACCAAAAATAGATAGGTAAATAAAAATAATAATAATAATAAATGAAGATAAAAATAATATATAAAAATAAACAATGTTTTGTGCTTTTTGCTTTTTTTTCCCCTCCTGCCCTGGCACAGTAAATATTGGGGTCATTCGAAAAGGAATTCACTTGGCCTAAGAGATATGGGGTTTCTCCACCCTTGGAGTATATTGTTATGGGATTAACTATAGACTCTGTTCAGGATCATTTATGGGAGAGTAGTTTTTAATTGAACGGTTCAGTGAGCTCAGTGGAGTGCAGGGCTTACTCCTACTCCATGCTCAGGGATCAGTCCTATTGGGAGTCGGGATCATACGTAGAGAAGGAGACACTTCCAGGGACTTAAAATAAGTCAGCTATATGTAAAGCTAGCACATTAGCTCCTGTAATGTCTTTCTGGTCTCAACTATGCATTTTAACATTTCCTTGTTGGATTAGCTAATGTTTTCTCTTCAGAAACAGGTCCCTAAGATCTCTTTACCCTAATAGATATTAGGGTTATAGGGGCCTGACCTAGAAAAAACTTGTTTGTGCTGTAGGTTTCTGGGGAAAATACATTTATATTAAATTATGCTGATCATGAAAGCAAGAACTCTATGTACATATTTTAATAGTTTGTCAAAGGATGTGGAAATGCATATAGTTTATCATCTAGGATAACATTTATTATATGTTAGTGCCTATCCTCACTTGGATAAAATTTTATGGAAAATTTATTCTTCTTAAAACATGGCATTAAATATAGTAATTACTTTATATTTTTATAATTATTATTTGTATTATACTTATTTGCTTATTTCTTTAGCATTTGTTCCTGCTTTTTTTTAAAATGCTATTAATGGTCATTTTGATATATAAGCTAAAGGACCATCCATTAAGGATGAAGTGAACTGAGAAAATATTATTTTAGTAAAAAAGAGATATTTGTGACAGAAAATGTTGTGAACAAGAACATATTAGAAATTATTTTCTGGGACTAGGGTCCTTTGCAAGTGGCTGACTTAGGACAGACTACAGTTCAATACCCCAGCATCCCATATGTCCCCCAAACCAGGAGTAATTTCTGTGCACATAGCCAGAACTAACCCTGAGTAATCACTGAGTGTGGCCCAAAAATAAAAAAAGAAATTTTTTTCTGACTTTGAATTTATAGATTAATAATTTAATAACTGATATGTTCTGAAGCTGTGAATAGACTAAAATTTTATGTATCTTTTTCATTTATATATTACAAAGTGATATCCATATAAATTAAAAACCGATTATTAATTTATAATATAGTATATATTAATTGTACTTACTTTAACATTATTTTGCAGGCTCCACTAATGTGTTGGCACATTCACTTCATGGAATCCCCCATGTGATAACTGCCACTTTGCACATTATAATGGGTAAGAAAAGGGTTTGCTTTATATGAAGGTTTTAATCTGTTTCGCAAAGGTTATTTTATTCTGGTCATATTAATCTAATGAAAGATGAGTTCTTTGTTCCTTATGAGAAATAAATATTTAACTATATCTTAAATATAGATAATTCCTTGAAAAGCAGTTTTGCTTTCATAGAAAATTGTTCTATTAAGAGAAACAAAAATGTTTTTATTATAGTAATAAAGATATTGCAGGTAAGGAGTTTGCCTTGCATATGAATGATTTAAATTTAGTATCCCAGCATCCCGTATCATCCCTTGAGCACTTCCAAGAGTGATTCCAGAGTGCAAAACATGAGTAACCACTTTCTGGGAGTAGCTCCAATCTCCCACCTCCCCAAAAGAAAGACATGGGATGATTGAGACAATAACATAGTGGGTAGAGTGTGTGTTTACATGTGGCCAAACCAAGTTCAATCTTTTGAGCGCTGAATGCCAAGGGAGCCCCTCCCCCCCAAAAGAAACAAAATAAAACAAGTAAAAAATATTGGAAAAATGTTTAAAATTAAAATTATAAGCAAATCAAAATAGTTGTGCATATTAAAATGTATCAGATACTGTCATTTTACTATATGAAGACAAAAGGTCTAGAACTATGTTAAGGAAAAAAACACATAGAAACATCTTTGTATATCTAAATTGTGATCCAGTTGATAAAATGTTTATAAAATTCAAAATGCAATACTACTGTTAAATCTAAGTTCACTTTTTGAATCTACTTTAACTTCATTCTTCAAAATTGTGGTTTCTGTAAAATAGCATTAAGCAAATAAATGTACTGCTTTGAGGTTTTTCCTGAGTTACCCCCCAAATTTGCAAGTGGTAATTACAGTGGTTTTGGGTAAAGAGAGATGAAAAGAAACAAAAATATCACTCTGCTATAAATGGTATAGCTTGAGATATTCTATAAGTGTATATATGTATATATATACAAATATGCTCTTCTATATTTGACATTTTGACAACGAGACTTATTCTACTAGCTGGTTGACTAACACATAGTGTAATACTCAAGGACATATACAACCAGTAGATGTCTGTACCTTCAGCACCACTGGCAAGTTTCTTCGATTTGGGTTCTCAGCCATGTTTGGCTTTGGTGGAAGAACTTTGGCTCTGGCAGAAAAACATCGATGGATGTCACCCAACCAAAGAAGGGATTTTGCAGTCATTAAGGCATTGGCAAAACTTAAGTGAGTATTTACTTAAGTATTAAATATTATTATTTTTATTTTTTCATTATTAAGTGTTTCTTAAAAAATATTATCCTAGTCGAGTGTAACTTGTTTTTAAAATGCTTTTATTTAAAGGAAATGCATCATGTAGTTGACATAACTGACCATAATACATTTGTTTCAAGATAAGGGAAAGCAAATTTATTTAAAAAAATTCAAAAATGGAAAGGAAAAACTAAAAAATAAAATGGAAGAGAGGAAAAAAGAAAGAAGGAAAAGTTCAGTAGCAAGTATAATTGTGAAAATTATTGTATCTCCAATAGTCATGAATACAATAGTAGAAGGTTTATTGAGCTCTTTTTTTAAGGTAAGAGATAACAAATACAAAAACAAAGGTGTGTGTAGCAGTTTTTGTTGTTGTTTGCATAGGCACATCTAAACATGGGAAAAACAGAGAAAAGATAAACCTTTGGCCTAGAAATAGGGAGACCTTACCCATGAAGTATCCTGGCCAACTACAGGCCCCAGACATACTAAGTTATCTAACCCCAAAGTCTTTCTTTGTGGCTCCAGTACAAGCTCTTCACAATTACAGTTGTTACTGTCAGGTTTCTGTAGTTAGAGAGCCTGATTTCTGTACAGATCCTATAACGAAATCAGGAAGATGTGGAGCATCTTCTGGTTTTATCTCACTATTAGGTGGCAATGAAGAGAACCCTGTCCTGAAAGCAGGTTGTTGCTGTTACTAAGTTGTCAGGGTCTCTTATGAACTTACTCTGGAGCAGGTCTATGTGTACATAGCAGTAGAGCTTTCCCTGGTAGAAGTCTGGTTCCTGGTGCTGGTGTAGAAAACTGTGCTGTTTCCATAGATGAGACCCAAGGTTTAAAGGTGAATGGTCAATAGCCAATCTTCTGAAGCCTAAACCAAGTCACTATGACAAGTGTTCAGGGCGTAAGGCCCCACTGCAATATAAAATTTGTGTGTTCCTATCTCCATTAGATAAAAAAAACTTGTTTGCACATGTAAGGTTTATCCATTTTAATGTGCATATGCATAAGGGAACAATGCCACATGGTACTACTGGTGTATATGGAGGTAAAATAACAAGCTAAACAAATCTAATAAACTGGTTCTAACATGAATTCAGAAAACTAGAGAAACTTATCTACTAGAATTCCCTATAAATTGATCCCCAAATATGGGGAAAATTGCCGCTACATAAGAAGATAGACAATAGGAGTTATACCTATTAAGGAAATACATCTAAAGAAATATTCAAAGAAAATATACTTGTCCCCTTTAAGTCTTTTGAAATAATCTGGGGGAAGGGGTAAAATCAGGAGCACAGCTTTAGCCTGTGGTTTGGTCTTGTGAAGTCTAAAAAATGACTCCCAGCAGTCACATATCAGAAAAATGTCCTCAAGGTAGGGACTTCTCAAAAACTGAATCCTGTAGTGAGCAGCAGTTCACACAAAAGGAGGTGGGGGAAAGGGGCCACCGAGAGCAAGTCAGCAGCTGTGGCAGTGGCAGCTTCTTCTTGGGCTGAGAATATATCTATTCACTTTGGGAGCTTGTTGGCAGCTGGCTGGGGTAGAGGCAATATTCTACTTCCTGAGGAGTTAAGAACCAAGGGTTGAAAGGGTTAAATGAGGGGGAATAACAGATTAGGGAGTGATAGAGTGAACGGCTAGAAAAGAATTTTGTAAGGTGATAAGCAAAGGGGGAAGACAATATACAACATAGAAAGAAATTATGTAAATTACAGGCAGACATTAGACAGACATGGAGATGGCCAACACGTACATTCATGTGCACACATAGACAGATACTGAGGATCAATTCATGGGTTACAGTTGAAAACCTTACCCAGATGAAATGGGACAGAATGCTTAAAAATATAAAGCTGGCAAGTCAGATGTAAAGGTTTTCCATTTTTTAGGCCAATCATGATTGGTGAGGGTAAACTTTACTGAAGAAAGGCTTAGATTGGGTTAGGTTGTGTAAGAACATTCTTAAAAACAAACATAATTTTCAAGTTTAGAAAACTAAGTGATATTGTAATGAGCATTGTAAGTGGAGCCTACACCATGCAACACAAACTATTATCTAGTGGCTCTTGAGCATCCAGGTTCCTTTCCTAAAAGCAAAGGAATAATAATCATATGGTATTAATATGGTATTAGTATAATAATCATTATGGTATAATGGTAAACTACCAACAATTGAAAAGATATTGCAATAACAATCAGTGAATAAGCTCTGTAGCAGGATTTCATGGCATGCATTTACATATTCCTTGTTATCATAAACATTAGGTTATATTATCAGGCATAATCAAGTATAAAATGAATAGGTTAGAAGTTTTGTCGTGACATTATCATAATGAGCCCTATGTTCTGAGTCTTGTATAGTATAGCATTGCAATGTGGAACTGGAGTAACCAACCTATATCTTCAAGTACCATTGTGAATAAAAAGATAAAGGAATTATTATAGACATAGTAAAATTAAGACATTAAAACTTCATATAGCAAGCACCGTAGTGGGAGTTCATGGTTTTCAAAAGCATTCTGCACCCATTTCTGTGGATAAAAGTATTAGAACATTATTATAGACATCTATAAAGAGCAGTTTGTTGGACACCTGCTCAATTTAAACATCTGTATCCATTCTTGATAAGTTTAATCCATTGAAATTTAAGGAAACTACTGACAGAAAGGGCTGTTGTTGAGCCGGAGATATAGAACAGCGGTAGAGCATTTGCCTTGCATGCAGATGGATGGTGGTTCGAATCCAAGCATCCCATATGGCCCCCGAGCCCGCCAGGAGTAGAGAGCCAGGACTAAACCCTGAGCACCACCAGGTGTGACTCAAAACCCACCCACCCCCAAGAAAAGAAAGGGCTGTTGTGCCATCATATTCTGTAGGGTTGTTGCTGTTACAATTGGGAATTAGGTTTTTGTAATTGCTCTTTGAGAAATGCATTTAGGGTTGGTTTGGTTAGTGCAAATACTGCAAGTTTTTTTTGACTGACAATGTTTTTAACTCTCCCTCCCATGTAAATGAAAGTTTCTCTCGGTAGTGACTCTAGATTGAAAGTTTCTTTCATTCAGTAGTTTAAATATGTCATTCTACTCTTTTCTTGCCTGGATTGTTTCAAATGGGAGATCTTGCTTGATTTTTTTCATAACACATATTTATTGATTTGAAAACATGTTCACAATTTATTGGTGAACATTTTTCATAATTACACACTTGCAAAATAAATTCCACATAAGCATCCACTTTGAAAAATTATTAACTATACATTCTGAAGCTGGTGAGTGCCTGCATTGTGGGGCCGCGGAATCGCTTTGCCCTGCCCTGCCTTTGTTTACTCTGAGGACTTCGGGGAAAACTCCTATCTCTGTCTGCCTGAAACTGTGCTTCTGAACTTCCGAAGGTTTCCTCAGGGGCCTAGGGAGCGCACCCCCAAAAACACTGCATTTTGAAGCTGGTGAGTGCCTGCATTGTGGGGCCGCGGAATCGCTTTGCCCTGCCCTGCCTTTGTTCACTCTGAGGACTTCGGGGAAAACTCCTATCTCTGTCTGCCTGAAACTGTGCTTCTGAACTTCCGAAGGTTTCCTCAGGGGCCTAGGGAGCGCACCCCCAAAAACACTGCATTCTGAAGCTGGTGAGTGCCTGCATTGTGGGGCCGCGGAATCGCTTTGCCCTGCCCTGCCTTTGTTCACTCTGAGGACTTCGGGGAAAACTCCTATCTCTGTCTGCCTGAAACTGTGCTTCTGAACTTCCGAAGGTTTCCTCAGGGGCCTAGGGAGCGCACCCCCAAAAAACACTGCATTCTGAAGCTGGTGAGTGCCTGCATTGTGGGGCCGCGGAATCGCTTTGCCCTGCCCTGCCTTTGTTTACTCTGAGGACTTCGGGGAAAACTCCTATCTCTGTCTGCCTGAAACTGTGCTTCTGAACTTCCGAAGGTTTCCTCAGGGGCCTAGGGAGTGCACCCCTAAAAAACTGCATTTTGAAGCTGGTGAGCAGCTGCATTCTGGGGCTGCGGGATCGCTCTACCTTGCCCTGCCTTTGTTCACTCTGAGGACTTGCAACTAGAGGCAACAGAAGCGCTCAGCCGCTTCGCTTCCCTTTGCAGCCGCGAACTCTTCCTAATCAATGAACCCCACCACAACACGCAGGAAAAACCACACTACAAGCGTGACAATGGGGAAAACTCGCAGGCAAACACCATCCATAGAGAATGAAGACGAAAGCTCGGTTGATCTAATAAATTACAACCACCTGATTAACCTTTCAGATAAGGAGTTTAGAGTAGAAATATGGAATATGTTTGTAGACCTCAAAAAGAGCATAGATCGATCTGAAGAGAACACAAAAACAGAAATCAGAAAACTCCAAACTGAAATAACAGATCTGAAAAATACGGTTGCTCAACTGAAAACCACAATGGATAGCCTCGCCAACAGGGTATCAGCAGCTGAGGAGAGAATCGGAGTACTGGAAGATGAGATGCAGAAAAGCTCAACACAACAGAAGAAATTGGAAAAGAACATTAAGACAAACGAACAGGCAATGGAAAATGTACTCAAGGCATGCGAAGAGATGAAAATAGAAGTCTTTGATAAACTCAACAGAAACAACATAAGAATCATTGGAGTCCCAGAAACCCAGGAAGGAGATCTCCAAGAAGAATCAACTGTCAAAGACATCATCAAAGAGATACTCCCAGAGTTAAAGCCTACATGCAATCAAATACTGCATGCCCGAAGAATACCAGCTAAAAGAGACCCAAAGAAAAACACCCCAAGACACATCCTCGTTACAATGACAAATCCCATAGATAGGGATAGAATACTGAAAGCAGCAAGATCAAAAAGGGAAATTACATTCAAAGGAGCATCCCTAAGACTTACAGCAGACATGTCACAAGAAACTCTCAAGGCCAGAAGACAGTGGTTGGATATTGTGACAAGATTGAATGAAATGAATGCCTCCCCAAGAATACTGCACCCAGCCCGACTCACATTCAGGTTTGGAGGAAGAATACACAGCTTCACGGATAAACAACAGCTCAGAAACTTCACAGAAGATAAACCAGCCTTAAAGGAAAAACTGACAGGTCTACTCTAAGACAAGAGAGACCAACAAACACAGCAAACTTATCTACAAAGATGACATTAAATCCTATGACAATCATCTCCCTCAATGTCAATGGACTAAATTCACCAATTAAAAGACACAGAGTGGCAAAATGGGTCAAAAAGATGAATCCAACCTTCTGCTGCCTACAAGAAACACATCTGAATAGTCAGAACAAACATAGACTCAAAATCAAAGGTTGGAAGAAAATTATCCAAGCAAACAACACCCTGAAAAAAGCTGGGGTGGCCATATTAATATCAGATGACACCAACTTTATACTCAGAAAAGTGGTAAGGGACAAAGATGGACACTATGTACTAATCAAGGGATATGTGCGACAGGAAGAAATCAGACTATTAAACATATATGCACCCAATGAGAGACCAGCAAATTATCTAATACAATTACTGACAAATCTGAAAGAAGAAATCAATAATAACACAATCATTGTGGGAGACTTCAACACAGCCCTATCAACACTTGATAGGTCAACCAGACTGAAACCCAACAAAAACATACTAGCCCTGAAAAGTGTTATGGAAGAAAGAGGACTAGTAGATATATACAGGACACTCCATCCCAAAAAACCTGGATACACATTCTTTTCCAATGTACATGGGTCATTCTCCAGAATAGACTACATGCTGACACATAAAACATACCTCCATAAAATCAAGAGGATAGAGATCTTGCAGGCTACCTTTGCTGACCACAAGGCTCTGAAATTAGATGTGAACTACAAAGCCACACAGAAGAAAAACTTTAACAATTGGAAATTAAACACCCTGCTACTGAACAACCAGTGGGTCCGAGATGAAATCAAAAAGGAAATCAAAACTTTCCTGGAAACAAATGATAATGAAGACACAAACTGCCAGAATCTATGGGACACAGCAAAAGCAGTCCTGAGAGGAAAATTTATAGCTCTACAAGCACACATCAGGAAGGAAGAAGGAGCATACCTGAATAACTTAATGGCGCAGCTTAAACAATTAGAAAATGACCAACAGAATGAACCAAAAATAGGGAGACAGAAGGAAATAATAAAGCTGAAAGCGGAACTCAATGAAGTGGAAAACCAAAAAGCAATCCGAAAGATCAACGAAAGCAGAAGCTGGTTCTTTGAAAAAATAAACAAGATTGATAGACCATTGGCAAAACTCACAAAGAAAGAGAGAGAGAGAAATCTGATAACCCGTATCAGAAATGAAAAGGGGGAGATCACAACAGAAATTGCAGAGATCCAAAGGATAATCAGAGGCTACTTTGAGAAACTTTATGCTACAAAACATGAGAACCTAGAAGAAATGGAAAAATTCTTGGACACTTATAACCTTCCACATTTAAGTAAGGAGGATGTAGCATATCTAAACACTGCCATCACTACTGAGGAAATTGAAACTGTAATCAAACATCTACCAAAAAAGAAAAGCCCAGGCCCAGATGGTTTTCCTAATGAATTTTTTCAAATCTTTCAAGAGGAGCTACTACCAATCCTAGCCAGACTCTTCCATGAAATTGAAAAAAAGGGAACTCTCCCAAACAGCTTTTATGAAGCCAACATTACCTTGATACCAAAACCAGACAGAGATGCTGCCAAAAAAGAAAATTACAGACCAATATCCCTGATGAATGCTGATGCAAAGATCTTCAACAAAATCCTGGCAAATAGGATCCAATGCATCATCAAGAAGATCATACACTACGACCAAGTAGGCTTCATCCCAGGAATGCAAGGATGGTTTAACATCCGTAAATCTATTAACATCATACACAACATCAACAACAAGAAAAATAAAAATCACATGATCATATCAATAGATGCAGAGAAAGCATTTGATAAGGTCCAACACCCATTCTTGATCAAAACTCTCAGCAAGATGGGAATGGAAGGAACCTTTCTCAATCTAGTTGAAGCCATCTACCACAAGCCAATGGCAAATATTATCCTCAATGGAGAAAAACTAAAAGCCTTTCCTCTAAATTCGGGTACAAGACAAGGCTGTCCTCTCTCACCACTCCTCTTCAATATAGTACTGGAAGTTCTTGCTATAGCGATCAGGCAAGAAAAAGATATCAAGGGAATTCAGATAGGAAAGGAAGAAGTCAAACTCTCATTGTTTGCAGATGATATGATACTCTACTTAGAAAACCCTAAAGACTCCACCAAAAAGCTTCTAGAAATAATAGATTCATATAGCAAGGTGGCAGGCTACAAAATCAACCTACAGAAATCAATGGCCTTTTTATACACCAATAATAATAAGGAGGAGATGGAAGTCAGGAAAGCAATCCCATTCACAATAGTGCCACACAAACTCAAATATCTTGGAGTCAACTTGACCAAAGACGTGAAGGACCTATACAAAGAAAACTATAAAGCCCTGCTCCAAGAAATAAGAGAGGACACACGGAAATGGAAACACTTACCCTGCTCATGGCTTGGCAGGATTAACATCATTAAAATGGCAATACTCCCCAAAGCATTATACAGATTTAATGTGATCCCCTTAAAAATACCCATGACATTCTTCAAAGAAGTGGATCAAACACTTATGAAGTTCATCTGGAACAATAAACATCCTCGAATAGCTAAAGCACTCCTAGGGAAAAGGAAAATGGGAGGCATTACTTTCCCCAACTTTAAACTGTACTACAAAGCAATAGTTATTAAAACAGCATGGTATTGGAATAAAGACAGACCCTCAGATCAGTGGAATAGGCTTGAGTTCTCAGAGAACATTCCCCAGGCATACAATTACCTAATTTTTGACAAAGGAGCAAGAAATCCTAAGTGGAGCAGAGAAAATCTCTTCAACAAGTGGTGCTGGCAGAACTGGTTAGTGACTTGCAAAAAAGCGAACATAGACCCCCAGTTAACATCATGTACGAAGGTAAAATCCAAATGGATTAAAGACCTTGATATCAGACCAGATACCATAAGGTATATAGAACAACATGTCGGTAAAACACTCCATGACATTGAGACTAAAGGTATCTTCAAGGAGGAAACTGCACTTTCCAAACAAGTGGAAGCAGAGATTAACAGATGGGAATACATTAAACTGAAAAGCTTCTGCACCTCAAAAGAAATAGTGCCCAGGATACAAGAGTCACCCACTGAGTGGGAGAAACTATTCACCCAACATCCTTCAGATAAGGGGCTAATATCCAAAATATACAGGGCACTGACAGAACTTTACAAAAAAAAAACATCTAATCCCATCAAAAAATGGGGAAAAGAAATGAACAGACACTTTGATAAAAAAGAAATACAAATGGCCAAAAGACACATGAAAAAATGCTCCTCGTCACTAATCATCAGAGAGATGCAAATCAAAACAACGATGAGATACCACCTCACACCACAGAGATTGGCGCACATCACAAAGAATGAGAACAATCAGTGCTGGCGGGGATGTGGAGAGAAAGGAACTCTTATCCACTGCTGGTGGGAATGCCGTCTAGTACAGCCTCTATGGAAAGCGATATGGAGGTTTCTTCAAAAACTGGAAATTGAGCTCCCATTCGACCCAGCTATTCCACTCCTAGGGATATACCCTAGGAGCACAAGAATACAATACAAAAACCCCTTCCTCACACCTATATTTATTGCAGCACTATTCACAATAGCCAGGCTCTGGAAACAACCAAGATGCCCTTCAACAGACGAATGGCTAAAGAAATTATGGTACATATACACAATGGAATATTATGCAGCCGTCAGGAGAGATGAAGTCATGAAATTTTCCTATACATGGATGTACATGGAATCTATCATGCTCAGTGAAATAAGTCAGAGGGAGAGAGAGAGACGCAGAATAGTCTCACTCATCTATGGGTCTTAAGAAAAATAAAAGTCATTTTTGTAACAATCCTCAGAGACAATTAGAGGAGAGCTGGAACACCAGCTCACTCCATGAAGCTCACCACAAGAGTGATGAGCACAGTTATAGAAATAACTACACTGAGAACTACCATAATCAAGTGAATGAATGAGGGAACTGGAAAGCCTGTCTGGAGTACAGGTGGGGGTGGGGTGGGATGGAGGGAGATTTGGGACTTTGGTGGCGGGAATGTTGCACTGGTGAAGAGGGGTGATCTTTATAGGACTGAAACCTTATCACAATCATTTATGTAATCAAGATATCCAAATAAAGAGAAAAAAAAAAAAATAAAAAAAAAAAAAAAAAAAAAAAAAAAAAAGAAAAATTATTAACTATGATCATATACATAAGTTGCTACTAGGATACAGAAATAGATTATGTAAGATGCATGAACAATTTCTGTTACTACCTAATCATTGGTAGTGCCAATTTCTGTGTACTACTTGACAAATCTGTTTTTTGTGAAGCCTAGATAATAAATTTAGTTGTGATGACATACATGCCCTTCATTCACTGGTATGAGTTTAAGTACAGTCAAACTCAGATAATAATCTTTAGTAGTATCAATTATAGGGTTCGGAATAAAAGTAGGGGCCTCAGTTAGTAAATACAGAAGGCAATACAGAAACTTGATGGTCATGATCTCTGATAACCATAAGAACTTTTTCAAATCTGAATTTTCTGACTATAATTCAAACAAGAAAAAGATGTCATGAAATACCAAAAGTAGTAGTGCTGAGTATGTGAGAGCATTTGGAAATTATCTAGACATACTATGGTACACAGATGGCTGCAATAATTTTATTTACCAAATCAAAACACCACCCTTTATAAAGTACAAATAGACTTGGGGGAAATGCCACTAAAATAACGGGAAAGCAGAGAAAAGTACTCAACATTCTGGACAGTTACTTGCCAGAAAGCAGGTCACTTCTATTCCTATTTTATAGCACATTTATAAAGGGTCTTTTCTTTAAGATAACAAGACAAAAACAAGTCCAGAAGGAAGAAATGAGAGCATTGAAGCAATGCTGAAAAGATACCACTGTAGGTGTTTAGCATTCTCTCATCCATGTGGTCATGCCTTGCACTTATAGGAAGATTCAATTTTAAATGGATTTATTTTCTCCTAATTGGTGTCTTGCATAGTAGAAACTTAAACTGAATTCTCTCCAACTTGAAATGTAATTTAATCATTGAGAAAAATATTACTATAGACAGTGAACATTCTCTTATATTCATTGAATTCCATAGCTTTAGCAAGTCATCAGTACATCACATATTGTTTGATTTATATGTTATTTCCTTTATACTAGCAGAGTAACCTATTTCTCAAGAGTGGGGAAATTCTCTACTATTATCTCTCACTACTTGTTCTTCCCCTTTCCTGTATTCTTCCCCTTTTGGATTTCCTTTAATTTGGAGATTATTTCTCTTGTCTTAGTTCATTAAGTACCTTACATTTTCTTCCAGGGTTTTGTCTCTCCTTTCTTTTTTGACTTCTTTATCACTGCCAGCTTGTAATTTGCCTTCAAGTTCATCTATGCAATTCTCCAGCTGTGCAATTATACTATGCTTTTTTAGTTCCATCAGTTCCATTTGTATGGATTCTCTCATCTTCTGATAGAATTCTTCTTTGAGTTGGTTGAATTGTTCATCTATATATTTTTTAATTTCTCAAGCTAGTGACTTCTTGATTTCCATTGCTAAACCATTAAGTATTGATTTTATGTCCTCATCTATAAGGTTCAGGCATTCAAGTGGACTTGGAGATTTGCCAGGATTTCTCTCCACATTCCCCACAGTAGATGTCTTCTTTAGCTTCTCCAATTGATCTTCGCTTTTAGTAGTTTGGAGTGCTGGAATACCAGGGTGTTTAAGAAAGTGATTTATTGTACTGTTTGTATGAAATTCCACTCAAGGTATATCTTCTTAGAGTTTATTTTTCTTTTTTTTTTTTTTTGGTGGGGGGGGTGTCACACCCAGCAGCGCACAGGATTACTCCTGGCTCCATGCTCAGAAATGGCTTCAGGCAGGCTCAGGGGACCATATGGGATGCCCGGATTTGAACCACCATCCTTCTGCATGCAAGGCAAATGCCTTATCTCCATGCTATCTCACCGGCCCCTTGAGGTTATTTTTCTAAACTAGCAAGGTTATCTAAATATGATTAAAAAAAAAACATTGCATACTAGTTTGTTGGTTAGTTCAGCTGGTTTTTGAGCTTTATCTTTTCTAAGAGAAAGAAGTGCTAGATCAAATCTGCCAAGAAGTCTATGATATAAATTGAAAAAGGAAGGCTGATGGAAGAAGGAAGGGAGTTTCAGTAATGGCTCTTGAATCCAGAAGGAGGCTGGGGAAGACTGAAAAGGAGGCTCCTTGAGCTTGGTGGAAGGAATTAGGATAGGAGCCTCCCACCAAGGCAATGTCTGACTGTCTCCCTGGTAACAAAGTATCATAAATGGTGCTGGGACCTGGAAGGAGTCTGGGGAAAGACCCCCCAAAACAGCCCAGTTTGTGTTTAGTGGAAGGAACTAAGAAGTGAGATTCTCTTTTCCCTCCTGACACAAACCTGGCTTGCCCCAAAGGGCAGATAAACAGTCAGGGCACTAGAACCCAGAAAGAAGCTAAGGGAAGGCTGAAAAGGAGGCCCCATTGGAGTTTGGTATGGGGGGAAATTCAAAAGTCAAGTTCTCTAGTAGATTGATTGAGATTTGACTCCCACTGAACTCACAGACAGGAAAGGTAGTTCTCATTCCCCTGTCCAATTAGGACAGGGGGAACAGTTCCAGTTGTAAAGATACGCAGGAAATAATTCACATGGTCACGAGGTACAAGAATGGGTTCAGGAAATCCAGTGCTCAAGCAAGGAATTCAAACCACCCAAGCTTTTTGCCCCTAAGATGCTACGCAGCTCAGTGAAAGAAGACAGAAGAATGAGCTTTTGTGTTCCTCAGACCCCAGCTTTTATTGACAAGAATCAGGTCCCACCCTAGGGATCTGGGAGAAGAATACCAAGTAAGGGATAATCCAATATACTATCACCAGATCACACCCTAGGGTGAAGTACAATTATTGATTAGGGTAGAATCAGTAGCCCAAGAGGGATTAGGACAGGAGCCTCCCTGTTCCCACCCAGACACAGGCCTAACTGTCCCAGTGAACAAAGAATCAGCAAAGATGCTGGGACCCGAAAGGAGGCTGTGAAAAGACCCCAAAAGACAGTGTTATTTGTTTCATTGAGCTAACATTGATTTATAATTGAATACTATACGTTTTAGCTACACTGTTTTAAGTATATGCCACAGTATGCTCTTCATCAATAGTCTAGTCACTATAAAGTTAGCCCCAATGCTGCCATTCTGTTTTACTCATCCCCCTTTCTTTCTGATAAACCTATTTAGTTAACATTCTGTGAGAATTATAGTTTGCTTTCATTGTTTATTTGATTTATTTTCTACAAATCTATGAAGTCATTATTTCTCTTTTTATCTCTTATTTCTCTTAGCATAAT
The DNA here is from genome assembly GCF_024139225.1 of Suncus etruscus. Lineage (NCBI taxonomy): Eukaryota > Metazoa > Chordata > Mammalia > Eulipotyphla > Soricidae > Suncus > Suncus etruscus. The sequence goes on from NC_064852.1 coordinate 84,281,377, forward strand.
TACCTTAAGGTTTGTCCATATTGTTGAATATGGCAAGATTTCCATTAATAACATATCTTATTATATTTTAGACCAGAAGACTGTGAAATTTCATTTTTGCCATTTAATAACTCACAGGATTTACAAGAAAGGTTGGTAAAAAGTTCAAAGTAATATAAGTACCTGTATCTTTCTTTAAGGCATGAAAGATACCGATATAATTTATTAGACTCTGATTTTTATTGTTTTTCTAGTTGTGAACTGAAAAATTTACAAAATTACGCTCTACAGTTTAGCTTTTGCCTTCAGAACAACCATTTACTTTAATCTCTTATTCATTCATTCATTTATTCAATAACCATTTAGGCCTACTTAGACTCATGAACACAAAGAGCCCAAATAAATAAGTAATGCTCATAGTTTCTACCCTCATTAACATTTCACTCTAATATGAACCACAGACATGAAGGTCCCACAAAGGAAATAATTATGCTTTCAAATTATTGTTACTCATGGCACAACCTTTAAATGTCTGCTCCTATTAGAATGCAATCATGAACAAGTTCACAATCTTTACTTATTTAAGTAATTTAAGAAAATGTTTAATATATGTAATGTTTTACTTTATTATTTTGTATGTTTAATATTTTATGTATGTATATTTGTTTCATGTGTTTGTTTCTGTCTTGTCTTTCAGGAAGGTACTGGGATCACCCAAATCTAGTAAGTCTAGAAGCTTTCACTTGAGAGCTGAGCTGGGTTCTCTTACTATTTAATTCTAGCGAGAAAACATAAATAGTAATTTTTATTACTTTTAGACTATTCTGATCAATGGCAAATGATCCATGGCCAGTTTTTGAATGTCAGCATTATGGCAATTCCTTGCCTGTGTACAGTGGCACCCAGAGGCTTGGCGCCTAATACCAGGCAAGTAATTATTTATTTTATTGAATCACTGATTCTTTTCTATAAGTATATTTTTATTTCATAATACTTCTCTGATTATTTTCTGGATAATGTAAAAATAGAAATTATTTATCTTTTCAATAGAACAGATTCTAAAGGATTTGTCTTTAAGGCAGGTGGAGAACAAATGCTAAATTGAAAAAGTATCATTCACTCTGAATTTTCAATATCACTAAAGCTAAATCATTCTATTATTTTTATTCTATTATATTTATTCTATTATGTTTGTTTTACTCATTTCACTTCAATTTTTTTGTTCACATTTTTAACTAATTGTAGAGAAATAAATTTTACTTTTATATTTCTTATAAGTTTCTTGCTTTTCAATTTAAGTACAGGTATACATATCCTTAGTATGAAAAGCATGAATAGATATAACAATTGATACCTTTATTCAGAGAAAAATGTTATTTTAGTGTGACTAGTGGTACATATGAATTCATTGCCCACATATTCTATAAATAAATTAATAAGTTTATATTTCTTTTATCTGTAAAATATATTCTTTCATACATTCTTTTCAAGTTTCTATCTAATGTAGGCATCAGAATATTTTCCACTTTTGTAGAATATAAAAGAAAGACTTAAAATATTGAAATAATATGATCAAATCTAGGTTTATCCTGAAGTGTAACAAAAATTTGAGAGAGAGATAGTACAGGTATTAAAACTTTTGTCTTATATTTGGTTGACCTTGATTTGTTCCAAAGCACTGCATATGGTTTTCTGAGCTCCACAGGAGTGATTTCTGAGCATTTTTGGGTACACTTTAAAACACTGTTTCCTAAAAGACATAGCATAAAAGATATACTATGGGAATTTTAATGCTTGATTTCAATCTTTCTGAAAATTATTTAATGCAAATGATTAATAGGTAGCAAGATAATTGAATTAATTTTCCTTGATAATTGATATGAAGGCATGTGGTCAATAGATCAAATGTACCACTGTTCACACTAATGCTTAATACTCAGAATTAAAATAGAAAAGGAACTACAAACATAAAATTCCTGCTACCAGGGTCTTTATTAACTGTGGTGCTGAAACTTTATAAAAGTACTTTCAAGTTTTTACGATTTTGTAGTGCAACCTGTCTGACTAAACAGTCACATAGACACAAAATACATCTGGGATGTATTTTCTGAATGATTCATGGTAAGTTCACTTTATTTTACACAATAAATAATAAATATTTCTAATAAAATATTTACTTTAACATACCTGCATGTGAATAGTTCTTGATACAGTTCTAAGAACTAACTTTTTATATTGTACTATGCAAAGGTTAACTGCATGGTATATCAACCATTTAGACCTGTCTAAGATAGAGGAGGGTATGTTTCAATTTCATAAGAATTAAGAAATAGTCCAATATTTTATAGGCCTTTCATATTACAAATTAAAATAAGCTTGAAAACAAAAGAAAACACAAAACATCACCCTGAACATTTTGATGCTTTTATTTTTGGTTTTGAAAGCTGCCATTGGATCCAGAAATGAAAAATGAAAACCTTTAGTTCCAGTAATTATACTGATTGTTCTCTTTGTGCATTTGAACACATTGATTAAAATTGTGATTCTTTTACATCTACATTAAATGAGTACATGACAAAACAGACTCTAAGATTACTTAGAGCTCTAACCTAAGGATACATTATATCAAATGTAAGATACTTTTATTTTTTGCAATGCCATTGTTGTTTTTTGAACTAACTTTACATTTATGCAGAAAATTTGCTAAAAATTGCATGAATTTCTGAAACTGCCTTCTAAAACAAGATGCAGTTTTGACTGGCCTTTACACATACTTGTACATTTGTAGACTCAGATTTCACTGAATATTTACACAAGATTAGAGTGTCTGGTTATTTATTTGAAAATAAGTGTCAGCAGGTGTCCCTCCATTATATACATTTAAAGGCACTTTGATATTCAGAGGTTTTGAAGTTTTCTCCATAAATAAGTATTTTAAAAGGCTTTGGGAACTGTTGAACTTTATCTACTAACAATACCATTTTATTTATTAACTATTTAATAACACTTTAAATATACATGGCTTTACAATTAGAATCCCAAATTCATTGGATTTTAATTTCATCTTGACATGTGAATAGGATGTGTGAGAGCTTGCTTTTAAAAACCCACTAATAAGGTTGTTGAGAAGAAAATCAATTTAATAAAACTGATTTAAAAGACTTGTTTATGGGGTAAAGCCATAGCACAGTGAGTAGAGCATTTGCTTTGCATGCACAGCTGACCTAGATTTTATTCCTAATCCCCTGAGCCTGACAGGAGTGATTCCTGAGAGCAGAACCAGGAATAATCCCTGAGTGCAATTGGGTGTGGCCCCAAACCCTAAATAAACAAGCAAGCAAACAAACAAAAACTTGTTTGTTTAAAAATATCCAGAAGTTGCAATTTGAAATTTTCAGGTCAATATAGTTTGATATTAATCTTCCCTCAGCCTTTGAGTAAATATTATATTTTTACGTTCATGTCTAATATTATCTCTCAAAAGTTCTTAATTATAATTGTTTGGTTCTAGATTAAATAATGGAAGTATGGCTCTTATAATTGCAAGAAACACATCCCGAGCAGAATTTATAAAACACCTAAAGAGATATGCCAGTGTTAAAAATCAGGTATGGAGAATAATTTATTGTTAATTACTAGCATTCGATAGCAGTCATAAAGATATACAATAAAAATTGAGATCAAGTCCTGCTTGTAGGAAGTCTTTATTTGGGATTGAAACAATTATATAGTAAATAGGATATTTGCCTTGCATGTGGCTGACCTGGGTTTGATTCCCAACACCCCATAGGTTCCCCAAGTGCAGAGCCAGGACTAAGTCCTGAGAACCTTTGGGTGTGGCTTCCAAGAAAATAAACAATATATTTTCTTCAAATTTAGAATAAAACAGATGATTATTAATAAAAATGGTCATTTTTTCTATAAATTGGTGGTTATATTATATGTGTGTTTTTGTTGTGTAAAGAGAGATAAAAAGCATGGTGTTATGTTGAAATAAAGTAGAATGCAAATAAAATTATATATGCAGAATGTTTTTCAAAATAAAAAGTAGTGAATTCTGAGAATTTTAACCTTTCTTGATTTTATAGCAGCAAACTTTCTCTTCAGTTATGACTTAGATTTCCACCTATTGTTCACATACTTTTCCACCTTTATTGATTAAAATATATTCATAGCTATATTAAAATATACCATTTTATGCAGACTTTTTTCCTTCAAAACTATAATGGAGATAGATTCAGTTAAATTTCTACTTAAGAGATTTCTTTCAAAGTTATATTTTTTGGATGTATATATTTGGGCACAATTATTAGTATTGATCTTAAAAATATTGAAATTTTGGGCCCGGAGAGATAGCACAGCAGTGTTTGCCTTGCAAACAGCCGATCCAGGACCAAAGGTGGTTGGTTCGAATCCCGGTGTCCCATATGGTCCCCCGTGCCTGCCAGGAGCTATTTCTGAGCAGACAGCCAGGAGTAACCCCTGAGCAACGCTGGGTGTGGCCCAAAAACCAAAAAAAAAAAAAAAAATTGAAATTGAAATTTTGAGCTTTGAAATGCTATTGCAATTGTAAAATCCAAAACTCACCTCCTCTTCAATATAAAATCATGATTAACTATATGCAATTGGCAGAGAAAAAATAGGAGAGTACATTCAGGTGTAGCTTACTCTTTTTTGTGGGTGAATCCAGGTATTAAGCCCTAAGTCTTCCACATCCAAAGCAAGCTGGAGAGATAATACAGTGGTCGGAGGCTTACTCAACTTCTATCCCTGACACTGTGAGAAACAACCCTAGCTTAGAACTAGGAGTATGTCCTAAGCACCACAGGATATGGTTCCCAAAGAAAATTTATTTAAAAATGTTTTATTTTTAACCTTTGGACTTAAAGCAAACACTATTAACACTGAAAACGAAACAAAAAAGGCAGCATGTACTTTACCTCTGGCTGATATTCCTGCAGGGCCAAGCTGGGGAGGCTTTTATGAAAACTGAAAAAGCAGTAAACTCATGTTATAAAAGACCAAGTTAGAGACTGTAATACTCTAGTTATGGAAAAAATCAACTTTGGGTATTTATTATATTTGATTTGGCATATCAGGCAGTACTTAGTGCTAACTCCTGGCTCAGGGAATATTCTTGGTGTGTTTGGGGGACTATATGTGGTATCAAGTATTGTCCTCGGTCAGCTGGAGACCGGAAAGTGCTTTGCCTTCTGTACTATCCGTCCAGTTCTCAAATAAAAAATATTTTAAATGATATCATGTAATACAATGAGTAATTGATATCTTTTCCTCATAATTTCTCATAATTTATCAGTAATATATTGCTTTCTTTTTAAGAAATACTACTGTCTGTATGTTTATGTGCATATGGGTATGTGGTTCATTGGGTTTAGCTCTGTATTCTTTCTCAAAATTATGATTTATACAGTTACTCTATAATTCATTACAAATAAATTCTAAAGTATCTTGTATAATGATATAGTAAGGATTGCTTCCAAAGAATAATTAGGTTAAAATTATAGACACATACTTGTGTGAATATGTGTGTGGTCAATTTATGTGACATTTTTAATGTAAAATTAAATAAATAAGTTTCATAAAGGCCAGAAAAATAATAAGACTTATAATTTGTGGTACAATTAATAACTGTGCTAACATTCAGGAGGAAAATGTTACATTTCAGTCAAAAAAGAGCAACAATCTAGGGCTCTGAATTTTCTTTACCAAGTTAACTGAATGTTAATTTACATAAACAATTGTAGAACACATTGATAACTATCATTTGTGGGATGACTTGTCTAACTTTACCCTCTCTGTGTAAAATAGGAGTTAGAATATTTGTTCTTTCAACTCTATTTCCTGCTTTTGTTTTTACTGGGAATTCCATACATTTCTTTTTATTTGGGGAGAGGCATTGGGCCACACCCAGCTATGCTCAGGTCTGTCTCTTGGCTCACTGCTCAGGGATAACTTCTGGCAGGGTTTGTGGAACCTTTATGGGGTCAAATCCAGGTTGACTATGTGCAAGGCAGCACCTAGTTGTCTGTCCTATTGCTCTGGCCCCAATCTCTGTATATTTTAATCATTGGGGAGGGGTGGTGTTTGAGACCACACCTAACAGTGATCAGGGCTTACCTCCTTGCCTCTGTATTAAGGTGGTGGTGAAATAACCATAAGTGGTGCTGACAATTGAACCAGTGTCAGTTGCTTTCATGGCAGGTCTTAACCCCTGTACACACACACACACACACACACACACACACACACACACACACACACACACACACACACACACACACATTCTCTCTCTCTCTCTCTCTCTCTCTCTCTCTCTCTCTCTCTCTCTTAACTAACATTTTTGTTAGGAATTTAAAATCCTTAGAAGTTAGTGTAACTCTAGGGATTTATTTTCTTTTATTCCCATGCTACCTTCTTGGTGATGATACAGCACCAGGCCCTGTTTATTTGAACTACTAAACTATCTGAGCATCACATACTACCAAGAGTTCTATATTATTATCTTTGGAACTATTATGCCTTCCCCTATGAGGAGGAAGGATGTAAATTCATGGTTATCTTGAGATTGACTTTTCTCTTACTGGTGTTTGCAATTTGATTCTTTACTCATCAGTGACACCACTATTCACTCTCTACAGGAGTAAGTCTCATTCTCTCCCTCATGTCTCACAATTATTTAAGCAATTCTATTGGTTTTCTACTTAGGTTTTTGAAAAGTCCCTTATAACCTTAACTCAAACCATAATCCTTTCTTGCTGGCAGTATTCTTCTGGTGTTCTTTTTTCTCAGCTTTCCTTAGCATGATTTTTTTTGTTGTTAAAACGCATCTTCCTCTTCAAAAAATTTTCAATGTACCGGTATTTCTCACTATTATTAAGAAAGCATTTACCCTCCTGCTATTGTGGAAGGCATGGTCCTTTTTATTCTGCTTCCTGCCTGTGCTAAAGACAGACCCACACCACTCTCCACCTAATTTCCTTTATGTACATACTTATTTATGTATTATCTGTTTGGTTTTTGGGCCATACTCAGTTCTCAGATTTATGCTTGACTTTGTACTCAGATATCACTTCTAACAGTGCTCTGAGGACCATATGTGGTGTCTGGGATCCAACCCAAATTGGCTCTGCAAAACAAGCTCCTTACTGGCTGTACTATCTTGATGGCACTAGATTTTTTTTTTTTTTTTACTGTTTTAGTCTTCTAGGGCTACCAAAATAAGGACCAGATTGAGTAGTTTACGCAATTGTTTTTTCACTGTATAAGAGGTGAGAATTCCAAGAAGGTTTTGACAGGTTTCTTTTTTATTATGACCTCTCTTGGTTTGCAAAAAGTTGCCTTTTGGCTCTGTGGCTTTGTATAAGTGAGATTTTAATCTGTGAAAGACATTTCCAGTGTCTTTGTGTCTATTTCTTCCCCTTATATGAACAATAATTCTAATGTATTACGAATTGTCCAGAAGATTTTATGTGTAGGTAAAATGCTTTTCTTTAGTTTATTTTTGTTGTTGTTGTCTTGGGGCCACATGTGGCAGTGCTCAGAGCTCACTCCTGATTCTGTGCAAACTTACCTAACTCCTAAGACTTTAAGATTAAAAAACATGGTGATTGGGGCTGGAGTAATAGCACAGCAGATAGGGAGCATGCCTTTCATGCAGCTGCCTGGGTTCAATCCCCTGCATCCAATATATCTTCAAGCCACCAGGAGAGATTCCTGAGGGTGGAGCCAAGAGTAACCCTTGAGTTCTGCCTGATGTGGTTCCCAAAACAAACAAACAAAACTTCCCCAAAAACAAATTGATGGTAGTCAGTAAATTTTGATATTCCTTGTCTTAAAGCTGTATGACTTCTATCACTGAATTAAAGTTCATTATAATGACCCCACCCATCTTGATTACATTTGTTTATACCATAATATGAATGATAAACGATCATATATTTAAAAAAGTGAGATTCACTGGTAATAAAATGTTCAACTAGTTATCTTTATGAAGGACAGAAACTAACCCATAACTGCCAGTTACAAGTCATTCCAAATATTTTAATGAATACTTAGAACTTTGATATATACACAGTAAAAGGGATACACCCAATGTTTTACATATATTGTAGGAAGTGCAATGCAGTAACTATTAAGCAGTTTCACAGAGAGAAAATTTTATTATTTTAAAATCATGTTTTCATATGCATAGCTTCACAAAATGAAATCATCCATGCAATCTCTTACCCATAAAGCCACAGTGTGAAATAGGAATTTAGAGTGCCAAGTCTTCTATCAAATGTGAGGGCATGTTTGGAGGATGAATATCAGTAAACAATATAATTTTGACACATATAAGTTCCTTAGTGGTGTGATCTGTCACAGGACAACCGAAAGGAGGCAGAGGGACTTAGGAGTTGGGCATGTTTCCCATTTCAGTTCAAAATTAAAAGGACATAAAAGAGGCAAAGGGAGGTTCTGGAGAGAGGAAACAACATCTGTTCATGTAGAAAGATATGATCAAGCCACTAGAAAAAATTCAGCAGGCTGTGATGTTGGTATTTTGGCATTCATATTGCAGCATAAAACATTAGCATGCATGCTGACACTTGCAAGAGAAGGCACAGTGAGTTTTCTTAATTTGCATTAGCAGTTATAAATAAAACAAGTCCCATGATTATTTATGCATTTGTTTTCCTTAGTTCAATTTTCCTTTTGTTGAAACTTACACTGTTGAAGAAGTAAAAATTAACCCAAGGAATACTATCAGTGTACATAATTCAGAGGAGGAAGATGGACCACAGGAAGCTTCTTCAGATTGTAATTTCCCTTGGAATATAGATGGTGATTTAATGGAAGTTGCATCAGAGGTCCATGTTAGGTAAGTGTACTTATTTTTCTATATTGGATGCCCATTAAGATAATGGGAACCTTCGTGTAATTATCAAAGCAAGCATTCAGACAGGTAAATGAATAATAAAGCAATATATATACATACATTTTTAATAAATAAAAAGTAAAACTTTACATTTATTTACCAATCACAGAACAAAGATATTTTCTTTGGAATTTTGAATCATAATTTTTGATAGATATAATGCATACATACAGTTTTCATTTCAGATTATTGACATGGATCAAGTTCCTAACCCTTGTGAAGCCATTTGATGTACCCATTCATTATAAATTTCTTTCATTCACAATTAGTACTAGTCCACCTAGTATTCAGCCTTTTTGTTTTCAAGGTTTTCCAAAGTATTTATCTCAAAAGAGCTATTGGTAGCAATAGGTTTAGGATCATATTGACTCATCCTCAGTAAACATTATGACTAAAGGATTAAAGATGTGAAGGGGCAACCTCTGCACATGTGGAATTTTTGAGAGACATAATTGACTAGATTTATAGGAGCAATTGAGAACATGGCAAGGAAGTCGTTAAAGTGACTTTACAATAATTACTGGTACTTATTTTTCACACCTTCAATGTTTTCCAGGTTGTACTTATGACATGTTTTAGTATGTTTATGGCATTAGATTTTTTTGATATTATGTATCATATTAATAGATGTATAAATAAAATTAAGCTGGTGAAATAATTTTATTTTTTCTTTATAGACTGCACCCAAGACTTATTACTTTATATGGAGGAAGCATGGAAGAAATGAATGATACCAAAGTAACATGTAACTGTTTATAAAGCAATGTGGTCCTTCTTTAAACATCCTAGTAGAAAGAAGAAACTCTTATTTTTCAAAGAAATGGAAATAACTATTTTTGATGTAACTAAAAATTTAGCTTTAGGTTCAAATCATTGAGAAACAGAAATGACAAAGTATGAAATATACCAAAAACAGTTAAGTGCTGATTTGGGGGATGTATTTATTGGAGTTGAAAGAAAATATTTCATACAATCTAAAAATTATTATGATGAACCAATATTTAAACTAGAATATTACAAAATAAATACTGTGAATTCAGATGTTAAATTATTTATAACTGTGGTATAAAATACTTTCCAAAGTTTACATAAGAATGCCCTGATTGGGTACCTAATTCAGTGAGTTAAGTTCAAGGCCAGCTAATGATATAACTGGAAATAGCACCATCATTTTCCAATAATCCCTATGACAACTTAGATCTGTTTCTATAAAAGAATCATTTAAAAATCATGTAACAATTTTATGAATATACTCTGAAAGTTATAAACAGATGATATTCTTAAAATGATCAGAATTTTAAGATTACTTATAAAGCTTAGAAGGAACTGGCCATGACCTCGTCAGATGGAAGTAATGTTCCTGAAAGTTATATTATCTGACAATCACAGATATTCATTAATACCTGAAATACTGGCATTTCAGAATAGCAAAGAACTGTATTCTAATTTACTAGGATGTCTGGCACAATATTTTCTCCTGAACAAGAGAGAAACAAGATATTTATTTTAACCATAAACAAGATATTTATTTTAACCTTGTCAGTAAGGTTAAAATAAATATCTTATACTAAATTTTTATATTAGTGCATATTCTGACTTAGGAAGTTGGAGAAAAATCTGGTGTTCAGATTTTTGCCACTCTAATGCCTTTAAAATCTCCATACAGTTCTTTTTCTGCTATCAAATGCTGACAGATGTTTTATCTAAATAAATATTTACCATAAAAGTGAAGACACTTTCTAATTTTATATTTTAATATGTCTTATGGTAACTTCTTAAAATTTGGTCACAACCTTACACCTATGCATACAAATCTGAATTCAGATGAAATAAATATTAAAAATTGGATTAACTTGTTTCTTAAAAATAAATTATAAAAAGAGAGTAATTCCCTGTAGAAATGAATCTTATAAACAAAATTGAAGTATTTATAGCTAAATCTATATGTTTTATTTTATCATTAACTTTATGAATGATGCCACTTTCTATGCAGAAAAATTTGCATCCAAACAAAGGTGTTTGCTTAAGTTGACTGTCACTGTTTTATACACTATTAATCTGCATAAAATATTGGCCCCTAATCATTGCTTTTACAATCTGTATTTTAAAAAGCTTTGGTTTCTATATTTTACACTTCAAATTTCATTCATATTGTAAATACATTTGAAATTTTATATTTCAATTATCAGCTAAAGTGCACTATTCAGAATATAAATTATAATTCTTTAGTCAAATTTATGATGAGTTTTAAAATTCACTCCTTTTGCCCTTAATAAAATTGTTACAAAAGGATTACAACATATTCCTATAAAAACATATACAGGAAAAATTGCTATATAAACAGTGATTATCCAGAAGTCATCCATTCAATGCAAACCAGTGTATAAATTCAATCTCTAGTTACTGCATAAGGTTTATAAATTTTCATAAATAATGGTTCTCATATTCATTAGCAATAAACCATTATCCAATTCAGTAGAGTTTACCAAAACAAACAAAAGCAGTAGTTTTGGATTTTTTTCTTTGAAGTAAAAACAGGTTTTATTAGAAGATATTGAAAGGATGAAGGAGAAGAAAAGAAAGGGAGAGAGTAATGCGTTCAAGAGAGAACATGTGTTTCTCATAAAGAGAGATACACAACCCAGATGAGGGTAAGCAAGTCCGCATCTCGAGGAAAGATGTGGGTGAAAGTGGGCACCATGTTTATGGCCCAAGGAGCGCATGTGCACATCTCACACATTTGCTTCAAGTTGGTTTATATAGGATTTGTCCCAACCTGCCCCACATGAGGTTTTCTTTCTTTCTTTTTTTTTTTTTTCGGCCACACCCGTTTGATGCTCAGGGGTTACTCCTGGCTAAGCACTCAGAAATTGCCCCTGGCTTTGGCGGACCATTTGGGACGCCGGGGGATAGAACCGCGGTCCTTCCTTGGCTAGGCTAGCGCTTGCAAGGCAGACACCTACCTAGATGTCTCCTTAAAAAATCTTCCTTTACTGGCCCTTGTTCCTGACTTTCCTTTACTGGCCTTTGTTCCTGCTGGAGCTTCTCTCATCAGGCTTTAGTTTCAATGTCCTCAAGGTGTGTCTGTGTCCTGGTATCCTTAGGATTAGTGACAAATGTAATTTCTTCAACTTACTTCTCTTCCTTTAATTATGTCCCAAGAAGTTTTATTTTGAATGTTTCTTTTCCGTCCAAGATTATTTCGCCTTCACTTGTTTACTTGTCCAATAATTGAAATTTAGTTGCACTTTTTAAAGAAGGAATTGGTTTACTTCGAATGTTTTAGTGTTTTTCTATTCAATTAAGAGTTGAAAAATATTTTAAGATATTTTATCACCTTTGCAGTTATTTTCTTTCATTTGCATTTAGACCTGCCATGAGGCTGTGAATAAAGTAGCACACAAGTCGGAGCAAACTTCACTGTTTTTGGAAATAACCTGAGGCTTTTATTTGTCTCTCAATTTGAAAGAGATCTTTTAATGTTCTTCATCATCATTGATTTTACTGTTCACATAACTCCAACTGTCTCTTTTGTTTTCTTCTTGTAAGATAGATTTATACTGTCTTTTAAAGAAGCCAACCTGAAAATAACAGAGCATAATCTCATTATAATTAGCTCAAACAGCTAACCAGTCTTTTTAAAACTTGTATCCCATGGAATCAGTAAAATTGGGAACTACTGAGTGAGTTAAGAGTGTTTTGTTCAGTCTCTGAACTTTTGGTGAAAATGTTTTATTTAAGCACTTATTTTTCTAGAAAGTCTTCAGCATTAAAGTTAGGAGAGTTAGAAATTATTAGGAGCCACAAAATGGGTTTAAGAAAATTAAAAATAGGGGCCAGAGTGATAGCACAGCAGTGTGCCTTGCATGTTGCTGAGTTGGGACAGACCCAGGTTTGATCCCCAGCATCCCATTTGTTTCTCAGAGCCTGCCAGGAGCGATTCCTGAGTGCAGAGCCAGGAGTAACCCCTGAGCACCACCAGGAATGACCCTCAAACCAAAGATAAATAAATAATAAAATGACATTTAGAGTGGATTAACACTGACGATTTTTTAAAGGCTTACCTTCCACATGGCACCTGAAATAAGGAAGAGTAAAATAAGTCCAAACAGCAGGCTAATTGAGACAATCATGATAGTGAAATTTCTTTTGGGTCTTTGATGATGTACTCCTTCCAGAAGAACCTACAAAATTATAACCAAAGTAAGCACCAATTTAAACACTTGCTTAATGTTTTCTTTGACATTTTAGGGTAATCCCCCTAGCATTAAGAATAACCCTCATCTTTCTCTAGTTCAGTCTAACCCAACCACTGCAAACACTCTAATGGAATTTATCTACCATGGCTCTTGCAGTCAAATTCATTTCCTTAAGGAGGAATATGGTTCCTTCTTAGTATTTCAATGAAATGTTAACTTCCAGGTAAGACCCCAGATTGATTCTCTTGACTCAAAAACTCAAAAGGATGTTATCAGAAACATCTAAACAAGATCCAGTGCCACCCTCAGTCCCCACCTCATCCCCCATCTCTATATTTCAGTTTAAAAGGTCTTACAAGTGCTACATTTTCATCCTTGTTCAATTCAATGACTTTTGGATTTGGCTCTGGAAAAGCTGTCGCTCTGATTTCAAACTTGAGTGTTGAACTTTCATCCTGTTTAATAAAAGATCATCACATTTTGATTCTTGAAAATATAGAATGATAGAAATATTTTTCTTTCTCATGATCTTTACTGGTTTTCACAGGGCAATGTCATGCTTCCTTTGGTTTCAGAGACATGATATTGTTATTTTTACACATTGGAATTCTTTTCTAAGCATGACTACTTGATGTATTGATAAATTATTTACTCCTCCAAAGGACTTTCTGTATAAGCATTTTTTCCAATTTATTTAGTCTTTAAAAAATTAAAAGACTGTTAACTTGCTGCTCTGGTTAAATATATATAATTTACCATAATGAAAAAACATGGTGCAGAATTTCACTATCCTTTGCAGCTAAGAAATTTAGGGAATAAAATTTTGAAATTAGGGGAATACTAAAATTTTTCTTTACATTGATTGGGGTAGATAATTATACATAATTGTGTGCATATGTATAAACATTTATATTTATTTTGGGACCATACCAAGTGCATTCAGGGCTTACTCCTGGCTCTATAGACAAAGATAACTCCTGGTGAGGTTCAAGGTACTCTCTGGGGTGTCAGAGATCCAAACCCAGATGGTTGTGTACAAACCAAGCACCCTGCCTGCTGTTCTATCTCTCCCTCAATAATAGATTCTCAAAAATATTTTGGACCATATTCAGCTGTGTTCATAGCTGGATCTTGGTTCTGGCTCAACCGTCACTCCTGGAGGTACTGAGGGAACATATATGGTGCTGAAGATAAATGTGGGGTCAGCCATGTGCAAGGTAAATGCCCAAACACTGCACTGTTTCTCTGGCCTGAGAAGTTATATTCTTACAGTGATTTTATGGCCTCAAAATTGAAAACCTCTGTATGGATAGTATTTTAGGGAATAAGTAGAATGAGGCTGAAAATAAATTACATCCTTTTATACAGATACAGAGAAGATGAGTCTCAATCTTTTTATTCCTGTGGACCTGATACTAAATCTACTCTCAGGTTCGATATGCAGGAACATGTGGTTTGCATTGGAGGCACAGGGTTGATTTCCAGCCCTGCATGGGTCCTTGAATACATAGCCAGAATAGATTATGAACAGTGTCATGTAAGTCTCCAAACCCCCAAATTAATAGCTAAAAGTCTTAGTTGTACCTGTGTAGACAAGGTTTGCTTTGTCTATTTGACTCTGTCGTCTTCCAACCTGCTAATATAGTTATTTTTTACCCCATAAAAGAGACAAATAAAAATACTCTTATCCTGGGAGACAGGCAGCATTGTCTGACAAAATGCTGTCAGGACTTAGGCAATCGAGTTACTGGAATAGATTAGGCAAAGACTAGAGATGTCGTTTTACTTTACAATGATCTTGTAAATCCTATCCTGGTACTAGTTGTCAATAATGCCATTTATCGAGAAGTTAGGACTTTTGGAAAGTTGGAGACAAAGTACAAAAGTTTAGATAATTTGTTGATGGTCTCATGACAGTTTCTACCACAAATGGAACCCAGGCAGACATTTCTTATTTCTTATTTTATACAGCATTTCTTGACCATCACATGATTTCAAATCTTCCACCTAACATCATATACTACATTTGTTTGCTGATTATATGTGCCATGCATTAAGCTTATTATAAATATAAAATAATTTAATCTTTATAATACCTTAAAACTGTTAGCCATATTTATCTGATAAGGAACTTCAATACTAGATAATGAAAACAATTTGATCTTAAAGTACTTCTTGTAAACTTCCATATTTATTTATAGAAAGAAGTCCAAGATATGTTTAATTTTTGAATCCATCCTTCAAAATTCTTATTGTTTCAATTGTATGCCTGTGTTTTTGTTATGAAATAAATTCTTAGAGCCAGAGTCATAGCACAGTGGTAGGAATTTGCCTTGCACACAGCTGACCCAGGATAGACCCAATTTGATCCCTGGCAGCCCATATTGTCCCCTGAGCCAGGAGTGATTTCTGAGCACAGAGCCAGGAGTAACTCCTGAGTGTCATTGGTTGTGGCCCAAAACTAAAAACAAACAAAAAGAAATTCTTGGCTTTATAAATATTTTGAAGGAAAAATATTTTGGAAAGAACTTTATGCTTATAAGAAATGATATACAATTGTTTTGACATAATAAAGACTCATACTCAAGCATGCTTTCTAAAATAAACTTAATTACTTCATAGACTAGTCAATTTATTCATTTGGAATAATAAGTAGAAACAGCCTTTAGAATTTCATTCTATTTTACTTTTATTTCTACCTTCTTGATTCACTGCATTGCCTCTACCTATAACATTGAAGTAACATTCTACAGATGATGGTTTGGTTGAGTTTGTATGTTCCATAGGAAGTAATTCAAAGTTGTCATGTATTTTTAGACTTACTATTTCTAAAAGAGACGGCCGGCCTTCCAACTGAATTTGAACACTGGCTTCTTTTCCACTTTCCATTGTCCCAAAATTGCATAAGATATTTAAACAAAATGGATCAACTTTCATGCAGTGCTTAAAAAAACATATAAAAGATCTATATTAAAAATTAAGCATTTTCTAAAAAGATGCTGAAATACTTACATAGACTTAAAAACTTACTTACATCATTTAGAAATAAAAAACTACTATGGCAGATAAAAATAAAGTTCTGTTATAAACATAAATTGTTGACATTTTAAGTTTGTTAAGAAAACAGATGAATGGCTAAAGAAACTGGTACATATACACAATGGAATATTATGCAGCCATCAGGAGAGATGAAGTCATGAAATTTTCCTATACATGGATGTACATGGAATCTATTATGCTGAGTGAAATAAGTCAGAGAGAGAGAGAGAAAGATGCAGAATGGTCTCACTCATCTATGGGTTTTAAGAAAAACGAAAGACATTCTTGCAATAATAACTTTCAGACACAAAAGAGAAAAGAGCTGAAAGTTACAGCTCACCTCATGAAGCTCACCACAAACAGGGATGAGTTTAGAGAAATAACTACGTTTTGAACTATCCTAATAAAGAGAATATACGTGGGAAATAGAAAGCCTGTCTAGAGTACAGGCAGGGGTTGGGTGGGGAGGAGGGAGATTTGGGACATTGGTGATGGGAATGTTGCACTGGTGATGGGTGGTGTTCTTTATATGACTGAAACTCAAACACAAACATGTATGTAATAAAGTTGTTTAAATAAAAAATTATAATAAAAAAGAAATATTTGTTTTATAAATTATAAAAGAATATATTATTTAGAGACTAGAATGGTGGCACGAACGGTAAGGCTTCTGCCTTGCCTGCGCTAGCTTAGGATGGACCGAGGTTCAATCCCTGGCATCCCATATGGTTCCCCAAGCCAAGAGCGATTTTTGAGCGCATAGCCAGGAGTAATGCCTGAGCATCACCAAGTGTGCCCCCCTCAAAATATATTATTTAAAATGCAGCATGTTTTCTCATCAAACTTACACAATGTAATCTTGAAATGGAATTGAAAATTTTATATAGAATATTATGTTAGACTAAAAATTCCAGTTTGCTGCATCTTGGGTGGAAATGGAAAGTTCCTGTTAAATGAAACAGGTCAGATGAAGAGGGACAAATACAAATGAACTTATTTATTTGTATATCTAGAGACATACAGCAGGGCATCAAAGAACATTAAATGATACCAAGCCATTGGCCTTGGATTATAAAACAGAGGATTCCAAATAAGAGGAGAATTAGTGGGTGGAATATGAAGAGTACAAGAAATAAGAATGAGTTCTTGCTGAGGGTCCTAGGCATTTTGGTGGAGGCACGCTACAACCATGTTCATCAAGATCATAAATATTAATGCTACTGTCAGTATCTATGTTACCTACACTATATTTTAAAAAGGCTGTTCTTGGGGTTGAAGTGATAGCTCAGAGGTAGGGCGTTTGCCTTGCATGCCACTGACCTGGGATGGACCCAGGTTTAATCCCCAGCATCCCATATGGTCTTCCAAGCCTGACAGGATCGATAACTAAGCACAGAGCCAGGAGAAACCCCTGAACACTTCCAGGTATGGCCCCCAAACCAAGCAAACAAACAAAACAACAAAAAAAGATGGTTCTTTTTCATACAAGGAAATAAAAAGAGTGATATTCAGTTAATAACAGCATCTTGATCTCCAAAAATCCAAACTATGTTGTTGTTTATTTGCTAAAAAAAAATGAAGAAACTGCCCATAATTGAATCCTGAATCTATTTCAATCTCCTTAATAATATATGTTCCTTACACACAACAATATTACCTGAATTTTTTTTTTCATTCTAACATGCCACCTATAGGTCATACCCTGTCTTCTGGAATTCTTAATCTTAAGCACTTTAGCTTTGTTTTTTAGAATTGGTTTAAAAATTGAAACTTACAAAGAGCATTTTATCAGTCTTTGAGAAGAATAGGTACATGTCTTTCAGGATTTGCATTCCACCTTTTTGCTGCTCTAATTCACAGGTTCTTTCATAGTTCTTATAAAGGCATTCTCCAGTAGTACTCTATAAAATAAAAAGCCATTAATTGATACTGAAAAAAAACACAAAGCCTATACAAGTTTTAAAAGCTCAGATTTGCTCCCTGTATTCTTCTGAAATATCTAGATAATTGAGAAGATGTCAAAGTTTGTCATAGGAAGTCATTCAGTTTCTGTAGCAAAATAAAAAATTCATCAAAGTATTGGTTTCTGGTATATATACTAAATTGGTTAAATTGCTTTAACCTTATAAAAATTGAACAAGTGACAATTGTAATTTTTTACATTAGCATGAAATCAAACATTTCCTTGGCTTTATCACAAAACATCAATATATCCTATTATTGAAATTTGGAATCCAGATTAAAAAATATTAGAACTCAAACTTACAATAAAGTTTATTCATTGCAAAGTGAATAGTCCAATGAAATTATCAGTGTACCAAAAAAATGGTTCTAAAGAAATAAGATGAATTAAGCAGTGGTGTTACATTTTATAGATAATTCTGCCAAGCATATTACTTCCACAAGTCCTATCATAAAAGAAATATATTGAAGATGACAGAGAATGAATCATGCAAAATTTTCACTGCGATCCTATAGTTCTAAAGCCATTTATATTCAAAGTATACTCCCTAAAATTCACGGTGAATTCATATACTAAAATATGATGAAAATAAGAGAATTAGCTATATAAGCAATATTACTTAATAAAGCCTAACTTCTTAAACTTGGGTCAAAACCCCAAAGGGGTTGCATATTTGAATGAGGGAATTTCAAAATATTTGCTTTAAAATAAACTTATTTATCATCAATAGTTTTTTTGGGGGGCGGTCACATTCAAGTAGTGCTCAGATTTTACTCCTGGCTCTGCATGCAAAAATCATTGCTGACAGGTATCAGGGACTATATAAGTTGGGGAATGAATCCAGCTCTAGCTCAGGTGCAAGGCAAGTGCTCTACCCCCTGCACTATCTCTCTGGCCCCACATGTTTGATTTCTAAACCTAGTTTATATATGCCCAGCATTGCATTAAATGTCTTGCATGAAAACCCTGTAACTGAAAAAATTTAAGAAGTTTGGAAAGAAAGAACAAAATCTTTTTACCTGGACATCCAAAATGTTGAACAATACATAATTTTGGGGCATAAAAGAATTTGGTATCATGATTTCAACACTAACATTTGGAACCATGCCAAGACCAGTGTTGATGACCTGATAAGAAGAAAAGAAATTTGAATAATTCAAAATACTTTTCATATGTCATTGAATTTTTACATACATATTTAAAACTTATATTCGATCTATGGACTGTTATATATCCCTAATAATGTGTGCAGTACTTCTTGATTCAAAAACCTTAAACAATTATTTAATATTTATTTATTTAATAAAAAATTATTTAATACTCAACAATATTAAAGCTATATCAAAGATCACAATGAAAGAAAAAATGTCCACTGCTTTAAAACTCTTTGTTTTATAATAGTAAATTGATATATCTGAATGAATAAAGTATGCTTCACTAACCAAAAAGTTTTAATAAGCAACGTGTCACTATTTGTATGTCATACAGTTGTTTGTGATCTGGAAGGCTGGCTGAGGAAAGACGAAAAAGTTCATGGAAAGATGGAAAAGACTTTTCATTGCAATTGAAAGAGACCATGGGCTTGACGCTAGAAGAGATTTTATTGATTTGCAACCAAAGATGCCTTTCCTTGGCCACACTTGTTTTATGTGTCAATCTTTAATAATTCAAATTCTTTCATAATTTTGTCTAGTTTGGTGTTACTATTGTACCAACATGAGTCTTCTCAAATCATAAAGAGATGTGGGCGTGAATAACATGGATAATACAAATAATAAAAAAAGAAACAAAAGCCAAGAAAATAAGAAGTTTGTATGCTGTAGCTCTCTCTCTCACTGGACCAGCAGTGCTTGTCTGATGAGGAAAATCACAAAGGTATCCTCTGCATTGCATCAATAACCATCGGTGCTTTACAATTTTCTCCACTCACATGGAAAGTGAAGTTTACTTTTTCCTCCATGCATGTTTCAGTTTCATCTTCCTTTGATCCATACACAAATGAAGTTGGGTTTACAAACCTGATGAAAACAAGTTAAAATATTTCAAAATAAATGTTATTTGCTAACACAATCTTTCTGTTTAATCTGGATTATAGGATCTCTTTCAAATACACTATAACCTGTAATACATTCTAAACATTAGAACAGCTTTAGTTTTTTGGTAAACTAGCCATCTTAGTAAAAATATACTAAAATTAGAAAGCTGTGTGTACTCAGGTGAATTTCTTTTTAATCTCTTCTCATCAGTTTGCATACTTTCCTATCACTGACTGATCAATTTGGCAAACCATTTATTTTATCTCAGTTTTAAATGGTTCAATGTAAATTTGACAGAGGAAATTCTTAGTTTATCCCTAGGATTTCAATATTTATCCCATACCACATCTCTTTTACATAATTCTGACGTACTTTCCATTCATTAATTTTTGCTGGTTATTTTTAATGAGCTTCAAGTCTTGGAAATGGTTCAAATACCAATAAACTTAGCAAATTTTTTCAGATGATTATTCATCTTGTGCATATATATGTGTATATATACATATATACAAACCTGCAGGCTATGATCAAATTTTTATGATGAGTAATGAGCTTTAAGAAATGTTTTCTGTTGAGACCTATTACACCTCTAAACCTAGAATAACATTAAACTAATAAAAAAAATCTCTTTTCTTTATAACTTCAAAAAAAAAAAGAAATGTTTTCTGAATCCACAAGTAGCTTATGTTTGGCAGCTAATATTAAGTAACACCAGATTAGAGATCCAATATATAGGAGAGCAATTCAAAATATTCAATGTAGATTTTGGCAGCTTAATAATTGCAGAGCATGCTTTTTCCAAAATAAAAGGGCATGTTCAATGACAAAACAGGAATTCAATCATCCTAAGACAATCAAGTAGAAATTATTCCAATATTCAAAACCAGGAGATATGCAAGCCAGTTTTCTTGCATACCCAAGGCTCTTTACTATTTTTCTCTCATTTGAATGGCTTTCTCCTACAATTTCTAGCATTACTCCACTCCATTAGTTTAAGACACTGGTATTTTCTGCTTAGGTAATTATAAACCATCTTTATAAATAATTAAAATGGTCAGTTTATATTTCTAGTAATAGCAACGTTCATCTATTCTATATCTTCTACCGATAGCTTTGAAAAAGAACTAATAATGTGAATAATTTTCAGTAAAATCATTAAAAAATTTCATACAAATATTTCATTCATTCTTTTCTCACACAACTCTTTCCAAATCAGAGGAGATCCACTCAAATAATGACTAAACTCGTAACAATTCAAGAAAGATTCCTTTGACACTGTGGAAGAGGAAGTCCCTAAATCCTGGGCATGAAAGAATGAATATGGGGAGTTTAGCTGGATCTCACATATCATCCATTTGTAACACAGGCAGATTTGGTTTTTGGGGAACGGTGATTTGACCAAGCTCACACTTCTTTGAACTTGTCATTCACTGAGTCTAATTCTGTAAATGATATACTTCACATCCCTTAGGGTCTGAGGCCTGTACTATACAGCTCAAAGACTGACTAAAATCTTTTGAGGCTTATCAGGCACTTTTGCTGAGAAAATTCCTGCAATTGGACACCGGTTTGATGGGCTCTAAGTTACTGTTACAGATTAAATTAAAATGATGAACAACTAAGTGAAGGATTGCAACTTCAAGCCATTGTCAAGAGTCAGAAGTACTATAAGATCCTCTTACAACATAAACAAATATGATTTTTATTATGAATGTGAAAAACAACAGAATTTAAGATCAGCTCTTGGTTTAGAAGCCTTGGCCTTTACTCACCCATGTACACCGAGCATCACCTCATACTTCAGTGGTAACGTTATCGAGGCTTTGTTGTCCTTGAGACTGTCTACGTCTCCTTCATTTTCACTAAAAAAAAAAAAAAATAGAAAACACCCTGTTAGAGTTCACCCAGCATAAAATCATTTTAAGACAATTCAGTTTAGTGCATACAGAACCTAGGATACTTGGAGAATAGTTTAAGTAAATTCTTTGGGGTTGGACCAGAAAGATCATTTAAAGGGCCAGTATATGTCTCACATTCAGGAGACTTTGGTTTGATCACTGGCACTGCATATTGGCCCCTGCCCTTCTTCAGAGCACATGGGGGTATGGAACAACATTTTATTTTTATTTTTTATGGGAGAGTGGAGAATAAAAGGAGAAACAGTTTTGTAAGAATTGATGGGGCCAGGAAGGTGGCGCTAGAGGTAAGGTGTCTGCCTTGCAAGCGCTAGCGTAGGACGGACCACAGTTCGATCCCCCGGTGTCCCATATGGTCCCCCCAAGCCAGGGGCGATTTCTGAGCGCACAGCCAGGAATAACCCCTGAGCGTCAAACGGGTGTGGCCCAAAAACAAAAACAAAAACAATCAAACAAAAAAAGAATTGACATAAATTTGCTCTTCTCCTCTGAACTATGACATGCTTCTATGTTAGAGATTTTTATGTTTGTGTCTAGATTCATGTAAGGGATATTTCCCCCTCGACACAGTGGATCACAGCTCCATAAGTCTCCCTAAGGTTTTCTCCCCACCCAGTCAAAGGTCATTTTCTTTAGTGAAATCATGTTTTTCACACTAGCTGTACCAGGAAGCATGCATAGTGATGTTGAGGTCTTCTTCTGCTCTGCTGAGCGAGCTTGCATCCAGGAGAAAGCTAATATCTGTCTGTAAAAACAGAAAAGAAAGCCCATTTAAAAAATGCCTAAAATAATATCTGAATTGTGAATGCATCTTTGAAACTATGTTATTGGGTCATCGGTCACTTCCCACCTGGGCAGCCAGCTTTGGAAAAGCTCTGGGCTTGGAGCAGCTTTAAAGCACTTTCATTTCCAGGGTGACAGAGAGACAAAGACTCTTTTGAATGTATACAAGCGGGTCCACACTGACAAAATTAGAGATGCTTTAACAACTTGAGTGAGGACTCTTGCCAGAAACACCTTTTTGTATAGCAGAGGTAACATGCCTGGCAGATAGGACCACCTGGGGTGGGGTGGGGGAAGTGTGGAATAAGGGTGAGATGGGGAGCAGAATCCTGATCGACACATTTGTATGCCCATTTTGACATAAGCATGTGCTCCACTCCCCCCTTTTATAGCCGTAAAGACTGATAAGATAAACGCAAGCTCTGAGATCTTGAGCCAGTGGTTCAAATGATAGTTGTGTTAGTATCAAGAAATATAATAGCTAAATGCTTACTTTTGAGAGATGATCCACATAGATATAACCAACAGTGCAGACAAGTTTTCCTATGCCAGAGTTGTCTGTTACTTCACAGTTAATTTGCTTCTCTTCCTACAAGGAACATAAAACTATTTTACGTATGAAGAGAATCAGAAAATTTTAACATATGTTTAAACATGGTTCTTTCAAAGAAAATAATTTCTGAAAAATGAACTTTTCTGGAAGATTATCTTCTGTTTATTTATAGAATTAATGTATATTTTAGAAAAAATAAAGTTGAATAAATTACATAAATGTAAATACATTATCTAAATATGTATGTCTACAACAGGCTATTCTATTACCCACATAAATTACACACAGAAAAATTCCTGGACTTGCAGTTTTCATCAATATTTTTTTGTTTCCTTAATTATTCAAGGTCTTATTTAATTTGAAGTTCCTTAAAAAGCAAAACCACAATGTAGGGACCAGAGAAGTAGAGCAGCAGGTTAATGCTTGCCTTGCCCAGGTCTGACCCAGCACCCAACGTGGTCACCTGAGCCTGCTAAGTGTTATCACTGAACGTAGAGCCAAGAGTAAGCCCAGAGTACTCCCAAGGCAAAAAAAAAAAAAAAAAAAAAAAAAAATTACACGGTAGGTATTGTAAAAATCCATAGTCTATTGACCTGCTTCCATATGATATAAAAGTAAGAATATATTTATATAACACATTTATAGCATTTAATCAAAATAACTTTACAATTGGACATATAGATGTCATAGTCAAATCATAATCTCTCAGGTAAACTTATCCCTATATGCATATATATGAAATAAATCTGTATACAGATGCCCATGTACTTGGATATCTGAGTTATCCTTTTTTCTACAGCAAATAAACTCTCACCACCTTTCTGGGGGGGGGGGTAGGTGGTGCTAAGAGTTGACTCCTGGCAGTGTTTTGTGACTATATGTGGACCACTGAGCAGAGGTTGGCTATGTACAAGGTATCTTAATTAATTCACTCTCTCTCTGACCCCCCCAAGTCTCTTGAGAAAATGAATAGTTAGTTAAGAGAAGTAAAAGTCCTTTCTCTTTGATGTGACGAGATGTTATTGATCAAAAATTAACTATTGCCAGAGCAGGTAGGGTGATTGCCATGCATGTGGTTGATGCAGCTTCAAGCTCTGGCAGTGCAAATGATATCTTAATCATTGTCAGGATTGATTCCTGAGTGCAGAGCTAGGTGTAAGCCCTGAGCATCACCAACTATGACCCCAAATAAAAAACAAACAAACAAAAAATCCCATAATCAAAACCACAGCAGCACAAAGGATGGGCTCTTTTCATAAGGGATAGAAAAGCAACAAAAGAAAAAAAAATAATGGAGGCTTTTCTCTTTGCAATCATCCTTACATATACTTCACTGCAAGATTCAAATGTTCACAACTGAGATACAGTGTTTATTTTCTGTTATTTTTTGTTCCTGTTTTTACATCTCCAGGTGCTCTACCCTTTTCAGGAAAAGATAAATCTTCCAGAAATCTAAAACCAAAATTTTATAATTTGTGAAGGATTTCTAGCCCCAAGCAAGAGAAGCATTATCACAGAAATAGATGTTGATGTTCCAATGAGAAAGCTATGGCATCTAAGCCTCTTGCTCATATAATTGAGTAATTTTTCTTATAGCAGCATTAAAAAATAGAAAATCTGGGCTAATTTTTGACATTTATATTTTAAACATCTTATTTTAATCAGGGATATAGAGAAAACCCTAAATCATTGTATGCCTGACTAAAAAATATGAATATCAGGGCTCATTCTTCAAGAATTTATACCTCAAGTTGATGAAGTAATTTATACCATTTACACTTTTAGAATTAAGTAAAATATCAAATAACAGCTTGATATTTTAGGGTTTTTTGATACTCACCAGGTCTAAAATCTTTATGAAATAAAGACCTGAGGGTAGTTGGATATGGAGAGTTGTTTCATAGGCATCATCTCCAGCATTAAACAAGGACACATTCAACATTAAAGTCTTCATACTTCCAACAGCAAGGTAGGTTTTATTTTCATGTGGCCTAAAATCAAGTAATATTTATTAGTTTGTTTTTTAGAAATAAGGATCTCATCTTCTGTTTATCATGAACAAAAATATTAATATGAAAAACTCACCATGAGAATAAAAACAGATTATTATGCTGGTTAAAATGAGTCAGAGGGAAAGAAAGACATTGAATAATCTCATCCATTGTGGGATAAGAGAAAAATAAAAGATAGTAAATATGGTAATAATATCCAGAGACAATAGAGATAAAGGCCAGGAGGACCAGCCCACAGTAGGAAGCTTGCCACAAAGAGTGTGTGTATGTGTGGGGTGCAATTAGGGCATAGTGGAGCCACTAGGAATGACAATGAAAGTTGGAAATGTTCACTCTGGACATAAACTGGGTGCTAAAAGGGAATAAAGTGATATGCATGGTACTCTTTTATTAACAATACTGCAAATTACAGTGTCAAAAAAGATAAAGAGAATAAAGAGAGAGAGAAAGAAGAGAGAGAGAAGTAAAATGCCTGTCTCAGAGACAGGAGGTGGGGTTGCAGGGAAGCTGGGTTCATTGGTGTGGTGATAGGAAAAGTACACTGATGTAGAGTGGTGTAAACTCTATGACAGAAGCTCAATCATGAACAATTTTTAACCATGGGGCTTTAATAAAGTGATTATAAACAAATAAAAACAAGTTGACTTTAAAAAGAGCCCCCCAGGTGCACAGACAATCCAGTTTTGATCCCTGGATCTCATATTGCATCTCTGCATTGATTTCCCTTGCATTGATCTCCCTTGCATCCCTTAAAGGTGTAATCCCTGAGTATATTCAGTTATGGCACCCAAACAAAATGATCCTGGCAACATAGTGTTCAAAAACATGTGTGGTGGGCCAGAGAGATAGCATAGCAGTAGGGCCTTTTCCTTGCACGCAGTCCAGGATAGACAGTGGTTCAAATCTCAGCATTCCATATGGCCCCCTGAGCCAGCTAGGAACAATTTCTGAGCACAGAGCCAGGAGTAACCCCTGTGTGCTTCCAGGTGTGACCCAAAAAACAACAACAAAAAATATGTGTGGCATCCAAGTATATTCAACATTTTTAAATTTTGGGTGATACCAAAGAAACATAAGCAAAAATCGAAGAAATTATTGACTAAGTGATAAAAGTTTCTGAAATCATCACTGTAGATACTGTCAACTTGAGGCCTTGATGTTCTATTCTGCCCTATAATATATACAAATTTCAGGTGTTACATGATTATATTATTACATAATTCAATGATCCATACTCCATTCAAGTAATTTAATGTTTAGGGGTGACTTATATTAGCTAACAAATTGATACCAACATCAATACTAAAAAGGGAACAAATTTTGCTTATTTGTATTTGGTTTTGGTTTTTGCTATCATTGAGAATTTTGACAATTTTCATCTGAAACTATTATTTTGGTATATATATGTGTATATATGTGAGGCATATATGTATATATGTATTGTGTTGTATCAGTTAATCTGTGAACAAATATTTTTTAGTTTTTAAACCCAGAGTTAATTATTTATTTTAGTTTTAGGGCCATGCCAGGCAGCACTCAGGAGTTATTTATGGCTCTATGCTTAAAAATTATTCCTGGTGCCCGGAGAGATAGCACAGCAGCGTTTGCCTTGCAAGCAGCTGATCCAGGACTAAAGGTGGTTGGTTCGAATCCCGGTGTCCATATGGTCCCCCGTGCCTGCCAGGAGCTATTTTTGAGCAGACAGCCAGGAGTAACCCCTGAGCACTGCCGGGTGTGGCCCAAAAGCCAAAAAAAAAAAATTCCTGACAGGCATGAGGGATATGAGTTGCTGGGGATTGAATCCATGTTGACTGTATGCAAGGCAAATGACTTACCCATTGTGCTATTCTCTAGCTCCAGAACTAATCATGTAAAATTACTGACTGACTGATTATGGCAACTAGATATAATGATATTTATACTTTCTTTAATTAGCAAAATCTATCATAAGGAACCACTTTTTTTAAATATAATTTTTATTTTGATCATAGTGACTTACATATTGTTGACAATAACGTTTTAGGTACATATTTACATAAAATCAGGGGGGATTCCCATCACCAGATTGTCCTCCCTACACCTCCGTTTTTGTCCTACCTCCCATTTCCTCTTCCCTCACTCCCAGGGTGGCTAGAATATGTGGTCCTTTTTATGTAAGATAAAAATGTTCAACAGAACGTCAACACAAAATGCAAGAAGGTTCAAAATTTTATGTGTGAAGTTCATTCAAAACAGTATAGTTTGGTAAGTCCATGCGGATGCAGTCATGGGCATTCTCCAGGGTTGATACCTGAATGTCAAGGCCAAGCTGAAGGTAGAGGTGACTGTCCCACCTAACCTAGCGATCCTTTCATGGAAAAAACTTGCCACTTTTGCCATAGAGCAAGTTAATAAGCATAATTAATTTCAAAATAAACATACAGCAAATCACTGTGGGTTCTGTCATTACTAGAACCTTAATTATTTCAGGCAGCAGAAAATGTACCATTAGTGAAAACAATTCTCCAGACTATTCCCTTGGTTGGTACTCAAGACACTGAAGAGAAATGAATGAAGAACACACTCTAGATTATTTTAACATCTCTAGATTTTTGCTCCTTGGAGTTTAGACATTAGATACTTCTAGAAGGATGTGTAATAAGTTAAGCAAGTAACTCCAAACATGGCTATCATTTAAAGACTACCCAGTGACTGTGCTATTTCTATCAACACTTAAGAGAAGGAAAAGGATTTACTCCTTTTTGTGTTGAAAACCTTTGTTTTGTTTTGTTTTTGTCAGTTAAGTGCAAGTGCTCTGGGTGATGCTGTGTTAAGTGACAGAGTTGCTCTGCCCAGGAATGTGGCTGCCCCATATCCTCCCTGCTGTGCAGTAATCATGTCACAACTGAAGAAACCTAAGAGGTTCTAAAAGTAAACTTCGACTTGACATTAAAGTTTAATTAAGACTTGTAGAAGAGCTGCCTAGAAATAGACATTTGGCTTGGAACCAAAGCATTAGTCACTGAACACCTTTGGGAAAGAAGTTGGCACTTAGACAAGCAACAGAAGGTGAAAGGAGTGCATAAACAGCTAGGTTCCAAGACAACAGCAAATTAAAGAGAAACACAATGTTCACATTTTAGCAGCTAGGTTCCTGGTTTAATTTTCCATTTTTAAGCTATTTGGCAATATTGCCATAATTATGATTCTTCTCTATCTTTTAATATACATCTTATAGTACCTTGATTCATTAATAAGGTACTATCAGAAAGATCCCCAGCAGCTTTTTTATGTGAAACATAATAAAGGACCAGGTGCACATCTGGAAGTGCGACAAGACTGAACCAGATCTTTCTCCGGAAATCATAGTTCATTTTTCATTAAAACATGCATATTGCAGTCTTGAAATTTACCAACCAGTCTAGAATCCACATCATGTGCACAAATGAAAAGTAGTATGTACATACAGCACCATCACTTAATAAGTGAAAGGAGAAATACAAAAATGAGGCACTGCTCAACCAAATCCTAAATATTTTCTGATAAATGATATTGTTTAATTGTCCAAGATGTGCTCCCAAAGTCAATAAAAAAAAAGGATTCTGTCTCTACAATGAATAAGTGCTTCTTGCTAAACTGTTTTCATTGAGTCCAAAACTGCATGAAAATAAAAAGATTAGTACTTTTAGCAAGGTAACCTTAACAACAAATTAAAATAAGTAATCTGCAGCAAGTGGCCTATAAGCTCCAAGGGCAGAGAAAAATTTTACTGTTAACCTCAGAGAGGAGAGAAATTCTCATCTCCTGGAATACATTAAGTATTTGAGACTTAAGAGTAGTGTATTAAATAAAGGTAAATTCACTGAAATTCAAAGGAGTACAGAGAACAAAGACTGGAAGATTGAACTTATACTGAATTTGTTTCTATGTGTGAAACTTAGTACCCTCTTAAAATGCTGTTCTCTGTGAGGCAAATACTTCAAGTGTGTCGATTTTTTGTCTTTGTTTTCTTTTGGGTCCACACCAGGTGGTGTTCAGGGGTTACTCATGGCTCTGCACTCAAAATGCTAATTTTTTTAAATGGAGAATTTTGTTAGACATACTGTCAGGGGCTAACAGCAAACTGGCAGATGCTGCACAGCATTTACTTTCTACCCAAATGACCTTTTCCTTTTCAGCATCTAAAATAACCCTGGATTATTTGATTATTGATTATTATTATTATTATTGGATTATTATTTCAGAAGAAAAAAACTTTATACTACATTTTAGGAACTGGATTGTGATGGATCTAATCTGATCATGATGGCTCGAGGCTCTTTTGCTTAGGTGAAATTCCAGGTAAATTCAACACTGGCATCATTATTTAGGAGCAAGCACTGATTTTTGTTCTTGCTTATTTCTTGATGGGACCATTGGTGAGAGCACTGTGGCCAGTTAGGGCAAAGTCAAGAGAACTGGAAGACAATCACTAATGTCCATAATTTTGACATCTGCTCACTAAAACTGTTTATTGTGAAAATAATTAAATGCTCTTATTGTTCAAGGCTTTATTTAGTCAGGCATTGTATTATCTGAAATTAAAAGCACTCTTCACAAAAAAGGAGACAATTGATTGTTTGGCAAAAGCTACAATCCTTATACAAAAGAAAAATGGTGTTATTTCTATCAGAAATCTTATAAATTATTTGATTTAAACTACTTTTAACAGCTAAGAGTTGCTATTACATTTATAATCTTGATTTAGAATTTCCTGTTGATTTTTATTTTGCAATGCAAGTTCATTTGAATGTAGTTATTTTCCTGAGAATTTCAACATTCAGGAAGTATCTACTTAATGAAAACATGAAAGAATGCATAAACACTATTTAGTTTGCTGTAGGCACTCTATTATTGCAGTTTTCTAAAACTTATGTTCTTTACTGAGTAAATACATTTACCTAGAGCAGGTTTGTAGCTCAGGGGTACATAAATATCATTAGTGCTGGTGAAGTTATAGTGAGGAGAATGTAGAGAACATATGGTCACAATTTGCCTACTACCACTGAGATGAGAGAAAAGACACCAAATGTGAAAGAGGCATATTTTTGTCTGGTAGGATATAATCTGCTAAAAATGCTAAGCAGTTAATCAGAATGCTTCACTGTGTCCTAAAAAATTAATTAGAGGGGTTTAATTAGCAAATTTGTGAAATAAATTATCATGTGCCTAATATAAATAGCCTCAACCTTCCTAAATGATGCAAGGATGTACTGTATTGATACTACTTTCCAGTAGCTTTCAGATAATTTCAAATATAATAAAGCTGAAAACTACCACTACCAACAGGAGGATTCTTGCAGCATAAAGCATCAATAAGCTTTGGACAATGGCCAGATAGTAAGTAAAAAGTGTTTGATATCCATTTGACTATATTTCATTTTATTGCCAGACTAAAACTATTCCAACCATAATGTATCAAAATAACTTTTATTGAGCCTTCATGTGCAGCAAGATTTGTGCTTTGTACTTGACCTGCATTATTCCACTTTTCCTTTAAATTGCCTTTTGAAGTATATACTATTGATATTCATATTAATAAGTAAAGAGGTATATAGCAAGTTAAAATTTCTCAAAACACATCAAAAATTGGGAAGAGCAGCTGAGTAGATACTTCCTCAAATAAGTCACAGAGATGGCTATTGGGTATATGAAGAAGTGTTCTTCACTACTTATCACCAGGGAACTGAAAATCAAATTACAATGAGATCTCACCTCACACTATTAAGTCTGGCAAACATAAAAAAAATTATAGACACAGCCAATATTGGTGGGGATGTAGTGAATAAGGATTCATTAATGGTAAGAATGTGAACTTCTGTGACAAGTATGAAACTTGTCAAAAAGTGAAAAAATGATTTTCTGTATGATCTAGTGATTCTACTTTTGGCACCTAACCCAAGAACTCCAAAATATTTATTCAAAACCAATTTTGTACTTTATATTCACTGCAGCCCTAGTCACAAGAACTGAAAGTGACTCACGTTTCCAAGAATAGTTTAGTGATAAAGAAACTATTGTATATATACACAATAGGATACTACTCAGCTATAAGAAAAGAGGAAATCCTATAGTTTGATGCTATACAGATGGAACTAAGGGGCACCATGCTGCATGAAGTTAATTACAAGGAGAGCAATAAATAGACAATGATCTTTCTCCTGTGTAGGATATAAAAGAATATAGCAAGGGAATAAAAATTAGTGAATAGTAACAGACCAAGATAGTATAAAGAACTGTTTGCTAAGGTGATGTGGTGAGGGTTTGGGGGGAGGAAATTCTCTCACCGAAGGGATATTGGTAGAGTAACCAAAGACTGACACTTCGATTATGAATGTGATGATGGAACACTGTATGCCTGAAAATAGTAACAGTATTATAATTCACAGTGCCTAATTAAAGATTGAAGCAAGTTAAAAATAATTTTTTCTCTAAAATGATGATTCTACTAGTAAATGGTAGGAATACTTTGAACCATGTTAGAGTGCCTTCAAATATGAAATTTTTAACCACATACTACTTTGGTTCTCAAATTTCAGTGTGACAAAATTTATTTAGAGTTCTATGAATAACGAACATATATAATCTGGTCTCCTATTTCAACTAGGCTAGACTCTATGAACTTGAATTTCTATCAAGCATTCCAATGAGTCTCATGAAAGTGATTCATAAACCACAACTTGGGAAGCACTGCTTTGCCTTCTGTGGCTGCCATTTAAAAACATAATGAACTTGATATTTGAACTATAAGAAACATCATTTCAAGTTAAAATTGCAAAGCTAACAATTTATTGTTCACCACACCCAGAGGTTCTCAAGGCTTACTACTGACACTGCTGCTTGTGCTCAGGGATCATAGCTGGCAGTTTGTGGGGGCCATTTGTGGTACTGGGGATCAAACTGGGCTAGTCACATTCAGATCAAATCCCTTCCTTATCTATGTCCCCAATATATAATTTCATTCTTAGAAAAGTAGCATTCATAGTAAACTTTGCATGTAAATTTCAATGTCCCTATTTCTCATAGAATAAAAGGGCACTGAATAAAAAGACATAAAGGTAACAATCAGATTTTTGACTAATAAAAATAAAAACACTTTATATCTAAGATAAATACTCTTTTATACAATTTTCTTATCAGGTGTCTATGATGACAAAATAAGAAAAGTAAAATTTTAAGCAGTCATCAAAAATTTAGTATTTCAAATGGAAAATAGTAAACTAATGGTAAGTTACAAATTATTCAATTAATAAATCAAAAGAGGCAGCATGTTTGATGCTAGAATACAAAGTAGAATCATTAATTTGGATGTATTCAGCCAATATATATAATTTAAGTATAAGTTCAATTATTAGTCAAAGGCATAAGGGTTGTTTGACCATTGACTATAGGTACTCAAGGTTATATTTCCAAGAACAACTTGAAATTTATTCTCAATTTATAAATTTATTTACATGACTGTACCCCAGCAAAACATTCAAACTTCCATTTTACTCATATCAAATTGACTCCGTAACACATTTATTGTAACAGCTTTTTAAAATGTTTACCCACTCCTTTAAAATTCTTGAACCTATTCCCTAAGTCCTCTGTCTTTGCAAATCAAGTCTATTTTTATCCTGTTAATCCTCGAATTTCCTTACCCTTTCTTACTTGTTAAGATTTCTTAGCCAATGTCAAGCGTCTTTCCACTAATGCTTAAACTTAAGATTAGAAGAAGCTAAGCTTCTTTTAAGGCTAACTTTACAACCTGAATCTGATCCCAAAAATAGATATACTATTTCCTTCAGGAACTTGCTGAATTTCCAGAAAAATAGTTTTTAGTCATGTAAGGTAGCCAGGCCTTATATTGTACACTGGTAACAAAAAGAAAGGAACCTGACTTGAAATTTTTGTTATCTGCCTAAAAATCTTACGGGGCAGTGCAGAGATAAAAAGTAGCTATTGTGAGCACAAGTGCTGTAAGATCAAGAAAAAAGAGCTTAGGTTTATGTACTGGTGATAAAGTAGATTTAATTTAGGAAAGAGATGCAATTTACAAGATAAGTGAGTTACTCAGGTAGATAAAATGAGAGAAGTGAAAAGATGTAGGGGCACTGGATAACATGTTATGTAAAGTATTCTATTATCAATGAAAAAATTCCAGTACAATTGTAAGGTTCATCAGAATAAAGTTATAATGGGCCATTAAAACATTGTTATTGAATGCTTATGTTGGAAAGTTCACTCTAGTAGATTAATTAAAACTATGCAGATCACAGGTCAGAATATAAGAAAATGGAACAACTTGGAATTCCTGATAGTATTCAATGACACATTTGGAGACATAATGAGAAATAGAGAGCTATATTGTATAAAAATATAAGTTTGGAGCTATAATGAGAAATAGAGAGCATACTGTATAAAAGTACAAGTTGCCGTATTATAGGACTAAGTATCTTATTCGATGTGAGGGATAGAAAACCGAAAGAAAAATATGGTTTCTGACTCTAGCAACCAATAGTTGTGTCAGTGGTACTAGTGGTTGGGGAACATTAAGGCATTAAACTACAGATATCTTGACTGGGTAGAAGATTACTGAGATACTGAGTTGGCATGGCCAAGGTAGCCAGCAAAGGTGAGATCAGAGTTGCTGCAAGATCTGCTTGTGAAATTGTGGGAGTTGAGAGATCTGAGAAGGGAGAAGACAAAGCCCAAACAAAAGATCTTTCAAAGACAAAAAGGAGCTATCTGTGGAGAAAAATATGTAGAATGAACAATCTTGTAACCACCATGATGTTTAAACAATTTTTAAAAAATTATTTTTAAAATGGAGGGGCTAGAACGGGAAAATGGGACTAGATTGGCTATACAAACATGAACATTGAGAATGTTTAGAGGAGGGATTGATTCAAGAAAGAGGAGAACTGAATAGCTGTTAAATACTTCAGAGAAGAAACTAAGTAGAAAAGACTCCAAACCCCAATCAAATTAAATATGATTTCTCTCTGGTATATTCTTTTGCCACGATAACCTCATACTTCTTTAAAGCTTATTAAATAAGTAACAATATTTGATAAATACATAAAAATACTCGTTCACAGTAAAGTTTCTCGGTCATTTGTCTACTACTACTTTGAAAATTTCTACTTGAAAATGAGCCAACTACATCTTTCTTTTCCATCACTCACAGCTTAACAGCAAATTACTATGACTTTATATTCACTGTGCTGCATATATTCACAAGCAAATAATCTTATAATATTATATGCTTTGTTTACATTGTCCATTATTTCACCTGAGGCTTGGTGCTCCTCTTAGTTCTTAAAAGATGCATTTTCAACCTCCCAAATTCCTGCTCAGATCTTAAAAACAAAATAGTTCACCTAGATTTTGTACTTAGTTTGTGAAGTTCTCATTCAGGAATCCTACCCCTAGACCCAGGGAATTCTCAAAAATCATTAGTGTGTCAAGGACTTTCAAATAGTTTGCCTTTCTGTTTATATTCTGGTTCTTATTTTCACATCATCTCTGTAATATGCAAAGCAATTTTATAGGGGAATCTACTATCATATTGAATTATAATGGTTTGTTTCTAGTTATAAAACAATATAAAATCAACATTTATCTAGTTTTCTAAGCAGTTATTCTAAGCACATACATAAATTTTCTTTATACTATTTGGCTTCTTGTGAATTTAGAAAAGCAAGATGATTTATTCTGTTCAAATGGTGTCATAAATAGATAAATGTATATAGGTTTCCTTGTTTCATATTACTATTATTGGAATTGTGTACTCAAATTTCTCAGTGATGAAACTAAACAATATATGCTATATATATGGTCAATATATATACACAATTATATACAATAAATCAGATTCATTTTGCTGCCAAACCTCTAATAACAAGAACTTATGTTTGTCTATAATATAATACACCTCTAATAATGATGATCCATGAACAATTCAATTTTGAATTACAATCTGAATTATCAATAAAGCATTAAAAATGATTAATCTAATGCTTAAAGTCTTTTAAAAATTAGTAATCTGGGTCCGGAGAGATAGCACAGCGGCGTCTGCCTTGCAAGCAGCCGATCCAGGACCTAAGGTGGTTGGTTCAAATCCCGGTGTCCCATATGGTCCCCCGTGCCTGCCAGGAGCTATTTCTGAGCAGACAGCCAGGAGTAACCCCTGAGCACCGCCGGGTGTGGCCCAAAAACCAAAAAAAAAAATTAGTAATCTTTGGATGTATATTTAGTGTGAATAATGTACAGCTCATGTAAACTTGCTTGATAAAATGCTATGCTTTTTCAGATCTTAAAGTGCTACTAACTCCCAAGTATTAATTCTTAGTCTATTATTCTGAAAAATCCACATGAAACACAGGCATTAAACAATTTTGATGAATAATAGAATGTTTTGTACTTACTTCAAAAATCCGATTTTTGCAGTAACCTGCAAATCAGCAGAACAATTTTCGTTGGCACAAAATCTTGCAAAGTGTATCTGGAAATAAAGGAGGAAGATACATATTTTTAAGTTCAATTTAGCAGTATGTATTCTGTCTTTTTCAATTATAATATCCATGATATATTAGAAAAGTAAAATTAAAAAACCAACTTGTTAGCTTCTATTGTACTTTTTTCCAAGTATAAAATTTGAGAATAATCAGGTTCAAGTGCTGAATGATTACTAGATTAAAGAAATTAAGCTCTTCCAAGAGGGAAATTTAAGATCTAAATGATCAAGTGGAAAATAAATTTCTCTTTAATAGTGGATATGCAAAACCAAACTTGAGCAAAGTGTAGACTCCATTATTTAAAAGCGAACAGTGAATAGTGACTTCTTCCTTTCCTATCTGATTGCTCTTGATATTTATTTCTTGCCTAATTGCTATGGCAAGTACTTCCAGTACTATGTTGAATAGAAATGGAGAGAGAGGGTAGTCTTGCCTTGTACCAGATCTTAGGGGGGAGGTTTTCAGTTTTTCTTCATTGAATATAATATTTTCCATCCATTTGTGGTAATGACCTTATATTGAGAATAGTTCCTTTCATTCCCATTTTGTTGAGAAATTATTTCATGAATGGGTGGTGGACCTTATCAAATGCTTTCTCTGCCTCTATTGATATGATCATGTGGTTTTTAATTTTCCTTTTGTTGATGTAGTGTATTATGTTGATTGACTTGTGTTGTTCAACCATCCTTGCATCTCCAGAATGATTCCTAGTTGGTTATGGTGTTTGACTTTCTTGATGAGGCACTGAATCCTATATGATAGGATTTTGTTGAGGATCTTTGCATCTGTGATCATCAGGAATGTTGGTCTATACTAGAGTTCATTAATTTTTTCTGTCTTCATATTTTTGTTTCATTTTG
This sequence comes from Suncus etruscus, assembly GCF_024139225.1. Lineage (NCBI taxonomy): Eukaryota > Metazoa > Chordata > Mammalia > Eulipotyphla > Soricidae > Suncus > Suncus etruscus. The sequence continues at coordinate 84,318,175 of NC_064852.1, forward strand.
TTGATCTTTTTAATTTTATAAGTTGTGCCATTAAGTTATTATGTAAGCCCCTTCTTTCCTGATGAATGTTTCCGAAGCTATAATTTTTCCTCTGCTTTTGCTATGTCCAACAGATTCTGATGATTTGTGTCTTGTGTTTTGTCTTATCTTTTTTTTTTTTTTTTTTTTTTTTTTTGGTTTTTCAGGCCACACTCGTTTGATGCTCAGGGGTTACTTCTGGCTAAGCGCTCAGAAATTGCCCCTGGCTTGGGGGGACCATATGGGACACCAGGGGATCAAACCGCAGTCCTTCCTTGGCTAGCGCTTGCAAGGCAGACACCTTACCTCTAGCACCACCTGGCCGGCCCTGTGTTTTGTCTTATCTTAAAGTAGATATTTCAGTTTATAGTTTAAGGCTGGTTTTGATTTTGTAAAGTTTCTAAACTGTTGTTTTAGATACCATTTGTTATTATACATAAGCAAGGCGACTGCTTTTTAAAATTGGTCAAATAAAAATTATTTTTAATTTATGAAACAACAAAATGTAAATATAGATTTTAGTTTGAGAAAGAAAAATATAAGTAGTTGTATCATAAAGGTTATAGAATTTAACACTGATCTTTTTTCTTTTTATTTAGGAGCTATTTATCTCAAAGGTATTTGGAAAAGTTTGGGGTATACTGGAAAAAAGAAAAAAACAGACAAAGATAAAAGAGCAAAGAGTAATGTATGAAGGGGTTAATGAAAAAGAGAGAGAGAGAGAACTACAGAATCATAGTAGTAACCAGTCAATGAAACTATTTACTTCTTAATAATTAGAGTGCTTTGAAATGGCATGTGAGACCACAGAATGCCTATATTGGGGAAAGTAGAGAAAACATAAGTGTCTAAAAGATTAGATAAGTCTGAGCTTTATTCTACCTCTCATAATTATAAAAATGTATACTATAATTTAATAAAAGCTATATAATTTAATTCTTTAATTATAATAATTAAAATGTAGATTATTATAATTATAAACTTTGAAGACGGGCTTTTATGGATATATATATATTTTAGATGACAATTTTCTACATCATATTTTACTTTATTTTTTAATTTCTGAATAATGTATTTATTTAAACACTGTGATTACAAACATGACTATAGTTGGTTTCAGTCATTAAAAGAACATCCCCCCTTCACCAGTGCAACTTTCCACCACCAATGCCCTCATCTCCCTCCTCCCCCAACCCCTGCCTGTATTCGAGACAGGCATTCTACTTCTCTCACTCATTAACATTGTCATGGTAACTGCACTCAGCACTCTTTGTGGTGAGCTTCATGTTATGAGCTGGTCCTTCTGGCCCTCATCTCTGGGCATTATTACAATAATGTCTTATTTTAATTAAAACCCAGAGATGAGTGAGACTATTCCATGTATCTCTCTCCCTCTGGCTTATTTGACTCAGCATAATAGTTTCTGTCCATCCATGTATAGGAAAATTTCATGACTTCATCTCTCCTGATGGCTGCATACTATTCCATTGTGTATATGTACCACAGTCTCTTTAGCCATTCATCTGTTGAAGGGAATCTTGGTTGTTTCCAGAGTCTGGCTATTGTAAATAGTGCTGCAATGAATATAGGTGTGAGAAAGTTATTTTTGTATTGAGTTTTTGTGTTCCTAGGGTATAACCCTAGAGTGGGTATAGCTGAATCATAGGGGAGTTCGATTACCAGTTTTTTGAGGAATCTCCATATTGTTTTCCATAAAGGCTGGACTAATGGCATTCCCACCAGTAGTGAATGAGAGTTCCTTTCTCCCACCCACATTGATTGTTCTTGTTCTTTGTGATGTGTGCCCGTCTCAGTGGCATGAGATAGTACCTCATAGTTATTTTGATTTGCATCTCCCTGATGATTAGTGGTGTGGAACTATTTTTATGTGCCTTTAGGCCATTTGTAAAATTGTCTGTCCATTTCTTGTACCCCCCCTTTTTATGGGGTTAGATGTTTTTTATGAATATTTAAAAGTCTGAGTTTTTCATTAGCATTAAAAATAGATAATATTGAAAAATAAAGTTCAACAGAAGAATGAAATATCTGGCTACTATAAACATTTTTACTTAGGGTGCATAGAAAAATATACTCTCAAGTTATCATTCTCTTTCTAGTTAGTTCAGCATACAAGACAGTGATGAATGGCAACTCATATCTTGAATTGACTTGGGTAATTTTGTCTGGACAGGATATGAACTAGACCTTTAAACATCCTGTTCATCTTTTATATTCTGTGAGTCATTAGCAAAAATTTTAATAAATTATTTTATCAAACCACCCAAACATTCTCTGGACTGTTTTTATATGGTTTGATTGTAGGGGTCTAGCTAGGCTCTAAGAAATAAACAAACTGTTAGAAATACTGATAATATTTTGTGACAAATTAGAAAACGCAACTCACTGATTTGAATACAGGTTATAAATATGGATTAAAGACAATTAATTTGAGATATATATAGATGGTTATGTTTATGCATGAGCAAGACATAGCAAGAACATTTAACAGGATTTGAGTGAATCCTTGTTAGACAGAAAACAAGAAAAAAATAAATCTAACACACATTGATAACACTAAGAAACTCATAAACGCAACTTACTTCCATTAAAAGAGACCTCTAATAACCTATTTATTTCCCCGGCAAGACATAGAGGAGGAAAAATTAGCATTAAATGTATGTGGAAATTAGTGCTCGATTAAATAATACAAACTTTAAAATATACAGTTCAACATTCCTTTTTTTTTTTTGGTTTTTTGGCCACACCCATTTGATGATCAGGGGTTACTCCTGGCTAAGTGCTCAGAAATTGCCCCTGGCTTGGGGGAACCATATGGGACGCTGGGGGATCGAACTGCGGTCCTTCCTTGGGTAGCGCTTGCAAGGCAGACAGCTTACCTCTAGCGCCACCTCACTGGCCCCTACAGTTCAATATTCTAAAAGAAAATATTAAAAGGAAAAAACACAATCCAAAGCTTACTCTTAAGTGTTGGCATATTAAAAACTCACATCATATTGAGACTGTTCATTTTCCCAGAATTATGAAATATTATCACATTCTGTATGTTAAACTATTATTCTGAATAAAAGAAAGTCTTACTGTTTTTTCAATCTTGTCTTTTGCTTTTGTCTGCTGCAGAATTGGCTGCAGTGGTGGGAATTCGTCTGTGCTCTGTTTACTGAGGACATGATGCCCGAGGTGGTAGGCAGCTTCTATCTGAATTGGGGTAAGGATGTCCCGCACATCTTTCTAAGAAAATTAAAATTCCACAAATGAATCAATAAAATAATCATATGCATAAGTTATATAAAGCTCCTCTCTTCTTAGATTGAATGATATACAACATTTAAAAGTCAATAAGCATCTTCAATTATAAATCATTTATAAGTCATTTAAAAGCGTGAAACAACATTTTATTTTATCTCCTATTTTCCTATAGTAAACTATATAGTAGCAACATTAAATCTCTCTAAATTTGTATTTTTCAGTACTATTTCATTCAAATTGATTTTATGGTCAATATGAAATATCTCTTATTCTTTTATACTTTATAAACATTTTCTAGTGACAGATTAAGAATGGTAAAGAAAAGTTTTTGTGTTTATTTAGTGACTCTTTTATGCTAAACACTCTAATAAATTTTATTATTTTATATATTTTCTACATAGAAAGGGTATCTAGAATCCCAATTCTACGAAAAATAGTATAAAATTCAGCAACATGCAAACATTATAAAATCAATTTTACCAATCTACAATAGAAATGAGATTTTTAGCACAATGTAGAAAAGCCCTCTGCATTCCTATATTCATTTCAGCATTATTCAAAGTAACCAGAACATAGAAACAACTTAAGTGCCCCAAAACAGATGAGTGTTGGCGGGGTTGCAGTGAGACAGGAACTCTTATCCACTGCTGGTGGTAATGCCAACTAGTTCAAACTTTCTGGAGAGCAATATGGAGATTCCTCCAAAATCTGGAAATTGAGCTCCCAGACAATCCAGTTATACCACTCCTAGGAATATACCCTACCTTCCTTACACCTATATTTATTGCAGCACTATTTACCATAGCAAGACTCTGGAAACAACCAAGATGCCCTTCAACAGATGAATAGCTAAAGAAACTGTGGTACATATACACAATGGAATATTATGCAGCCATCAGGAGAGATGAAGTCATGAAATTTTCCTATACATGGATGTACATGGAAACTATTATGCTGAGTGAAATAAGTCAGAGAGAATGAGAATAGGTTTTGGACCTTATCAAATGCTTTCTCTGTGTCTATTGATATAATCATATGATTTTTATTTTTCAACACCCATTCTTGATCAAAACTCTCAGCAAAATGGGAATGAAAAAACCTTTCTCAATCTAGTTGAAGCCATCTACCACAAGCCAATGGCATATATTATCCTCAATGGAGAAAAACTAAAAGCCTTTCCTCTAAATTCTGGTACAAGACAAGGCTGTCCGCTTTCACCACACCTCTTCAACATAGTACTGGAAGTTCTTGCTATAGCGATCAGGCAAAAAAAAGATATCAAGGGAATCCAGACAGGAAAGGAAGAAGTCAGGCTCTCATTGTTTGCACACGACATGATACTCTACTTACAAAAGCCCAAAGACTTTACCAAAAAGCTTCTAGAAACAATAGACTCATATAGCAAGGTGGCAGGCTACAAAATTAACACACAGAAATCAATGGTCTTTTTATACACCAATAATAATAAGGAAGAGAAGGAAGTCAAGAAGGCAATCCCATTCACATTAGTGCCACACAAACTCAAATAACTTGGAGTAAACTTAACCAAAGACGTGAAGGACCTATACAAAGAAAACTATAAAGCTCTGCTCCAAGAAATAAGAGAGGACACACAGAAATGGAAACAAATACCCTGTTCATGGATTGGAATGATTAACATCATTAAAATGGCAATACTCCGCAAAGGATTGTACAGATTTAATGTGATTCCTCTAAAGATAACCATGACATTATTCAAAGAAATGGATCAAACACTTATGAACTTCATCTGGAACAATAAACACCCTCGAATAGCTAAAGCACTCCTAGGGAAAAGAAAACTGGGAGGCATAACTTTCTTTAAACTTTTTTTCTTTAAACTGTACTACAAAGCAATAGTTATCAAAACAGCATGGTATTGGAATAAAGACAGACCTTCAGATCAGTGGAATAGGCTTGAGTTCACAGACAATGTTCCCCAGACATTCAATCACCTAATTATTGACAAAGGAGCAAAAAATCCTAAGTGGAGCAGGGAAAACCTCTTCAACAAGTGGTGCTGGCAGAACTGGTTAGCCACTTGCAAAAAAGCGAACATACACCCCCAGTTAACATCATGTACAAAGGTAAAATCCAATGGATTAAAGACCTTGATATCAAACATTATACTATAAGATATATAGAACAACACATCGGTAAAACATTACATGACATTGAGACTAAAGGCATCTTCAAGGAGGAAACTGCACTTTCCAAACAAGTGGAAGCAGAGATCAACAGATGGGAATACATTAAGCTGAGAAGCTTCTGCACCTCAAAAAAAATAGTGCCCAGAATACAAGAGCCACCCAACGTGTGGGAGAAACTATTCACCCAATACCCATCAGATAAGGGGCTAATGTCCAAAATATACAGGGCACTGAAAGAACTTTACAAGAAAAAAACATCTATTCCCATAAAAAAATGGGGAGAAAAAATGAACACACACTTTGATAAAAAAGAAAAACAAATGGCCAAAAGGCACATGAAAAAATGCTCCTCATCACTAATCATCAGGGAGATGCAAACCAAAACAACGATGAGATATCATCTCACACCACAGAGATTGGCACACATCACAAAGAATGAGAACAATCAGTGCTGGGGGGGATGTGGAGAGAAAGGAACTTTTATCCACTGCTGGTGGGAATGGAGTTTAGGCCAACCTCTATGGAAAGTGATATGGAGATTCCTCCAAAAACTGGAAATTGAGCTTCCATTCGACCCAGCTATTCCACTCCTAGGGATGTACCCTAGGAACACAAGAATACAATATAAAAAATCCTTCCTCACACCTATATTTATTGCAGCACTTTTCACAATAGCCAGGCTCTGGAAACAACAAAGATGCCCTTCAACAGATGAATTGGTAAAGAAACCGTGGTACATATACACAATGGAATATTATGCAGCCGTCAGGAGAGATGAAGTCATGAAATTTTCCTATACATAGATGTACACGGAGTCTAACATGCTGAGTGAAATAAGTCAGAGGGAGAGTGAGACACACACAGAATAGTCTCACTCATCTATGAGTTTTAAGAAAAATAAAAGTCATTTTTGCAACAATCCTCAGAGATGATGAGAGGAGGGCTGGAACTTCCAGCTGACTTCATGAAGCTCACCACAAAGAGTGGTGAGTGCAGTTATAGAAATAACTACACAGAGAACTACCATAATCATGTGAATTAATGAGGGAACTTTAAAGCCTGTCTAGAGTACAGGTGGGGTGGGGTGGGGAGGAGGGAGATTTGGGACATTGGTGGTGAGAATGTTGATCTGGTGAAGGGCAGTGTTCTTTACATGACTGAAACCTAATCACAATCATATTTTTATTCAAGATGTTTAAATAAAAAAAGTTTAAAAAAAGAAAGAGAAAAAGAAAAACGGAGAATGGTATCAATCATTTATGGTTTTTTTTTAATTTTTTATTTTTAATCATGAGATCAATGATGCAAAGAAATAGGATAAGGTAAAGTTACAGTGGAAGGACAATCACCCATAAAATAATTCTCAGAAAAAGTCCCCTTGCTGATATCTTAACTTTGAACTTTCAGCTAAAGAACATTAAGATAAATAAAACAGAACTTATGTACAATTACTTTATCCCTCAAGTCCCCAGATTGTAATACATTATAATATTTCTTAGCAGCACTCAAAAAAATCTAAAGCCATAAACTTTTGCAACTCCTTAAACATTAGAGGCATAGTTATTTTTTTACATTTCTATGCACATGCATATTAGTTTAAGTTAACCTCAAAAATTTAAGGTTTTTTTTTTTAAGAATTAGAGTCAAAGGAGCACAGTAAAAATGGTGTTAGAGTGGCAATTATTGTTTGCATAGGCCCACAAAATATGAGGGACATGGAAAGGAATAACCTTAGCCTAAATACAAAGAGACCCTACCCATGAAGTTTCCTGGCATAAGACCAACTCTAGGATGCAGGCAAGCTAGTTTGTCCAATCCAAGACATTGTCTGTAGTGCCAACACACTTTTATTTTTCACATAGTCTCTGTTGTTTGTATCATGTTTCTGTATTAAAGATCCTGGAATCTGAATATTCTACATTAAAGTCAGGATGTGGAGCGTCTTCTAGTTTCACCTCATAATTAAAGGGCAATGCAGAGAGCCCGGTCCTGTAAGCAGGTCGTTGTTGTTGTTAAGTCTTCTCAGTGTTAAGGGAAGTCTCCTTTGAGCAGGTTGATGTCTAAGCAGCAATAGGGTCTTCCCCGGTAGAGGATGGCTTTCGGGTGATGTTATATACAAACTTGGATGTGTCATGGATGGCTTCCCTGGTTCAGGGTTAAATGGAAAATGACTATTTTTCTGAGGCCTATGCCAGGTTGTAATGTCAATGTTCAGGGTATGAGGTACCTTTGCACTACAAGATTTGTGTGTTCCAATCTCTGTTAGATAACCTCTTATTTGTATGTATAGTATTTTCCCATTTTAATGTGCCTATGCGACAAGGAACAATGCCCCGTGGTATTATTGGTGCATATGGGGGCCATAAGGACAAGTCCAACAATCCCCATGACATGATTCAATCAATAGCATTAAACTGGGGGACTCTTTCACCAAAATTCCTTATTGAACAGCTCATAAAGAGAAGAAAAGAAAGAAAGTGGTTAGAATCTTCACCGTATAAGAGAATATTTAGTAAGACTTATAGATGTCAGAGAAAGAACACATAAAATATTCAAAAGAAATCCATTTTATATCTTTTGAAATAGTTGGGCGTTGTTAGACACAATGCATGGCTTTGGTCTGTGATTAGGATTGTGCAGTACTGAAGTTAAAAAGAGTAATGTGGGTTACTAATGGTTGGGGGGTTGAGAGAATTAAGGAGTAAAAATGAGCTTTGTAGGGGTGTGGAAAAGGGCAGAATAAAAAGTGGACATTCTGGATATGCAAAACATAACTTAAGGATAGGGAATACTCCTAAAACATACAGTGGGGGGGGGTCTAGTGCCTCCACGCGGTTTTCCACATGTAGACTAGTCAGAAATTGCCAGTAAAAACCTTAGTGCAACCGAGCAAATCTCAGCATGCCCCAAGTTAGGACCCACCATTAGGGAAAAGGCCTTCGACATGGGGTCTTCCTAAACCCCATGCCCGCTAGAGCTAGCCTCCAGATCAAGAAAGGATCAGTAGAGAGCCGGAAGCCAGGATCTGCCTGTGCCCTTCCCACCCCAGTGCTGGGGGAAGGGAGGGGAAAGCTTGGGACCCTATCCAGGGGGGACCACCCGATACCCACCTTGTCTGGCCACCTGGGCTGCCACCCCGGGAAGGCCTGGAGGCTGGGGCAGAAGGGGGGACGGCTAGGAGCCTATCAAGGATCCCAGCACACCCAAGTTATGGGGAAGGCCTTTGTCATGGGGTCTCCCCAAATCCCATGCCGGCTAGAGCTGGCCTCCAGATCAAGAAAGGATGGGTAGAGAGCCAGAAGCCAGGATCTTCCCGCCCTCCACCCTGTGCCCTTCCCACCCTAGTGCTGGGGGAAGGGCAGGGAAAGCTTGAGACCCCATCCAGGAGGGACCACCAGACAACCACCTTGTCTGGCCACCTGGGCTGCCACCCCGGGAAGGCCTGGAGGCCAGGGGCAGAAGAGGGGATGGCTGGGGGCCTAACAAGGCTCCCAGCACACCCAAGTTAGGGAGAAAGCCTTCGACATGGGGTCTCCCCAAACCCCATGCCAGCTAGAGCTCATCTATGGGTTTTAAGAAAAATGAAAGACATTTCTTAACAATTTTCAAAGACAAAAGAGAGGAGGGCTGGACGTTACAGCCCACCTCATGAACCTCACCACAAAGAGTGAAGAGTTTAGTTAGAGAAATAACTACATTGTGAATATCCTAACAATGAGAATATATGAGGGAAATAGAAAGCCTTTCTAGAATACAGGTGGGGGTGGGGAGGGGAGGAGGGATATTTTGTTCATTGGTGATGGAAATGTTACACTGGTGATGGGGGGTGTCATCTTATATGACTGAAACCCAACCACAATCATGTTTGTAACCAAGGTGTTTAAATAAAAAATATTAATAAAAAAGAAAAATGTGTAGACAAAATGGATGAAATATATAATGTGCATTTATCCAAATGTTCTAACAGACATAGAGGTAGAAAACATTTCTCATTTCAAAATTTTCAATAAAAACTATAAAGCCATTTTCTCTGAAAATAATAGATAAAGGAACATGTACACAATATAATACTATGTAGCTGTTAGGAAAAATTAAGTCATGAAATCTGCTTATAAATGGATGTATATGGAGAGTATTATGCTGAGCAAAATGAGTCACGGAAAATAGAATAATGACACTTATTTGAAGGATTAAGAAAAAAAGGATAGTATGGTAAAATATCCAGACACATGGCCGAGAAAGCAAGGAGGTAAGGCATTTGCCTTGCATGCAGAAGGAGACAGTGATTAGAATCCCGGCATCCCATATAGTTCCCTGAGCCTTCCAGGAGTGATTTCTGAGCTCGGAGCCAGGAGTAACCCCTGAGCGCTGCCGGGTGTGACCCAAAAACCAAAAAAAAATATTGAGACACAATAAAGAGCATGCCTAAGAGAACCAGTCCATGGCTGGAAAATTGCCACAAATAGCCGAGGAGTGCAGTTAGGGCAGAGAGGGACCACTATAAGAGCTAAGAGCATAGTATGGCGGGGAGGGGAGGGCATTTGCATCACAATGACTTGGATTGGACAAACTAGTATGCCTGGAGCCTAGGTAGAGTTGGTCTTATGCCAGAAAACTTCAGGGGCAGGGTCTCCTTGTATTTAGGCCAAGGCTTTTCCTTTCCATGTCCCCCATATTTTGGTGGGCCTATACAAACAATAATTGCCATTCTAACACCTTTTTTACTGTGCTCCTTTGACTCTAATCCTTAAAAAAAAGCCACTTAAGTTTTTGAGGTTAATTTAAACTAATATGCATGTGCATGGAACTGTAAAAAAAACACTATGCCTTCAATGTTTAAGGAGTTACATAAATTTTATGGCTTTAGATTCTTTGTGTACTGCTAAGAAATGTTATAATGTACTACAATCTGGGGACTTGAGGGACAAAGTAATTGTACATGGGTTCTGTTTTATTTTTCTTAATGTTCTTTGGCTGAAAGTTCAAAATTAAGGTGTTAGCAAGGGGATTTCTTCTGAGAATTTTGTTTATGGGTGATTGTCCTCCCACTGTTACTTTACTTTGTCCTCTTTCTTTGCATCTTTGTTCTCATAATTAAAAATTAAAAAAAGAAGGGACCACTATCCACTATAACAATTATAGCTTGGAAATGATTACTCTACACAAGAACTGGGTACTGAATTGAGGTAAAGTGATCTGTATGATACCCTTGAGTAACAATATTTCAAATCACACTGGCTAAAAGAGAAAAAAGAAAGGAACAGAGAGAGAGAAAGAAGAAAAATGACTGTCCAGAGACAGGCAGTGGGGAGGATGAAAGAGAAATCAGGGACATTGGTGGTAGGAAATATGCACTGTTGAAGGGTGTTATATATTATACAACTGAAACTCAATCATGAACAACTTTGTATATATGAAAAAATATATTATGAATAACATTGTAATCATATGTTTAAATTAATTAATTAATATAAAAGAAAACTTCAGGAGGGAAAATGAGATTTTTCAGTATACTAAGAGTCCTAATTCTCTTTAACTTACAGGTTGGACAAATGAATTTTTAACAGTCTATTATTATAATATGTATAATAAAATAACAGTATAACAATGTAAATAAATGTCTGTAAATTAAAAATTCACAGTAAGATTCAATTGACAATATATATAATTAAGTTGCATAAAATACCAACAGGTATTTAAGTACCACAAAGATGAAAAGTTGAAATGACTCCATTTGAGAGGGCAATTAACAGTCATATATAGTCCCCAAATTGGAAACTAAGTAGGTTTTAAAAATTATTATTGGAAATATAGTTAAACAATTATCGGAAAAATTGGTCATATACATTGAAGTTTTTTATAGTAATAATTTTAACCATAAGTTTTGTATTTAAGGGAGGCTTCAGTGATACTACAACAGGTAAGGTGTTTTCCTTGCATGTGGCATACTCAGGTTGAATCCCAAGCATCCCATACCATATCCCAAGTTCACCAGGAGTAATCTGAGTGCAGAGCAAGGAGTTGGGGCCTGAGCAATAGCATAGCAAGTAAGGGGTTTGCCTTGCAAGCAGCAGACCTGGGACCAACCCAAGTTCAATCCTTGGTGTCTCATATGTTTTCCTGAACCTGCCAGGAGTCATTCTGAGCACAGAGCCAAGAGCAACCCCTGAGTGCAGCTGGGAGTGGCCCTAAAACCAAAAATTAAAAAAAAAAACAAACAGCAAGGAGTAACCCCTGAATTTTACTGAGTGTGTCCCAAAACAAACAAAAATAAGTAAAAGTTTCACTCTACTTTTCATATTCCAATCCACGGGTTATTTTTAATTTGAGAGATTCATGAAGAATTGATGGTAGTGATACTAACTTGCATCATGTTAGGCATATGCTAGGTGATTTCTTAGTATATTCCTGGCACTGTGATTGACAGACCTCAAAGAGATTAAAGTGTCTATAGGCATGTCAGATTTGATTATGCCTTAAACATTACTGCCTAAGAGCAAATAAAGAAGAGACTCTCTCTAACATTCATCATTTAATAAACTCTAATGGATGGGGTAAAAATAACAATCACACAGATGATTGCTATCCTTTTTATACTTATGCGATTTTTGATAAAAATCAATGAGGCAAATTAATAAACACGACATCGCATAAATACTCTATTATTTATAAAAGAGACTTAATGTTTCCTTCTTATCTGCTACATTATTAATAGATGTACAAAATAGTTAAAAGCAAGCAGACTGAAAGCAAAGTACTGAGGTTCACCCTTAGGGCCAGAACTTGTTATTCCTATAACTGAGAAAATTAGCCTGATAATGGTTTACTCTCACCTAAAAATGAGAGTAATGACTGCTTATAACTTATACCTTCCTTTTTTATGGGGGGGGGTAACACCTGGCAGTGCTCAGGGGCTATTCCTGGCTCTCTGCTCAGAAATCATGCCTGGCAGGCTCAGGGGGACCATATGGGATGCTGGGATTCAAACCACCGTCCTTCTGCATGCAAGGCAAATACCCTATCACTGTACTATCTCTCCGGCCCCAATTTACACCTTCTTTTAAAGATTTCACATAAGAAAAAACATTTACTATAAAACCTGGCACTTAGTAATGTTTCAAAAAAGCCAAATGTTGTGGTTATTATGTTTAAATTGTTTCAAAATGTAACTAAATAAAAACAATCAAGGAAATTACTGAACTTCTATTTATTCCAGGTTTATCCTACTGTTAAAATGCCAAATCCTCCTCTTTGGTAATTTAATTTTGGTAGATTAATACAAAATATACTCAAAAAATTATTCCATATAAATTAGTGACTAATAACATTCCAAGACCCCCAAATAACCTATCAAATAATGCCAAATAGAAATGCTTTATTTTTGGATAGCAGGGAACATTTGTAATAAATTTTGATGAATAAATGAAACAAATAAGATTAGGGAAAGAAAATAACACTACTGTCTACCCACAAACACTAAATGAAATCTAAATTATTGAACAGTTATTGGGTTTGTATGAAGTAAGTGCCTGGGAAATTTTGACTCTGAATCTAAGTTCTCAAAATGGTCTGTTACTTATCAATTCTTTCTATATGAGATGATTTTTATTAAATTACTTGGTAAGTGATCATTTCCACATTAAACCTTGACCATATAGGAATGTTGCAAATCAAGGCCCAAATCCCAAGTTATCAACTTGTGAAAACGAACAGCTTGAAGCCCTGAGTATTACAATAGCAAACTTGATTAAATTATTCCCTAGGTGTAGGAGCGAGACAGCCACTGATTGTCCTTCCACATGTCCACTGTTTTAATTCTTCTCAACAAGCTTGCTTTGACTAAATCACATGTTATCTAATTCATACTAATTTTCCACAAGGTCTTGTCTACATCTGGTGTATATTACTTTCATTATCCTAATTAGCTATTAATTATGCTTTTCTCACAATATATAAAATGTACGTGCAATCTTGCAAGAACTGTATGACAGATATTCACACTTACTTAACTTTACCATCTCTATCTTAGGACAAAAGCTATAAAAATCAAAAATGTCTTAAACTGACTAAGTATTTGGGAGTGAAAAATATATTTGCTTAATTTTTTTTATTCAGCGGGCAAGTGCTATATATAAAAAAAAGTAATGAAGATTCCTAACCACTTTTTAAGGGACTATAACATAAATTAGGGTACCCACAAGGATGCAGATTGGCAGTGCTTAGCATTACAGTCTGGCTTGCTTGATGCTCATGGGAATTTATGTTCTTGACCAACTTGAGATGTTAACAGTAGACCTGGATCTACTGTTGTGTTATGGAGTTGATGGAATTTATCTGAAGTAGCTTACTGAAAAAGTCAGAAATATTTACAAAATAATGATGTTGAAATAGAAACAATTGAAGATGTCATTTCATGGCCCTACTCTGTAAGAAGCAAATTCAGGAGTACAAAATTAGAAATCTGTGACTATGGATACTGTCTGTGTCATTCATATATACATATATACATTCGTTCATTCATATATATACGTATATACACATATATACATTCATTCATATATACAATGTCATTCATCTATGCACATAAATCTATTCATAAATTTACAGTGCAAAGAATGAGCACCCTGACAGGAGGAAGGGAGACTAATCTATACTTCAAAGTGGAAGGGAAGGTTCTTATAAAGAATTTTAAGCAAGAAATATGGCCAGATATGTGTTTTTGAAATGTTCTTTTAGTGTCCATTGGAGGAATCATTTGGGTAAGGAGGAGGAAAGATTTTGAAGCATAGAGTAGAACTTAAATCCATACTAACATTTGTCATTGTAGTTACTTAATTAGGAAACTTGTTCTACGAGGTAGATAATTTTTAGATATATAAAACTTTAACTTCCTGAACACATTTTAAAAATGAAATAGTAGACTAATAAAACAGTTATAACAATAAAATATTCTTAGGTTGTTTTTTTTTCTTCAGAATTCTCTTAATGGCACCTTTTCTCTTAAGTGCATCTTGTCCATAAATTAATTAGTATCTATTGATTTTATATGAGTTATATAAAAGAGTTATATATATATATAGTGAGTTATATCTATATACTTATATAATATATAAGTTATATATATACTTATATAATATCTATATACTTATCTATATACTTATATAATATATAAGTTATATATATACTTATATAATGAGTTATATCTAAAAATAGAAAAATGATGTTTTCAAACATATTATACCCTAACAATTAATATATTCAATCATCAATACACTTCTAGAGTTTCACAGTATCAGTATAGTTACTTGACTTTTCTTGCACTTAGATTTTCCGTGGAAATGTATGCATATATGGATCAATTTACAGTATACTCTAGGTAAAAAAATAGCTGTGCTATGAACAGAGGTAGTTTATTAAATCAATCTTTGCATAAACATAATTTTATGTAATATAAATAATAGAAAATTATAAAATAAATACATATAAAATATAATTACTAATAAAAATGCATACTCTTGAAATTACTGAAAAAGATAGATTTGAGATGCTACCTAAAGATTTACACTAAAATATAAATTTCTTTTACTCCAGAAAGCTATAATATCAAAATCTGAGAAATTAAGAAAAAAAAAAAGACAAGAAAACTACTACTGAATCTCTGGCTATTGATGGGGACAGGAATTTCTGATCTGATATTTAGAATATTTACTTCAGCTTTCAGTAGGAGGCTGCTGGAAGAAAGAGAATCCTCTTACTTCATTTATTATCCATTTTTTTAAATCTATTTCCCTCCTCAGCCATCCATGAGTATTTATTCCATTGAGTCTAACTAAACATATCTATAAGTCTTAAGAAAAATTTCACTTCTATGTTATTTCAATATTTCTAAAATCTGCTAAAAATTGTTAATCACATTTTTATCAACTAAAAAAGCCTCAGAACTTTCTTTCATTCTAAGATTTTACCCTAAGAAACCTTTACAATGTAATAAAATTATAAAACTCAATATAGCAAAAATAGACTTATTCTCACTTTCAGGGGAAAGATTTTTCATATATAGAAAAGTCATGTTTATGAGGGCTGGAGTGATAGCACAGTGGTAAGGCCACTTGTGTAGCCTTGTATTGGCCAACCTGGGAATGGCCCGGGTTTGATTCCTGGCATCCCATATGGTCCCCTGAGCCTGCCAGGAGTAATTTTTGAGCTCAGAGCCAGGAGTAATCCCTGAGTGCAGCCAAGTGAGGCCCAAAAACAAACAAAAAAGTCATGTTTAATGGAAAAGATATATATTATGTATAATATAAGTTAAGATACATACAGTTATAAAAAGTTAACCATTTCTAATATAAGAGAAATCATTAGTAAATTCTAAATACAAAAATTTTAGTTCTATTTGCCAAAAACTTCACTAATATTATGGCCCTATTACTAAATTAAAGATTGGAAAAAATATAAACATCTAAAATACAATGGAGTTTTTTTTACAGCAAAACAAAAAATATAACTTTTCCAATTTCTTTTGATTTTCTGAAGAACAAAGTTTGACCAAGTAAAATAATATACTGTTAAATATTAGCACACTAAACAGAATTGAAAAACTGATACATCTAGCAAACATAAAAAAACCTTGTTTAAACAAGGTTTAAACAATACTGTCCTTGTTACATGTATGTGATACAGATGATTATGAAATTGTTGAAATGTATTCACTACATTACAAGAAGATCCAGTGTATGAAATTAAAAATGGGAGATTTTAAGAAAATATTTAATATAAATTTGAGTTTTATGGTAAGATTTGTTTTTTGTTAATTCTCTTCTGTGATCAAAAGATACAATAGGTTTTATGTGTATAGATAATTTAAAACTTTTCATTTTTATAAGATAATGACGAAATTTTCATAAGAACATGAGCAAAATTTTATTTTTCCTCATGTAATGTTGATGACATTTTTCTAATCAATAGTTTTAATATTCAATTCAAATAGGTTTATAATTTATTGATCCCACTGATATCCCTGAATTCAATTTGTCCTCCATATTTTAATTTCTGTTATCTTCCCTCCTTTTCTTTCTTAAACTTAACAAACATAAAATATTTCACCTGCACACTCTCCGCCATCAACTTACTATCCCTCCTTTACCTCACTGTCTTAATAAATCACAGCTCTGATTAGTTGTAATTTTCAAGTTTAGATGCAATGTTGAAAAAAACCTCACAGTCCCACTGACTAATCTCATCTTAATTGTAAACACACTCTAATTCTCTCTCCCAAATGAAACACTTTATATATTAAGCTCCTAGAAGAAAATTAAATATATTCTTCCCAAATTACAACTACTCCCGATTCTTACCCATGAAAATTTAAATCTTTTTCCACTGAACTGTAAAAGTAATTAGAAAACACCTTCCAAAGTCCTCTTAATCACAACTACCTAGCATCTGGGAACACATACACAGATGGCTGAAGTAAAATATACTTATACTGGGCCCTTCCTTTCATTCTCAATTAATCCCACCTCTCTAATATTTTCAAGAACTTTGCACCAGTATCATAAGTACTTTACTCTATTGAAATATAAAATCATGGACACCAGGCGGGGAAAATCCGCAAAAGTACACCGGCCCAGTGGGGCCCAACTGTGAAAAACTGTGAGTGTGACCTATCTATGTCTGTCTACTGTCCTCTTGCGTGAAACTCTTGCGAGTGGGGCAAAAAGAGGCTCAAGAAACCTCGCTCGCCCAGACGCCATTTTCAGGGAGGGACTACAGAGCATGAAAACCGGCAAGGCTTTGCAAAAGCCGGCTCCCTGTGTGTGACACCAGGCGGGGAAAATCCGTGAAAGTACACCGGCCCAGTGAGGCCCAACTGTGAAAAACTGTGAGTGTGACCTGTCTATGTCTGTCTACTGTCCTCTTGCGTGAAACTCTTGCGAGTGGGACAAAAAGAGGCTCCAGAAACCTGCTCGCCCAGACGCCATTTTCAGGGAAGGGCTACAGAGCATGAAAACCGGCAAGGCTTTGCAAAAGCCGGCTCCCTGTGTGTGACACCAGGCGGGGAAAATCCGCGAAAGTACACCGGCCCAGTGGGGCCCAACTGTGAAAAACTGTGAGTATGTCTGTCTACTGTCCTCTTGCGTGAAACTCTTGCGAGTGGGGCAAAAAGAGGCTCCAGCGGAGCACGGCTGAGTAGCGAAGCTACGCGGCCATACACTCTTTCTAAGAGAAGAACACCATTGCAACAAGAAGGAAAAATCACATTAAGAACGGCGCTATATCACAGAAGCAAAAATTCTCTCCGGACTGTCTTCTCTGTTGCATGCTCGGGCCTAAGATTTGACCCAGTGTGAG
The DNA here is from genome assembly GCF_024139225.1 of Suncus etruscus. Lineage (NCBI taxonomy): Eukaryota > Metazoa > Chordata > Mammalia > Eulipotyphla > Soricidae > Suncus > Suncus etruscus. The sequence goes on from NC_064852.1 coordinate 84,335,979, forward strand.
GCTTCATCCATGGAGGACTACCCTCCCTTAGAGGCAAGTCAGCCCATCCAGAAAGGGAGGAGCCAGAGGAGTGTGCTGCCTGCATCATATAGACAATGAATACCACCACAACACGTAGAAAAACCCACAATACAAGTGTGACAATGGGGAAACAACGCAGGCCAGCATCAGACATAGAGAATGAAGATGACAATTCTGAGGACCAGATAATGACCAACCAACTAATCAACCTCTCAGATAAGGACTTTAGACTAGCAATATGGAAGATGCTCAAAGATCTCCAAGAAAACATGGATCGAGTTGAACAGAACACTAATAAGAACCAAGAAAATATGAAGACAGAAATTACAAAACTCCAAACTGAAATAACATGTCAACTAACAGGACTGAAAAAGTCAGTAAACGAAGTGAATGACAAAATGGATAAGCTCTGGGACAGGGTATCAGAAGCTGAGAATAGACTTGGTGCTGTGGAAGATGAGATACATAACAATTCCATACAGCAGGAGAGATTGGACAAAAAACTTAAAGCAAATGAGCAGACAATGGAAAAATTAGTCAAAGAATGGGAACAGATGAAAATAGAAGTATATGATAAGATCAACAGAAATAAATTAAGAATCATTGGAGTCCCAGAGACCCAGGAAGAAAATTTCCAGGAAGAATCAACGGGCAAGAACATCATTAAAGAGAAACTTCCAGAGCTAAAGAATATATGTGATCAAATCCTGCAAGCCCGAAGAGTACCAACCAAAAGAGACCCCAGAAAAACCACCCCAAGACACATCCTAGTCACAATGACAAATCCCACAGATAGAGACAGAATTCTGAAAACAGCAAGATCAAAAGGGGTAATCACGTTCAAGCAAGCTTCCCTGAGATTTACAGCAGACCTGTCACCAGAAACACTCAATGCCAGAAAGCAGTGGTGGGATATTGTGACAAGACTGAATGAAATGAATGCTTCACCCAGAATACTATACCCAGCAAAACTCACTTTCCGGTTTGACGGAAGAATACATGGTTTCACAGACAAAAAACAGCTCAGAAACTTCACAGACACAAAACCAGTCTTAAGAGAAAAACTGAAAGACCTAATCTAAGATAAGACTACCCAAAAGACACACCAAATTTTGAAATAAAGATGGCGTTAAATCCCAGGACAATTCTTTCTCTCAACGTCAATGGACTAAATGCACCAGTTAAGAGACACAGAGTGGCTAAATGGATCAAAAAACTCAATCCAACCTTCTGCTGCCTACAAGAAACGCACCTGAATAGTCAGAACAAACATAGACTCAAAATAAAAGGCTGGAGAAAAATTATCCAAGCAAACAACACCCATAAAAAAGCTGGAGTGGCCATACTAATATCAGATAATGCAAACTTTATACTCAGGAAGGTTGTAAGGGACAAAGACGGACATTTTATATTAATCAAGGGGTACGTAGAGCAGGAAGAATTCACTCTCCTAAACATATATGCACCGAATGAGGGGCCAGCAAAATATTTAATACAACCGTGGACAAATCTGAAAAATAATATCAACAACAACACAATAATTGTGGGGGACCTTAACACGGCTTTGTCAACACTGCATAGGTCAACCAGACTGAAACCCAACAAGAATATACTAGACCTGAGGAGAGAAATGGAAGAAAGAGACCTAGTGGATATATATAGGACACTTCATCCCCAGAAACCTGGATACACATTCTTCTCCAATGTACATGGTACATTCTCCAGGATAGACTACATGCTGACACATAAAACATACCTCCATAAGATCAAGAGGATAGAAATTTTGCAGACTACCTTCGCTGACCACAAGGCTCTGAAATTATTTGTGAACTCCAAAGGGACTCAGAAGAAACACTTTAACACCTGGAAGTTAAACAGCCTCATACTCAATAACCAGTGGGCCCGAGATGAAATCAAGGAGGAAATAAAAGGTTCCTGGAAACAAATGACAATAAAGACACAAACTATCAGAACTTATGGACACAGCAAAAGCAGTACTGAGAGGAAAATTTATAGCTTTGCAAGCACACATCAGGAAGGAAGAAGGAGCTTACCTGAGTAGCTTAATGACACAGCTAATAGAACTAGAAAGTACTCAACAAAAGGACCCAAAAATAGGAAGACAGAAGGAAATAACAAAGCTGAGAGCAGAAATCAACGAAGTGGAAACCCAAAAAACAATCCGAAAGATCAACGAAAGCAGAAGTTGGTTCTTCGAAAAAATAAACAAGATTGATAGACCACTGGCAAACCTAACAAAGAAAGGGAGAGAGAGAAACTTGATAACTCGTATTAGGAATGAAAAAGGAGAGATCACTACTGATATGACAGAGATTCAAAGGGTAATCTGAAACTACTTTGAAAAACTCTATGCCAATAAAAATGAGAACCTGGAAGAAATGGATAAATTCTTGGACTCTTATAATCTTCCACGGTTGAAAGAAGAGGATGTAGCATATCTAAACACCCCCATCACCATTGATGAAATAAAAATGGTAATCAAAAGTCTGCCCAAAAACAAAAGCCCAGGCCCAGATGGATTCACTAATGAATTCTATCAAATTTTCCAAGAGGAACTACTACCAATCCTGGCAAGACTCTTTCATGAAATTGAACAAGTTGAAACACTCCCAAATAGCTTTTATGAAGCCAACATCACCTTGATACCTAAACCAGACAGAGACGCTACCAAAAAAGAAAATTACAGACCAATATCACTGATGAATGCAGATGCAAAGATCCTCAACAAAATCCTGGCAAATAGGATTCAATACCTCATTAAGAAGATCATCCGGGGCCGGGCGGTGGCGCTGGAGGTAAGGTGCCTGCCTTGCCTGCGCTAGTCTAGGACGGACCTCGGTTCGATCCCCCGGCGTCCCATATGGTCCCCCAAGAAGCCAGGAGCAACTTCTGAGTGCATAGCCAGGAGTAACCCCTGAGCGTCACAGGGTGTGGCCCAAAAACCAAAAAAAAAAAAAAAAAAAAAAAAAAAAGAAGATCATCCACTACGATCAAGTAGGTTTCATCCCAGGAATGCAAGGATGGTTTAACATCCGTAAGTCTATCAACATAATACACAACATCAACAACAAGAAAAATAAAAACCACATGATCATATCAATAGATGCAGAGAAAGCATTTGACAAGGTCCAACACCCATTCTTGATCAAAACTCTCAGCAAGATGGGAATGGAGGGAACCTTTCTCAATATAGTGAAGGCCATCTACCACAAGCCAGTGGCAAATATTATCCTCAATGGAGAAAAAATAAAAGCCTTCCCTCTAAATTCTGGCACAAGACAAGGCTGCCCTCTCTCACCACTCCTATTCAACATAACACTGGAAGTACTTGCTATAGCGATTAGGCAAGAAAAGGATATCAAGGGAATCCAGATAGGAAAGGAAGAAGTCAAGCTCTCACTGTTTGCAGATGACATGATACTCTACTTAGAAAACCCTATAGACTCTATCAGAAAGCTTCTAGAAACAATAGACTCATATAGCAAGGTGGCAGGCTACAAAATTAACACACAAAAATCAATGGCCTTTCTATACACCAATAGTAATAAGGATGAAATGGACATTAAGAAAACAACCCCATTCACAATAGTGCCACACAAACTCAAATATCTTGGAATCAACTTGACTAAATATGTGAAGGACCTATACAAGGAAAACTATAAAACTCTGCTCCAAGAAATAAGAGAGGACACACGGAAATGGAAACGCATACCCTGCTCATGGATTGGCAGGATTAACATCATCAAAACGGCAATACTCCCCAAGGCATTATACAGATTTAATGCCATCCCTCTAAAGATACCCATGTCATTCTTTAAAGAAGTGGATCAGACACTTTTGAAATTCATTTGGAACAATAAACACCCTCGAATAGCTAAAGCAATCATTGGGAAAAAGAATATGGGAGGAATTACTTTCCCCAACTTTAAACTGTACTACAAAGCAATAGTTATCGAAACAGCATGGTATTGGAATAAGGACAGGTGCTCAGATCAGTGGAATAGGCTTGAATACTCAGAAAATGTTCCCCAGACATACAACCACCTAATTTTTGATAAAGGAGCAGGAAATCCTAAATGGAGCAGGGAAAGCCTCTTCAACAAGTGGTGTTGGCACAATTGGATAGCCACTTGCAAAAAATTGAACTTAGACCCCCAGCTAACATCATGTACAAAGGTAAAATCCAAATGGATTAAAGACCTCGATATCAGCCCCCAAACCATAAGATATATAGAACAGCACATAGGCAAAACACTCCAGGACATTACAGGCATCTTCAAGGAGGAAACTGCACTCTCCAAGCAAGTGAAAGCAGAGATTAACAGATGGGAATATATTAAGCTGAGAAGCTTCTGCACCTCAAAGGAAATAGTGCCCAGGATACAAGAGCCACCCACTGAGTGGGAGAAACTATTCACCCAATACCCATCAGATAAGGGGCTAATCTCCAAAATATACAAGGCACTGACAGAAATTTACAAGAAAAAAACATCTAACCCCATCAAAAAATGGGGAGAAGAAATGAACAGACACTTTGACAAAGAAGAAATACACATGGCCAAAAGACACATGAAAAAATGTTTCACATCACTAATCATCAGGGAGATGCAAATCAAAACAACGATGAGATACCACCTCACACCTCAGAGAATGGCACACATCACAAAGAATGAGAATAAACAGTGTTGGCGGGGATGTGGAGAGAAAGGAACTCTTATCCACTGCTGGTGGGAATGCCGTCTAGTTCAACCTTTATGGAAAGCGATATGGAGATTCCTCCAAAAACTGGAAATCGAGCTCCCATACGATCCAGCTATACCACTCCTAGAAATATACCCTAGGAACACAAAAATACAATACAAAAACCCCTTCCTTACACCTATATTCATTGCAGCACTATTTAACATAGCAAGACTCTGGAAACAACCAAGATGCCCTTCAACAGATGAATGGCTAAAGAAACTGTGGTACATATACACAATGGAATATTATGCAGCTGTCAGGAGAGATGAAGTCATGAAATTTTCCTATACATGGATGTACACGGAATCTATTATGCTGAGTGAAATAAGTCAGAGAGAGTGAGAAAAATGCAGAATGGTCTCACTCATCCATGGGTTTTAAGAAAAATGAAAGACACCCTTGTAATAATAATTTTCAGACACAAAAGAGAAAAGAGCTGGAAGTTCCAGCTCACCTCAGGAAGCTCACCACAAAGAGTGATGAGTTTAGTTAGAGAAATAACTACATTTTGAACTGTCCTAATAATGAGAATGTATGAGGAAAATAGAGAGCCTGTCTAGAGTACAGGCGGGGGTCGGGTGGGGAGAAGGGAGACTTGGCACATTGGTGATGGGAATGTTGCACTGGTGATGGGTGGTGTTCTTTACATGACTGAAACCCAAACACAATCATGTATGTAATTAAGGTGTTTAAATAAATTAAAAAAAGAAAGATAAAAAAAAGAATAAATCAATTCAGAATGAGGATATAGTTACAATAAAATAAAATAAAAAAGAAATATAAAATCATGTTATGTCTCATATCTTAAAATAAGAAATTCAGTTTACCTCTCTGATCAGATGCTAATTCCTATCTCTACCTCTTTGGAGCAAAACTTTGTGAAAGTATACCCTACATTATCTGTCCAATTTCTCTTTTCTTTTTCCCATAGTACAGAAAATTTTTCCTAAAAAATTGTTGTCAAAATCATCTAATGATCTCAATAATGCTACATTTAACAATGAGATTTCTGTAGGCATTTGATCAATTAAGCAGAATTAAAAGCCTTATCACCCTTGCTTCTTTTGACTCTATGTCATCACCTCACTTTCAGGAGTGCTACAAAATTTATTTTTTTATTCATTACTTATAAGCTTATCAGTTTCCTTTTTTATAAGCCTTATCTTTTCTCCAGTCTCTTAATGTAGTCCCCAGAGTACAGGCATTGACTCTTCTTTGGCTCTTTTTTGATAATCCTCGATATATCAGTAAGATTTATCAACCACATGCCAAAGATCTATGCCTCTTTACAACATCAAACTCATATATAAAAATGCTTAACTTAAATTTATACTTGAAAGTAAAATAGGTCTCTCTAGCTTGACAGCTTTACAACTGAATTCCAGAATTTCCTACCGCAAAGCTGTTTCCCTTGCAAATTATGTCTATTGACAAAAACTGCATTGTTAGAGTTGCCTGGCTAAAGATCCTGGAATCATCCTTGGGCCTTTCTTGCTTTAATGAACACATTGATTTGTTTGCAAATTGTACAGAAACTATCTTCAACTATTTTTCACCATATCCACTATTCCTGTCTTCATTGGAGCCATTATCGCTCAGCTTCATCTTTTTTTTTTTTTTTTTGGTCAAACGCTGGTACTTACTGTCTAGCCTCAATATCGAATCCAGTGTACAGCACTTCTCTTTGTAAAAAGAAAATCAGATCATGCACTTCTCTTTGCCAGGCTCAACAATAGATCTCACTTCCACTACTTGCTCCTGGTTCACATTCCTTACCTAATCTGGTCTCCTCATTGGTCTTTGAACAAATAGTAATAGTCTTTCTCTGAAGCATTTAGTGTTGCCCAGCTTTCTTTCTCTTGGAATATAATCTTAGATCAGAAATTTTCAAGATATGGTTCTCAAGTCAGTAGCATAAGCATCTCTGAGAATACTGTTGAAAAAGCAAATTCTTAGCCTCACTCATTTAGAACCCAGAAATGTTAGTATCAACAGCCCTCCTAGTGATGTCATTTCATAGAAAAGTTGAGAACTACTGTCTTTGGGTTCTACAAGGCTAACTTCCTCATTCATTCAATTTATCTACGATGGAGGCCAACATTCCATCCATAAAGCTGCACAATTTTCTATATTCTGTTTATTTTTTTTTACCATCACTGGCTCCTAAAATGCTGAAAATTTACACTTTAATATCATAGTTTTGCTTGTCTCAACAATTAGATTATATTGCTATATAAGATTAGTCATTTATTTTTGGGGGGTAGAGGTAATACCTGGAAGTGTTTAGGGCTCTGATCCCTAAGGATAGTAATATTTTCATGCTCTACTCACTTTTCTGTACAAGTGTCTCAAACTTCCACAATGCAGGTATTAAATATTTACAGAATTGTATATATAGGTAAATGGTAGTGGTATTGAGAAATGTGCCCAACAGAAACAAGTATATAAGGCTAGAGTGGCCAAGCAGCAAGCGGGGAGTCTGCTAAGAGGTGAGGACTCAAGCCTGAGCACATAATTATATTGTCATCTCACTGCACTGTAAGGAGTGCTGAGGGAGAATGCATATGCAGATTATCTATTAATGATGCACATGTTTTATGAAAGAGAGGAGCAATCCAGGCAGCCTGACAACCAAACCTCTTAATTTTCTTTTATTATTAAATATGTAGAATACTTTAGTTAGATGTCCTATATTTTCAGACTATAGAGAATCACAGCAGTGCTAATGCTTTGGAATGCTTTTCCTTGAGGGAAAAGCAATCATTCTATTTCTGTGTCTTCATAAATGACAAAATTCAAGGTAAAGGCAGCTGCTCCTAGAATTTTGTGTTATTGATTCATGGGTTAAAGATATATCAACCACATGTCAAAAAACTATGCCTCTCTGCAACATCAGACTAGTATATAAAAATTCTTGACTTAAATTCACACTGAGAAAAGTGAGAGACATGAATTAGCTTTTACTCATTCTATATATGTGTTTTAACTATGTCCCAACAGAAGCAAAATGACACAAAAGAGAAAAAATACTGGAAGAAGCACCCTTAAACATTTTTTTTACAGTTTCAAATATGTAGCACTCACAGAACTAAATGATTTTGCTTAAAAGACAAGGTTCAAAGTCAATGGCTATGAACTACAACTGTGGACAATGGTAACAGGGTGACAGTAAAAGTGTATGTTCAACATATGTGGATACTTATAGCAAACTGTCATGTCTACTGTCAATTTATTACATGAAAAGTCTACATTTGATGAACCCTTCATCAAAGGAACAATGCCAAAAATCCTGAGACTAGATAAATCAAAATAATTTGCTCCATTTACACATATTTAACACAATATGCTTCCTTATGAAATTTCTAATTCCGTTCCCACTATTGCATTAGTTATTTTCCTCTTATTGCTGTCAAATGTACCAATATTAATCTCTAAAACTGTCTAACCTAAGTAAAAGTGAGTCTTAGTAGTATTTAAAAAAATACCTTTTTAAATCTCTACCATATAAATGATGGTTATATTAGTCTCATTTGCACTTTTAGCTCTCAACCTCTAATGCTTTGTTCTAGCAATAAAACTTTTAAAGGAAAATAACACCTGAGTTATACTCTTCTTACTTAATAGTATACTGTAGTACTGGAGTTGTGATGCTTGTTTGCATTTTCTTAGAAAATATAAAGAAAATTGAGTTTTAAATTGAGATTACAATCTGAAATTTCAAAAAGGAATCCAGAGAGTACTTCGGCTTTTTTTCTGTCAATAGATTTTTGATGAGATACACTATTCCCTAGTGAAAAAGACCTGCACTGTTTCATTTGATAAAATTTGACCATTGTAAATAATAATAATCATGATCATAATAATATAATATTAAAGTTTGGGAATGAATGTTTTGATAAAAGAAATACATATGTTCCAATGCTTGACAGGATATCGGGCAAATGAGTCTGAGAGCCATTGTCCTGATCCAAGGATGACCTCCACCCACCACCACATTCACACAGTGCAGGTTCCCTCTGACAGCACCAGCAATGCTGGCATGGAAACAAAGATAAAATCCCAAAGCAGCCATGCTGGATTCTGCTCTGACAAAGTCATATTTTTAAAAAAACAATTTTCTCACTTATTCTCCTACTCCCCCAAAACCCTACCACAGAATTTATCTTAGGTTCAGCAGAATAATTTATATACATTTCTGAACAAACCTATAACTAAGAACAGAAAAACAAAAATATAAATAGGTAAAAAAAATTCAGGCCTGGGAGATAGATTGCATGGCAGTTAGGGCATACACCTAGCATTTGTCCAAACCAGGCTTTGATTCTCAGTGCCATATGGGCACTTGAGCATCAAGGCTGTAGTCCAGAGCATCACCAGGGAAGGTCCTAGAGGAACTCCACAAGCCTTGTAATGTAGGGTAGCCTGGGAAATCCTTGCATCACACAATTCAGGCAACAATACATATTCAGGCTCCCATTGTAAAGTGTCAACTATCACTACAAGTAATCCTGTGTCCCCTGCACATTGCCTGGGCTCCCAAAAATAATAAAAGTATAAAAGAGTAATAAGGTGATTACTGTGCTATATTGAAGTTCATACACTCATTAATAAAAATTAGTTGAAATTACCCGCATAAATGCTTGATGGGTTTGACAGTTAGCTCTTTTGCTTGATACTTTTATGCTTCCTGTTATCACATCAGAAGTTCCATTGGAGGAAAAGTAAAACCTGGCTGGGGTCTCCGCCTTTCGGTTCATATCCAGACTCATATTATAGAATAAAACTGCAAAAGATATAAAGAGAATCATAATTAACAGAAGTATCTAAAAGCAATTATTTTTATTAATAAAAGTTACATAGCATGCTATAAATATCTGACATTGGTTGTTAAATAGCTTTATTTTTTAAAACATAATTTACTTATTTATTATTGGTTTTAGGGCCATACCCAGAGGTTATCAGGGGTTATTCCTGAATCTGCACTCAGAAATCACCCCTGGCAGGCTGGCAGACCATATGGGATATTGGGAATCGAACCTGGTCCCTCCTGGGTCGGCCACAAATGCCCTACTGCTGTGCTATCTCTCCTGCACCTCTTAGATAGCTTTAAAATATTAGCCTGGATCTCAAATAAGAAATTATTTTTAAAATGCCAATATCAAAACCCTACAAATAAAAAATTAAAGTTACTTCTGAATTTCTAATTTTTAACTTTAATTATTTACCCCATATTTCTACATGTAAATGTTTCAAAACTTCAATACCATCATTGTATATTAATTTAAAAGTTCCGTGTATAATCTCAGATCTGAGTTCATTATTTCTTTTTCAACATATACTCTAACAGAGTATAAGGACTAAGACACTCTGTTGTCACTTGAAATAGCTCTTCTTTCTGTAGTTACATATATGATTTTCTATATTGTTAGTTTTATTTTCCTTTGTTTCTGCGGTGTTGTTATTATTCCTTTGATGTACTGATTTTTATGCAAAATGAATACATAGTTCAAAATTAAGACTATAAAGTTTACTCAAAGATGTCTCTTTTTTTTTCCAGTTAATAAACACAATTAGTCTTTTTGTCTTGTATTTCATGCATGACCTACCAGTGCTCAATTGTGAAAATTATAAATATAGGCATTTCTCAATATTCTGGGTAAGAACTTATTTCACATCTGATATAATAAATATGTGTGAAAGGAGATCTTAAATATGCAAAGAAAAAATAAAACATGAAAATATTTTTAAATCAACCCAAAATATTACAACAACCAAATCTTACAAAGAGAAGTGAATGATTTCTTGAAACTTCTAAAACGGATCTTATTTATAAGAGCTAAAATTCGGGCCCGGAGAGATAGCACAGCAGCATTTGCCTTGCAAACAGCCGATCTAGGACCAAAGGTGGTTGGTTCGAATCCCAGTGTCCCATATGGTCCCCAGTGCCTGCCAGGAGCTATTTCTGAGCAGACAGCCAGGAGTAACCCCTGAGCACTGCCGGGTGTGACCCAAAAACCAAAAAAAAGAGCTAAAATTCATGTGATATTTAATTCCTGAAGTGATATATTTTAGGACTAACATACTTTTCTGGGTTATTTCTACTTTTTTCAAGGAAATGTAAAATTAACATATATTACTCCTACAACTTTGAAGATGTTCTTAACCTTCTTTTTACTTAGAAAATACAGCCCAGATAAATTTACTTCAAAATTTTAATAACTGAGAGTCATTACACCTCAGAGAAAAATTGCTACTATAATAGCTATCTATAAATTCATCACCCTGAGTTTAGACACAAAAGTAAAAAATTAAATAAAAAATCTACTTATAATAAGAGGCAAGATGCCTTGGTTTTATCAAATACACTTACCATGTGAATTAATTCTTCCAAGAAGTCATTTTATGGAATTATAAAGCATGATTTTGTAACAATGCTTTGGTAACTTATGAGTTTAATATATTTTTTCTAATATTTAAGAAAAATCTTCTCATAGTGAAATTAGCAGTATCACAACCACTGGTTTTAAATTGTCTTGTACATAGCTAATCTGGTTTCAATTCCCAGCATCTGGTATGTTCTGCTGAACGCAGCAAGGTGTAATTCTTGAGCAATATGCTAGAATTAAGCCCTGAGCACCACTAGATTGAGGTCCATAAATCAAAAAATTTAAAAAGAAAATAAAAATGAGTTAGATCAAAAGTAGAAATATCAGATCCTTGCCATATTTATGGACTAATTAAGATGGAAACCTCTAAAAGGAAAATGGGACGCATTACTTTCCCCAACTTCAAACTGTACTATAAAGTAATAGTTATCAAAACAGCATGGTATTAGAATAAAGACAGACCCTCAGATCAGTGGAATAGGCTTGAGTTCTCAGACAATGTTCCCGGGACATACAATCACCTAATTTTTGACAAAGGAGCAAGAAATCCTAAGTGAAGCAGGGAAAACCTCTTCAACAACTGGTGCTGGCAGCACTGGTTAGCCACTTGCAAAAAAGCAAACATAGACCCCCAGTTAACATCATGTACAAAGGTAAAATTCAAATGGATTAAAGACCTTGATATCAGACCTGATACCATAAGGTATATAGAACAACACATAGGTAAAACACTCCATGACATTGAGACTAAAGGTATCTTTTGTAGTCTCATAAGTTTTGCAACTCATTAATATCCCAGTGATAAATTTAAATATACTTTCTCCGACCTTAGTTTAGTTTCATTAATAGTTATTCTACTAGTACCTTAAATGTAACATAATCAGGATATTAGACCTGTTAGGAAAAATAAATAATAACAAAGCTATGTATATATATATATATGTATATATAAGTATAATTTGGGTTAGCCACAATTTTAGATGAACTATGTAAAGCCACATTCTCCATAGCAGATAGCAGAAAATTGGCTACATATAGGAAAATATTTATGGGTTTCAGGAGCTGAATTATTGTAAATAAGAATATAGACTCTATAAACATATTCAATAACTAAAATAAAATAGAATATGAGAAAAATAATTGTCTCCTTTTTAGACCTTTTAAAAAATATTTAAACAGTGTGGTTACAAGGTTGTTCATAATACAGGTTTTTCATATTACAGTTTTTTCTACAGTTGTACATGATTGAGTTCATCATACAATGTATGACATCCTTCACCAGTGTACATTTGGCCTTCTAATTAAGGCTAATTCCAATGAAGCCCAGTAAAATAGAGAAAAAGCATGGTACTCTTTCTGTTCAAACAATATTTTAAAGATTAACTCACTTAGTTCACCTTAAACAGATAGGAAGTGACATTCCTGCTTTCTTCTTGCCATGATTTCTAAACAACTATAGCCATAATGTGCCCCAGTCACTCAAGAAAAATATGATAATCCAGAAGATGTGGAAGCAAGGCATATCTCTTCTGCTCTAAAGAAGATACCCATAGAGAAAATAGTGAAAACTCCAAAGAGGATAAGGAGATTCATGAACGAAGAGCAGTATGAAGCATTCATTTAATAAGGCATTCTTACCTATATAACCTGGCACCTCTTTGCCCTTATATGAGAAACATAGATTTAGATCCATGCATACAGATGGTAATCCATTTTCAACACAGTCAAAATTGGTTCTGTTTATTGACTCGGGATGGTTTAAAGAAGCTTCAACAATCACCACAGGCCTTGTCCTAAGAAAGAAGTAGAACATTAGCAATCTTAATTATAGCAAAAAATCTTTTAGTGAAACAAGGTGGGTTTTTATCAAATAAAACTTTCTTTAGAAAGATGTGAGGGAAAGAAAAAGAAGAAATGTATGTACAAGAGAGAACATGGTGGCAGGTGGCAGAGAAATACAACAGTAGGTAGACACTTGCTCAGCACATGGTTTGATCCTCAGTATACCCTTATGGTAGCCTGAGCCTGCCAGGAGCAATTCCTGAGTATAAAGCCAGGAGTAACCTGTGAGTACTCCTGGGCATAGCCCATGGTCCAAAATATGAGAAGAGAGAGAGAGAGAGAGAGAGAGAGAGAGAGAGAGAGAGAGAGAGAGAGAGAGAGAGAGCATGAGTTTCTCAAGAGTAGAAATAAAAAGAAAAAAAAACAACACAGAAACAAGCAAATGAGATATGTGTTTCAGGGAAAACAGGAGCTTGAATAATTTATTCTTATGAGCATTGTTTTGTCATTTCCACTGACCAAGTAATTTCATAAATACATATTTACTCAATTATTCTCTGTGCATATATCAACAAAAGCTTTATTTACATTTCTACTTTGATGACTCGAATATGTCTTTGTAAAATGTACAATCTTTATAAAAATAAATCTTTCCTTGTATCCTAAATTTCCATAATTAAATCTCAGGATACCAAAAGAACATCACTAATACTGATTTTAAAAATTTCTCCCATCGAAACTATTTACCCAACACCCATCAGATAAGGGGCTAATATGTAAAATATACAGGGCACTGACAGAACTTTATAAGAAAAAAAACATCTAATCCCATCAAAAAATGGGGAGAAGAAATGAATAGACACTTTGATAAAAAAAATAAATACAAATGGCCAAAAGCCACATGAAAAAATGCTCCTCATCACTGATCATCAGGAAGATGCAAATCAAAACAACGATGAAATACCATCTCACACTACAGAGATTAACATACATCACAAAGAATGAGAACAATCAGTGCTGGCAGGGATGTGAAGAGAAAGGAACTCTTATCCACTGCTGGTGGGAATGCTGTCTAGTCCAACCTCTATGGAAAGCGATATGGAGATTCCTCCAAAATCTAGAAATTGAGCTCCCATTCGATCCAGCTATTCCACTCCTAGGGATATACCCTAAGAACACAAGAATACAATACAAAAACCCCTTCCTCACACCTATATTTATTGCAGCACTATTCACAATTAGCCAGGCTCTTCAAACAACCAAGATGCCCTTCAACAGACGAATGGCTAAAGAAACTGTGGTACATATACACAATGGAATATTATGCAGCCATCAGGAGAGATGAAGTAATGACATTTTCCTATACATGGATGTACATGGAATCTATCATGCTGAGTGAAATATGTCAGTGGGAGAGAGTGAGAGATACAGAATAGTCTCACTCATTTATGGGTTTTAAGAAAAATAAAAGTAATTTTTCAACAATACTCAGAGACAATGAGAAGAGGGATGGAACTTCCAGCTCACTTCATTAAGCTCACCGCAAAGAGTGGTGAATGCAGTTATAGAAATAACTACACATAGAACTACCATAATCATGTGAATGAATGAGGGAACTTTAAAGCCTGTCTGGTGTACATGTGGGGCTGGGGTGGGATGGAGGAAGATTTGGGACATTGGTGGTGGGAATGTTGTACTGATGAAGGGGGTGTTCTTTACATGACTAAAACCTAATCACAATCATTTATGTAATCAAGATGTTTAAATAAAGAAAACAATTTATCCCATCATTTGTAATTAAACATAGTTATCATTAAGCAATAAAATATATCAACTTACCTTAGCAAAATAGCAGAATTAGATCGGAAAGCACCAACTGCTATATCTGAAAGATAAAAACAACACAAATTAATGATCATCATTAGTCAGAGAATTACTTTTTATCCATAAATACATGTATCACCTTTTAACTACATCAAAACAGTACTTAAAGAAAATTAATTACAAAATAATGTTCATGAAACTAGATTCTGACCTCATTTGTCTGAATCAATTCATTTATGATAATATTATTCCTTTAAATTATAAATGTAAATTTCATGATAAAATTATAAGAATGAATTTATAAAAACTACTTCATTTTTGGATCAGCAACAGTCACCTAAAAAATTCTCCCTTAAAATAAGCACCAAAGTCTTTTTTTTTTAAATCTTCATTATGGTTTGATTTATTTTCATTGGTGCTTTATTTCTCTAGGAAAGAAATGCGACATTAAGAAACTAACAGTGCAAAGCTCAATAGTTACTTGATCATTTTTCATTTCTCCTTAACTTCAAAAGAGCTCTTACCTAAAAATTAATAGATTATAACTCTTCAGTTATTCCAATTTACAGAATAGTTTTATACGCACCTACATATCCATTGTTATCTGCATCAATTTGTCCAGATATAGATTGTCCAAACATACTTAGAGAGTTGCTGATCTGAATGCTTTCAATTCTCTAAAAATAAATAAGTTAGAAGGAAGTAAATACTGTCTCAAAATTTTCCAGAGAAGCAATGGTACAGTTAAATAACAAGTCTTCTCACACTGACACATTTATTAGCAAGGTATTTTAGTTATGTCAAATACTTCTGTCTAAGAAAAAAGTTCCCAGATGGAGGTGGCCAGTTAACATCTATTTTTGACTTGAAAAACTATTTTGTGAACAAAAGAAATAAGTCACAAATATTATAAAACAATCTTGTTCCCTCTGAGTGAGTTTTCTTTCAGGTTTGAAGTTATTTCCCTGACCAAAATGAAATACCACACAAAAAGTTTGCAAAAATCTGACAGTGGGAATTGTTTCATGATTACTCGGATTTTTTTTTATAATTTTTATTTTGACCATATTGGCTTAGATATCTTTCACAGTAGTATTTTAGGTACATATTAACATTGAATCAGGGAAATTACTCAGATTTAAAAATAAGCATCATGTTCTGTGTTTAATTTCATGACCAGATATTGATCAGCAGTATCAGGCTATTCTTAAAGAATCATTATTTCTTATTATATAAGTATATACCTATAATATTAAATACATAGCAACAATATGTATTTTGCCTCAGCAAAAGGAATAGTATTGGGCAAAGTTTTCATAAAAGTATCTTTGGAAAACTTTTCTTCTCTGCATATGTTGTCTTTAAGTATAATAGAATCCTTTGACTTTTCCAATGTAAAATTTCCTATACATGGATGTACATGGAATCTATCATGCTGAGTGAAATAAGTCAGAGGGAGAGAGAGAGAGACGCAGAATAGTCTCACTCATCTATGGGTTTTAAGAAAAATAAAAGTCATTTTTGCAACAATACTCAGAGACAATTAGAGGAGGTCTGGAACTTCCAGCTCACTTCATGAAGCTCACCACAAAGAGTGGTGAGTGCAGTTATAGAAATAACTACACAGAGAACTACCATAATCATGTGAATGAATGAGGGAACTGAAAAGCCTGTCTGGAGTACAGGTGGGAGTGGGATGGGATGGAGGGAGATTTGGGACCTTGGTGGTGGGAATGTTGCACTGGTGAAGGGGGGTGTTCTTTACATGACTGAAACCTTTATGTAATTTATGTAATCAAGATATTCAAATAAAGAAGAAAAAAAGATGTTTAAATAAAGGAAAAAAAAGAGAGTTGCTTATAAGAGATACAAATTTAAAGCAGAACAGTCTTACTGCTCTGCTGAAACAAACACAGGGCATCAGGGGGGCATGTTCTCTTTTTGTGTCCTTTATTTTATTTATTTATTTATTGGTATTTGGGTCACACCATGAGGTGCTCAGAGGTTACTCCTGGCTCTGTGCTCAGAAATAGTTCCTGGAAGGCATGGGGGACCATATGGGATGCCGGGATTCTATCCAATGTTTGCCCTGGATCGGCTGCATGCAAGGCAAATTCCCTACTGCTATGCTATCTCTCCAGCCCTAATCTTTCTGTGTCCTTTTTGTGAACTATAGAAAAGTGCCTCATAATTATACTCTGCTAACTGAAAAAAAAATAGTGTGTTTTGAATAGCATAACTAGTACTCACAAATACAAATTTGATTAAATAAAGAGAACATGTTTTTGGAGGTTGAAGACAAACAAGAATGAAAATGAACCAGAGCTCTTACTTATTAGGAAAAAAGTTTCAGGGCATTATTCAAGATCCTGAAGCAGGAGAGATAGTACAGGGCACTGTAGAACCCTGTATAGGGCACCTACCTTGCATGTGGCTAACCCAGATTATATCCCTGACTTCACATATGATGCCCAAGCTCAGAGTCAGGAGCAAGCCCTGAGCACCTTAAAACTACTAGGTGTGTCCTGTTCCATAAAAAAGGCCAAAATTTAAAAAAATCAAAGCATTGTTAAAGAGCTTAGAAATGAGACCATAGATGTGACTAAAGGAAATGGTAAACATATTATTCCGCATCAGGAAGAGAAAATTAAGAAACTCAAATTTAAATAGATATTAGGATTAAGAGGATCATCAGTCCATGGTAGGAAGCTTGCCACAAAGAGCAGAGAGTGCAGTTAGAGTAGAAAATGGTCTACTTTGAAAGGGACATACATGGCACCCATTCATTAACAGTAGTGCAAACCACAGTGTCAGAATGGAGAGAGAGACAGAGAGAGAGGGAGAGAGAGAGAGGGAGAGAGAGAGAGAGAGAGAGAGAGAGAGAGAGAGAGAGAAGAGAGAAAGATATGTAAAATCATCCCTGGCCCAGAAGCAGACAGGGTGGGCAGGTGGGAGAGAAGAGGGCAACAGAGAGGGTGAGAGAAAAAAATATGGACATTGGTGACAGGAAATGAACTCTGGTAAAGGTTGTTGTACATTGCACGACTATAATTCAATTATAAACAACTATCTGTGGAAAAAAACTAGTATAAATAACTTGTAACCACTGTACTTAAATTAAAAAAATTAAAAATAAAAGAAATCCAGAGCCGAAGAGATAACATGGAGGTAGGGCATTTGTCTTACATGCAGAAGAACAGTGGTTTGAATACTGGTATCCCATATGGTGGCCCAAGCCTGCTGGGGGCAATTCCTGAGCATAGAGCCAGGAGTAACCCATGAGTGCTGCCAGGTGTGACCCAAAAACCAAAATAAATAATAAATAAACAAGAAATCCAAGTCGACATTAACACGAGAGATGAAAATGATGCTTCTGTCACTGATTCTTTTGGAAATAGGCTTGTGTCATACCTGTGAGAAGGTAGATGAGATCCCATCTTCTCGGCCATTGTAAATGTAAACAGCACCCCGCAAGTCATCTTCTTGTGGTGCTCCAATAGCAACATCTAATTCAAATTTAAATCGCATCACATTTATTTCTTGATCAGCTAATCTGCAAGCTCCTTAACTTATGTTCCATGAGAAAACTTGTCAAAATCATTTTCAGACTAGACTGAGAAAAATAACAAGGTACTCACATCTTAATGCATAATAATTCACAGAATCAATTGTCATAGAAGAGGCAGGCTGAATAAGTCTGAAAATCTGTCAATGGGATGACTAGGAACCTGACTCTCAACTAAACCTCAAGGGTCTGACCTTAGCACTGCAACTGCAAACCTCTAAGCCATATTTTTTTCCCATTTCTTAATCTGTTCTGATTCTCTGATAAAGAGTTAAGTGAGCCCGCTTGAACTAAAAGAGCAAAGAGAATAAACTTTCAGTTAAAACATATAAAAGAACCAATATGACAATGATAGTTGGAACTGGTCACTCTGGAAAATAAATGGATACATGCAAAGAAAAAGTGATATGCATAGTACCCTTCATTAACAATAGTGCAAACCACAGTGTCTAAAAAGAAAATGAGAGAGAGAGAGAGAGAGAGAGAGAGAGAGAGAGAGAGAGAAGAGAGGGCAATAATGGGGAGAGGTTGGGAGGGAAACTGGGGACATTGGTGGTAGAAAATGTTCATAGGTGAAGGGTGGTGTAAATGTAAGTCTGAAGCTCAATCATGAACAATTTTGTAATCATGATATTTCAATAAAAGGGGAAAGAGATATAAATAAATATGAAGATAAAAATATAGACTACAGGGCCAGAGTGGTGGTGCAAGTAGTAAGGTGTTTACCATGCACACAGCTAATCTAGAACTGACTGAGGTTTGATCTTCTGCGTCCCATGTCCCCCAAGCCAGGAGCAATTTCTGAGCACAGAGCCAGGATTAACCCCTGAGAGTCACTGGGTGTGGCCAAAAAACAAACAAACATACAAACAAAAATCCAAAAAGTAGACTACAATTAACATATAGTATAGCTATATGTTAACATGTAACTAGCATGAAATAATTATGTTAAAATTGTGTAATTAACATAATTTAGTATTACCTGGAATATTTTGTAGTTACTAAGAGGGGAAATCATAAAATTTTTTCCTGAAGGGAAAAAGTATAACTATATAAGACATTGGATACTAAACCTAATATAGCAATGATTTGT
The DNA here is from genome assembly GCF_024139225.1 of Suncus etruscus. Lineage (NCBI taxonomy): Eukaryota > Metazoa > Chordata > Mammalia > Eulipotyphla > Soricidae > Suncus > Suncus etruscus. The sequence goes on from NC_064852.1 coordinate 84,355,414, forward strand.
AAACTATATATAATTAGGGTTGTTTACCTTATGGTTTACACAATATTATAAGTAAACTATAAAATTTTCTATTATTTTTCATAAAAATAAAATACTGGACAAAGCATAAAATAATATGCCCGAAGTGAATCAGCTCTAATATTGTCACTAAATATAAAATGTGTTATGAATTAGAAATCAAATTTTAATGTGAGGAAAGAGCAATAGCACAGTAGGAGAGCACTTGCCTTGATTGTGATTGACCTGAGTTTGATCCCCAGCATCACATATAGTCCCCAAAGCCTAGTAGGTGTTATTCCTGAGTGTAGAGTAACCCCTGAGTACTGCAGGAAGTGTACCCCCAAGAAATCAAATTTAAATAAAATTTAAAATAACAAAAAACTAAAGCAAAAAATAAAATCTCTTGAATAATCTTCCACCTCTACACATACGGCCTTTTGTGTTGAGTCCTTGCAACTTTCAGAAAAACTATTGCTGATAACCTCAGTTCCATCTAATCTGATAAACAACATTATGCCCAACCCTGAAAGTCTCCACACTAAGTTCCTCTTTCAAAGTTTGGGGAACATAACGCTTTTTGCCTGTTCTTTACGGTTTTGGAAAACTTCCTGGGATTTCCCAAAACATTAGAAATAATTTTGGTTTTGTTTCATGTTTTCATTAATTAACTTATTTTTAGGTTACAACCAACAGTGCTCAGGGCTTATTTCTGGTTTTGCACTTGAAATTATTCCTGGTAGTGTTCAGGGGACTATATAGGGTATCCAAGATAAAACTCAGTGGACCGCATGTAAGACAAGTGCTCTACCCCCTGTACAAACACTCTGGCCCCTTGTGAAATAGAATTATTTTGATATGGGAACTTATTTACTGTCCATGACATTTTTACAAATCTAATTACTAGAATAATTCAGGGTAGTCATTGATTCCACAAAAATAATTTCTCTTGTGTGCACTGACACACACATTATTTTGTATAGTCAAGTCTTTCTCCATGCTTCAACATGTAGATAGAATCAAAAGTAAGCTAAATATTTCAAATATTAAGATATAAAAAGATATATAAAAAGTAAGCTAAATATTTCAAATCTTAAGATATAAAAAGATATGTATATATGGTTTTATTCATCTATCAGTGTTCCTCAAACTATGACCCACGGGCCACATATTGTATTTGTATCTGTTTTGTTTCTTCATTGCAAAATAAGATATATGCAGTGTGCATAAGAATTCATTCATAAGTTTTATTTTTACTATAGTCAGACCCTCCAATGGTCTGAGGGACAGTGAACTGGCCCCCTGTTTAAAAAGTTTGAGGACCCCTGATTCTAGACAATAGACAAAGACAGAGAAGATAGTAAAGGGAACACTTGCATGCAGCTGACCCTGGTTCAATCCCTGGCATAAAAAAAAAACAATCTAGAGCAGGGGCCAGAGTGGTGGTGCTAGAGGTAAGGCATCTGCTGTGCAAGTACTAGCCTAGGACAGACCGCGGTTCAATCCCCTGGCATCCCATATGGTCATCCCAAGCCAGGAGCAATTTCTGAGCACTTAGCCAGGAGTAACCTCTGAGCATTAAACGGGTGTGTTGCCCCCCCAAAAAAACCAGAGCAGAGAGATGAGTAGTCCCCAAACACTCAATCACCTCCCCAAAAGTCAGACCCTAAAATGCTTGAATAAGATTAAGATATGAAAACTTTTAAAAAGTTTAATATAAAAAATATCATTATTTCATTTCATGTGTATCTCAAATGTCACATGCTCTATGTCCGACAGGAGTATCTTACAATAAAGTGCTCAATAAATATAATAGAATTGTTGTTTTTGAAATATCCGTCATACAATTTTATGGCAGTCTTAAAATGTAAATGTAGTATCATAACTATAAAATGCTCATATCTTTTCTTTTGCACTGAAAACTATAATACCAGAAATTAAATCACATTAGAAAGATTTGATTACATAACATAATTCTACTACTACACATTAACTAGGACCTTTAAAAGTAATTAAAGAAGGACTTTTCTAATCAGTAATCTGTTAAATTTTTTCTTGTATTTTCTTTGTTGCTTTTTGTCACTTTTGTTGTGTGAGCCACATCTGCAATTCCAGAGGGGACATGCAACTAGGGTTGAACCCAAGGTTTCACAGGCAAGGCATGTATCCTACCTTTTGAGTAACATCCCTCATCAAATCAATGCATTTTAAACATTTGAAGCAGAGTTGAGGATTTGGGTATAGTAACAAATTGGGGGTATGAGTATTACTATTTTCAGTATCCACTAAGTTTTCAGTTAATATACCAGTTGCCAGATATAAATAGTTCTAAACCAGAATAATATCAAGTACTTATTTCTGAAACTCTGAGAATTATTCTTTGTTTTTCTAAACTCATTTACCATTTTCTTCAACTTAACAGATTTGTCTCTTTCCAAGAATGAAAACAGGAAAACTGAATGGGAGCTGGTAAAGAGAGCTACTTCAACAGGAAGGCTGATAGGCATGCAATAGGCACAGTTCTTACGATTCTATCATGTTTGTTATTGAAATATCTTGTTATAGATTGGCAAGTAGTCATTATCTTTGAGCCTGCTAGTTTCCACTGCACCACTGTTAATAACTCCTGCAATCCCCAAGTTCTTCTACAATGTAACAATGAAATAAATAGTGTCTTACATAGCAAGAGGCTTCCCTGTTCCTTCTCCAGCTTGTTGTCCTTAGCCTCTGTTGGGTTTGTTTCTACATCTTTATTGTACAAATAATTAAGTGGAATAAGGAATCTAAAATACCAAGTGCCCTACATTTCAAAATTCTAGAAATCAAGATTCTGCTAGAAGTAGAAGACTAATGGATCACAATTTAATGGGCAGCTTCTAAAAGGCACACGCCATTATGCAACTTTAGAATCAATAAACTAAGATACAGTAAGTATTATCCTTTATTAACAACTGGAAGAATCAATAGCTGACTAAAAAGTCAGATAACACAAAAAAGAAGAAACCTGAAATCTGTTCTGATTCACTTTCTATAGAGAAAAAAATCTGAATTATATTATCTTCATTCTGATGCTGATGCAAATGTAGAAATCAAGTACCAAAATATACACTTATAATTACCTTCAAAGCCATCATTATCAATGTCACCAAGATTAGCAATAGATTCCCCAAATCTTGCAGCATATTTGTCACTGCCAACGAGCTCTATTTCCATTTCATTCATTACCGCTCCCTAGACAGAGAGAATGAGAAAAAGTATCATTATAAAACTGACAACTTTATACAAGACATAATGTTGTAATTGGGGATATGGATTTCTCTAATGTCTTAAAAAGTAGAAGATATTACAAAGTGGGCATAAGTACGAACATCTCAGCTTGGGTCAATAAATATTTATCAAGTTATGTCAACATACACAGTATTATGATTAGAGTTAAGGGAACATAAAAATGATCCAACTCATGATTTCTAGCTCTGAAAATCAGATAAATCATTTCTATAATTCTATTTAGCAAATATTTAGTGAGTTCCCAATGCACTGTGTAAAGATTGAATGAGACAAGGGAGAAAGCCTCCATTGTACAGGACAGGACTTGTACACTTATACAGTGTATAGGACACTTTCCCCGATGCAGATTACAGTTTTAGGGAAGAAAGCTCAGACATATAAAACCTCAGAATTACATACTACTTTACAGTAAGCAAGCAAAGTCTGTGTGAGAACAAAGAAATATTTTTAAAGGACATGGAACTCTAAATGATTACTGGAAAATGCTCATTAATTTTTACATTATAAATTTCAACCATATTACCTAAATGCCCAAGAATTTCTCTAAAGGCATCTCCCTCCCTCCATATCAGACTGGAATCTTATTGGATTTGATTTCTAGCAGCAGAAATGACTGCTTTTAGGGGACACAGGAAACAAGTGAAATTTTTGAGTTGAGGAGTTATCTAAAGCAGCAATGGAACATGAACTGGTCAAATCCCACTGAAGATCAAAACAATTTTGACAGTCAAATAGTTAATGTTGATGAAATACTAAGCAGCTATCACAGCTACCAGATTACTTTCTAACTTCTGATCCTGTGATTCCCAATAAAGACAACCAATGTACTAATTATCACAAATCCTTTCTTCTTCAACTTTCATCTCTAAGCACAATTTCTTTTGAGAAATGAACTTTACTGTTGTTTATTCATCAACTAAAATATTTCAATTCGGCAGAATAATGTGCTAATTACTCTGCAATATTCATTTGTTCACTCATGTGTGTGAAGTCCTGATATCAGAGCTAAGAATATTCTCAGCTTTTATTGTTTATGCTACATTTTGACACATTAAATGCCATTTTTATTTTTAATAACTTATTTGCAATATTTTTTATAAAATTTTAATCAGGGACCAGAATGGTGACACAGTAGTAGGGTCTTTGCCTTGCATGCAGCTGGCCTAGGATGGACCACAGTTTGATCCCAGGGCATTCCATATGGTCTCCCCAAACAGGAGTGAGTTCTGAGTGCATAACCAGGAGTAACTCCTGAGTGTCACCGGATGTGGCTCAAAAACCAAAACCAACAACAATAACAAAAACAAAAACAAAAAGAAAACAAAACTCAATCAGTAGCACCCAAAGCAATTGAATAAGTATATAGAATGAATAAGGGGAAAAAGCTTAACTGTGAGATGAATACTTAATGTAAGGGGCAGAAGGATAAAGAGGCTCAAGAGAGGATGAGAAGTTATAAACCTAAGGAAAAAAATGGCACTAATGCTACAGGAGTATAGGGCTTCAATGGGGTGGTAATCACCCTTCAGTATCTTCCCATTACAAAGAATGATTACCATGAATTCCTGGGAAGAACTGAGAGCTATTTGATTACAAGATGGTAGAAGCCAGATTCATTCACATATAATTCCTCTTTTGAGTTCATTCAAAAACAATTACTGACCATCTACTTACCAGGACTCTTGTAAGGCCTGAGGAAATGGCAGTAAACCAGTCAGAAAAATCTTTTTCACACATTCTCTATAGTCTAGTAGAACAGACACTAACAAGAACAAACTAACATAATACTAGTGCCATTCTAGAGAGCTTAGACATAGAACATGAGATGAGAACAAAGGAAAAACAATCGCTGCCAGAAGTTTTATTTGCTGTTTTATTTTGGGAACTCACATGAAAATGCTCAGGGATCACTCCTGGCAATACTCAGAGGGGCCATATATATTTCTTGGGATCAAAGTTGGGTCAATTGTGTGTAAGGCAAACACCTTAATCTTTGTACTATCTCTATAGATCTATGTCAAGGGTTTTAAAACTCAAACTATTGAATTACTCCCAAATGGTCAAAAGCAGTGTCTCGGACTAAGAATTAGGACAATCTATAAGACAGACACCTTTCTTATCTTTTAAGCAAAGGAATCTCACTTTTATATGGTACTTATACTGAAAATATAAAAACAAAGTTCAGTGAAAGAGGGCTGGAGTGATAGATAGAACAGTAACTGCATATTTGCCTTGTATGTGGTCAAACCAGGTTAGATTTCCAGCACTCTTATGGTTTCCTGATACCACAAGGAGTGATCTCTGAGCAAAGAGCCAGGAGTAAGCCCTAAGTACAGCCAGACATGGCCCAAAACTAAAAAAAAATGTATAAAATAAAAGTTCAATTAGAAAAAGAAACCCCATGTTCTTCACATTTTTCTTTTGTTTTGATAGTGTTGCTAAAAAAAATACTGATAAGACCAGCAGAAATATCTTAAATATATTGTCACATGATAAGTTTATATTCTAAAATATTTCACATGTGTTATGCTAAACAAAAAATTTGAAAGAAAATGATAAATGCTATATAATCTAACTCATACATAAAGTATAAAAAACAAGATGGGCTGGAAATTTAGTACAGCAAATAAGGTGATTGTCTTGCACTCAGTCAGCATGAGTTTAATCCCAGTACTGTGTATGGTCTCCCCCAACCTCCACTATGAATATCCCTGGGTAGAGAGCCAGGACAAAGCCCAGAACACAGAGAGGCGTGCATCACTTCCCTTCAAAACAAGGGGAAAAAATACACAAAAGAAATAAAATGGATAAAATACATCTTGTTTTTATAACAAATATTAGATTTTTGTGTGTGCACTTCATCAACTAAACCAAAGAATCTGTAGTATCAAAATTCTTGAATAAGAAGAGATTCCATTTTTATCATAATTCTAAAAATGGCTACCAGAATGGGGATGGGAGAGATAGACATACCGAGCGAGAGTTGATATACACATAGACTCTTCCTTCCTCTCTTACGACGCTCTGCATGGGGGCTCCAACAAGGAGGTCCGAAAAGCCATCTGCATTGAGGTCCACTGCACAGACAGCAGCTCCAAAGTAAGAGCCGAGCTACCAAAGAAAATCAGATCCCGTCATTGAAAAAAAACAAAAGCAAAAACGAGATACTCACAACATTTTCAGTGATACCAGAGGCAGAGACATATTACCTTTTTACCTTTCATTTCATGTATGATATTCAGTTCTTTTGCATCAATGCTGAATATGTATGCCTATGATTTGGAAAAAAAATGAATTAGAAAAGAATAAAGCAGTATCACATTAGATACATTTCATAAAAATAAAAATTTTTGTAATTTGTAATTACACAAATTAAAAATATCTTTTTGCAAGAGACATAAGACTTAGGAACTTATGCGCATTACTTGTAAAGCTACTTCTTCCTTCCATCTTTCTTGCTTGTGTTTGAGCTGCACTGGCAGTCGTCAGAGGTTGGTTATTCCTAAATAGTGTAGTATTAGGGAACAAACCTAATATGCAAAGCAAGTGCTCTAGTCCTCTGAATTATCTACCCAACCCTCTCCTCACTTTTTTTTTAAACTATAGATTGATTGATTAATTGATTGATTGGTTTCTGGGCCACACCCAGCAGCGCTCAGTGGACACTCCTGGCTCTTCGCTTAGAAATCTATGCTGGCAGGCTGAGGGACCATATGGGATGCAGGGTCTATCGGATCTATCTACTGGGTCTATCCTGGGCCTGCCGCATGCAAGGCAAACGCCCTACCACTGTGCTCTCTCCAGCCCCTCGCCTTAGTTTTCAAAATTTAAAAAAAAATTAGTGATTAAAGTTTGCACAAAAGAAATAGAATTTTTTTCCTAGTGTTACCACAAACTATGCAGTTACTTCAAACTATGCCATTTTCTTCCAATGTAACTAACTTTTCAGCTAGATTTTATCTAGAAGTCAATAACTTTTACCAATTCCATTAAATGTAGCACACTACCCATCACTTCTATCTTTTGTCCCTTAGAATTCTTACAGTTCCTCCTTCTTGCAAACTCTCTCTGGCAACCTCTCAAAACTTTGAGCATAAGAATAAAAATGTGAATCTTACTTTGCCAATTTGTTCATGTTGGGGGGCTCCTCCAACTACTTCAGTTGTGTGCCGACTTCGAAAGTGACCAGCTGCCACTGAGTATCCTTTAAGAAAATAAAAAAGAACCCTACTTTCAACCCTACTTTCAAATCATTATCAATAATGAAATTATCTGCCTTATATTTCCATGACCAAGAAATTGAAGATAGCACCTTTATAGTTGGTTTGTTAGTCCCAGTGTAGTAAATATGCTATCTTCCAGAATTATGATAAATATTGGAATAGATAAAAAGGAACATTTTATACTTTAAGAAATAATCTAAACTTCAATGTTTTGCCATGAAATTACATTGTAATAATAAAATTTTATAACATGAGAAGCAATTATTACTTCATATGGTGAAATATATAAGACCAATTTACATTTCTTACACTGCTTCAAGAAATCTGTGAACTGTAAAAGGTAAATGTGGAAATGCAAATTTGAAAATTAATTGTTTTTATACAATGGGAAATATGTTGCCTTTTCTTAAAATTATTTCTGAGTATGTGCTGCTCATTTTTTAAGCTCTATGATTTACACAACTTTATATCCTCAGGAACTATAGGAAAAGCATTTCATTTAATTGAACAAGAATTATGGCCAAAAAAAGTATTGTGTCTTTGTACAAATGGAGATTGTAAAATATCCTAGTGCTGGCTTCTTAAAAAGACAGGGCTGTCTTTAAAAAGACCAGAGAGGGAAAACTAGAAAATAAAAGTAGTTAAACTCTGGGAAATAGTCTAAGAATTTCAGAAGCCAAGGTCAATGATCTGTTTTTAGAGCCTTATTATTTCATTCTACCCTTCTTTTAGAATGCCATCTGCAGTCCCAATGGCCTCCTTTTAAGTGGTGCCTTAGAAACTATACTTATGCATATGTGATTAAATTAGCTAATTCATTGAAATAGCTTAATAAAAATTTCTAGGCTATGGTAAATTCTTAATAGATGCTACCAGTACACCTGATTATATAAAGATGCAGGAAGCATAAGAATTTCCAGATTGATTATTATAGTTGCCTAGTCATAAGTGCAAAATACTAAGCTAACCTAAAATTTTATAGATTGCATTCTAAAAAAGTTTCTAGAGTCTGTAGCGGTGCACACAGTCAACCAGGGTTAGATCCTTGGCATCCCATATAGTTCCCCAAGCCTGCCAGGAATGATTTCTGAGTGAAGAGCCAGTAGTAACCCCTGAGCACTGCTTGGTGTGGCCCCAAAGCTAAATAAATAAATAAATAAATAAATAAATAAATAAATAAGAATTTTTCTGGATGGCTCTTTATTTGCCATTTCTACAGTGTAAAACTTCAATTCCTATTATTTAATATTATTAGTGCCTGTTAAGATAGAAATAATTCATGTTCGTTCATTTCCATAGTACCTAGATAGCTGCCAAATTTTACTTGATTTCTTCTGTCTAAAAATGCCATGAATTTATTTGTAATTATATTGTAGACAAAAAGAGAGCCAGTCCAATAAGCTGATCCCGGAGCTCCCATCACAATTGAATCCTGTCAAAAAATAAAAGTTTGTTATTATTTAAAAGTTTAATGTTACCAGACCAAACTTTCTCTAGATGTAATGTTAAATGTAATGTGTGTACAAATTTCAGAAATCTGAACGTTTTATGAATCTTAAAACAAAGAAGCTAGCAAATAAATTTTAATCTAACTGTAAAATCTTTAGAGACAAAAATTCTGAAACACTCAGACATTAGTCAGGGGACTTTCAAATCAAAGGTAGAACCACTAAACACAAGTCAGCATCTGTGATAAATGTCATGTAGTGTCTTAAAGGAAGTAGGATCTGAGTAATTTAATGGTATTTACTAAGACTAATTATGTGCTGCCAGAGTAAAATGTAGCTCTAATTTCATTTTGCAAAAATCCGCTGAAGGGGGTTTTTTTGATTTTTTTTTTCTTAGTAGAGAAAAAAAGTCCAGCGGCATTTGAGGTAAGTTAGGCAATTTCTAAGTAGAAATTTAACAAAAAGGAACAAAGAGGAATGTTAAAAATTAGCTGATACCAGCCTGATAAATATGAAAACTTACAAACTCCAAAACAATTTAACATATGTTTACTTTCCTCTTAAAACTCTTGATTTTATCTTCTTTGTTTTTATTTGTTTGTTTGTTTTTACCTCAGCAGGCTGAACTCAAGGATTACTCCTGGCAGTGCTGGGAAAACAATATGTGATGCCTGGGTTGGAACTTGGGTCAACTGAGTGCAAGGCAAGAGTCCTACCTGTTAAACTCTCTCTCTGGTCTTAACAATTCTGATTTTAAAAGATCAATTAATGGGGCCGGAGAGATAGCATGGAGGTAAGGCATTTGCCTTTCATGCAGAAGGATGGTGGTTCGAATCCTGGCATCCCAAATAGTCCCCTGTGCCTGCCAGGGGCGATTTCTGAGCATAGAGCCAGGAGTAACCCCCGAGCACTGCCAGGTGTGACCCCAAAACAAAACAAAACAGATCAATTAATAAATTTAAAAAAATAGTAGTAAGAATTAAAGCTAGCCTTGATTAATTAATTTCTTAATAAAAGCAAAATTCATGAGTATAGATTTTTAAAGTTTTTTTATAGTAAAACCTCCCAAATAATATTTTCTTGAAGTAATGGGGCCATGAAGTAGTAAAGATTGAGTTATCATAGAGAAATTTAAATGGTATTTAGTATAATTTTTACTTCAAAGTATAATTTCAGTTTTCTGCACATTGAGAAGAACTAAGGTTTTATAGGTATACATTACCTTTGTGTAAAAACTAGATATTCCAGCTTGACATGAGGCATAATTTTCTCCAAATTTTTTTGCATAATCTAAAATAAAATAGAAAGCCAATTCAAGATTTCATTTAAAAATAAAGATATAATATGCATAAGTTTGCTTTTTATAAATTATTAAAACTATACTTTTAACTTCTCTATATTACTTCTATATTTTAAGGTTTAATAAAACTTCAACAAAAATTAATAAAACTTTAAACATTTTCCACATATTTATAATCTTCAAAATATCTCTATAATGGTAATTTTAAATTTATACATGATGTATCTGACCGATATACATATATATGTATTTCTTTCTGCCTTTTCTCACAGAACATGCTGCATTTATTAAAAACTGTCAAATATCTAAAATAGAGGTAGAATTTTTCATTTCTATTCAAGATTTGTTCTTTTAAAATAGACTTTCTAGATTAAAAATAACATATTTAATGAAGAACCATACGGAGATAGAAAGTCTCTTATTACAAAGTCTCCAAAGGGATGTTTCTCGAACTTCCTACAAGAACAAAGCTTCACTTCTGAAGAACTGACATAAGGAAACTTCTATCATAGTAACAATCCGGACCTCATTTTTATTTTGCTTGCCAACCAGGAAGTAAATTGCTAGCTAGATCCTTTTTTTGTTTAACTATGATTGGGATGATGTTTCCCCCCTTTTTTTTTTTTTTTTTTTTTTTGAGGGGTGGAATGAAGATAGCTTCTCTCCCACCCCCGTTTTGAGGGGGAAGTGTAGCCTCCAAAGTGGTGCTGGGAGGCCCCTTAAAGCCAACTGATTCTTTCTCAGAGCTCAACTAGGAATTACCCAAACCACTCTAGAATGCTCAGAGGTTTCCAGGGCTATACCAGTCAGTGCTTAGTTGACTGTGCGGTTTTTTTTGTTTTTGTTTTTGGTTTTGGTTTTTGGTTTTTGGGCCACACCCGGCGGTGCTCAGGGGTTACTCCTGGCTGTCTGCTCAGAAATAGCTCCTGGCAGGCACGGGGGACCATATGGGACACCGGGATTCGAACCAACCACCTTAGGTCCTGGATCGGCTGCTTGCAAGGCAAACACCGCTGTGCTATCTCTCCGGGCCAGACTGTGCGGTTTTGAAGCAATCACACACTGAGGTTTGTAGTATGCTTGATATATGCCTTAACTCCTTTATTGTCTCTCTGACCCCAAGATGTTTCTCTTGAAAAAATGTTTTTACTCATGACTGGAGTGATAATGCAGCAGGAAGGGTGCTTTTCTTGCATGCAGTCTACCCAGGTTGATCTCAAGCACCACTTATGACCCCCCTCCCCCACTCCAAGAGTGATGGCTAAGCAGTCAGAAGTAAGTCTCCCCCACAGAAATGGCGCCCAAGACTAATAAATATTTTTCCTGCTTATTTTAGGTATTTTACTAGATTTATCCCTCTTTATTTTTTCTAAAGCTAGGTAGGTACATCTAAACAAAAATAGTTTGTGTAAAAATCTAATTAATATGTATTACTCAGAGTGGCCAGGAAAACTGTTCAAATGATAAAGCAAACACCTAGCATGCACAAGGTAACTGCTTTATCAATCAGGTACTACAAAAAATTATAAAAAAATTTATAAAAATTCTAAAAAAAAATCCTAAAATTCTAAAAATTCTAAAAAAGAATTCTAAAAAAATTCTGAATGTGATGTGCAGCAGGTACAACATTTACCTTGCATACAGCCAACCAGGGTTCAATACCTGGCACCCCATATGCAACACCACCACAACCCTAGCTTGCCAGGAGTAATTCCTGAGAGCCAGGAATAATTTCTGAACACTGCCACTTGGGGTGGCCCATGAAACAGTCAAAATGAAACAACCTTAGATATGATTCCAATAAAGAATTACTATAATACAGTATAAATATTAGCCAAAAAATATAATAAACACACATTTTAATGCAAATGAAATTTAAAATTTTCTTTTTATTTGATTGACATCCAAAAAATTAGAAAACATCACAAAAACTAACATCAAATAGACCCCATTAATAGCCCTATATCAATAAACACCATTAATGTCATAAATTAATAGTTAATATTTACAATTGTATACATTCTTGGTAAAAGATTTGTCAAAGTATATAAAAAATTTTTTTGCACATTGATATTTTGGTTGGATAAAATGGAACCTGGCATCCATATATATTTTAATGTGTGTTACTTTAGTATGTTAGTTTTATAAACATCATTTTTAATTATCTACTGATGTTTCCATTTAACTTTGTTCACGTTGATACTTTATGATCTATATTTATAAGCTGTAATGTTATCTACCTCTAAATATTTTCATGGGGGAAATTATTTCAAACTTAAAGTACTAATCAATTTGTGTTTTAAGAAAATTATGTGTATTTGAGGACAAAATGAGTCTGAAAATTATAACATGTTTTTAATCTTGGACTATTTTTGGAATTTAAGTATAAAAGAAAAAGCAACAAGGAAAATAAACCTAAATAAGTTTATTATTTTTGACAAATTTTTAAGTCTAATGTCATAATTTTAAAATGTCCTGTGCATATTTGCTGGGCATTAGACTTACCTATACTGGATTAAAAACAAAAGTAAAAAGTTACCTGATTATTGAATTCTTCAAATTAAGCTGTGTAATTTAAATATCTCACTCTCAGATTTAATCTAAAAAAAATTTGAGCCACAGTTGGCAGCACTTAGGGTTTATTCCTGGATCTGTGCTCAGAAATCATTCCTGGCAGACTTGGGGACCATATGGAATGTTGGGGATTGAACCTGGTCTCCTGTGTGCAAGAGACCACAGTGCTCCAACCCCTTATATATTTTTTTCTAAAATACGAGTAGCTAAAAGTAGCTATATCAAAGAGATCCTTTTTTCTCACTGCACAAAATTGGAGTGATAGGAAATTTAAGGGCATTCATATGTTACTTTTGATTGGAGAGCATAAACATCATGCCTTACCTTGATAACACGGAGCTATTCTTTTACTCAGTTCTGCTCGTAAGTCAGAAGGTATTGCATAGCAAATACCGCTGGGAAGCTTATTTTCAGTTTTTATATAAAATATATTTTTCCATCTATGTCCACAAGCCTGAACAAAACAAAAGTAGATCAAATTGTGAGATTCACACCCAGGAATTATGATTTCTTGAAGTCAATGTACCAAGTTTAATGACCTACCACAATGGATCCATTTTCTCCTGGCTGTCTGGAAAGCGAAACTCCCAACCACTGATTGTCTCTTTCTTCCAAACATGTCTTTCCACAAGGTTCTCCTTGAGGGCTACCTATAGCATTTGGAAATAATTTGACAGCAGTTACCTTAAAAATATTATTTAGGCAAAAGTAGAGAGAAAATATGGAAAGCTAATTTCTGGCACTCTGCCCTGCTACTACGAGTAGAATGTTCTTTTCTGCTTCTTACAGGATGTACAGGATGGGGAATTAAGTTACACTCTAAGGACAAAATTATTCTTTTTTTTTTTTTTGGTGGTTTTTGGGTCACACCCGGCAGTGCTCAGGGGTTACTCCTGGCTCCATGCTCAGAAATTGCTCCTGGCAGGCACAAGGCACCATATGGGACGCCGGGATTCGAACCGATGACCTTCTGCATGAAAGGCAAACGCCTTACCTCCATGCTATCTCTCCAGCCCCGGACACAATGATTCTAACACGTAACTTTTGTCCATAAAAATGATCTTTAATAGGTAAGACCAGAAAGAAATGACCTTAATATAGGAGACATCTGAAGAGGACTCATGGGGAAAAAAAAAAACTTTTATTTTACTTTATTTCTTTGCCTTTCTTTTTATTATTATAATTATTATTATTACCTTTATTTAAGTACCATGATTACAAACATGTTTATAGTTGGGTTTCAGTCATAAAAAGAACACCCCGCCTTCACCACTCAACCTTCCCACCACCAAAGCCCCCTACACCCTGCCTGTATTCGAGACAAGCATTCTACTTCTCTCACTTATTAACATTGTCATGATAGTCGTTAGTGTAGTTATTTCTCTAACTGCACTTAAAAGAACCCTTTTAAACCAAGATAAGGCAAATGCAATGAAACCTTTGTTGTGACCTTTTATACAGCATTGAAAGCGGTATTATCACTTTAAAAATGTTTATATTGAGATATTAAGAATACAATATAGTTTTCTGCAGTTAAGTCAATTTATTGGAGCTGCAAGGAAAAGATGAAAATTGTGGTAAGTTGCCTTTTATAATGAGCATACAAATAATGTGTAGTATTTAAAATGAATTGCCAGTTGGCTTTTTATTTTAGATTGTATTCATCTTAAACAACAACAAAAGGCTTGTAAAACATGTTTTAATTTAAAAACAAAGAAAAGAAAAATAAAAAATGTTAGTGGTGACTCAGGCAAATGCATGAATCATATGAAGGCCAAACATAAATGTTACTCAAGCAAGACAGAACTTGTAAACCAGACAGGAAAATGTACCATTCTCTGTGATCTTATTTTATTAGTGATGTCTTTGTTTTCCAGTTGTAACTCTATTGAAATGCTTTCAAGTAGATTATTAAGAAAGCTAAAATGCCATATGATCACATTTATTTTAATAAAATTATTTACCTTCAATTACCACGTGACAGTTCTATTTCATCTGAGCTTAATTTCAATGACAGGTAAATATATGTATATCAGTATGAATGGATAAACATGTGGAACTTGAATTTATTTTGAACACTGACTACTGATAATAATGAGTAATGATTTTCTTTTTCTTTTTTTTTTCTTTTTTTTTTTTGGTTTTTGGGCCTCACCCGGCGGTGCTCAGGGGTTACTCCTGGCTGTCTGCTCAGAAATAGCTCCTGGCAGGCACGGGGGGCCATATGGGACACCGGGATTCGAACCAACCACCTTTGGTCCTGGATCGGCTGCTTGGTGTGCTATCTCTCCGGGCAATGAGTAATGATTTTCTATCAGGGGTCCTCAAACTTTTTAAACAGGGGGCCAGTTCACTGTCCCTCAGACCATTGGAGGGTCTGACTATAGTAAAAACAAAACTTATGAACGAATTCTTATGCACACTGCATATATCTTATTTTGCAATGAAGAAACAAAACAGATACAAATACAATATGTGGCCTGCGGGCCATAGTTTGAGGACCACTGTAAGACATTTTGTTACTTCCCACAGCCTTGACCTCTGCTTTCTGTTTGCCTATTCTGTAGTAAATTCAGAATAACTATGTAAATAAGGGTACTATTTTGAAAGTGAAATTGTTCAAACCAAATTTCTTTGCTTTAAGAAAAATATTTGCGGGCCTGGAGAGAGCACAGCGGCGTTTGCCTTGCAAGCAGCCGATCCAGGACCTAAGATAGTTGATTCAAATCTTGGTGTCCCATATGGTCCCCTGTGCCTGCCAGGAGTTATTTCTGAGGAGACAGCCAGGAGTAACCCCTGAGCATCGCCAGGTGTGGCCCAAAAACCAAAATAAATAAATAAATAAATAAATAAATAAATAAATAAATAAATAAATAAATAAATAAATAAATATTTGCACAGACTGGTAGTCTCCAACCACCAGTCTCAGGTCAAGTCTGCAGGTATAGAACAGCTAAAAATCACTGGTCTATAACCTTGCTTACTACTGTAGATCCATGAATTTATATGAACACTGCACTGCACAAGTGAAAAGATTGGACAGTGGTCTAAGCATTTGCTTCTTCTCCAAAATTCTGAGGAGCAAAACAAAAACTTTTTAATACAGCTAAACTCATTAGAAGGAAAGGTTCTTTAGGTCCAATTGAACTCTTGATTAGCCAAGTTACTCTCAGGTCTGGAATACTGATACACTGCAGTAGAGTAATGTCTTTCTGGCAATACTTCATAGATTAACAAGATTACATGTGGTTGTAATGGCTGCCTAAATTACCAAACTGAAGAAAGAATACTAAGCACATATCTGGAGTAAAGAATGTTCAAATTCATCAGTGATCACCTACTTGGGATGAAGAGGGAAAGTTGATGTGGCCTACATCGTCGTGAAGGATAGAACAGATAGAAATGTAAGGTGTCCATTGATCTATGGGTCTGTCTTTACTTCAATACTGTGCTGTTTTAATGACTATTTCTTTCTAATATAATTTAAAGTTTGGGAAAATGATGTTTTCCATGTTCCTTTTCCTAAGTTTTGCTCTAGCTTTTTATGGGTGTTTATTGTTTCAAATGAATTTGGGGGGTATTTGATTCACTTCTTTAAAGAATGTCATGGGTATCCTTAAAGGGATTGCATTAAATCTGTACAATTTTGGAGGGAGTGTCGCCATTTTAATTATGTTAATCCTCCCAATCTATGAGCAGGGCATGTGTCTCCATTTCCTTGTGTCTTCTTTTATTTCTTGAAGCAATGCTTTGTAGTTTTCTTTGTATAGGTCCTTCACCTCCTTAGTTAAGTTGACTCCAAGGTATTTGAGTTTGTGTGACATTAATGTGAATTGGATTGTTTTTCAATGTCCATTTATTCTCTAGCATTATTGGTATAGAAGAAGGCCATTGATTTTTTGCATGTTAATTTTATAGATCACCACTTTGCTATATGATTCTATTGTTTCTAGAAACTTTTTGATAGAGTCTTTAGGGATTTCTAAATATAAACTTGAATATTCAGAGAATACTCCCCAAACATACAATCAATTAATCTTTGATAAAGACATAAGAAATTCAAAGTGGAACAAGTAAAGCCTCTAAAACAAGTGGTGTAGGGACAACTAGTCAGCCACATGTAAAAAAGCGAAGTAAGAACACCAGCTAACACCATGCACAAAGGTCAAATCCAAATGGATTAAAAACCTCAATATAAGACCACAAGGTATATAGAACAAAATGTAGGTAAGACACTCCATGACATTGAGACTAAAGGCATGCAAAGAGGAAACATCACTGTCTAAACAAGTGGAAGCAGAGATAAACAGATGGAACTATATTAAGCTGAGAAGCATCTGCACTTCAAAGGAAATAGTGACTGGGATGCAAAGGCCACCCACAGAATGGGAGAAACTATTTACTCAATACCCATCAGATAAGGAACCAATATCTAAAATATACAAAGCACTGACAGAACTTAACAAAAAAAAATCTAACCTCATCAAAAAAATGGGGAGAAGAAATGAACAATTTCTCAAAGATGAAATACAAATGGCCAAAGGTACGTGAAAAAATGCTCCATATCACTAATCGTCAGGGAGATGCAAATCAAAACAACAATGAGGTACCATCTCATGCCACAGAGACTGGCACACATCACAAAGAACAAGAACAATCTGTGCTCGTAGAGATGTTGGGATAAAGGAACTCTCACTGCTGGTGGGAATGCCATTTTGTTCAGCCTTTATGGAAAACAATATAGATATCCTCAAAAAACTGGAAATTGAGTTCCCATATGATCCAGCTATACCACTCTAGGGATATACCCTAGAAACACAAAAACACAATACAAAAATGCCTTCCTCTGCTATATACCTCCACCTATATTCATTGCAGCACTGCTTACAATAGCCAGAATCTGGAAACAACCAAGATGCCCTTCAACAGATAAATGACTAAAGAAACTGTGGTACATATACACAATGGAATATTATGCAACCATCAAAACAGATGAAGTCATGAAATTTTCCTATTCATGGATGGACATGGAAACTTTTATGCTGAGTAAAATAAGTCAGAGGGAAACAAACAGACACAGAATAGTCTAACTCATCTATGGGTTTTAAGAAAAATAAGAGACATTATTGTAATAATGCCCAGAGACATTAAAGATGAGAGCCAAAAGGACCAGCTCATGATATGAAGTTTACTACAAAGAGTGGTGAGTGTTGTTAGAGAAATAACCACCCTTACAACCATCATGACAATGTTAATAAGTGAGAGAAGTAGAATGCCTGTTGAATACAAGCAGGGAGTGGGGGAGGAGGGAGATGAGTAGCATTAGTGATAGGAATGTTGCACGGGTGAAGGGGGGAAGTGTTCTTTTTATGACCAAAACCCAACTACAAACATGTTTGTAATCATGGTGCTTAAATAAAGAAATAAAAAATAACCAAAGTAACAACAGCAACAGCAACAAAAAGAAATGTAAGGCCTCTGTGTTAAAACTGATGAAAAGAAAAATATATGATGGCAGAGAAAGAAAATGAGAAAGAGTGAAAGAAAGAGTTGTGTGCTGGAGAGGTAAATAACAAAATATTTATTATAGTGACTACTTGATAAAAAAATAAAAGAATTAAAGTGAAGGAATAATAAGCAGAAGTTTAATTTTTTTATCGTGATGCAACTTTCAGTTAAACTTTTTAATGAAATTGTCACTCTTTTAAACCATTGCTGAAAATGATGATAAATTTTGAGTCAATCTACTTGAAGTTGAAGTTCCTATTATTTATCACCACAGACATTTCTAATAAAATGTTTTCTCTGAAAAATACCAAGGCATGTCTAAAATTAGTCATTAATTAACTAAAGTAATTGAGCAGAAGAAAAATTAAGGACAGGAGGTCAGCTATCACAAATAACATTTTTTATGTTACAATGTGGTTTGGGGGGGCTAAAGTGGTAGTAGAGTGTATAAGGGTGCTTGCCTTGCACATGCTGACCAGGGTTAGATCCCTAGACCCCATCTGAACCTCTGATCCCTGAACTCTCTCCCTCACAGCCAGCGCAAGCAGGCGCGAGAGCTGCTGGTGGCGCTGCAGCGGGTGGTGGTGCCCATCTACTGCACCAGCTTCCTGGCCGTGGAGGAGGACAAGCAGCAGAAGATCGCTCGGGTACATGGAACCAGGGTCGGCAGATGTAGGGAGGGATGGCCCGGGTCCCCTCACTGTCCTGACCCAGCCCTTCCAAGGACAAATATCTGAGCACAGAGCCAGGAGTAAACTCTGAGCAGCTCTTGGTGTGGTCTCTAAAACTTTGGTTTATTTAAGAGCACTTTCATCAAAATTATACTTAGTATTTAGAGGCCACTTTGTGCTCTAGAGAAAACACCTGAACATCTACATCTTCAACATACACATAAATAAATCCTCTAGAGATTCCCCATAACTTCCTTTACTGCTGAGTCTACTACCTTATCATGGTGTTCTCAGCTTGCTTGGAGTTTAGGATCTCCTGAGATATTTTAAATTAAGACCCAAATCTGATTCCACTCATGTCCCAAGATGATGTGTTTGATGGTGAGACGCAGATATCAAAATTTTCTGTAAAGCTTCCTGGGTAGTTGCTATATGCAATTGGACTATTAAACAAATGGTTTACATAGAAATTGAGTGTAGGATTCCTTTCCTATACTATTTTTCAAAAATAACTATTTTCACTTAAAAAATATCAGTAATAAGGTTTCAGCAAATAAGCACATTTTCATGTGGAGCTACAGCAATTCTAATTTAGTTTTTAAAATGATGGTTATTAGAACTGTCATGAGAAAACCAATTCTGAAGATTTTCTCTGACAAAACATCAGAAATAAACTCAGATTATCATTTTATTTTTATCAAAAAGTAGGCTGAAGATTTATAACATGTTTTTCAGTTTAGCCTCATACATTTCTAATATAGACTCTGAGTAAATTAGACCAGCCTCATAATGTGAAAGTACTTTACATATTTAGTTAAGTTACCAGAAATTTAGGTGATAATTTTTATTTTTTACAACTAAAATAATTAATTTTTAGCACAGGTAAACACATTTTCCCAGATTAAAATAAAAGGTAAATAAAAATAATGACCCTTACTGCTAAAAATCACACTGAATCCATGTCATGACATACCTATATAATATATATGACATAAAATAAACATATATCTGTAACATCACTATCAGTGAGACATTGCCACAGATATCAACTCATGTAATGATCATAGCAGTAGCAGATGACTACTTATCAATGGGTTATATCTATTACTAATAGCATTAGCAATTTCACTTTAGTAATGAGAGAACTAGTTCTCAAAGAATTCAGTTATCTAAATCTACAAGGTTGGTAAATAGAAAAGAATTTTTAAAACTGTATAAATCAAAATTATATTGCTTTCTGCTGTAGTATATATGTTAGAATTCTACAGGTTAAACATAAGAATTAACTGAAACCCACTTTACTTTGCAAAAATTTCTTTTATCAGCTTAAAATGTATAAAATGTCACAAATTGGCAAACAACTTTGTAATAGTCAAGAAAAAATGTCATTTGGTACCTATAGTTCCCTTTTTCTCAGTAATTTGGTTTTTCCAATGAAGAGGAATAGGGTCAGACTCCAAGTTCTTCATTCTAATACCGTCTAATAGCATGAGAAAAACAATGTGGGAATAGATCTCTGGGTTTTATGCAGGCAATGACAGTTAGTGTGCCTGCCTACTTCACTATGACTACCCCACCAGACATTTGATTGAAACTTTCACTCTAATTTTCTGGACAATTAGATCATACCCATGTATCTAATGTGTAAAAACACATGAGATGATTTTAAATCTCATACAATAGTAGTAACCCCCAAATGGCTTTAAAAAGTAGAAGTTTGATTCCAGGGGAAGATGAGTCCTATATATTTCAAACTTCACTCTGTTTTCTTTATATTAATTCTGAAAAATAAACATTCTATTTTATATGCTATAATCATTTCTTCAAAGTCTATCTGTAGAAGCAACAATCACTGGGTGAAAATTATACAACTCTCTTATCTTCCGGAATTCAGAATATAGAAAAAAGTAAGGGATTAAATTTAAGTATATTGATATAAATATGAAACTATTATAGAGTCATCATTGTAGAACCATAAATATTACAGAAAATCTATGCCTGGGCTGGCATTTAGCAACTGCTCAATAAAGTGGCTTCCATCAGCCTACCCACATTGTGTTGATTTGGAATTGGCCAGAAGAGGGAGCTCCTGGGTGCTGGGAGATTTGAGCACTGGCCTTCAGATCAAGCCAAAGGGCATTTCATTAGTTTTGTTGTTGTTGTTGTTGTTTAAATTTTATTTTTTATTTAAACAACTCGGTTACAAGGTTGTTCATAATACAGTTGTGTTTTTTTAAACATATAAAGTTGTTCATGATTGAGTTACAGTCATACAATATATCTTTACCAGGGTACATTTCCCACCACAATGTCCCTCCAGTTTGCCTCTTACCTTCCCTGGTGCCCTCTCCTCTTCCTGTCTCTGAGGCAGGCCTCCCTCCCTCCCTCCCTCCCTCCCTCCCTCCCTCCCTTCCTTCCTCCCTTCCTTCCTTTCTCCCTTCCTTCCTCCCTCCCTCCCTTCCTTCCTTCCTCCCTTTCTTCCTTCCTTCCTTCCTTCCTTCCTTCCTTCCTTCCTTCCTTCCTTCCTTCCTTCCTTCCTTCCTTCCTTTCTTCCATTCTTTCTTCCTCCCTTTCCTCCCCCTCCCCATTTCTATCTCATCTTCCCCTCTTTTTCTCACTCCTTTCCCACTCAGTAGTTTTTGTGTGTTTTTAAAAACTACCCAATAGAAATTACTGCTCACTAATTAAAATCAAACTACTTAATATATAACTACTAAACTATTACCACTATTGCTACTAAAATTATTAAAACTACTATTAACAACTAAATTACTAATTATTATTAAGCCCTTTAAATTTATCATATTAATCTAAACTTTTATCACATTAATAAAATTTTCAAGATACTATTTCTAAAAATATAGCACTCACAGCATAATTTTGAATAATAGAAAGCAAAATATTTATGGTTTCAAGGTGATATAGGACAGGAAAGTAGTAAATTTCAAAGATCATTTTCTCCAACTCATCAGATAGCAAGAGCTAAAGTAACAAGTTAAACACCAGAATTAGAGTCTAGACCTAAAGCATTTTTTTTCTTAAAAAAAATGTGTGTTTTATGTCATATTTTCAGACACCCATATCAAAAATCTGATAATGGCTAATATTGTACTAAATTTACATACAAAAAAGTATACACTCATGGTATAAAAGCTTGTTTTACTATTTTAATTTTATTTCTTTTAATTTGTTGCTTCTAAGGAGAGTTTAACACAGAAGTATACACAGGAAAAGTGTCAGCTGCCTCATCAGCTAAACCTGACACATCCAGAAAATCAGGTTGTTTATGAGTTTCACTCTAGGTACAGTCTCTTCCCTAGAAATCTTAAACCTGGACTCCTTTAAGTCTTAAATCTTAGATATATTCTTAATAAATACAACAAAGAAATGCAATACTATAGCTATTGATAAACATAAAAAGAAAATACTATCTTATAATCATTACTCAAATTCATTACATGCTTTCTATAACAAATATAATTTGAGTACATGTAAACATATGTGAATACACATAAACAATTGACCTAATTTTCATGGCCTTCTGATAAGAGATATGCTATTATTATCACAACATTATAGAAAAAAAGGGGAATAAAGTACATTAACTAAGGTCAGACCCCTAATAAATGAAGGAACGAAGGATTCAAAACCATAGTGTCAATCACCAATAGATTCTACTTTCAAATGTTTTCCTATTAATTCTTTTTCTTGCTAGTATAGAAAGAATACTAAGATTGATATTATTAGTAGCTACATATTAATTCTACTTCAAGAACAAGTTACTATTACAATTTTATAGCTTTAGCTTTCAACATTAGAAAATAAGGAAAAATAATTTTCTACATCTGTTTTCAATTACTCCTATGAACTTAGGAATTAATTAATAAAACTAGCACTAATATATGAGTGCAAAAGTTGAGATCTTTGACATAATGCAATAAAAATATAAGAAGAAAAAAATAGGGATACTTTTTTCATTGACTTTGACATGGTCAATACCCATATTCAGGAAATCACAATTTGAAACTATATAAGAGCAGTGAGAATCTTTATGGAATCCTTAATATTATCCTGTACCAAAGGGGGTTTATCTCCTGGTCCAAAGCCTAAAGAGTGACTTGTTATAGAGACAACACTATTCAGAGGGGACATTGATAGTGTAATAAACAGTAAAATAAAAAAGCTTTCAATTATATAAAGAAATACTATTTTGGTGAGAGCAATTCAGGAGAGCTTCTAAACAAAGGAAATGGGCAAGAGTCTTCTGTATACAGTGCATTTTTTCAAAGTTGCATTTAAAATTCTTTCTATAAAATATTTGATAGCTAAATATACATTCTTACTACTAAAACATATTATAAATTTATGTAAAATAATTACTTTTTTAATTCTTGGGAATAAACTAAACCTATCAGAAATATACTGAATTTGGCCCGGAGAGATAGCACAGTGGTGTTTGCCTTGCAAGCAGCCAATCCAGGACCAAAGGTGGTTTGTTCGAATCCTGGTGTCCCAAACCCCTGAGCACCGCCGGGTGTGGCCCAAAAACCAAAAAAAAAAAAAAAAAAAAGAAAGAAAAAAGAAAAAAAAAAGAAATATACTGAATTACAGGGTTCCTGTTCTTCCTTTTGTTAAGTTCATATCCATCTTCTAATTTGATATTTTCAGATACTTTTTAAAAAAATTCCTATTTTTGGAAGCAGCTATAGATGATGAGCCTTCAAGCATGTGCTCCTTAAATATTTAAAGTGGTGAAATCTTGCGTGTGGGGGGTTAATATGTTGAAAGCAGCATGGGAGTGGTGTTTTCAAGTTGCCTAGACATCAGTCTCAAAGCTGCCCAGAGGAAGGAAGGAAGGCTGAACCCATTTGAGAAGCAAATACTGAGTTTTGGAGAAGCAAAAACAAGGCACCACTCACATGCAAAAAACTGATGCACCACCCAGAGATGGGTGGATCCCTCAGAAAAGGAGAAGATCATAAAGAAACAAAAAGCTGTGATATTATGAAGACCATCAAGAACACAAGGAACTTCTCCTTGACAACACCAAAACTTCTTATCTATAAAGAAAGTTTCACGGAGCAGGAGTTTGGAGAAAACTCTATAAAAACCATCTTCACAAAAAAGACAAGTAATGTACATTTTTAATCTTGGGGGTAACCCACGCCTCAAAAATGTGATGAGATATGTATTGGGCTCTCTTCTCCCTCTGCAGAAGCCTGAGCTCTCTCTCTCTCTCGCTCGCTCTCTCTCTCTCTCTCTCTCTCTCTCTCTCTCTCTCTCTCTCTCTTTCTCTCTCTCTCTCTCTCTCTCACACACACACACACACACACACACACAACTCTCTCTTTTCATATTCCCCTAAAAAAATACTTGTTTTAAAAGATAACAATTTCTAAATCTGTCTTTTCCTAAGTGATATAGGTCAGTGGTTTTCAGCACTTTTACATCTGTGGAGCAGCACTGAAAACCATTGCCTTAGATCACCTGGCATGACTGACTAGGTTGTGGTCTTAGGTAGGTAAGGCTGATCTAGATGACCTTCTTGACCTAGATGACTTGGCAACATGATGCTAAATTCTGCAGATCCGAGACAGTCTTGCACAAACCTGAGAAACATATTCATAGATTTCACATTCATTAAGTTTTTATGTGTGTTCATCAGATCTAATTGAAGTAGAACCTGGGTATGTGTCTCTTATAGAGAGGTAATTCCTTAAGTGCTTCAGTCATTCTAGTTCAACTTTCTAATCCAAGTGGTAGCATAAGTCAATACTATTCTTAGCACAGGGAACTAACTTAAATTTCTCCAAATCCAGTAAAAAACTCACGAATCATATTAAATTCATATTCTTGCTTAATGTCTTTATAATTTCTAATTTATCTAGGAATCTCCAAGCCTTTTGGCTTTTATAATATTATCATTGACAGATTTTACAATTACCCTTTTGGCTTCTCCTTAGTTTCCTAATGTCACACAATCCTTCCTCTCTCAGCAAGTGTTTTTCAATCATGAATACATGTTGGCATTATATGGGTACCTTTGTAAAATTCTAATCTCCTCAACTCTCAAAAATTGTATTAATTTGAGATTCAACAACTAGCAATGTAGTTATTAAAATTCTGCAAGGTCTGCAGAGTTTGCAGCCAACATAGATCCACACTTTACAAGTGTAGACACCTCTAAAACTGAGGGGGGGGGGAACTTCTGAGATTTATCCTGGGTCCTCTGGCCTGTTTAGCTTATAGACTTCCCAGGTTAAATTTATTCACTTCTATGGCTCTGATTACCAATCCATAATTCTTAACTACTAGTTCAACCTCTCTCTGGCATACCTGACCCTGCATCCATTGAGTTACTAGATTTCTATGTTCATGCTTCATAGAACAATCACATCATCTTACCTTCAACATACCAAGCTAGAGTCTTTAGTTACATCATTCAAACCTTCTTCTCTTTCATCTCTTATTCAATAAATTATCAAGAGCTCTTGATTAGCTTTTTTAATAGCTGTAACTATTCCTACTGCAATTTTCTCCATTACTAATTGTCATTTTCTTAGTATAAACCCCTATCATATGCAACCTAAATAATAATAAAATCTTTGATAATTTCCTCCCTATCTTCAATCTTGACCCATTTTTTTGTATAGCATTGTTTATTCTGCAATCAGAAGTAGCTGTCTAACTCACTCATGGACTCATGTTTCTCCTCTATATTCCATTTAAATACTTAAAGAGAAATCCATACTCCTAAAGGGAACTTACAAAGCTGAACCAAAAGTAATTTATTATCTCATCATCCTACCATTAACTCAACTCCATACTCCATCTATATGCCCTTTTTTTCTTTCAGTTCAAAATTGTCATGCCCTCAATTACCTCAGGGTCTTCATGTATACAATCTGACATACTCTCCCATAATCTCTTTTCCTGGCTGTCTCCTGGTTTTATTAACTTTTGTACCTTAAAACCAAAGCCTCAAGAAGACACTACGTGATTTTCTCTTAGATTCAATTTTCTCATGATACTTTCATTAATAGCCTAATCTAGAAACAGAAATTTCCATGAGCAAGACCATAAAAATTTTATGTGTCAGGTTTGACTCCTTGGTCTAAATAAATGACTATATGATAAATGACCTACATATATAGCAATCAGCATATCTGTCCTCAGAACTGTTGCCAAAATAAAATATTTTGTAGTCATTATGATTATTCTATAATAGGATAAACTAAAGGATAAAATTAAAGTATATTTAGAAAATTCTATCTTCCAAAAAAAGAGTAAGCTATTCTTAAAGAGTCAGTTGTAAAATTATTGAAAAAATTGAATAACTTTAAATGATTGGATTATATAAATCTAAGTTACAATTTAAAGAGTACTGCAACATAGGGCCTGGAGAGATAGCACAGCGGTGTTTGCCTTGCAAGCAGCCACTCCAGGACCAAAGGTGGTTGGTTCGAATCCCGGTGTTCCATATGGTCCCCCGTGCCTGCCAGGAGCTATTTCTGAGCAGACAGCCAGGAGTAACCCTTGAGCACTGCTGGGTGTGGCCCAAAAACCAAAAAAAAAAAAAAAAAAAAAAAAGAGTACTGCAACATAAAAGAAAAGTTATCAAGAACATATCTGACTTCAACTATGAAACATTTGCCTTTTCTTAATAATATTTTATTTAAACACCTTGATTATAAACATGATTATGGTTGGGTTTCAGTCATATAAAGAACACCCCCCATCACCAGTGCAACATTTCTATCACCAATGTCCCAAAACTCCCTCCTCCCCACCCCACCCCTGCCTGTAATTTAGACAAGCTTTTTATTTCCCTCATACATTCTCATTGTTAGGATAGTTATTTCTCTAACTAAACTCATCACTCTTGTGGTGAGCTTTATAAGGTGAGCTGGAACTTCCAGCCCTCCTTATTTTTGTCTCTGAAAATTATTATTGCAAGAATGTCTTTCATTTTTCTTAAAACCCATAGATGAGTGAGACCATTCTCCATCTTTCTCTCTACCTCTGACTTATTTCACTCAGCATAATAGATTTTATATACATCCATGTATAGGAAAATTTCATGACTTCATCTCTCCTGATGGCTGCATAATATTCCATTGTGTAATATTTACCACAGTTTTCTTAGCCATCTGTTTCATCTGTTGAAGGGCATCTTGGTTGAAACATTTGCCTTTTAATGATTAAGCCAATAGCTATGAATCATACAGACTTGAGAGTGAAATAATAACGATTTTATCCATTAATATTAACTAACTGTACCTTTACAATTGGGTTATATATGTAAAGTTTAGGAGATAAAATAAAGTTATTAATTTGCAAAATATCTAAAGAATAATAACTAACTTGTGAGGTCCATTTTGGTTCCAGTAAGAATTTAAGAGGTACAAACACTCAGTGGCTATACAGTACTATGTCTAGCAAAGAAAAATGTAAATTTTAGTCACTGATGGAAAGCACTTGCTCTAAGTCTTATTTTATTAATAAAATGTCATGTTTTTCCAATGCAAAGTATCCAATAGATATATAATACATGTCACATGTGAAAATTTTAATTTGTTGGAATTCATATAAAAATAGTGCAAAGAAATAAGTAAAATTAATTTCAGTGATATTTAACATAATACATCTGAAATAGTATTGCTTACATATGCAGTCATATTAATTATATTAATATTGAAAACTTCGTGAGATTCTTTTTTACTTTTAAGAATTGGAAATTCAGGATGTAATTTAAGTTATAGCTTCTCTCGATGCCAGCTACATTTCTTACATTCATAGTTCATGTGGTTTCAGGCTACTTTATTAGGATAGATAACTATAATTATAGATTCTACTACCAGGATAAATGTAAGATTATATAAATCCATCAGTGACAACTCCAAAGCAGTGAAAGATTGAACTATATATATTTTGGATGGTGAAGATAATTTTTGTATAAATTTCTGTGATTCATAATTCATTATGAGCTCTTCTAATTATTGGGATACTAGTTATCTATTGATAGACTATTTTATCTCTGGTAATTATTTGTGATGTTTTAATACTGCAACCATCTGTGATCAAAGTTTCTTTTTTTAAAAGATTTAGCAAGAATTCAGAGTTGTTCTGAGAGGAAATGGAGCCTGTCAAGTGAAAATCATATATATGGTCTTCTTAGATATGGGATCTCAGGAGCAAGTCTGATCACAGATCTCCTGATCAATAGACTAGTTCTTGGAGGCAAGTATCAAGGTAGTGAAAGAATCTAAGGTAGACAGTGAGGTGAAGGAAGACAATAATGCATGCAGGAAGTAATGCATCTTTACCACAGAGTCAACTCACTTCACTAAAAGAGGTAAGATACATATTAATCATTCAACATGTTACACACTGAACACTCTAGATAAAAGAATATATGCTGCTTACTTCTGATTATGGCTACAGTAAAAAAAATATACCAATGTACCACTGCATTATCTACAGGGTGGAAATGGGGTGGAGAGAGAGAGAGAGGAGCAAGGGAGTAGTTCCTGATCTTTTTGGAAGGGAGGTATCTATCTGACCAAACTTCATCTGAAATACTGAAACTGGTCCAAGAGGAAAGTATTTAAATTGCAGAGGAGATACCATTATTCTGCCTTAAGTTTTGATACTTAGCAAAGCCATTCACAAATAAAACAAAACACCTTTGGACAGAGAAGTCATAGTTTAATCTTTAGTTATCAGGATGGAATTTTGGCTTGGTCAACAAGAAACCTTATTTTATTATGAAAAATAACTTTGGTGGATATTACTATTAAAAGGTAGGAGAGTCTTACAGGTTACCTTACTGATTAGTGTACTACGAGTTGCCTTTGTGCTTTTCACCTTATACATATTTTTCATTGGCCCCAAAGTTAAAACAACACTTTGGTTTGTCATTTCTAAGTAAGTTTCTTACTCATCAATCAGGGTGACATAAACAGAATTTCTATTATTTTGGAGGGGATCTTTTTTGGTTTTGTTTTATTTTGGGATCACCTATAGCAGTGCTCAAGGGTTACTCCTGACTTTGCATTCAGGGGTCAATCCTGGCTGTGCTCAAGGAAAAATAAGGGATGCCAGGGATCAAACCAGGATAGATCACATGCAAAGCAAACACCCAACTCACTGTGCTATCACTCAGGCCCTGCCATTTTTTTTCCATAAAAAATTTCCCTTAATTAATATGCTAAATTCTTGGATTATTTCTGCAGTCAATCCCTATCCTTTCCTTATTTAAAGAATGTAGTCCTTCCTTCATTTTGACACACACTTTCTTCTGGTAAATTTTACATAATATGACATAATCTCTTTAGTTAAACATAGACATCTAGAAATAGATTCAATCCCTTCCAGACAGGAAGTAGATGCAAAATACCAGTAACTATAAAGTCATTATTCAGGAAACTATGGCAGGACAATAGAAATGATTTATTTTTATTTATTTTTTGATCTGGAGACCTTGTCAAGATCCGCTGGCAGATGAAGGTTGATTGACTCCTTAATCCACTCCTAATCCTTCATGCTTTAACAACTCTTTCGTGCACTGAACTAGGTGCTTTGCAAAAGTAAATAGGACTGTGAATGAGCTGTTTTCTTACTCTGCTATGTGGGGAGGAAGATCTTGGGCTGCTTCTCTACACTACAAATTCCTGAACTTTTGTGATTGTTTTCTGAGTTAAAAATAAAGAGAATTCTGTCGTATGCATATTCTATATGTGTTGACTCAATAAAGGCAAGTGACTTTTCTGTTTGGAGAAAAATAAAAAAGCAAAGTACTTCTGTTGAAAAGCAAAGGGGTTGAAGATGAAAGAGCTCACTTCCTCCAATGCCCCTGGTTCACACGGAAACTATGAAAAATAAATATGTGTTGGGGCAAGAGAGATAGCACAGTGGGTAGGGCATTTGCCTTATACGTGGTCGACCCGGGTTCTATCCCCCAGCATTCCATATGATCCCCGAGCCTGACAGGAGTGATTCTGATCAGAGTCAGGTATAACCCCAGAGTGCCACCGGGTGTGGCCTCAAACCCCCCCCCAAAGTATGAACCATCATTCACCTTGACAGATCATAAAACAATATAACGCTCCTCGTGTAATTTTACTTACATCGAATATACAAACATGAAAAATAGTTCCAAGACTGCCACAATCTCCTGGGGGGAGCATTAAGCAATACACATGGCACTGCCTACCAGTGTTTGATACAACAGAGGTTTGAATGAATATTCATTCCTTTTGATCCTCTTCCCTACTGGTGTAGAGAAAAATCTGAAATGTGCTTTTTCTCCATCACCTCATGAGAACACATTTAACAGGTTGCCACAAAACTCAGATGAAAGGTCTGCAAATGATTCACTTGACATGTGCTTTTTTGGAAAGAACAATGAGTTCTTCACATAACTATGTGAAGCTTCATTTTAGCTATATTCCTAAGAGATGCCAACTTTTCATTGTGTTCTTCTTTTACTTGTATAAGCAAAGTCAACCCGCTCTATTAAATGTCTTAGAAAGATCCTCAGACTACCTGACAGGCTGTGGGATCAATTCCAACGGCTCTTCCTTATCTGCCCTGAGTGTGTCATTTAATTAGGCTGATGAATCGAAAATGGAAATAAAGTTCCTAAGGTGCTGGCTAGGCTGGATCCTGTCCTTATTGTGCGTGCGACGAGACTTTTCAAAGTACTTTGCGCATGTGGCTGAGGAAGAGAAAGAAACTTGAAGCGTTAAGAAACTTCCCTCCACATAAGAGTTTGGCCAGAGCACTGTAATCCGTGTCTTAAGTAAAGGAGAGAGAAAGGACAGGGCAGCACTTCTTGTTAAGAGAAGAAGATGATGCGGAGTGAAAAATCAGTGGCTTTAAACTAGAGGGAACGGACAATATGAGTTTTTCGAGAACATAGGCAACCATGGGCCCAAAGTAGTGGGGAAGCTGGAGGGCGGGGGGAGGTGGGGCAGGGAAGCGGGGTGTCCCAAACTCAAGGTCCCAGCCCTAACTTACCCAGTTGAAGCTGCTCACAGGTCTGGCCCGGATTCCTTCCTATCCTGCATTTGTAAATCGCCCCGGGATGGTCCACGGAAGCATTGGAGGGCCAAGTGGCCCTGGGCGCGCCCACGAGGAGCCTAAAGCGAGAAATGGACACACGTGTGCGTGGGGGTGAGCTGCGCTGCCGCCCCCCAACACCACTCACTCACTATCCAGGCGTGCGGCACCTAAGTTTGCACCCCATTCGCCTTCAGGCACCGCCTTGAGCACCCTACCAGCCACCCCAGTCCCGAGAGCAACTTGGGGCCCTAACTGCCGCACCTCCTGGAGATGATGCAGCCGTCGGTGACACCCCAGAGAGTCGCTCCCGGGACCTCCTTGCAGCCGAGCAGGGCGGGGAATCCCTTTCGGCTTCTAAGTGCTCCCGAGTTCCCTTCTACTCACCAGCGGTGCGCCCCGTGGCTGTGCAGCGCCACCGAGTAGCCGAAGAGGGTGTCCGGGGGCCCCTGGTAGAGCAGCGCGTTCTCGGTGTCCACGTTGTAGGTGCGCGCGATCGGGACACAACCCAAACACAGCCACAGCAGCAGCAGCAGCAGCAGCATCCCAGCCTGGGGGACCGCAGCCCTTCGAGGTGCCGGCCCGCGCCTTGCTTCCCCGGCCATGCGTTCTCGCACGGGAACATTCAACACGCCAGAGGCCCGCTGTGCTAAAGTTACGGGGTGCGACGGCCGGCCCCGGGCGAGAGCGCCCCCAAGAAAAGAGGCGCGGCGAGCGGGAGGGCAGGAGGCGGAGAGGGGGACGCGGGAGGAGGGGACTCCTCGGCCGCGGGAGGAGCGATTGGGGCACCGCTGGGGTGCACGCGCCCCGCCGGGCTCCACGCCCCGTTTCTGCGGCAGGCAGATGCCCCCGCTCTAGCAGTTTCGGAGAGCCCGTTATTGGGTGGGGTCCTAGGCGTGATGTGGAGGCGCGGCCCTCCCTTGGTGCTGGGCCCTGGGCACCGGGCTCCCCGGAGTGCGGCTGTAGGGGGCGCTGGGGGACCTGGACTGCGCCGGACGCTGGTCCTAGCCCGGTGTCAGAGCCGCTCTGACCGGCTCGCCGCCTGGGATATATATACCCCGCTTTTTTGGAATGGAACCCAGATCTGGGTGCGGGGCACCGTGGTCCCCAAGCGATCTGAGCTTTCTTGATGCAAGATTGAGACTGGCTGGCCAAGGTGGCTCATAGCACCCTCAATCCCCATTCCCCCAAGGAGCGGATGGGTGATCCCAGATTTTTTTTTCCTGAATAAGTTGAGCCCTGGGTGTGATTTGGGAGGAGAAGAAGGGTGTATGAGAGAAAGGTGAACAATTGCTAGGAAAAACTCAGTCAAGGACCACAGGGTAAAACACAAAACAAGTCCCCTGGGTGCATTCTGGTGACAAAGACTTGGTAACTCTGCTTCAGAACTGGAGCCCTGCACCCCCTCTAAACTCACTTCCTTCCTCCCTGCACTTCCTTGTGTATGCAGGCCTCAAGGAGTAGCAGCAGGGCCCCGTGGCGGTTGGGGCTGTGGTCTCTTCCAACGTCCAAGTGGGGTGAAATAGCCTGGGACTTCCCTCACCTCAACCAATTCCTCCAGGGCAGATTGTTGGGAGACCTCTTCCCACCCCTTCCCCTCTCAGGTTGCCACCGGATACACCTGCCTTCAGGGCTCTAGGGAGGGTTAGGGGGGACAGAAGACAGACACTCCCCAAAGCCTCTGAAAATAAGACCACACTCAACACACTGGAGTTGGCTGGTGGTTCTTATTTTGTAGTCCACCAGTGGGCCTGGGAAGGTTTTTTTAAAGCAACCTGAGAGACAACCATAACTTTTGCCTGGTATTCATAGAAAATGCACGTCTGGCTATTAAATATTACTGTTAGAAAAAGGTTAAAACAAGAACAAGGGCGCTATCAAAGGTTTGGTGTGTGTATGCAGTGAAAATCACATTAAAAATGACTCAAGGCGGATAGAATAAAAATAGTTTTTATTTATTGAGCGTATTCATTGAGCTACCACTATGAACCAGACAGAATGAGTTTCCAGGAATATTTTCAAGCCAAGTGGCAAGTAGACAAATTTTTACTAAATAGAGAAATCTGTCTGAATCTTGTAGGAGCATTAAAGGAACTGAAGCCTGCAAAGGAGGATGTGGGATAGCCGTGGAAGAAGGGGGCCGGGAGCGACTGGAACCTGGCCTGAGGGAGAGGGGGATTCAGCTACAGTATTCTGTTCCCTCCACATTTTTTTTTTACAAGAGGCAGATTGTCTAGGTAGTCAGAAATATAGTGTGATCCTCCTAAAACAGATTAGAATTTCTAGTTGGGGTTTTTTTTGTTTGGTTTTTTTTTTTTTTTTTTTGGTGTTTTGGGGCCACACCTGGGTGTGCTCAGTGCTCAGAGCTTACTCCTGAACGTAGCACCAGAGAACCAGAGATAGAACATGAATCAGCCCTTGGAAGGCACAAACCTTACTATCCCTTCTCTCCCAAGTTAGGGTTGTTTTTAAACTATGTGGAGGCTGAGAAGAAGCTATTAAAGAATTTCTTATGGTTAGCTATGGATGTCAGAAGTAGGAAGAAAAGATGGAACTAAAGAAAAAGAAAACTAATTTGGGTGGCACCTGTAGTGGTGAGTTGAAGTGAAAGATGGACTGAATTAGGAAGTGACAGGATAGAGGAAAGAATCAATGAAGTTATGCATGTGTATATGCCTATGATGGGTGCACACATGGAACACTAATGAATTGTTTCTAGTATGAGGTGTTTGTGGTATTTATAGAATGGTAGGATATTTTAGCTCAGTGCTTTTCATCTGTCTTTGGACTGTCCTTGGCCAGCAAGTGAACAGCATTGATTAGCAGGAGTAGTTACTAACTTCTGCCAAATGTTGGCTTTCTGGAGTGTAAAGGTTGAAATCCAAACTATTCCGAATTATTTTTTGATTTTTTGTCAATAGACAAAGCAAGGGGTATAGTAATTCATTTACAATGAAAGGGGGGAAAGGCAAATAATAGTGTGATAATCTATTGTATAAAAAAATTGAATGACTTTCAGAAAAGTATCTTGCAAGATTCAAGATGACTGTTTCTGCACTGTTTTTCCACTTATTATGTTGGTTTTTTTTTCTCGCATAGATCTAGATGCTAACTTCAGCCCATTTCTACAACTAGTTTACATTTTCATCATTCTGAAATAAGCCAGTCATCTACTTTGAAGCTATAAAATTTCCTACTGATATATATGCAAGTAAAGCAGTTTCTTGAATAATCTCCTTTAAGTTCCATTTCTTTTTACTATAAACATTAAGAAAAAATCCCTGCTGATGTTAAATGAAAGGATATTATTCAAGGATCTACTTTTCTGATGTGTGGTTTTTTTAAAGTTATAGTTTACAAATACATTTCAGGGACTATATATCAAACATTCTGCAACACTCTCCAAACTATGGTATTGTCATACACACTGATCTCAACATCTATGACTTTTTCTGTCCTTTCATCAAAGGTTTATTCAACAAAATTCACTCATACACTTTCTAGTGCAGTCAGTAGAACGTTTGATGAAGCAGGACCTTATTTTTTTATAGTTGTGGTTATTATTATGGTTTAATCTTCTCAAAAACCGACATCCTTTACTATCTCATTCTGCTGTTAGCCTTGAGTTTCTTTTCATGGAAGTATGACTGATCATTTTTCCTAAATCAGCAAAAAAAGCTTAATATTGCTTGGGGAAAGCTTGAAGATACTTGTGATTTGTAGGAAAGAGTCAGAAAAGAGAGGGGTGAGTGAGACTGAATTTAAATACTCTTTCAATTAATAGGTGTCATCTTACTAACTGTAACAGAAGCCTAGTATGTGCCCAAAACTGTACTAAAGACTAATACAAATATAAGAGATAAATACAACTAGTTTCCAACCTTGATAAGAAATCCTTTCAGTAGAGAGTATTCTAGTATGATTTAATCAACTTCTCAGTTGTCATCAAAAGGAAACATTTCTCCATAAAACTTCCTTTGTCCATTTTTGTAGCTCTCTCATTCCAACACTACCTATAAAACTTGTGGCGTGGGCTCTGTCTGCTTTGCCAGCTGTTAAAGAGATTCAAGCTAAGATGATCCTCAGCAAGATCCCAACAAAAAATTCCATTTATTTTTATCCTGATATGTATGCTCAGTGAAAAAATTTGGGAGCTTAATTATAAATATCGGTGACAAGATTTTTGGTTTGCTTTGTAGTTTTGGTCAACACTCTTTGTGGGTCAGTAGCTATCTGCATCTGGACTCTGGGCTTGGGCTTCCTTTCTGTGGTACAAGTGGGAATGTGCAGATCCCCTATCAGGTTGGACCTACTGCATGCAAAACATGTTCTAATCTCCTTACATTATCTCTCCATCCTTTCAAAAAATGCATATAAGGTTCCTCTTTAGTTGTACAAGAACTGAAACCAACTGCAACACAACCAGGACAACAAAACACACCTCAGAATCCTTCTCTCATAAGAGCTAGTTCATCAGCCTAGTCAATATTTCTGGTTCACCAATAAGAAGTCAAACATATCTAAAAGGAAAAAGTGGGGGTAGAAGAGAGAGAGAGAAGAAAAACATTTGAAAGGGGAAATCAGGAGGGAAGAGAGGACCTTGGTGGTAGGAAATGTGCACTAGGGAAGGGAAGGAATAGGTGTTGGACTTTGTATGAATGAAATAAGTCATGAACAACTTTGTAAAAAAATTAATTATAAAATTTTTCTTAAAAAAGGCAAATGCATTTCTAGGCATTTGAGAAGTCCTCAAGCAGAGAAAGCATCAAGTTGCTAAGGCTGTCTGCCCCAAAGTAGATGCTCAGGTGGTCCAAGGCTTAGCAGCCTGGGCTGTAGCAACCAATAACTCTCAGGTATTTTGTTAATGTTGCTCAAACCATATTTTTAATCTCTCAGATTTTATTTCTGTTTGGATGGAGAAAACAATTTATTGAATTCTTAAAACATTTTATTGAGAAAAAAAATTTTTTAAATGACTAATCTTCCCTGAGGCCAGAGAAATAGTAGTACTTGAGGCACTTCCTTACACATGTCCCACCTCTGTTGTCTTCTGGCACTACATGTTTCCCAGCATCACCAGGAGTAAGTCCTGAGCATCACTGAGTATGGCCCAAATACTTTTCTAATCATCTTCTATTCTTTTATTGACATCATCATCATCATTAGCGATATTATTTGGATAGATTAAAACACCAACATAAATAACTGCTATAAAAATCTGAGATCTGAATACATCTACTTGCAATATGGATGCAAAAAAAAAAGAAATCTGAGATCTGGGCACTAGATCATACAAAATATTATCAAATTAAAACATTTTTGTTGTTATATTTATTTATATATTAGTTCCACAAATGTTTATTAACCAACTATTATGTGTAAAAAGATGTTATATGTCCAAAAGTAAATAGGATAACTAGAGAAAACAATAAATATTTTCTATTTTTAGTATTCACTTTTCAGCATAATGGTATATAAGTACGTTGGTTTTTTTCCAACAGCATAACCATGAATATGCAATTTGTGGATCCTCCCTAAACTCTATCTAATGAAATTAGAAATTCTTATTTGTAACATAATGGCCTCCTTGCCTGATCTCAAACTTTCTTTCTAACTACCCAAGTCTCTTTTCCTTTCCCTTAGAAAGTGTTTCTTTTGTTTGTTACATTAACAGATCAAGAAATAACTATATCAGTGCAAACACAGAGATACTGTATAAGATAATGTATAAATTTATAGCACAGGAATTTAGTAGACAAGAATGTGTTTAGATTACCACAAAGATTGGTGAGTTTAGTTAGAGAAATAAATACACCAACAATTATCACAGCAATGGGTGTGAGTGAGAGAAATAGAATGCCTGCCTCTAAAACAGGCAAGCGGTCAGGGAGGAGGGAGATGGGCATTGGCGGCAGGAAAGTTGAACTGGTGAAGGGGGGGGTGTACTTTTTATTACTGAAACCCAACTACAAACATGTTTGTAACCATGGTGATTAAAAAAAGATATTATAAAAATAAAAGGTTTTCATTAGTTTTTGCTGACTAGTGTTTATGGTAATTTGGGAGGAAGTAGAAGGGCAATTTTGATAAATTTTATTTTTCATCAATATTTTCAAAACTCCTGAAACTGCTGATACTTTATGGGTCCTTATACCAGGATTATAGCATACTTCAATTATGCAAAAAGAAACAATTGCTTTTCTTGTTAAAGTACATAAAGGATATGATACAAACTCATTCTTCACACATAGAACATAGTTATCATATGACATTTTATCTGATAAGTAATCTGACCTGAGATTAAATTTGTGCATGAAAATGATTCAAAAACGGGTCTATTCATAATCTTCAAGGCTTACAAGACACATAGAGTTCACAGCCTCCCTAATTTCAGTCTTCAAATATTAGCTTCAACATAGCAGTGCAGTATTGGGAGTGTTTTATCAGAAACCTATGACATATATGTCCTCAGCTTCTATAAAAGAATGCCAGGTATTTTTGGAAAGGGAAGTGGTGAGTAATCAGCATAAAACTGGCTAAATCTGGGCAAGATTATAACACATATCAAACATTTAAATACACATTCCCAGGCACTCTGAAAACAAAGAATTAAAGGTGTATTTTTATTTTTGAACAGTTGGCAATCTAGTTAGACAGACAATACAGGCACAAAACAAAATAATTAAAATCAACTTACAAAATGTTATGTGTATAGAGTGCAAATTATATAGTGTAATAACAATTTTTCAGAGTAGCAATTTTTGTAATTGTGAGGGGAAGAGAGAATAAAGGAATATATTTAGGTAAGTCGTATGTTTATCTTTTTATTACAGTGGAGGAACATTTAGATTAGACTTGGCAAATGAGATTTTAAAAAAGAAAAGAGAGCATTGGTGACTAAAATATCAATTATATAACAAATGTAAACAGTGGATTGTAGTTAGACGATTTTATAAGGACAATAGTAGGAAGCAAGAGAAATAAATGCACCAATGTCTCCTGAATTGTTCAAAATTCTAAAGAAATTTTAGGCAACGAATAATTTAGATTTGTAAAATAAGATGAATGCTACAAATACAAAAATAATAATTTAGTTTACTTCATGTTTATGCACTAAAAATAAGCAGAGAGTAATATATTCTAGTTTTAGTGCACACTTAAATTCAGCTTTGTCTATCACATGTATATAATATATCAGCTCAGTAAAGTAAATTTCCTCTACTTACAGAAAAAGAAAAAAATGTTGGTTTAAAAATCAAATATCTTCATAAGGAATTTAGTAAAAAAGGTGGATAAAAGTGAAAAATAATTTTAGATCATTCTTCTGTCATGTCCAAAATGTTGGCACTACCACCATCTGATAATACTAGTTTAATATGCTGTTTATGGAAACATTTCCAATATAAGCTTAGAGATTTGTCTTTTTAGACTTCACATAAAAATCAGAGGACTTCATAAGAAACAGTTTTAGAACCAAAGCATGAATTTGAGAGACCTGAAATATAATACAGGAATTTTACTTATATTTTATAGATTCTGTATTAAAATAAAGGGGTTCAGTTAGATGGCCACAAAATTTATTTAGACTTTCAAATTGTGAATTGTTTTGAGTTAACATCCCTAGCCAATAGGAGAGCTCTACTTTTCCAAATCCTGCAAAGAATCACAAAGACATTCATAGGCAGTTAAAGATTTTCAATTGATAACCTTGCTCAAGAAAACAAGATAATGTAACTAACAAGATAATATAACTATAAAAACTGACATTTTGATATTTTATTTTGACTGTTTGGATCAGACCTGATATGTGGAGGGTTTACTCTGAGTGGCTCTGAGCTCAAGGATCTCTCTCAGCAGTACTTGTGAGACCATATGAGATGCTGGCAATAGTATTTGGGTCTAGCTGGCAAGGCAAGTGCCTTAAAGCCTGAACTATCTCCCCAGTCCAGAGATATTGATATCTGGGTCAGAGATAGTGTAAACTAAACTTTTGTAAAAAATTTAATCAATGGGACATGAATAGCTCTGAGGGGTGTAAACCCTTCAAGATGCTGAGAAGATGGTGTTTCTTATAGATGGAGCTCTCTACATCTCTCTGCTTGTGTACTCTCCTATAACTCTCTTTTCTGTGCTTTTTCCTGAATTGTATCTTTATAAAAATTATTGAACATGAAAGCCATTCTAGTAAACCATTGAAATATATTAGTAGGTTATAGGAAACTGTAATTTTTAGGTGATTGGCCATAAATACAGGATCACCAGATTTCTAACTGGGGTCTATGTGCATATAAGGGAGAGGGTTGAAAAATGGAAAAGTGTGAAATTAGACCTTAAACTTTGGAGCCTGTTCCAACTTTGGTGGCATCACATTTAATTGAATTATAAAATACCAAGTTAGTGTCTATAGAGAATTAGAGAATTGCTTGGAGCATTAAGCACACATACTGACAGTCACGATGAATTGAATAAGCTTTATTATTTTTTTACAAGTATGTCACAACTACCTTCTCCAGCAGTCAATTCCTTTGGACTCTTAAATACACAATCTTCTAGTATATCACAGAGATAAATTTCACATGTACAGATCTTTACAATTTTACAAAACACATTTTCTGAGTGCAATAAAATTTAGATGTGAAGTTGTTATAATTAAAGCTTGATATCCCAATGTCCTATAAATAGAGTTGACGCAAAATACTACAACTTTCTATTGGAAAATAACAAAAAACTTAAATGTAAGGTAAAACACTTTTAGAATTAATCTGAAACTTATTTCTTTCACCAGTAAGTGAAGAAGTATATCAATATTACCAAACCCAGAGACAAAGTATAAAGAAAAATACATAGATCACAGATAGCTAGATCTAATGGACATAAAATTGTAAAGATAAAACATATCTAGAAATACAAAGATTTTTACTGGAATAACTGGGAAACAATGAGACAATTAGTTATTAGAATTTGGGGTCAAAAATGACTATGCACAGAGCATTATATATGGTCTGAAAAACAAACCAGGGTTCACATTGCAGAGAAATATCTTTAACCCCTGTACTGTCTAGCCAAGGAACCTCTATTTGTAATGGAGATTAAGCTGTGAGAAATTGAAGATGAAGATTTAAATTTGAGATTAATTATCACAATAAAAGAACTTACTTAGGTCTCCTTGTATAAACAGGTTCAAGTGGGGCGAACAATGAAGTATGTAAAGTAGGAAACAGTGCCTGAGGCCAGGTGTGATCTCCAGCACCATATATAATTCTCAAGCTTCACCTAGTAGTGATCCCTGAGCACAAAACTCTGGAAACCAGTGGGTATAACTCAAAAAGAAGTAAAAAGAAAAAGTGAAAGGAAGTATAGGAACCAGTTCTCTCTAGAAAGTAGAAAAGAAACAGCTACTTGTGTACTACCAAGCAAGTAACAATTTTGTTAGGTACAACTGAATATTCAATCCAATTTTTCAATATTCTTCAATATTCCTGATTAATACTGATTTTAATAAGATTAAAACATTAACAGATACAATCTAGCTTATATGAAAAATTAGTTATATAAGTTACATGTAAGTCAAAGCTGCTTGATGTTTGTATTACTAATATAAAATACTGAGGTAACAATTTTTAACTATAGAGTCCTGACCTATAAGTACAAGTAGAACAGTCATCAATTTCCTTCTAACCAGAGCATTTACCAGCTAGGTAGTTGGAAATGTGCCTTCCTAAGGTTCATTTCTAATTACTTAAACTTTATATTACATCTTGATATACATCTATTATGTAACAATATTTATGTTGCATCCTATTATAAACTTGTTTATCCATAGAAGAGAATATTGTGTTAGAATGATTCCATTCATTTGTAGAGAAGAGATGAAACAATTTCAAGAACCAGGTAACTTTCTCAAGGTGAGTGACTACACACTGATCCCTTCCTGTTCCCTTTCAAAGAGTCTGAATGAGTTTATGCAGAAGGGTAGCAGTCAAAATAGGAACCAGGGTTTGGGACTCTGGAAGATGAATTACACAACAATAGATCTTATTCAGTGTGAATTAAAAAGTCAAGATAAATTCATTTAACTAAAGAACAGAAGGGTGGAAATATGGAGATCAAGCTAAGCTTCATGATACAGAGCAACAGCTGAACTGAAAGTTTCAGGACAACTGCTGTGAATAAAGGAAATAAAAGTTTCTAGATTTTCTTGGCTAGTTTTGGTGACTAGAAGATATGAGAGGATGTTTTAGTTTTAGTAAAGTACCAAAATAGGGTCACAGTTTAGTCTGCTATTTATTTACTTATTTTTATATAAAATCTTTATTTAAGCAACATGATTACAAGCATGATTGTAGTTGGGTTTCAGTCATAAAAAGAATACCCCCCCCATTAAACAGTGCGATATTTCCACCAACAATGCCTCCCCTACCTCCTTCCCAATTCTTGCCTATATTTTGAGACAGGCTTTCTACTTCTCTCACTCATTAATATTGTGACGATAGTTGTTAGTGTAGGTATTTCACCAATTGCACCACTACTCTTTGTGGTGAGCTTCATATTGTGAGCCGGTCCTTCCTGCCCTCATCTCTATTGTCTTTGGGCATTATTAAAATAATGTCCCTAATTTTTCTAAAAACCCATAGATGAGTGAGACTATTTGTGTCTATCTTTCTTCCTCTGACTTGTTTAACTCAGCATAACAGATTCCATGTACATCCATGTATAGAAAAATTTCATGACTTCATTTCTCCTGATGACTGCATAATATTCCATTGTGTATATATACCACAGTTTCTTTAGCCATTCATCTGTTAAAGGGCATCTTGGTTGTTTCCAGAGTCTGGCTATTGTAAATAGCAGTGCAATGAATATAGGTGTGAGGAAGGAACTTTTTGAATTGTATTTTGTGTTCATGGGGTACATACCTAGGAGTGGACTAGCTGGACCATATGGAAACTCAATTTTCAGTTTTCTGAGGAATCTCCATAAAGGCTTGACTAGATGGCATTCCCACCTGTAGTGAATGAGAGTTTCTTTCTCTTCACAGCCCTGCCAGCACTGATTGTTTGTGTTCTTTGTGATGTGTGCCAGTCTCTGTGGCATGAGATAGTACCTCATTGTTGTTTTGATTTGCATCTCACTGATTAGTGATGTGGGACATTTCTTCAGGTGTCTTTTGGCCATTTGTATTTCTTCTTTGAGGAAGTATCTGTTCATTTCATCTCCCTATTTTTGATAGGGTTAGATTAATTTTTTCTTGTTAAGTTATGTCAATACCTTATTTATTTTATATATTAGTCCTTTATCTGATGTATATTGGGTGAATAGTTTCTCCCATTCTGTGGGTGTCTTGTATCCTAGGCACTATTTCCTTTGAGGTGCAGAAGCTACTCAGCTTAATATAGTCCTATCTGTTTATCTCTGCTTCCACTTGTTTGGAGAGTGCTGTTTCCTCCTTGAAGATGCCATAAGTATAGATGCCATGGAGTGTTTTACCTATGTGTGTTCTATATACCTTATGAATTCAAGCCTGATATCAAGATCTTTAATTCATTTGAATTTGACCTTTGTGCATGGAGTTAGATAGGGGTCTGATTTCACTTTTTTGTGAACAACTGCTAACGAGTTGTGTCAAAACCACTTGTTGAAGAGGCTTTTCTTCCTCCATTTTGGATTTGTTGCCCCTTTATCAAAGATTAGTTGATTGTCGCTATCTACAGAAGACTGACTTTGACAAATATCCGCAGGACAGAACCGATCAAGGGACCAATGATGAAGTTCCTAGCCTAGGCCTTGGCCTAGGATTTGTACAAAAACCAAGATCTCTAATTCCGGAGGTCTAACTTTGACAACTGTGACTGAGCAGAACTTCTGAAGCTATGCTGAAAGACTATACCCTATGCTCTGTCCTAGGTTCTGCACAAAACCAAGACCACTAATTACAAAAGACTGATTACAACAGTATTGATGGAACAGAACTCCTAGAACCATAATGAAAAATTTTCTCCTAGCCTTCACCCTTTGACCTACACAAATAACAAGATCTCAAGCTACAGAAGCGAGATATTAGCGCCCACATCTGAATGGAATGTTTTCTGGCGCCATAAAAAGGTCTTGGGGTGTGCAAATGAGTGAGCATGAATCTGGTAGTTGTTCCCATGGCAGTATGCTTCAAGGGTGGAGAAACCCTGTATCTCTTAGGCCAAGGGAATTCCCTCTGTAATTTTCCCTATATTTACCGTGCCAAGAAGAAGAAGAAGAAGAAGAAGAAGAAGAAGAAGAAGAAGAAGAAGAAGAAGAAGAAGAAGAAGAAGAAGAAGAAGAAGAAGAAGAAGAAGAAGAAGAAGAAGAAGAAGAAGAAGAAGAAAAAAGAAGAAGAAGAAGAAGAAGAAGAAGAAAACAACAACAAGATGAAGAAGAAGAACAAGAACAAGAACAACAAGAAGAACAAGAACAAGAAGAAATACAACACTTTTCATTTTAAGAAGTTGATTGGTTGATTGGGGTTTTCTTTTCTTTCCTTTTTTTCCATAGTTGATGATTTTGGCTTTTGGCTCATTCTGTGTTTATTATTTTTGTAATCTTGTTGACACTCCCTTATTTTTTGTTTCTGGTTTGTCTTGTTTTACTACCTTTTTCTTCTTTTATCCCTTCCTTCTTCTAAATGGATATTTATAACACCTAGACAGACTCCTAGTTTTACTCTTTTTACTCTTTTGTTGTTTGCCTTTTTTTCTCTTTTCTTTATTCCTTTGTCCCCCAGATGGTACCAAGGCCAGACAGTCAAATGTTCATTTGGTGGAAATAAAAACTGACCAGACATGAATACCAAATCCAAAGTCAACAACATCAGAATCAATACCCAATCTACAACAAGCTGTACAAGGGGGGAACAGTTGCACTAACAATACAGGGGTAATGAAGGGAGATGTGAGATGCATGCTGGGAACAGGGGTGGAGGGAGGACAACACCGATGGTGGGAATGCCCCTCATTCATTGTCACTATATGCCTCAAATATTACTGTGAGAGAATTGCAATTCACTTCAACCACAATAAAAAAAAAAAAGATTAGTTGATAGTATGCCTGGAGAACATTCTCTGGACACTAAGTC
Organism: Suncus etruscus; assembly: GCF_024139225.1. NCBI lineage: Eukaryota > Metazoa > Chordata > Mammalia > Eulipotyphla > Soricidae > Suncus > Suncus etruscus. The sequence goes on from NC_064852.1 coordinate 84,399,591, forward strand.
TATTCCTCTATTTTGAGGCTCTGTCTTTTTTCAATACTATGCTGTTTTAATAACTATTGCTTTGTAATACAATTTGAAATTGGGGAAAGTAATGCCTCCTGTATTCCATTTCCCAAGGACTGCCTTAGCTATTTGTAGGTTATTGCTCCAAATGAATTTTAGGAGTGTTTGATCTTTAGAGGTATTGCATAAAAATCTGTACAATGCTTTGGGGAGTATTGTCATTTTAATTATATTAATCCTGCCAATTCATGAGCAAAGTATGTGCCTTCATTTTTTTGTCTTCTCTTATTTCTTGAAGTAGGGGTTTGTAGTTTTCTTTGCATAGGTCCTTCGCCTCTTTATTTAAGTGACTCCAATATATTTGAGTTTGTGTGTCACTAATGTGAATAGGATTGCTTTTTTAATGTCCATTTTTTCTGTATTATGATTGTTGTTTAAGAAGGCCATTGACTTTTGCATGTTTATTTTGCAGCCTGCCACTTTGTTATATGAATCTATTTTTAAGAGCTTTTTGGCAGAGTATTTAGGGTTTTCTAAATATAGTATTATGTCATCTGCAAACAGTGAGAGCTTATTTTTTCTTTCCCTATGTTGATGCCCTTGCCTTGATGCTTCTTGCCTAATTGCTATGGCAAGTACTCCCAGTACTATGTTGAATATGAGTCATGAGTAAGGGAAGCCTTGTCTCATACCAGATTTTAGAGGAAAAGCTTAATGGTTTTTTTTTAATCAAGATTGGTTGTTTGGCTTTATCTAAAGCTTTCTCTACATCTATTTATATGATCATATGATTTTTATTTTTATTTTTGTTGACATGGTAAATTATGTTAATTTATTTACGGATGTTAAACCATCCTTGCATTCCTGGGATGAAACCTACTTGGTCTTGATGAATGACCTTAATGAGGCATTGGATTATATTTGTTAGAATTTTGTTGAGGATCTTTGCGTTTGTGTTCATCAGGGATATTGGTCTGTAATTTTCTTTTTTGGCAGCATCTCTGATTTTAGAAACAAGGTGATGATAGCTTCATAAAAACTATTTGGAAGTGTTTCTGTTTTTTGAAAGAGCCTGAAAGGATTGGTAGTAGTTCCTCTTAAAAGGTTTGAAAGAATTCATTAGTGAACCCATCTTGACCTGGGCTTTTATTTTTGGAAAGACTTTTGATTACCATTTTAATTTTCTCAATAGTGATGGGACTATTTAGATATGCTATCTCATCCTTATTCAACTGTAGAAGGTTATAAAAATCCAAGAATTTATCTATTTCTTCCAGGTTCTCAGGTTTCATGGCATAGATTTTCTCAAATTATCAGAATTTATGGGACACAGCAAAAGTGGTACCAAGAAGAAAATGTATAGCTTTGCAAGCACCCATCAAGATGGAAGAAGGGGCCTACATGAGTAGCTTTATGACACAGTTTATAAAATTATAAAATGATCAACAAGAGAAACCAAAACTGGGTAGGTAGAAGGAAATAACAAAGCTTAGAGCAGAAATCAATGAAGTGGAATTACAAAAAAAAAAATCTGAAAGATAAACAAAAGCAAAAGTTGGTTCTTTCAAAAAATAAAGAAGATTGATAAACCACTGACAAAACTCACAAAGGGAGAAAGAGAGAGAGAGAAAGAGAGAGAGAGACTTGATAAGCTGGATTAAAAATGAAAAGAGGGAGAGCACTACAGATATTGCAGAGATTCAAAGGGCAATCAAAGACTACTTTGGTCTGCTATTTAAATTAGCCAATTTTTTACATTTTAGTTTCAATATGCCCCATGGCCTAGAGTAGACCATCCCATCAGTGTACATAAGCTTAGTACCAAAACATATCAGAGTAGAATCTATTCTGAGAAGTCACTCATGATTACACCAAGAATGACTGCTTATAAATTTTGGTAGCACTTGTCTATTTAATATCTAGTTTAGTTGACTTCAGATTCACTGATTTCAGGATTTTTTTTGTAAATTAAAAATGTCTTAGAATTTAAACTCTTTTTTGACTTTTGTCAATTGTATAAAAGGTTTATTACAGAAATAAAGTTAAAGGAATAAAATTTAACAGAATGACATTTAAGATTGTTAGGTTTAAATAATGAGGTATATTTTAAAAAATAATTCCCTGGGAGCCAGGGATATGGCTTAAGTGGTAAAGTCTAACCAGAGTTAGGTCCTGGAGCTAACCCCTAAAACTGTATACATCACTCCACGTATGATCCTTGTGATCCCTAAACACTACCAAGTATGCCTCGTTCCATGCAAAATTCTCTGTTATCTCATTTACTCACATAAATACTCACATATAGATAAAAGAGAAATTTATTTTAATCTATATTAAAAGTTATTTTTTGATTTTATAAATATTTTGGGGTGTTATACATATTTACTCTCTCATGTGTCTTTCAATAATGGGAGAAGGGTTGATATAGAAATAGTTGATTAATCCAGTAAGTTAATACACTAAAGACTACATCTCCAGGCTTCAGAAACAGAAGATATGCTCTATCACAGTTGTCACTTCAAATAAGCATTTTGTTCAAATATGGGCAAAGTTACTAATGGCATTCAGCTAAATGATTTAGGAGTGTTTTTAAGGATTTACGAAATCCAATTTCATTTCAGGCTAGCAATAGTTCAAAGAATAAGTAAAAATTCTTCCATAACACAACTGAAAATGTTTTCAGCAATTCTTAAAATTTTAGTGACTTGACTGAAATAAAACCTGTTTGGGGATCAATGTCAATTGGTATTGTTATTGCCAATGTGCATGAAGGGAACTTGGAGTCCTTAAGGTTGTTTATAAACTAAAATGAGGGGAAGCATGACTAAATTGATTCCAATAATTTCCTAGAAGATTTTTATTCTATGCCACAACATCAATGGCACTAGATTATTTTGTAAACCAGGAGAACTGCCTTTATAAAAGACTCATATTTCATAACCCCATTTGATAATCCAGCATCAGTGGGAATTCAAATCACTTTCACCCCAACATAAGAGAATCACTTATTTTTCACAAAAGAAAATCTGACTAAAAGAAACTAGAGGTACATAGAGGCTACAGATATTGTTTGAAGTGAGATATTAGTCTGACTTGTAAACAACATCAAAAGACCTGCTTTGGGAATTTAACTGAAGAAAAAAATATTTGCCTGATGGTAAACCTTCTTGGTCTTTCATGCTCCTCTGTCTTTGTAATTCAAATTATCTGTTAGCAGATAAGCCTCCTCTTCTTTTGGAATCTCTGTGCCTCTTGTTAGATCTTCAGATCTGTCTGGTTTCAGGTCCCCCAAAACACAAAATGACTCTGATAACATTCCGTTACCCATCCAAAGTATTTTTTTAATATTTGCTTTTGTCATGTCAGAGGATAAACTAAAAATATGTTTTTCTTAAAATGTACTTTAAATTTATTCCATATCTACTCATTCTTTCTCTCTATGACTATTTACTGATACCAACTCTCTAACAGACTCTGTATTTTGGTACTATAAATATAAATATAATGAAGCTAAGAACCAAACTCCAGAAACTTTAGTATATAGTATATTTAGTATATTTATATATTTAGCATAAATATATAATATATTTAGTACATATAAGAGGAAGAAAAATTGTACACCTTTTAAACTTTAAAAACCAAAAGAATGGGGGGCCGGGCGGTGGCGCTGGAGGTAAGGTGCCTGCCTTGCCTGTGCTAGCCTAGGACGGACCGCGGTTCGATCCCCCGGCGTCCCATATGGTCCCCCAAGAAGCCAGGAGCAACTTCTGAGCGCATAGCCAGGAGTAACCCCTGAGCATCACAGGGTGTGGCCCAAAAACCAAAAAAAAAAAAAAAAAACCAAAAGAATGGGTAGTTGAATTGAGTCAGGAAAATAGTTTTTCATAAGAATCATCTGTAGGAAAAGCTAATTTCCAGAGAAGGTAATACATCTCAAAGAATGTATGATTACCAGGTGCATTTGAACAGATTAAGGAGTAGTAGAAAGAAATGCAGAAAAGGTAAATATAATTAGATCGTAGAAAGTTCATACACATAAAAAAGAAATAAGTTTTAATTAATTCAGAATATTTTAAACAATAACATAACATGGTCAGATAACTTGGTAATTAGAAAGTCTATTCTAATGACTATTTTGTAATTATATAGGAGATAGATGCCAAAAGCACAAATAAAATGAGCTAAAGAGAAAAGAAAGGGAAAGAAATTGGAAAAAAAAAGTAAGCATGGTCCATAGATTCAAATAAGAAGATAATTATATCAGAATAGGTTGTGCTAAATTTGAATTTTCTAAGAAACTTCCAAGTAAATGTCTTACAAAGACAATCAGAAAGTGTTGAACTCTAGAGAGATACCTTTGTTAAAGATACTTTTGAGAAAAAAAATTGTTAACAACTTGGTGGATAATTGAGAGCTTGCACACATAATGAAACAGAGCTTTTGAGAGAATATTTGAGGATGCTAATATTTTTCTCCTTTAGGCATAAGTAAAGCTACCCAAAACTAGATACAAAGAGTCATCAGGGAGGCAAGAGAGTCAAAGCAGTACTATGTTTCAGATGACCAAGAATATAGAACTAGAAAGTAAGTAGACTAACACATAAACCAGGACTGATGGATTTAGGGATTTGAGGATTCAGCAATCAGGGTGTTGATAAAATATGGTTATAAAACCAAAGGTGTCTGGAGTAGCAGATGAGAAAATGGGTATTGAGAGTGACCCAGAGGCTGTTCATCTATGTCATCTACGCAAGATTTTTTTTCTCCCCATCAGATACCAATTTTCTATCAGATACCAACTCTTTCTCTGAATTTTATAAGCCATGGGTATAACATTTAGTTCCTTTTCTCCTTCACATTCAAGGGAAATTGATTCTTGAAGATGTGCTGTAAAAATATCACATGACAAAGACGGCTATAAGATGAAGTGCTGAGAAATAAGGGGAAGCAAGAGATAGATTGGCAGGCTATGAACTTGGCAGAATTAAAGCAGTGAAAGACACATTTATTCTTCTGTAGGACACATGAGACAGATGCTATCATCAGATGCCAAGTCATCCAGGTATCACTGTCTCTATGATAAAGAACTGGGCAGAGTGATCAGTATATTGCATTGCTTCAATTTATTGAACTCAGAGAAGATCAGGAATTATTGACATTTTAACTAAACTCATTCTCACAGAGAAAACAGATTCAACTATTTCATTCAGAAATTAAGATAGCTGCATAAAGCATAGATTTTTTTCTAGGAAACTCAGGAGCTAAAGTTCTGACTTGTAACTAATTAGTCCAGTTAGAAACCTGTTTTTCACATATACAAAATGTAAGTTATAACCTGTGCCCTACAAAGGTGAGGTTAGATAAAAAATATATAAAATGATTCAACATTTGTCTTTTCTTTACGAAGTATAGAATAGATGTATTGTGATATAAACAGTATTTCCAGTCTATTATAAATTAAAGCTTTTAAGTAGGTAAACAGAGAGGGGTTGATCTATATCCCTGGGATTGGTTCTTAGAAAAACCTAGTAATCATTCCAAATCATGGCAGAACGTTCCTCAAGAAAAGTAAAATACTAGGAGAATGTCAGGAAAGCCTGCTACTTAAATTTTAATGTGCTTCTGAATCACTTGAAAAATTTTAATATGCAAATTCTGAGTTAGTAGGTGTAGGGAAAATCTTCCCCAGGTAATGTCAAAGCTAGTAGACTCTCAATGGCATTTGAGTAGTAAGGTTTGAAGAGAATAATCTTGGTTGAATTTCATTATAACCTAGTCATTCCAAGAGAGTATAAAGTTACTATCAGAATTGCCAATAAAGAAAATCTAAACTGAGCAGCTCAAGTGTAAATCACTCTTTTCTGCCAACATCATGTGGCTGAGAAATTAAATTAGAGTACATAATGAAAATCTATTTTGACATTTAGTTATAAGCCATATTAATCCTTTTTTATGAGATAAAACTTCACAGCGTGCTATCTTTGACTCCCAGATTCAATGAATTCTAGTAATAAATCTTAAGTCTTCCTACTACAGTATGTAAATTATCCTGGTGAAATTTCTTGTGGAATCCTGATACTTTATTTAAATTAATATTGAAAAATACTAAAGAATGCATTATTTGTAAGATTTTTAGCTATTTCTTTTCTTGGCAGATGGATGGATGAAAACTTTTATAATAATTAGAGAACATAATGCTTCTAACTAATGCAAAGAAACAAACCCTGGAAATGATTTTTGACTTGAACATGTCTTATAATTGTTATAAATGAATATTTCTAAGAATATAAATCAACGTAAAATATCATCAAACCTCACATTTTGATATATTATATATCTTTATCTAAGAAGCCTACCATGTAATTCTCTAAATGATATAGCCAATTTGGGAACACTATTTATAATAGTGTTAATTTGAAGAGTAGTATTTAATTTTACCAAATTCACTTCTTTGTTCAGTATTACCATAGCATTTGTCTAAAAAGGACTAGTTTAGTAAAATAGTTATCTCTTAAACAAGGATTCTGTGGTCACATACATTTGGAAAAATAGATATTAGATTTCTATGTCTCACAATAATATCTGAAATTTTCAGAAAATACATGGTTTTCTCACTGTCAGAATATTGAGAAAACAATTTCCATCACCCCTCTTCTTTTTTTTCCCCCTCCTGCTCACCCCTCTTCTTGATTTATATATTTTATTGATCAAATTTTTGGTTCAAAAGGGATCAGAGGGGCCTGAGTGGTGGCGCAGTGGTAGGGCATTTGCCTTGCATGCAGCTTACATAGGACTGAACATGGTTTGATCTCCGGCGTCTCATATGATTTCCTATGTCAGGAGCAATTTCTGAGAGCATAGTCAGAAGTTACCCCTGAATGTTATCGGGCCCAAAAAGCAAACAAAACAAAACACAACAACAAAAGAGATTAGAATAAAATTGCTTTATTTGCTTATTTATTTTTAAAATTAGTGTTTTTAGTTGATAATTGATAATGTTAATTGAATCACCATGAGATACACAGTTGAAAATTGTTCAAGACTGAGTTTCAGTCATTGCAATATTCCAACCAACACCTGCATCACTGCGCAATTCTTTTTATCAGGTAAGTGTTGCAGATAACTTTCTCTGAAGTCTTTTTGAATAACCAGGGCATTGCAAGCTATTTGGGCAATGTCTGACAGTGGTGGTGGGGTGGAATGGTTAGAATAAAGTTATGATAATCTAATTTATCACAATATAATGACAAGTTTAATTTATATAAGAGCATATTTTGTTTTCTTGGTTTTTTTTTTGTTTGTTTTTGGGTCATACCCAGTGGCATTCACGGGTTACTCCTGGATATGCACTCAGAAATCACTCCTGGCTTGGAGAATTATATGACACGCTGGGGGACTATATGGGAAGTGGGGTGACTGAACCACAGTCTGTCCTGGGTCAGCCACATGCAAGGCAAACACCTTACCTCTGCACCACCACTCCGGACCCTCCAAGAGCATTTTTAAGAAAGTAGGAAAGTGGGGATGGATTCTGGTGGCAAATAATTAAACCAGTCAGTTTTAAAAAACGTGGTTTGTGTCTCTGTCACTTTTGTAATGGCTCTTGGCACCTTCTTTTGTCATTTTTGTTGAAAGCCCTTTCACTGATGTTTAAATACTTAATTTAGTCAGCTGGCAATGTGATCATTTAAAAATATAAACCGTGTTACTTCCTATCCTAACCCTTGAAATGACTTTCCTTTTCATTTAACATAACCTAACATAAAATACATTTTGTAAATTCCTACAATTTTACCACTTGGCTTTATTTAGTTCATCTAGTCCTGGCCTTTTTCTTCTGTCCCTCCAAAAGTACTATTAAAAAAATAAAGCATGTCTTGTTTCTTTCACACAATCTTTTTATTTTATTTGTTTATTTGGTTTGGGGGCCACACCTGGCAGTACTCCTGGCAGACCAGGTGACCATATAGGATGCTGGAGATGAAACTTGGGTTGGCCATGTGCAAGGCAAACACCCTACCCTCTGTGTGATCACTCTAGTCTCTCCTTAGCACTTTCTACCTGCCACTCAGAATTTTCTTTCTCCAAATTTTTAGACTTTTTTCCCTTTCTATATAAAGTGTAACCAACTCATGGAATAATCCTGATCAGGCTCTGCTTCATTTTTTTTACACCACACCCACACCTACACACACCCACCAGCACACACATATCTTATATTTTTCCGTTTTCTTTCTCTATTAGGATCTTTCTTTTTTTTTTTCTTTTTCTTTTTTTTTTTTTTTTTTTTTTGGTTTTTGGGTCACACCCGGCAGTGCTCAGGGATTACTCCTGGTTCTATGCTCAGAAATCGCCCCTGGCAGGCATGGGGGACCATATGGGATGCTGGGATTCGAACCACCGTCTTTCTGCATGAAAGGCAAACACCTTACCTCCATGCTATCTCTCTGGTCCCTCTATTAGGATCTTAAGACATGGGTTTTGGATTGCTCTTGCTCAGTTCTGTATGCTAAATCAGTATCACATAGCAAACTTGCAAACATTTTTGTAATTAATGAATTAAACCAACAAGGTTAAGATAGAAAACTACCATGGGAAGTTCAAGAAAAAGGTGATAGGCTGTAAAAATAAAATCAACTTAGAGCAGTAAAAACTATTTGGAAAACTTTTACAACAAAACTGAATAGAAAGGACCCTGTTGAAATGACATCTTTGATCTTCTTAGATCCTAGGGAATATTATAAATAAATTGGGTGTTTGTAAGTCTAATAAAGTGAGTTTTCAAAGCATGCTATCAAAGTTCTATGCCTTCTATTTAATTTTTATACCCATTTAGATTTTCTGCTCATATCTCTTGCATTTATATTATCATATGATGTTGGAGTCATAGACATTTTAATCAATATTTGGGTGGGCTACCAAGATTTAGGAAGTTTCCTAAATCTTAGAGAATCTCAGAAATGATGTAGACAAAGACACATTTATAACCTAAAAAGCAAAAATGTTTTATAAGTAATAGATTTTGAATTTGTACATAGAACCTCCCCTTACATTCAAAATCTATTTAAATGGAGTTTTCACACTGTCAGACCTAAGGCTATTTATTATACTTTGTGTCTTGTATCTCTTGTGCTATTTATTAATGTTAAGGAACAAAGTTTATAATAGAAGTTAGATTGAAAACCTGGAATTGATTAAAGACTCACTGTTTTAATTGACAGTCTTAGTCCCAGAAGTTTTATATTAGCAACACAAAGCATTCTGAACTAACAGAAAAAAATGGATTAAAATTAATGTGAGATTATTTTTCAAAAGACCCTGTAGTTATATCAATGATATAATAAATATTTCAATAAAAATTTTTACCACAAAGAATGCTTTATACATAGTCACTTTATACATAGTCCTGGGCAACCACTGTCTCCTGATAGACACAAAATTGTTCTACTCTGAGAAGTAGCTAAGGTGGAAGCTGCTGCCTCTTCATGGAAGATTTTTCTCTCTTATTGGAAATCTTCCCACCACACTGTATTTATAACATTGCCTAATGATTCATCTCTACCCCTACATGTCCCAGTCCTTGCAATTATATATGTACATATATATATAAATATATATATGCAAATAAATCTGTGCCTTTTTCAGTCTTGGGGACTAAAATCATTGAGCAGTGCTCTTCTGTGCAGTTTGCTTTTCAATAAATTTAAACAAGTTCTATCTGAAGGAGTCTTCCCTAAAAAAATAATATTTCTTAAGGGGAATCTAGATGATAATAAAGACAAAAGATGGACACAACTTGGATTCTTGACAGGGAGGAATATGTGAGGAAAGGGGAAAGCCTTTATAAGACCTTTCTACTGATCACCAGCTTAGTCTTTGACACTAAATACAGGCATCAAAGTCCTTGGAAACCTCTCACATCTCTTAACTTTCTCCTCAATCACCATAGCTCATCTCTCTGAATTCTGGTAGCAACTTAGGTGTGCTCTTTCTTGCTTATTTTGACCTGCATGTTTGTTTTCACACCTCAGTAGAGTGTCCTATTGCATTTAATTTTAGCTAGCTGTTATTTTAAAAATTCAGATAAATTTAGTTTCCCAGACTTAAAAGCCATTGCTTTTTTTAAAGGGGTGGGATTTGCTATTTTTCCTGAGAGATATAAGTTAATAAAATGAATGTTGGTTTTTTGGTTTTTGTTTTTAATTTTCTAGCACAAATGCAGGCAGAAGCCCACAATCATTCATGTGACTGTCTACAAAGATTCTCTAATACTCACCTGCTTTGTGTCTGGGAAGAAAATTTTTTATTTCCAGAGTCTCAGCTTAGAGCAGGAGTCAGTCTCCTTCCACAACAGAAAGAAAAAGGTCCAGCTTTCCTGCCTTTGAATGTTTCTCAGGTAACTCTTTGTAACAGATGATCATAGGTTTTGATTGAAAAACAGAAGCCTTAAGCAATTACTTTAAATAGTCACTGTCTATATAGATACTGATGAGCACTTAAATATCTGTAAAATTATTTATTATTATTATTATTATTAATTATTATTTCTAACTCTCAAGACAGAAAATGTGAAGAAACAAAGAAACACTACAGAATGGTCAATGGAGAGAAGATATCATAACAGCAGGCCACATGTTGGGCTATTATAAATCAAGATATTTTAATAATATCTTTACTTAAACACCTTGATTACAAACTTGATTGTGATTAGGTTTCAGTCATGTAAAGAACACCCCCCTTCACCAGTGCAACATTCCCACCACCAATGTCCCAAATCTCCCTCCACCCCACCCCAACCGACCTGTACTCTAGCTGAGATCCTGTGATTTCAATTTAAGTTTCAGAGATTTTCATTTATTTGTCTTGGTGAAGTATCAGTTTAAACTATCTAGTACCGTCATAGATTTTTTTCCACATAAATTAGTCTTTATGAAGTTAAATTAAAAGAATTTGTAGAAAATACTGATTAAAGAAATCTGATGTGCTCTTCATCACCTCTACTTGAAAATCATTCTGTATAACATTATTTTTCAATATACTGGTGCATCTATAGCAGCATACAAAATAATTTCCTGAGCCAGAGGAAGTCTATAAAATAGGATGAATAGAACAATAAAATAGTACCTTACCATTAATTCTAATAAGACTTGTTTAATGGAGCAGGAATGGAATTCTGTGTGTGTGAGGCCTTGAATTTGATCTCAGGCACCAAAATACAAACAAATTCAGAATTTTTTTGTGAAATTTTGTTTCAACTATATATAAATGCATGTGTAAGTGCAAAATATAAAAGGGAATATAGGTATGTATATACCAGGATGTTATGCAAATATGGATTTCTCACCGATAAATACAAAATTTGGAAAGTCTTTTGTTGATCAATTTCTTTTGATGAGGGATTCTTCCTATTCTGGCAGCCTTCCTATTCAAGAATATTGAAGTGTTTCTTAACTTGATCTAAAAAGTAATTTAGTATCATGAAACTGTAAACTATATGTACATGTACCAGAAAGTTGGTGCCAGAGTGTATCCTATGTAAGAATAATCGGATTCTCTCTGATTTAGTAAAAATTGGTCCTCAAATTCCAACATTACATAAAGAAAAAAAACTAAGCTACAGTCAAAAGTGAACTCTGACTACTAATTCAATTAGATATACAGAATGAACTTATGTCTTTTCTTTCTGTTTTCTTAACCATAGATAATCTCTGTACTTTCTCAAAATGTAATGTAGTTGTGTGTGTGTGTGTGTGTGTGTGTGTGTGTGTATGTGTGTGTGATGAAAGCACTGGTTTACAATTGGAGAACAGTGTTTCTTAATCTTTTTCTGACTTTGAGCTACTTTGGAGCCTGTTTTCTTCCTGTATCCCCTCTGCTCTTGTGCTGTGGCTTCCAATCTACATAATTTTTACCCATGATTCTCTTGGCATATTCTGAAAAGCACACAGAGCTATAAAGCCCCACCCAATTGATAAACACTGACCTACATGATATTCATTGTAATAAAAGAAATTTGGTCAACTTTTATGTTTAAAACATAGATGCTGCTATAAATTATCATAAAGGGGGAAGTTAGGGAAGAACTTTTATTCTAAATTAAAAAGTATATATTTTTGTATTTATTATATTTAGATTTTAGTTTTTTGCAAAGTATTGCTTACATTCCATAAGAAATTGCTCATAGTTAGATGCATTTGCATGATTGTTATACATACTAAAATTATGAAACATTTGCCAACACATTTAAAAACATAAATCAAGAGGAGGAAGAATGTTCTGAATGATCACCTTGGTAATAAATATTGATGTAATAATTTATCTTAAGAACGATCACGGGGAGTCTAGCAGGAGGAGGTTTGGTAGGCCCACGCCATGCCGGAGGCCTGCTTGGCCAGGCCTAGGGGGGGTGCGGGATTTGGGTAACCCCAGCACCCCTCGGCCACCTTGCTCCAGATCTCCAGGGCTTCCCTGGGCCACACGCCTGGGCAAGCCGGTGAGTTGGGTCCCTTGGTGGAGCTTGAAGGTACCTTAGGCCTTCCCCCACTATCCATGCGGCTCCTTAGGGAGGGTCTGGGTGGGGCTCTGAACTTCTGTTCTCCCAGCTTCTTGAAGGATCTCTCCTTCCTGGGAGCCGGGAGTCTAGCAGGAGGAGGTTTGGTAGGCCCACGCCATGCCGGAGGCCTGCTTGGCCAGGCCTAGGGGGGGTGCGGGATTTGGGTAACCCCAGCACCACTCGGCCACCTTGCTCCAGATCTCCAGGGCTTTCCCGGGCCACACGCCTGGGCAAGCGGTGAGTTGGGTCCCTTGGTGGAGCTTGAAGGTACCCTAGGCCTTCCCCCACTATCCATGTGGCTCCTTAGGGAGGGTCTGGGTGGGGCTCTGAACTTCTGTTCTCCCAGCTTCTTGAAGGATCTCTCCTTCCTGGGAGCCGGGAGTCTAGCAGGAGGAGGTTTGGCTGGCACTGGTAATCTCTGTCCAGTCTACATTTTCAAAATCGCGTGGGGGCGATAGCCCCCGCGCACACAAGAAACATTAATAGTACTCTCACAAGAAACATTAATAGTACTCACTATCATTGAATTATGTTTTTATGTATGCAGAATGTCCATTTTGTACTCTGCCCTTTTGCATACCCCTTCATAAGTTCATACTTCTCTTTAACTTCTTTAACTCCTATCATCATTACTCCTTTTTTACCCTTTCTAACTTAAGTACTGTTGAGTCCTAATTCACAGACCAAAGTGGTGCCCTAGAGTTAACACCCACCCAACTATTTTAAAAGGCATAAAAAGGACACATATCTTTTCAACATTTTATGGGTGTTTTCTTTGACGGCTATAACTTTTGCTAAATACTTTCTTATACAGTGATGATCCCCTCCCCATGTTTTTTATCTTCTCTTTGTGAACTGCTCAATATGGAATTTGGTGTGAAAGAATCCCTCAGTTTAATACTTATGTTTGAACCAAGTCATGGGTCTTGTTGGAAATGTTCTTATGCCCCCATATATCTGATAGCACCACGTGGCTTTATATCTTGTTTGCGTAGGCACACTAACATGGGAAAATACTATACATACCAATAAGTTCTTATCTAATAGAAATGGGAACACACAAATCTTGTAGTGCAATGAGACCTTACACCCTGAACATTGACATAAAGACCTGGCACAGGCCTCAGAAGAATGGGCATTCTCCATTTACCCCTTGATCTACAGAAGACATTTACAAAACATCCAAGGTTGTATATAACATCACCCGGAGGCATTCCTGTACCAGGGACGATCCTACAGCTTCTCTGACATCGATCTACTCAAAAGAGACATCCCTTAACACTGAGAAGACAACAAGAACAATGACCTGCTTACTGGACAGGGCTTGCTGTATTGCCCCTTTATGGTGAGGTTTGTCTATAACATCACCTGGAAGCAATCCTCTACCACGGAAGACCCTACCGCTGCTCAGACATTGTCCTGCTCAAAAGAGACTTCCCTTAACACTGAGAAGACTTAACAACAACAACCTGCTTACAGGACAGGGCTTCCTGCATTCCCCTTTCATGGTGAGGTGAAATGAGAAGGCACTCCACATCATGACTTCAATGTAGGACATGCAGATTCCAGAATCTTTAATACAGAAACATGAGACCAACAACAGAGACTGCGTGATAAGTGTGTTGGCGCTACCGACAATGTCTTAGAGCGAACGATAACTTTCCTGAGGCCTAGAGCTGGTCTTATGCCAGGAAACTTCAGGGGTAGGATCTCTTTGTATTTAGGCCAAGGCTATTCCTTTCCATGTCCCTCATATTTTGGTGGGCCTATGCAAACAACAATTGCCACTCTAACACCGTTTTTACTGTGCTCCTTTGACTCTAATCCTTAAAACACACCCACTTAAAATTTGAGGTTAACTTAAGCTAATATGCATGTACATGGAAATGTAAAAAATACTATGCCTCTAATGTTTAAGGAGTTATGTAAGTTTGATGGCTTTAGATTGCCTAGTGTGCTGTTAAGAAATATTATAATGTGCTACAATCTGGGGACTTGAGGGAAAAAGTAAAAAAAAATAATAATAATAATAAAGTAAAATCAAATAAAAAAAAAAGAACGATCACATGGGAGCTGGAGATATAGCATACAGTACGGTATTTGCCTTGCATGCAGCAGATTCAGGTGAGACAGTAGTTCAAATCCCGGCATCCCATATGGTCTCTTAAGAAACAGGAGTAACCCCTGAGCGCTGCCGGTGTGAGCCAAAAACAAAAACAAACAAACAAAAAAAGAATGATCACATCCTATTGTTTACTATTGCTATTACTATTACTGCACTATCATCTATTTTACAAAGAAAATAATCAGAATAAAGATGATTGAACATTAAATAGAAGGAATATTTATTCTGTACTGATAAACTTTTGCGTTTGAACTCTAAAATATTCTAATTTTCAAAATTCAGTCTGCTAAATATAACTTGTATACTTTCTAATTTTTTAAAGGTAGCAACTTTAAAACTTAAAGCAAAAGATGTCATATCTGTTGGTTTTTCAAAAATCATGTTTGTTGATTTTCAATGATACACATGAGAAACTTTTGTATTATAATGTGGTGTTTCTTCAATTAAAAGAGGTGAGTTTTTGTTGTTGTTGTTGTTGTTGTTGTTTTTTGATGTCACACCAAAAGGGGCTCAGAGGAGCATATGAGGTTCTAGGGATTGAACCTGTATCAATTGTGCACAAGGAAAGCACCCTACTCATAATGCTATTGCTTCAGCTGTCAAAAACATTATGTCTTAAGAAGATATACATAACTTTGGTCATTGGTCAAGAAGAGATGAGGTAACTATGTACCTCAAAACCAAAACCAGTCAACACATTTTAAGCATGTGACTCAAATATAAATATGATCAAATATAAAAAATGCTAAGAGGTTTGGGGGGAGTAGCAGGAAAATGAGATGGTGAATGAGTGATAACTGGTGGTGGCTTTAAAGCTGGAACATTATATTACTGAAACTCTATTATTAAAAGCTTTTAAATCATACTACCTAAATAAAAACTGAAGAAAACCAATGTAGTTCTTAAAACAACACACAGAAAAAATAGACTATAATCACAATAGTTTTCTAAAATTGTCTGTTATTGCTTCATTCCAGATCTTATTATTACATTGTTGAAAGATTTCTAAAACTGTTTTTATTTCTTCTATATAATATTATTTTAAATTGTTATTCAAATAAGCTGAAGTTATATATTCAATAAAACTTCACCATAAGAAATATTTGTTCTGTCATTCAGTTTAAATAAACAAAGAAGTATCTAAAATGGGTCATATATTAAAAATAAAAAGCCAAGAAAGTATATTTCTCGAGTTTCTGTAATATAAAGTTTGATTATTCAAATTTATCTTGTGGGTTATTTTTTTGGCCTTATCTTTTAAGAGAGAAAGGAAGTGAGAAAGAATGCAATTCAACAAGCAACGTATTAAGCAAATACTCTTTAGTATTGGTGGACTGTTTTGAGATACTTGAGAAGTGTGTAAACATTTGTAAGAAACACAAAAACAATGACTATCCTGTTGGGCTCAGCTTGACCTTTGATCTGGAAACAACAAATCCCTTCTCTTCATAAAAAGGAATCTCTAGAAAGCAGTCCTCAGATCCTGCTGGTTTATGGAGTAAATTATACTTCTATACTTCGGACAACACTTTTCTCCTAATAAAGTCTGATCACAGGTGGCTTTTAGTGCTTTGCCATGTACCTCTCTTGAAATATACCAGGAGGTTTAGTGCACTAACCTCCCCACCTGGCAGATCATTAAAGGTGTCGAGAGATGGGGTCCAAGAGGAATTTCCAAACTGATGAATTTGTTTGCTTCTAAGAAATGTTCATTGACTCTGACTTCAAATTTTATGACAGATTGATATTTTTTTATTATTTGCAAGGATAAATAGTGGCACTACCACATATCCATCTGTAATAAGCTTAGATGTACATGATATATATTTTTGTACAGAATTGTATGAAAAATACTTTTGTGGCCTCCTATATATTTAGAAAGTTAATTCATTATCTTGAAATGTTATCTTTAACTATTTGACCCTGAACTGAATTCCAAGTATACAAAGTCTCACAAAAGGCCAATGACCAGCTAATGGGGAAATCAGGTAAACACAATTTTTCTTTTTCTTTGCAGTTATGGGGATTGAACTCAAGACTGTAGATGTGTGTGGCATGTACTCTGCCATTGAGCTATATTCCTAACCTTGCAGAGAAATTATTTACAGAAAAAAAAGCCTCAATGTACTGAAAAATAGATGGCATAGCCAATAAAGGAGTCAACAAGAAAAGTTGAGGAATTAAATTACTAACTTGGGATCATGGTTATAGGTGATAGAAAAGAGTCAGTATCACCATTAGACTTAAATATCATAATAATGAGTGCTTCCTGAGTCCATTGAGCTAAGAGACATGGAACCATACTAAAGGAGGATATTCCTATTAAAGAATCAGACTGCTAAATTTCCAAGTTGTGTTATGGAATACAACTCTTAACTTCTTCCCCTTTCCATTTTTCAGCCTACTGTCAAGTCCTTCCAATGGCTACGGTCAAACAGAAAATTATAAATCAGTGACCAGATGGATTGTACAAAGGGAAGAAGCTGGTCTTTAAGAGCAATAATAGA
The DNA here is from genome assembly GCF_024139225.1 of Suncus etruscus. NCBI lineage: Eukaryota > Metazoa > Chordata > Mammalia > Eulipotyphla > Soricidae > Suncus > Suncus etruscus. The sequence continues at coordinate 84,416,779 of NC_064852.1, forward strand.
ACTACATATAAAATGACTCTAGAGGAATAAGGCTGCCAAATTGCCTAAAATCTAAGTGGTGTTAATATTCTGGGAAGGCATTTGTAAAACCTTTGTAGTTTTGTTGATTTACCTAATTTAAAAAAGGGTATCTAAAAATATATGTGCTAAAGGGTATCTGAAATATATGTGCTACCTTTGAATTCCTGAGTAGCAAGAATTAGGGAAGCAAATCTTTACCCCCTGCTTTTCTCCAATTACTCAACTGCTCAGTATTTCAATGTTGCTGACCAGATTTGTCATGGAACAGGCCAACTGATAAGTGCTCAGAATCAGATTTGAAGCTTTTTATATCTAAAGACCATGTCACTGGTTCCAAGAATATAGATTGTATCATGTTCTTTACTAAACCTTTATTTCTCACATAATCACCAAGTGGGGGTGGGTAGAGAAGTAGTTGGAGGAGTAAAAATTTTCACAAAGATAATGCCTTGACAATTCTTTTCAGGATTAATCTCAGACTAGACTCTCTGCAGGAAAAAAAAGCTTATTCATCTACTGGAGCATTATTGTCTCCTGAATTTCTTTTATTCCTAAAGGGTCCTTGGTGGATACACTATTATCTTTGGACAGGACAAAAGTGGAATATATCTAAAGCATTTTTGTTTTGTTTGGATTATTACCAGAGAGATATATAAATCCCACCACTAACTGTCATTTACTAACCTCCAACTTTACAGAGTTCTGCAGAAGTGGTATTTTCAAGTAGTAAAGGAGTCTTTTTCTTTTTTTAAGCAACTTTAAAGATATATAACTTGTATGGCATAAATTTTATTCAAGTGTACAATTTAATGATTTTCGTAGATTTTTTTAGAGTTGAGGACATCAACATAATTTGAGTTTTTAAAGTCTAAAAAATGGGTTTAAGATACTCCAAATGCTTTAGAAGTCAACGTTCACACATTTTATTTATTTATTTATTTATTTTTTTTTTTTTTGGTTTTTGGGCCACACCCGCTTGACGCTCAGGGGTTACTCCTGGCTGTTGCATTAAATAATTAATGATGGGGCTGGATGGTGGATGATGCCATCCAGCCCACATGGCTCTGCAACATCCATGCAGCCGGCGAGTTCCAGGCCCAGGTGAAATCACTCACTCACACGCAGGCTTCAGGAAGAATCATCTTTATTCATGCCCTAGCCACCACAGGTGTGTGGCCTATGTCAACCTTTCAAGCATTCAGCAATATTTTGCTAGCCCTGCATCTTATCTCCTGTTAGCCATCTTCCCTTTGGGCTCCATGCGGCCCAAAGATCCAAAAGCCAGGAAACCAAGCCAGGCCAAAAGAGAAACGGCAAAAAGGGCCGAGTCCCCTGGCTCAGAGGTTTATCTATCCTTTTCCAGACCCCTCCCAGAAATGGGAGGTCTTGCAGGTAGTTACACCTATTATCCGGTTCCCAAAACTCCTCCCAGATATGGGTGGGTCTTGGGGTACACCACATTTCCCCCTTTTTTAAATATTTTCATGCGCCAACGTAATAAAGTGAAAATTAATATACCAGCCCTTTTCAAAAACATATTATTTGCAAAATATACTTTACACCTGTAACCTAAAATTCTATTAATGCTTTTTTACCAAGCACTATTTCGGAACTTTTATGTTTCTATATTTTTAAACTATATTGGGGGAACTTTACTGTTCCTATATTTTTCCTATACACAAGTACTTCAGCATACATGCATAACATACATTTTAAAAACAGGCTAAGTACATTAAAATACACAGTAAAACATTTTGCAATAACAAATATTAACTTTGAAAGACAACAAAACACATTTAAATTATAAAGAAAATGACTAAGACAAAGATGCAGGTGGTTAGAAATAAGATGTTTTAGTTGGGCTAAGCTGTTTTACCTTCCTTTATTTTTATTTTTTAACCACTAACTAGCTAAAACTTATCCCATTACCAACTATGAGTGAAATATATGACTATTTGCTTAGTTTTTACACCTAAAATCACAGTTTAAATGATTAATTTGTCCCACGCTGATCTCACCATGTTGATTTCACCATGTGGCTTTTGTAAATTTTTAGATTTTAGATGCTGGTTTGTCCCACGCTGATCTCACCACGTGGCTTCTGTAAACTTTTAAAGTTCAGATGTTGTTTTGTTCCACGCTGATTTTACCACGTGGCTTCCTTTTAGTTTTAGGCCCCGCAGACGGTTTTGTAGACCATGAGGTTGCCGGTTCCGCCGCCCGCTGCCGGTTCGCTGGAGGGTGGATTTCAGGTTTTTTGCTTTTTCGGGCAAAGCTGAGCCCAGCCAAGCCGATCCCAGCCGAGATTCCAGCCGAGCCGAGCCCAGCCTCTTGGAGCTTTTCGCAGCTTTTTTTTTTCCTTTGGGCGCACTTTGCAAGCAAGTTTTCGGCCACACCTTCACAGGGCGCTTTGGTTGTTTAAAGTTCCAAGTGATTTAAACTAAAAGTTTAGTCCGAAATTTCCAAAGTCGAAATTCAAATTCAAGCCAAAGGTCATTCTCAGAAAATCAGTCCATTTTCAATACAGTCTTTTTTCTCCTCCGTTTCCAATTTAAGCTTTTAATAAGTTTTTGTATAGGCCGAGGTTTTTGTTTCTTGTAACAAAGTTTCAGTTCTGGGCCTTGGCCAGAGGTGGTGCAAGCTTTCACCTCTCTTGTTTTAATGGCCTTTGAACCCCCAGATGGGGTGTCGGCCATTTTTAAGAATGGTTGCACGTGGCCCAGGGTTTTGGGCTCAGTGCACCCAACAAGAGCCAAAATTAAACTGAAAAGCAGAAATGTTACCATTGTTGCTGATTTCTTGGGTCCAGGATTCAGGTCCCTGTTCGGGCGCCAGATGTTGCATTAAATAATTAACGATGGGGCTGGATGGTAGATGATGCCATCCAGCCCACATGGCTCTGCAACATCCATGCAGCCGGCGAGTTCCAGGCCCAGGTGAAATCACTCACTCACATGCAGGCTTCAGGAAGAATCATCTTTATTCATGCCCTAGCCACCACAGGTGTGTGGCCTATGTCAACCTTTCAAGCATTCAGCAATATTTTGCTAGCCCTGCATCTTATCTCCTGTTAGCCATCTTCCCTTTGGGCTCCATGCGGCCCAAAGATCCAAAAGCCAGGAAACCAAGTCGGGCCAAAAGAGAAACGGCAAAAAGGGCCAAGTCCCCTGGCTCAGAGGTTTATCTATCCTTTTCCAGACCCCTCCCAGAAATGGGAGGTCTTGCAGGTAGTTACACCTATTATCCAGTTCCCAAAACTCCTCCCAGATATGGGTGGGTCTTGGGGTACACCACACCTGGCTATGTGCTCAGAAATTGCCCCTGGCTTGGGGGGACCATATGGGACGCCGGGGGATCGAACCGCGGTCCTTCCTTGGCTAGCGCTTGCAAGGCAGACACCTTACCTCCAGCGCCACCTACCCGGCCCCGACATTTTAAATGTGTGTCACCACACTCACCACCAAAGTGATAACATTCTTCCGTTACTTTCACCAACCTCAACTATGCTTGCTCCCACCTCATTTTGACCTCTGATAACTTCTTTTCTATTGTCAGAATCCAAAGTTTCTTTATTTTGTTTATTCGTTTTTTTCTTTAGATGTTACTTATTAGTGCAATCATCTCTCCTATTTCTCTAAAATAATTTTTTCCTCATTCTGACTTATTTTACTTAATATAATCCCTAAAAGTCCCATTTTTTGTGGCAAATGACAATATTTGTTCTTTACTTAGAGTTAAATATATTTATATATATTTTATTTCAACACCTTGATTACATACGTGTTTGTGCTTGGGTTTCAGTCATGTAAAGAACACCACACATCACCAATTCAACATTCCCATCACCAATGTCCCAAATCTCCCTCCTTCCCACCCAACCCCCGCCTGTACTCTAGACAGGCATTCCATTTCCCTCATACATTCTCATTATTAAGACAGTTCAAAACATAGTTATTTCTCTAACTAAACTCATCACTCTTTGTGGTGAGCTTCCTGAGGTGAGCTGGAACTTCCAGCTCTTTCACTTTTGTATCTGAAAATAATTATTGCAAGAATGTCTTTCATTTTTCTTAAAACCCATAGATGAGTGAGACCATTCTGCGTTTTTCTCACTTTCTCTGACTTATTTCACTCAGCATAATAGATTCCGTGTACACCCATGTATAGAAAAATTTCATGACTTCATCTCTCCTGACAGCTGCATAATATTCTATTGTGTATATGTACCACAGTTTCTTTAGCCATTCATCTGTTGAAGGGAATCATGGTTGTTTCCAGAGTCTTGCTATAGTAAATAGTGCTGCAATGAATATAGGTGTAAGGAAGGGTTTTTTGTATTGTATTTTTGTGTTCCTATGGTATATTCCTAGGAGTGGTATAGCTGGATTGTATGGGAGCTCAATTTCCAGTTTTTGGAGGAATCTCCATATCGCTTTCCATAAAGGTTGAACTAAACGGCATTCCCACCAGCACTGGATAAGAGTTCCTTTCTCTCCACATCCCCACCAACACTGTTTATTCTAATTCTTTGTGATGTGTGCCAATCTCTGTGGTGTGAGTGGTACCTCATAGTTGTTTTGATTTGCATCTCCCTGATGATTAGTGATGTAGAGCATTTTTTCATGTGTCTTTTGGCCATTTGTATTTCTTCTTTTTCAAAGTGTCTGTCCATTTCTTCTCCCCATTGTTTCATGGGAATTAGATGTTTTTTTTCTTGTAAATGTCTGTCAGTGCCTTGTATATTTTGGAGACTAGCCCCTTGTCTGATGGGTATTGGGTGAATAGTTTCTCCCACTCAGTGGGTGGCTCTTGTATCCTGGGTGCTATTTCCTTTGAGGTGCAGAAGCTTCTCAGCTTAATATATTCCCATCTGTTAATCTCTGCTTTCACTTGCTTGGAGAGTGCAGTTTCCTCCTTGAATATATCTGTAATTTCAATGTCCTGGAGTGTTTTGCCTACGTGTTGTTCTACATATCTAATGGTTTTGGATCTGATATCGAGGTATTTAATCCATTTGGATTTTACCTTCGTACATGATGTTAGCTGGGGGTCTAAGTTCAATTTTTTGCAGGTGGCTAGCCAGTTGTGCCAACACCACTTGTTGAAGAGGCTTTCTTCCATTTAGGATTTCTTGCTCCTTTATCAAACATTAGGTGATTGTATGTCTGGGGAACATTTTCTGAGTATTCAGCCTATTCCACTGATCTGAGGGCCTGTCCTTATTCCAATACTATGCTGTTTTGATAACTATTGATTTGTAGTAAAGTTTAAAGTTGGGGAAAGTAATTCTTCCCATATTCTTTTTCCCAATGTTTGCTTTAGCTATTCTAGGGTGTTTATTGTTCCAAACGAATTTCAAAAGTGCCTGATCCACTTCGTTGAAGAATATCATGGATATCTTCAGAGGGATCACATTAAATCTGTATAATACCTTGGGGAGTATTGCCAATCCATGAGCAGGGTATGTGTTTCCATTTCCACGTTTCCTCTCTTATTTCTTGGAGCAGAGTTTTATAGTTTTTTTTTTTTTTTGTATAGGTTCTTCACTTTTTTAGTCAAGTTGATTCCAAGATATTTGAGTTTGTGTTTCACTATTGTGAATGGGGTTGTTTTCTTAATATCCATTTCTTCCTTATTACTATTGGAGTATAGAAAGGCCATTGATTTGTGTGTGTTAATTTTGTAGCCTGCCACCTTGTTATATGTTATATATGTCTATTTTTTCTAGAAGCTTTTTGGTAGAGTCTTTAGGGTTTTCTAAGTAGAGTATCATGTCATCTGCAAACAGTAAGAGCTTGACTTCTTCCATTCCTATCTGGATTCCCTTGATATCTTTTTCTTGCCTAATCGCTATAGCAATTACTTCCAGTACTATATTGAATGGGAGTGGTGAGAGAGGACAGCCTTGTCTTGTGCCAGAATTTAGAGGGAAGGCTCTTAGTTTTTCTCCAGTGAGGATAATATTTGCCACTGGCTTATGGTAGATGGCCTTAACTATATTGAGAAAAGTTCCTTCCATTCCCATTTGCTGAGAGTTTTGATCAAGAATGGGTGTTGGACCTTATCAAATGCTTTCTCTGCATCTATTGATATGGTCATGTGATTTTTATTTTTCTTGTTGTTTATGTTGTGTATTATGTTGATAGAGTTACGGATGTTAAACCATCCTTGCGTTCCTGGGATGAAACCTACTTGATTGTAGTGGATAATCTTCTTAATGAGGCATTGAATCCTATTTGCCATGATTTTGTTGAGGATCTTTGCATCTGCATTCATCAGTGATATTGGTCTGTAATTTTCTTTTTTCGTAGCATCTCTTTCTGGTTTAGGTATCAAGGTGATGTTGGCTTCATAAAGGCTATTTGGAAGTGTTTCCATTTGTTCAATTTCATGAAGGAGTCTTGCCAGGATTGGTAGTAGTTCCTCTTGGAAAGTTTGAAAGAATTCATTAGTGAATCCATCTGGGCCTGGGTTTTTGTTTATGGGCAGACATTTGATTACCGTTTTAATTTTATCAATACTGATGGGGGTGTTTAGATATGCTACATCCTCTTCCTTCAACCATGGAAGAGTATAAGAATCCAAGAATTTATCCATTTCTTCCAGGTTATCATTTTAGAGTTTCTCAAAGTAGTTTCTGATTACCCTTTGAATCTCTGCCATATCAGTAGTGATCTCTCCTTTTTTATTCCTAATATGAGTTATCAAGTTTCTCTCTCTCTCTCTCTCTCTCTCTCTCTCTCTCTCTCTCTCTCTCTCTCTGTTAGTTTTGCCAGTGGTCTATCAATCTTGTTTATTTTTTCAAATAACCAACTTCTGCTTTTGTTGATCTTTCAGATTGTTTTTTGGTTTCCACTTCGTTGATTTCTGCTCTCAGCTTTGTTATTTTTTTCTGTCTCCCTATTTTTGGGTCCTTCTGTTGAGCACTTTCTAATTCTATGAGCTGTGTCATTAAGCTACTCAGGTAAGCCCCTTCTTCCTTCCTGATGTGTGCTTACAAAGCTATAAATTTTCCTCTCAGTACTGCTTTTGCTCTCTCCCATAACTTCTGATAGTTTGTGTCTTTATTGTCATTTGTTTCCAGGAACCTTTTGATTTCCTCCTTGATTTTATCTCGGACCCACTGGTTATTGAGTATGAGGCTGTTTAACTTCCAAGTGTTAAAGTTTTTCTTCTGTGTCCCTTTGGAATTCACAAATAATTTCAGAGCCTTGTGGTCAGCGAAGGTAACCTGCAAAATTTCTATCCTCTTGATATTATGGAGGTATGTTTTATGTGCCAGCATGTAGTCTATACTGGAGAATATCCCATGTACATTGGAGAAGAATGTGTATCCAGGTTTCTGGGGATGGAGTGTCCTATATATATCCACTAGGCCTCTTTCTTCCATTTTTCTCCTCAGGTCTAGTATATTCTTGTTGGGTTTTAGTCTGGTTGACCTATCCAGTGTTGACAAAGCCGTGTTGAGGTCCCTCACAATTATTTTTTGTTATTGATAATATTTTTTAGATTTGTCAAAATTGTATTAAATATTTTGCTGGCCCCTCTTTCAGTGCATATATGTTTAGGAGAGTGATTTCTTCCTGTTGTACATATCCCTTGATTAATATAAAATGTCCATGTTTGTCTCTTACAACCTTCCTGAGTATAAAGTTTGCATTATCTGATATTAGTATGGCCACTCCAGCTTTTTTATGGTTGGTGTTTGCTTGGATAATTTTCCTTCAGCCTTTTATTTTGAGTCTATGTTTTTTCTGACTATTCAGGTACGTTTCTTGTGGGCATCAGAAGGTTGGATTGAGTTTTTTGATCTATTTAGCCACTCTGTGTCTCTTAACTGGTGCATTTGGTCTTTTGATGTTGAGCAAAAGTATTGTCCTGGTATTTAATGCCATCTTTATATCGAAATTTGGTGTGTCTTGTCTTGTCTTAAATTATGTCTTTCAGTTTTTCTCTTAAGACTGGTTTTGAGTCTGTAAATTTTCTAAGCTGTTTTTTGTCTGTGAAACCATGTATTCTTCCATCAAACCAGAAAGTGAGTTTTGCGGAGTACAGTATTCTATGTGAAGCATTCATTTCATTCAGTCTTGTCACAATATCCCACCACTGCTTTCTGGCCTTGAGTGTTTCTGGTGACAGGTCTGCTGTAAATCTCAAGGATGCTCCCTTGAATGTAATTTCCCTTTTTTATCTTGTTGTTTTCAGAATTCTGTCTCCATCTGTGGGATTCATCATTGTGACTAGGATGTGTCTTGGGGTATATTTTCTGGGGTCTCTTTTGGTTGGTACTCTTCGAGCATGCAGGATTTGATCACATATATTCTTTAGCTCTGGAAGTTTCTCTTTATTGATGTTCTTGACCGTTGATTCTTCCTGAAAATTTTCTTCCTGGGTCTCTGGGACTCCAATGATTCTTAAGTTGTTTCTGTTTAGCTTATCATAGACTTCTATTTTCATCTGTTCCCATTTTTTGACTAATTTTTCCACTGTCTGTTCATTTGCTTTAATTTTTTTCCAATCTCTCCCACTGTATGGAATTGTTATTTATCTCATCTTCCACAGCACCAAGTCTATTCTCAGCTTCAGATACCATGTCCCAGAGCTTATCCATTTTGTCATTCACTTCGTTTACTGAGTTTTTCAGACCTGTTAGTTGACATGTTATTTCAGTTTGGAGTTTTGTAATTTCTTTCTTCATATTTTCTTGGTTCTTGTTAGTGTTCTGTTCAACTCGATCCATGGTTTCTTTGAGTTCTTTGAGCATCTTCCATGTTGCTTGTTTAAAGTCCTTATCTGAGATGTTGATTACTTAGTTGGTCATTATCTGGTCATCAGAATTGTCATCTTCATTCTTTATGCCTGATTCTGGCCTGCATTGTTTCCCCATTGTCACACTTGTATTGTGGGTTTTTCTACATGTTGTGGTGGTATTCATTGGCTAAATGATGTAGGCAGCCGCACTCCTCTGGCTCCGTCCTTTCTATATGGGTTGACTTGCCTCCAAGGGAGGGGAGTTCTCTGTGGATGAAGCCTTACACGGGATCAAATCTTAGGCCCGAGCACACAGAAGAGAAGACAGTCTGGAGAGAAATGCTGATCTTCAGTCTTCCAGCACAGTTCTTAGTATAATTTTTTCTTCTTGTTGTGATGGTGCTTTGCTATGCAGCCATGCTCTCTGGAGCCTCTTTTCGGCCCACTCACAAGAGGTTTATGCGGCAGGACTGTAGATAGACACACACAGGCAGCACTCACAATTTTTCACAGTCAGGCCCCACTGGGCATTCCCTCCCTAGAATGCACCTCTGGGAGAGCAAGTTTTCTGGAGCCTCTTTTCGGCCCACTCCCAAGAGGTTCACATGGCAGGACAGTAGATAGACACACACAGGCAGCACTCACAATTTTTTACAGTCGGGCCCCACTGGGCAGGCGTAGTTTCGTAGATTTTCTCAGCCTGAGGTCACAAACAGGGGACCTGGCTTCTGCAAAGTACTGCTTATAGCTGGTTTTCACGTTGTGGAGCAGTTCCTTGTCGTTCCTGCCCTAGAATGGGCCTCTGGGAGAGCAAGTTTTCTGGAGCCTCTCTTCGGCCCACTCCCAAGAGTGTCATGCGGCAGGACAGGAGATAGACACACACAGGCAGCACTCACAATTTTTCACAGTTGGATCCCACTGGGCAAGAGTAGTTTCCAGAGTTAAATATGTTTCATTGTGTATATAAACCACACATATTTAATACATCAATGATTTGTGAGGCAGTTTTCTATTGTAGTTAATGTAAATAGTGCTGCAATGTATATAGAGGGGCATATAAAATTTGAATTCATGTGATATTGTAATATTTCAACTATTTCAAAAACAAGAAATTCTTAATTTGTTTTGTTTTGTTTTGGGGCCACATCTGGTGGAGCTAGCAATTACTTCTTGTCATTGCTGAATGACCACTCCTGATGGGCTTAGGGACCATATCTAATGCCAGAGATCCACCAGGTCCCAATGTGTGTGTGAAAAGTGTTCTACTCACTAAACTATCTCTCTGGACCCAGAATTTTAATTTTTTTTTTGTTTTTTTGGGCCACACCTGTTTAATGCTCAGGGGTTACTCCTGGTTAAGCACTCAGAAATTGCCCCCTGGCTTGGGGGGACCATATGGGATGCTGGGGGATCGAACCACGGTCCTTCCTTGGCTAGTGCTTGCAAGGCAGACACCTTACCTCTAGAGCCACTTCGCCGGCCCCAGAATTTTTAATTTTCAAAGTTGTGAAGTAAGTATAAATAAAGGGCTCCTTATGAGAATAGTATAACATTTTTATAGTTAATTTAATATAGACTGTTATTTAATTTGTGAATTTTTATAATCAGAGTGATATTCAGAATATTGGTCATCACCAAAATAACAGAATTTCAAGGTAAACATATTTGCTGTAGAATATTATCAAATCACACCAACAGTTGGGATTTTAACTAAGAAGTTTTTATAAATTACATCAGAAATTGCCATTTGTTGAAGACTATTTTTTAGAATAAAAAATAGCAAGAACTTTAAATTCAATTTTTTACAAATAATTTCCCAAGGCATTGTCTTTCTCTCTCTCTCTCTCTCTCTCTCTCTCTCTCTCTCTCTCTCTCTCTCTCTCTCTCTCTCTCTCTCTCTCTCTCTCTCTCTCTCTTTGGTTTGGCCACACCCGGTGACACTCAGGGATTACTCTTAGCTATGCGCTCTGAAATCGCTCCTGGCTTGGGGGACCATATGGGTCACCAGGGGATTGAACCGCAGTCCATCCTATGCTAGTGCAAGCAAGGCAGACGCCTTACTGATTAAGCCATCGCTCCAGACCCAAGGCATTGTCTTATCATTATGAGAATTATATATTATTTCTTTTATAAATACCAAAGACTGATAATACTTGAAACATACTGAAATCAGTACTCAAGGCATAAAAGAAAAGCCCTGTTACTGAATGGAAACAACTGCTTTCAACCAGTCTATATATTATCAAAAATCAAAATTGGAAATGCCACTCCTCAAAAAAGAAGCCATCAATCCAAGCAACTTTTCAGTCAGGCAATCACATAGTAGGGGCCTAAATTGCAAAACAAAGCACAATGAATCTGAAACTAAATCTAACCTATAGTTTCTGTACTTGTAACAAAAATTTTCTTCTGTTTGTGTATTTTCTTTCTGGGACTGCTCTAACAAACTGCTGCAAACTCAGTGTTTTGAAACAACATAAATGTATTGTCTCACAGTTCTGGAGGCCAGAAATCTGATATCAAGATGTCAGTAGGGTCATGCACCCTGTTTATTCTAGATAATAGTCTACCTTGTCTTTTCCTAGCTCTGGGTAGCTGCCAATCTTTCCTATAATTGGCACAGTTCTATCATTCTTTCTCAGCATTTATCATAATAAAGCATTATACTCTAACTCTCTCTTCACAAGCATTTTCCTCTTATAGGAATATCAATCATAAGGGATTAAGCTTTCCCTGTTTAGATATGACCACATCTTTACTTCATTATATCTGCAAAAATCTTTTCCCCAAATATGGTCATATTCATGCAAAGAGGGAATACGACTCCTCCACATCTTTTGAGGAGATGCAATTCAAGCCATAACAATATGACTCTTCAGGAATCATTCATTTTCTACATAGAACTTTGTTGAAAAACTAAAAAAAAAAAAAACAACTTTCAAAGAGCAACAGAGTTCTTCTAAAGTCAGATGTCAAGGTTGAAATTAGGTTTGAAAATCTCATTTCTCATCATAGATCATGTGGATTCTCTTGCAATAAAGAAACTGGAGAAAGAGCGTGTGTGTGTAAAAGAGAGAAGTGAGCCAAAAAAGAAAGTTACTTTTTATATTATTTGAATATCTAAATTATTTTTAAACATTATTAATATTTATGTAATTAGCATCTCTTATTTGTTCTCTAGTAAACACACATGAAAATACTATGAAAAAAATTATATCATTTATTTTTTAATCTTATAACTATGTATTTAGCTATAGAGGAGTGCTTATTTTTCCCCTTTGAAGTTTAATATGGGACTGAGAGCTCAATTTCTATGGAATTTAGCACCACAAAGAGGATTAGATGAGTCTTACTTGTCCAGTGCACATGAACTTTGTCTGTCTCCCTACAGTTATTCTCTTTCACCTTCTCTAAGCTTCATTTACCATTATTTGCCTTACCACTATTCATTATATAGTTTGTAAGTCTCTAACACATATTTAAATCCTAATAGTAACAACTGTTAAAAACATCTCTTCCTGTTTGGATTTTAAGTGAGGCCAGACTAGAGATGACATCTAAAATGGTAACATGTTTCAACTGTACTTGTACAAGAGTTTTGCTACTGTCAACCACCTAATTCCATTATAAAGTAGCTTAGAAAGTCCAACAAGAGAAAAGCTGTTTGTGGAAGGATACTATAGTGAGAGTTATTAGAGTGCTTGTGATTCTGGTCAGAAGAGAATTAGGAGATGTGTCCTTGCTACCTCAAGTTGACTATGTGTGTGAAATGTGGAAATGGAGTCAGAATATGGAGATGTGCTCTATTTCACCGAGGTATGTTGGCTCACCAGGGGAAATGTCCTGAAAAGATTTTTTGAGTTGAGAGAAGTGAAAGCCTTCATGGAGAAGGATGGGAACACTGTTTCTGAGTTGAGTGATCACAAATGGCTCATGGACTTAGCTTTTCTTGTTGACATCATACATAAGCTGAATGTACTAAACAAGATGTTACAAGGCCCGGGGCAGCTTATCAGTGCTGCCTATGACAATGTGAGAGCATTCTCCACAAAACTTGCGTTATGGAAATCCCAGCTCTCTCAGACAAACCTTTGCCATTTCCCAGCATGCAAGGAACTTGTGGATGCAGGCATACCTTTCAGTGGTGAGAAATAAGTTGATGCTATTTTTAAGCTAGAGAAGAAATTTGATCACAGATTTGCAGACTTCAAAAAGCACAGAGCCACTTTCCAAATTTTTGTGGACCCCTTTTCCTTTGATGTGCAAGATGCCCCTCCTGTGCTTCAAATGGAGCTCATTGACCTGCAATGCAACTCTGATCTCAAAGCCAAGTTCAGGGAGATTAGTGGAAAAGCAGACATACCTGGGAAATTTTTGAGAAAATTGCCCCCCAGCTTCCCTGAGCTTTCCCGAATGTTCAAGCGCACCATCTGCCTTTTTGGGAGCACATATTTGTGTGCAAAGTTATTGTCCACATTGAACTTCAATAAGTCAAAGTACAGGTCTAGACTTAATGATGATCATCTTCAAGCCATACTTAGGGTCTCAACTGCTTACTCTCTAAAGCCAAATGTGGTTTAGATTTGTGAGAAGTGCTGTCAAGTCTCTGGCAGCAAGGAATAGGCAAAAGATGCCATGTTCAGAAGAACTGTTCATGATCTTCACTCAATGTTCTACTCATGTTCAGAAGAAATAATTAAAACTGTTAATAGTGACTTTTGAGGACTTTTTTTGTGTGAAATCTCTTATGCGGCCCTGCCTCACCCCGACTTTGCCTCCTGCGGCCCCCAGGTTAATTGAGTTTGAGACCGCTGTCATATGGTCTCCTGAGCCTGCCAGGAGTGATTTCTGAGCACAGAGCCAAAAGCAACATCTGAGCACCACTGGGTGTGGCCCCCCAAAAACAAAAAAAAAATGTCAATGGCATTATAAGAGAAGAACTTCCCTCCACCAAACAATTATTAATTAGTAGAAAAAAAGGTGAAACTTGTGTTTTGATTTATAAATATAAACTATATTTACTTTTAGTGACCAAATTTCCATCTGTGTAATGGGCATTTGCTTGTCCAATGACAACAACATTTTTTTGCAGATCATGTGTGCTGAGATTGTAGACAAACTGCTTTGTCTTGCACATGTCACAGACTCAACATTTAAACATGGGAGAATATTTAGTTGTATATTTAATTAAGCTCTCAACTAATAATAAATAATGATATAGAAGAACCAACTTCAACAATTGGAAGTTTATTTCAGTTAGGTGCTTTTTTATAAAAGATAGGAATTGCCATTTTTTTTGGAGAGGGTTGGGCCATACCGGGTGATGCTCAGAGGTTACTCCTGGCCATGTGCTCAGAAATTGCTTCTGGCTTGGGGAACCATATGGGATTCTGGGGGATCAAACCATGGTCAGTCTTAGGTTAGTACATGCAAGGCAAACGTCCTACTACTGCGCCACCATTCCGGCCCAGGAATTGCCATTTTCTTGACTGTTCTTCAATTATATCTGTATTTGGAGAGAGAGATATGTGAGAGTGTGTGAATAAGTGTGTGTGTGTGTAATATAATTTATTCAACTCTGTTCTCAGTCCACTTTCATCTAAGACTCAGAATCTAGACTGTGTGTATGTGTGTGTACATGCATACATCTCCCAAAATTCCTCTCTCAAGCTCATTCTAAAGTTAGTCTTGGTGCCAGAACAGGTGTTCTAGGATTTTCTTTCAAAAATAAAAAGTGACATTCAGCCCTGCTCTATATCTCATACGTTTATACATTTCTGTTTAAATGTTCAGACCTTTGAGCTTTTTCCCTGTTTCTCCTTCAATTTCCCCTTTTCAACTTCCCTTTTCTGGTCGACAGCAATATTGTTTGCTTTCATTTCTCAGGATCAAAATCATAGATAGGTTTTAATTTGTCGTTGACAGCACACTCCTTCCTAGCTGAAGGGTACAGAATAGGCCAGGAAGGGAAGCAGGAGATGAGATAGGAAGCTGCTTCTAGAATCCAGATTTCTTTATAATGGCCAAGGGCTGAGCAGTTTCTTCTTAGATTTTGTTATTTTCCCAAAATTCATTAACAGGGTTTTCCCTTATCTATCTGCCTATTTATGTCTCCCTTCCCAGCATCCTACTGTAATAAGATATGAATCACTATATAAGTGAGTGAAATCTTATGATAACTTAGTATTAATGAAGCTAGGCAATGGCTTTAAAGTAGTCAGTTTAACAGTGCTGATACAGATATAGGGAGAAAGTAATTCTCATTCACTGCTGGCAGCAATGTAGACTGACCCAGTCTTTTTGAAAAATAATAATAATATTTCTTTGAAAGAAAACTTAGAAATTGAGCTTCATCTGATACAGCACTACCATTTCTTGGGATACAAGTTAGAAACCCAAAATCACCATGGAGAAAAGCCCTCTGCATCCTTATGTTCACTGCAGCATTATTTTACAATAGCCAGAATCTGGATACAATCCAAGTGCCTGAGAACAAATGAGTGGCTAAAGAAATTTTGAAATATCTACACAAAGGAATACTATGCAGCTATGAAAGGTGGCATATATTTTGTACTGAAACTCTACTATAAATAATTTATAAGAATGGTATTTAAATAAAATATTGTATAAAATAAATAAAGTACAGATAATTGTCTAAAAAGTGTCCATTTTGTTTGTATTGATTTTGGGGCCACCCCCTGTGATGCTCAGTGTTTACTCCTGGCTATGTGCTCAGAAATCTCTCCTGGCTTGGGGGATCATAGGGATGATGGGGGATCTAACCGAGGTCCATCTTAGGCTGGCACGCTCAAGGCATAAGGCTTATGCCACCACTCCGGCCCCAAAAGCTATTCATTTAAAAAAGAAATTAGGTAAGTCAGACAATAGTTGTTTTTTTTTTTTAATACATTAGTCTTTGAATGAGAAGAAAGCTTTCCCTGAGTCAGTAAGGGCATAGTATTTTTTTAAGTTTTTTTTGGGGGGCCACACTTGGCAGTGCTCAGAGGTTACTCCTGGCTATCTGCTCAGAAATAGCCCCTGACAGGCACGGGGGACCATATGGGAGGCCAGGATTCGAACCAACCACCTTAGGTCCTGATCAGCTGCTTGCAAGGCCAACACCGCTCTGGCATAGTATTTAAGAAAATAAAAAAAAATATGTCTATTCCTTTCTTTTGCATCCTGATAAATTTGCTATAAAAGTTAGTCTGCTGGCCTTCCTTCTATACAAAGACATGTCGAGATGAGTATTGTGCTGAGTGAAATGGGTCAGAAAGAAAGAGATAGACATAAAATAATCTCACTCATTTGGGGAATATAAAACTATATAGCATGGTAATAATACCCAAAGATAATAGAGAGGAAGGCCAGGAGTTCTGGTCCAAAGTAAAGAGCTCGCCACAAAGAGGAAGAGAGTGCAGTTGAGGCAGAAAATAGAACACTATGACAATGATGGCTAGAAATTATGTCTATGGACAAGAACTGGGTGCTGAAATGAGATAAAGTGATAGGTATGATACCAGTAACAATATTACAAACCACGGTGTCTAAACAGAAAAAGAAGAGATAAAGGGGTTAGGGAAGGAAGGAAACTGTGGACATAGGTGGTGGGAAATAGGCACCAGTTAGAGATGTTGGAAATAGTATCATTGACAATCATGAACAACTTTTACAGTGATTATCTAAACATTTATTTTTAAATGTTATCTTGGCTTTAGGAGATAAGAACAATATTATTATTGTTATTATTATTATTATTATTATTATTATTATTATTTTGGTTTTTGGGCCACACCCGGTAACGCTCAGGGCTTACTCCTGGCTATGTGCTCCGAAGTTGCTCCTGGCTTGGGGGACCATATGGGACACCAGGGGATCGAACCACAGTCCGTCCAAGGCTAGCGCAGGCAAGGCAGGCACCTTACCTTTAGCGCCACCGCCCGGCCCCACAATATTATTTTTTAAAAGGATTTAAGTCTTTTGTGGGTTCATGGATTCATCTTTCAAAGTCTGGCTGTTGGGTGAGGTAAATGGAATTTATTTTATCCTAGAGAGATAAACTCACCTACAAATTATGTTAACTTTTAGCTTAAAGGGACTTAGCTGGAGTTTGACTCTAAAAGCTATTCTATACTTGAGAAGAACATGAGGAAGAGACAAGATTCAGAAGCTTGACAACATTTTCTCAATATTTTATTTAGAGCATGATGAAATATATCTGTCTTTCCTGAGGATTGGGAGTGCTAGACTATATGGAGTTGATAATGTTTAAGGTAAAAGCTA
Source organism: Suncus etruscus (assembly GCF_024139225.1). Taxonomy (NCBI): domain Eukaryota; kingdom Metazoa; phylum Chordata; class Mammalia; order Eulipotyphla; family Soricidae; genus Suncus; species Suncus etruscus. Next base: position 84,433,834 of record NC_064852.1, read on the forward strand.
AATCCTGGTGGCTTTAGAAATGAAATAAATTCCATTGTCACTTTTAGTGACCTGGGTAACTCAGATCTAAGAATTACCTTCTTAAATAACACTGTAGATGATTTTCTGACTAGAATTCTCAGTAAGTAAACTCCTGGTACAAGTATATATTAGTTCCACTGGATGTGTTTATTGTGTAGGTAAGTGTTTCCCACAAATATGGAGAAATCTATTTTTACTAAAATTTAGAGCCATTAAATAGTACAAATGTTCTTTTCAGGAGAATTAGATTGACACAAAGCAAATTTCCCCCAAATTCCTAGACTAAAGGATGTTACAAAATTATAATCAAGAATTTGGATTGGAATATTTTGAATTAGGGAGCATGTACTTTAGGAAAGTCACAACAGGAAGAGAATAGTTGAGACTACATGTCCTTAGAAGACTGAGATAAATGTTGGACATATAGAATAAAATTGCAATCAGGTATTTGATTTTAACTGATTGTCATTGATTTTCACTTTTTAGTACAATACATTTCTGAGTTTTGACAAGGTTTTGGATAAAATTAAAATAATGGATAGCTAAAGTAAAAAAGTATAAAGTTTACTTGAGGTTTTATTGGTAATATCTAGGTTTGAGAGGTAACCACAGAGATAAAAGAAATTTCACAGAGGATTTCTTCCTTGCATAATCTGTTCTTAATTGTTTTCAGTGCAAATAAGATATAAAATTGTAGTATTGTTTTTATATACCTGTAACATCACTTTACCTTTTCCTTTCATCTTTTCTTAGTTAATTAGCACAGGTGCCATTAATTACGTCAACCCTGACCCTCATGTAATTTATGTCAAACTGGCTAATAAAAGTGGCAGGAAAGGGGCCGGAGAGATAGCATGGAGTTAAGGCGTTTGCCTTTCATGCAGGAGGTCATCGGTTCGAATCCTGGCATCCCATATGATTCCCCCGTGCCTGCCAGGAGCAATTTCTGAGCATGGAGCCAGGAATAACCCCTGAGCACTGCCGGGTTGACCCAAAAACCACACACACACACACACACACACACACACACACACACACACGTGGCAGGAAAACAGCAAAAAGGTATCTTGGCTGGCTCAGAAAGATTCAAGACTGCTCTACAGCTCCTGACCGATAATGCATTTTCTCCTGTGACTCTGATCTTTGTGTGAAACTGCAAGGTGAGACCCCCATATCGTATACCATAAAGATACCTTGTGATATTTTAATGTCAGTTATATACTACTAGCCTGTGAGGTACCCCCTCAATGCCCTATGTTAATATCACCTGGAACGTCAGAACCACCCACACCTGGTAGGTATCTTCGGTTTGGAGTAAAGTATAAAAGGTGTTGCCTGGGTGAAGGAGGCAGCAAGGAAGCATGGAGGGCAGCTGAAAGGGAGACAGAAAGAGAGAGCCACAGAAGAAGCAGAGAAGTGGCTGTTTGGAAAAGGTTAAGTAAGTTTAGAAGCCATGTGAGGAAATGCACATGGTGGTTAGGACCATGAAATAAAGCTGGCTAACTCCGATGAAACTTTAATAGACTGCCTGTGAAATTATTTCACTGCAACTACCCTTCTCCAGACTGGCCGTCGGAAAGGGGAAAGGCACCTAGCCGAAAAAAACCTCACCTCAACACTGGGACTTTATATTTTATATTAAAACAACACTAGCCTACAACTAAAATCAGTTTTTACTGTCATTTAGAATCTTATTTACACATAGTAAATTCAAAATAAACTTAAAAAAAAAAAGGCAGGTGGATTTCTTTTACTAGAGCCCAGAAAGTGTTCTCTTTTGGTTTGCTAATTATAATATAAAAAAGGTTTGGTTTAATGTGTTAATTTACCAGAAATACACAGAATAAGTTTTTCTACATGTGATCTAGTACTTTACAGTTATTAAATTTTTTCTTTAATGATACATTTATTTTGAGTACAACACAGTTGAATCTACTAAATCTGCATGAGTCTTCTAGGAATTGGCATACATTCATAATATTTAACTAGAACAATGAGTGATTTAAAAAATATAAAATGTATAAATTACTGTACTCCCTTGGAAGCACATAAGCTTTGACAGAAAGTAGAATAAACTGGTTGCATAAAGAACTTCAATATAATTTATTTCAGAAAACCTTTTATTTTTATTAGCTTTAAATATATTTAGCTCTTCAGCAGGATCTCTGTGGAATGCACATTCAAAATCCAATAATATATATATCAAGTCCATAAAAAGAGGCATTAACTTCTTTTCCTTTACATCATAAAACTATTATATACAGGCTGGAGGATTATACAGTGGAAAGGACATTTGCCTTGAAAGTAGCTGGCCAGAGTTTGATTCCCATCACCTAAATAGTCTCTATATACTCTACTAGAAGTTATCTCTGAACAAAAAGCCAGAAATAAGCCCAGAACAACTCCATGTATAACCCCAAAATAATCAGCAAAAAGAGTTATTATGCATAATGATTGTTTGGATTTATACTTTTTTTTTTTTTTTTTTCGGTTTTTGGGTCACACCCGGCAGTGCTCAGGAGTTACTCCTGGCTCTATGCTCAGAAATCATTCCTGGGGGCCCAGAGAGAGCACAGCGGCGTTTGCCTTGCAAGCAGTTGATCCAGGACCAAAGGTTCAAATCCCGGTGTCCCATATGTCCCCGTGCCTGCCAGGAGCTATTTCTGAGCAGACAGCCAGGAGTAACCCCTGGGCAACGCCGGATGTGCCCCCCCCCAAAAAAAAAAAAAAAAAAAAGAAAGAAAAAGAAATCGTTCCTGGCAGGCTCAGGGGACCATATGGGATGCCAGATTCAAACCATCGTCCTTCTGCATGCAAGGCAAACGCATTCCCTCCATGCTATCTCTCCGGCCCCGGATTTATACATTTTAAATATAGAAATATTTACACATATTCAAGTATATGTACCAACTTAGAAAGAAAATTTATATTCTTACATTCTTAAGCCTAGGACCCCTAATTATAAAATAGGGAATAAATTGAGGAAACAGTTATATTTAATTAAATATTATCTATTAAAATGCTCAGGAGAACTTTGCCTCACCATCTGGAGTAGGCCCTGTCTTGTCAGCCAACGGTAAGCCTCATCTGTTGTGGTGGAGCAGAAAGCAGTAGATAAGGAATTATGATGTAGAAGTATTAATATCTCTTCTGATAACTTCATACGCATTTTAAATACAGGCTTTTAATGAATACTGAACCTACATTAAAAATGGTTAAGAATTAATTGGTAGAGATAGTAGGTCCCAGAAGCTTCCACCCTCGACCTTTGTCTTATTAAAGGGCTCACACAGCTCCTCAAGTGTGCAGTTGCTTCTGCAGCCATGTGACAGATCTACTCAAAAAAATTACACATTGCTCACAGTTATATTTCCTGTCATTCAATAAGGACAATTAAAGAAGGAAGAGAGAAATCTTCAGCCTGATCCCTCAGTATCTTCCAGGAAATTTAAATACAAAGACTCACCCTCAGCACAGCAAAAACTCTAAATAAAGCAATAGGTAAAATTCGCAGCAAATTCTTTTGCTGAGAGAAATCTCAGCACCAAAATCTAAAAGACAAACTTTCTCTCTCCTTGTCCGCCGTTTTTACATCTTTTTTTTTGTTTTGTTTTGGTTTTGGTTTTTGGGCCACACCCGACGGTGCTCAGGAGTTACTCCTGGCTGTCTGCTCAGAAATAGCTCCTGGCAGGCACAGGGGACCATATGGGACACCGGGATTCGAACCAACCACCTTTGGTCCTAGATCGGCTGCTTGCAAGGCAATCGCCGCTGTGCTATCTCTCCGGGCCCCGTTTTTACATCTTAAAGCCAGACTGCAAAACCTATTATTCTCGAACCTATTATTCTCGTTTCAGCTTCTAAATAGTACAAACAATTTCTACCTTCAATGCTAGCCTACAGAGACTGCCATCCAGGCCCAGCCCCCAAATAGCAGTCAAACTAATTTTGTTATAAGATCCTCCTTTCTAACCCAGTGTAGCCTGTCGTTTTGTTATGTAAATACCAACAGGCCCTACTGTTAATGTTTCTGTTTTTCCTGAACCCTCTCTTTTTGTCAATGTGGAAATTCCTTTTATGTCTACCATGGATTTGCCCTCTATATATGCTCAACATGGAAGATTAAATTTGTCACATGTCTGCCAGAAACATGTTGTTCCCATACTTCATGTGTGGTCATCATTTATTTCATATTTTGCCATCCTGAGCAATCCACATTCATGAAGCTGGCTCATTGAAGTTCAGCTGGTACTGTAGGACAGAAGCCACCTGCAGCAAAACACTGTAGTTTATACACACACACACACACACACACACACACACACACACACACACACACACACACTCACACATACACAACAGCACTCAATAGAAGCTCTTAATAGCAGAACAGAAGCTGAGCAAAAGCTCAAGGAGATCCAAAAGGAGAAGGAGGAAACTGGATAGGAAAAAAATAAAAAGTGGAAAATTATCTAAAAAGAAATGAACAGCATACAAAATAACTATAAGATTAGTTTAAGGGGCCGGCGACGTGGCGCTAGAGGTAAGGTGTCTGCCTTGCAATCGCTAGCCAAGGAAGGACCGTGTTCAATCCCCCGGTGTCCCATATGGTCCCCCCAAGCCAGGGGCGATTTCTGAGCGCTTAGACAGGAGTAACCCCTGAGCATCAATAGGGTGTGGCCTGAAAAACCAAAAAAAAAAAAAAAAAAGATTAGTTTAAGAGGAACAGTAGAAGAGTCACTGGAGTCTCTGAAGAAAAGGAAGGCAAATTTGATGAAAAAAACAATAGTTGAAGAAATTACCTATAAGGATTTCCCATAGTTAAGGAGTACAGGCTTTGAGAACCAAGAGAAAGGAAGGGTCCCTTTCAAAATAGACCCAACTAGAAAAACTCCTAAGACACATTGCATGTAACAGGACAAAAGGCAAATATAAACCCTGCAAGTCAGGTGAATGGGAGAGATATAGTATAAAAGCTCAATGAAATGAATACCTCACCAAGAATATTCTATTCAACTAGATTATCATTCTGATTTTAAGGAAAGATACAGAGTTTTATAAATGGGCAACGGTTTAAGGAATTAATAACCTTGTAATAAGTTTTGTAAGATGCATTAAAAGAGCTTCGTTAAATGACAGGACAAACTTCCTAAAATGTAGCATTGAATTTTGGCAGTCCTTTACTATATTAAGAAAGATAGTGGGGGCTGGAGCAATAGCACAGCAGTAGGGCATTTGCCTTGCACACACTAACCCCAGAAGGATTCTGGTTTGATTCCCGGCATTCCATTTGGTCTCCCAAACATATCAGGAGCGATTTTTGAGTACAGAGCCAGGAGTAACCCCTGAGCGCCACCAGGAGTAACCCAAAAACCAAAACCAAACAACAAAAAAAAGAAAGATATATGAACTCCAAGCTCACTTCTTATTTATATTATTATTGATGGAGATATTTAAGGACTACTTATATTATATTATTTTCCAGTATAAAAACAATATTTCCTCTCAGGATAAAACACTTAATACTTACATAGGGTATGATCATATAGTAAATCAATCATAACCAATTGACTTTTATTTAGTTTCAGATAATTCTGTTTGCTATTCCTTTAAGTTTAGAACAAGTAATATGAAATAAATTTACTGTATGCCTGCCACGGGGACAGGTTTTGGGATGGGAAGAAACCTAGAGACATTAGTGAAGGGGCTGCTGGTGACGGATTAGTGTTAGAACATTGCATGCCTAAAACAACTCTATTATGAACAATTTTGTGAATTTCTCTTAGTAAAAATTAGATAAAAATAAATAAAATGTTTAGGAAAGTCCTATCACCAAAAATATCTCAAAATTGATGTTAGTATTTAAATTAGCTTAAAATTCTATCGGCTTCACATCCTCATTTCAGGAAGATAGATACCTGCGTTATGTACATTGAATATAAAACACAAACTAACACCTTATATAAAATATATTATAGACATATATAGCTTAAATAGAAGTAAGTATTTATAACTCTAGACAGTTATATACACTTGTCTGCTTTGGGATAAAGTATTTGTAGAGTTATTTTAAATTGAAATGTATTTTAAGGCTAAAACTAAACATTTTGAAAAATAATTTGTTTAAGCATCATGGTTACAGAAATGTTCGTAGTTGTGTTGCAGTCATAGAATGCACACCACCCTTCACCCCGTCACTGGTGCAATTTTTCTGTCACCAATGTCCCCCATTTCCCACCCCCAGCCTCATCCCCTGCCTGTCTGGACAGGGATTCTACCTCTTTCTCCACTATCATTGTCATGGTAGTTGTCAGTTCGGTTAGTGTTCTAATTGCACTCTCCACTCTTTGTGGCAAGCTGCCTACCATGGACTGTCCTCCTGGCCCTCATCTCTATTGTCTCTGAATATTATTGCCAAACTGTCCTTTATTTCTGTTCTCAAACACAGGTTGTTTTCAGTTTATGGCTTCTGTACATTGGTGTGCAGAGGGCATCTTTGTATGATGTTTTATGTTTATGTATTTATGTATATATTTATGTATTTATTATGTTTATGTTTTATGTTTCTAGGATATATCCATATGAGAGGTATACTTTCTTTTTTCTTTTTTTTTTGGTTTTTGGGCCACACCCGGTAACGCTCAGGGCTTACTCCTGGCTATGTGCTCAGAAGTTGCTCCTGGCTTGGCGGACCATATGGGACACCGGGGGATCGAACCGCGGTCCGTCCAAGGCTAGCGCAGGCAAGGCAGGCACCTTACCTTTAGCGCCACTGCCCGGCCCCAAGAGGTATACTTTCTAAAAAGTCACACAGCACTTGGATAATGTCTGTATTTGATAAATGATTTATTTGAAAATATTTATTGGAAAATTCAGCTCAAATATTATATATTTTATATATTATTATAATTACAATGTTTTCAACAAAATAATCTTGTCTATAAATTAAACCTTATAACATAATAAGATAATGCCTATATGATAGAAAATATGATCTTCCTGAGGTGTTTCACTTTATAAAAAAGAGTAAACTGGAAAAAAGTGAATAAATCATCAACTGTTATATTTTTAATTAAACTATTTCTATCAGCTTTGCTTGTTAGGTTTTTATTCATGATGGCTATAGGCATAAATAGTGAAATTGGTGGATATTTTTAAAATACTATAAAATACAACTATAAAATTCCCTCCTGTTGAAGAAGGGAAATGGTATTTGTATATTCTTAGTCTTAACCTATTTTAGTCTATCAATCAATATCATTATTTATTCACAAGTGTAAAACTATATGCAAGGTACTACTATAGTCAACCCCAAAAAAGAAATGGTCCTTAATCTTATCAATTTTTATACTAATCATAGAAGACATGTACATTAAAAATAAACAAAAGTTTGCTATTGTTAAAGCATCACTAATACTAGACTAGCACAATAAATTCTGTTGTTCTAGTCATGATATGACTGGTATATATTTCTCTGGATAGGCCCTTTAACTGTTATGAAGACTCCAAAAGTTTAAGTTCTCTTGGAGTCACTTTCCCCTACACATACCTCTTTTAATTAAAATTCTAAAGGGCCTAAGCTACCACTTTCTTCTTTACTTATTATTTCTTCAAGAGGGAGAAATCCTGGGTTCTTTATCATAATAAATTCTGTGAGTTCAACCCATTCCTGAATCAGTCTCTTCTTCCCATCTGTCATTATAAACATCTTCTCAGTTCTTTGCATTGGAATATGTCTATGTGTGAGTATATGTTCCATATTTTGAAGACACAGAAGTTCAGAATAATGAGTAAACCTGCAGGCTAAAACTCTTTCCTTTCATAGTTATATACATGTAATTATATTTATTGATTCATATCTCACTATTAAGTTTCTCTTAAAAATTAATTTCTAATAGCTAGTATTTCTCTCCTGACTTCTTTAGCCCATTTTAAGCTGGTGGTTAATTGAGAGCTGCAAAACCAAGTTTTCCTTCTCTAAAAAATTCTATATGTGTAGTCAAGCAATTTACTTAAGACTATTGGAGTATTTTAATCTATTTTATGATGTCAGCTAAATTAGATTCCCAATTAAATTATCAATTAAAGATCTTGTCACAATCATTACTGCAATGCATAACATTAAATTAAATTGATGTAATAGACTTAGTGGAAATTCCTTTAGGTTAAATGATTCAGAAAAGTTTCTATTGACAAGAAAGGATGAGCTATGAGAATATCAGAGAGAGTATTTTGAATAGATAATTAGCTAATGATGAAGGCTCTGATGCAGTAAGGCAAAATGCTATTTCTGTAGTCACAGAAAGTAGGTGACAAGAGAGAGAGAGAGTACGTGGGCAAGGTGCTGGTGTTGCATGCAACCAACCCAGGTTTGATTCCTGATATCCTGTATGAACTCTTGGTCCCCCTGAGCTGAGCACTACAAACAGTGATTCCTAAGTGCAGAGCTAGGAGTAACCCCTAATCATTGTCAGGCATAGCCACAAACTTTAAAACAAAATCCAAAAACCTGAATAGAAAGTAGGTTGTTGTGAGAAAAAAAAAGTCTGTATAGAAAGGGAAGATGATGTCAGAAATAGGACAAGCGATTTTTTGAACTTTATAAACTACCAAAGGAACTTTAAGTTTATGAACTGAAAGAGGGAAGTAAGGAAAAGAGGAATCAAGGCCAAGTTTTTAATATCACTGAGTCTGTGATAGTCATAAAACAAGGGAAAAGTGACAAAACGCAAAAAGGGAGGGGTCCTACATTTGTCTGAGCAGGCATCATATCACATATTCTGACATGAAACAGATAATTTCTCAATTTGTGCCATTAAACTTTTGCACAGTCTCTGGTCACTGGATTGTTATGTTTAAACATACACTCTGGAAAATTCAACATTATATGCCATAATTTAAATTATCTAAACTCAAGTCATTTTCTAGGTTTGTTTTTTGTTTTTGTTTTGTTTTGTTTTGTTTTGTTTTGCTACCATACTAGAAGTTCTTAGAGTTTATCTTATATTTGAATTTTTGCTTTGGCAGAGAAGTTAAAGGATTACAAATGTTTCTCTGTGCATTAAGAGACAGTGTAGCAGTCATCATATAACTCAGAGAGGAAAATAAGAGATCTCTTTTGATTCTCAGTGTTGAAAATGTAGATGAGAGTTACTCAGAAGAGCTCTGGCTCTTCTGCAGCTGCACCACGTGAAAGGACATTCACATTAGAGAACTGCAAATGTCTTCCCATATTTGGCAAGGTGTGTTTGAAGAAAGGTTCTGAACGGAAGCCATTTAGCTCAAGAAATTGAGCTCAATTTTCACTGAGACATGAAAGTACAGTAAAGAGGAAGTCATAGTTCAAGAAGAATATGTCTGAACAAAGAGTATGGGAATAAAAAAACTCACAGGACCAGTAGAGATAGAAAATGAATACTAGACATTAAAATACTGCATTGAATCAGAAGCCTAGGAACAAACTACTTGGGTCAAGTCCTCTCTGACCAGCAAGTCAATTGCCTCTCTTTTTTAAGTTTCTTAGCCTGTGAATTGGGATAACAAGCTAAATCTCAGTGTTTGCCTTATCCATATTGTGTAACTAAGATTAAACCTAGTGATTAGGAGTAGAGATGAAGTACATATTAGGTCGTACAAAACCTCTTTGATCCCTACCCCAAGGAGTTATAGGGCTAGTAATAGCACTGAGTACTGCTGTGTCATCCAACAACTCCCCCACATTAAAAAAAATAGAGATTGGGGCTGGCGCGGTGGTGCTAGAGGTAAGGTGTCTGCCTTGCCAGCGCTAGCCTAGGACAAACCACGATTCAATCCCACGTCGTCCCATATGGTCCCCCAAGCCAGGAGTGACTTCTGAGTGCATAGGCAGGAGTAACCCCTGAGAGTCACTGGGTGTGGCCCAAAAACCAAAAAAAAAAAAAAGGTGATAGATATATAAATAGATAATAGATATATAGATGATGATAGATAGATAAATGGATGGATAGATGGATGGATGGATAGATATGATAGATAGATAGATAGATAGATAGATAGATAGATAGATAGATAGATAGATAGATAGATAGATAGATGATAGATAGATAGATAGATAGATAGATAGATAGATAGATAGATAGATGGATGGATGGATGGAGGAAGGGAGGGAGGGAGGGAGGGAGGGAGGGATGGATGATAGAGAGAGATTTGGGGGATCCTTGTGGTAATACTGAAGTGATTCTCCTAAGTACACTAGCACAAATAAGAACAGTTACATCTTTTGTTTGACTTCTGTAGTCTGTATGGCACAGAGGATAAGTTTTTTAGGAATAAAATTCATTCAAAAGTAAGCTCACACAGGTGATGGATAAAGCAAAAGACTCATAAGATTATGCTACCTAGATGCACAGGGACAGAACTAAGCACAAAATCTATAAAACGAGACTGTCTTGGAAAGTGAGGTGGAAGCAAATAGGAGATGCAAAACAAGTCTGAATGGAGAGTCAACAGGGCATTCTGTGCGTAAGGAAAAAGTGGTATGAACTCATGCAGCACACATGTTACGGCAGTTTCTTATAGAAATGGTCATTCAGGATACATATGAAGGCTATGAATTATTGAATAAACAGAGAAATAGATATTTCTCTACTTATAAATAGATACAATAAAATAAGTTTTTGCTTTTTCCTGCTGAGCCAGCCTAGACACACCAAGGAACATAATCTCTCCAGGACCCACACCCGGTAAGATGTCCCCACCCAACGAATGTGGGGCTGATTTCTGCCGGGTGATTGGGCACCCAGAGACTTAAAAGAAATGGCAGCCATGCACTCTGCCTTTTTCCTGCTGAGCCAGCCTAGACACACCAAGGACCATAATCTCTCCAGGACCCACACCCAGTAAGATGTCCCCACCCAGTAAGATGTCCCCACCCAACGAATGTGGGGCCAATTCCTGCCATGTGATTGGGTACCCAGAGACTTATAAAAAATGGCAGCCATGCTCTCTGCCTCTTTTCTGCTGAGCCAGCCTAGACACACCAAGGACTATAATCTCTCTAGGACCCACACCCAAAAAGCGCCGCTGCTCTGCTTCATTCCGCAGTCGCGTTTATTTTGTAACCCCCAAATTCCATTTCTGCACATTGTAAGAAGCAATCTACAGCCTTACTAATGGAGTAATTTTGCAGTACACCCCCATATTTACAGAAATCAAGATGGCTCCTCTAATAATCTAAAAAGTAGGAAACAGCTAGGTATCCTCTCAAATAAGTTTAGAATAGAATTATAGAATTATAGAAAATGTTCAGGGAACTCAAAAAAAGCATTAATAGACTTGACTGGAGCACAATTAAGCATCAAGAGGATTTGTCAACTGAAATTAGAAATTTTCATACTGAACTAACAGATCAGAAGAACTGAACTTATCCAACTGTTGCCAGGCACGGGGTTTGGGGAGACCCCATGCTGAAGGCTTTCCCTAGGCTGGGGAGTGCTGGGAGGCTTGGCAGGCCCCATTGCCTAACCCCTCTTTTTCCCCTGGACTCCAGGCCCTCCCTGGGTGCTGGCTCAGGTGGCCAGATGTGGGTTCAGGTGGATTCTTAAGGGTACTCAGGCTTCCCCCCTCCCTTGTACTCCAGGGGGAAGTGCATGGGAAGGAGGGTGGTCAGACATCTGGCTTCTGGTTTCCTCTTTGATTCTGGAGACCAGCTCTTGCCAGGTATGGGGTTTGGGGAGGCCCCATACCAGAGACTTTCTCCCTAGCCTCGGGAGTGCTGGGAGGCTTGGCAGGCCCCCAGCCATCCTTGTCTTTTTCGCCTGACTCCAGGCCTTCCCTGAGTGCCAGCTCAGATGGCCAGAAGTGGGTTCAGGTGGACTCTTAGTGGTCCTCAGTCTTCCCCCTACCTCTCCCTCTACTAATGGGAATGCGCTTTGGGAGGAGGATGGGCCGTTCTAGCACTGGTTTAAGTTGGGACAGTCACTGGAAATTTTTTCTCCTTGTTTTCCTATTGATAGTATTGTATGCATATATTTTATATATCCATAACATCCATCTTGTATTGTGACCTTGATACTGCCCTACAAATTTCATTTATAATATTTTACTGCCTCAGTCCCAACCCTTATTTCCCCCCATTTTCCTATGTAGGTGTGGCTCATGACATGAAGCTCACCACATAGAGTGATAAGTGCAGTTAGAGAAATAACTACACTGAAAACTATTATAACAATGTGAATGAATGAGGGAAAAAGAAAGTCTGTCTCAAGTACAGGTGTGGGTGGGGTGGGGAGTAGGTAGATCCAGGAAATTGGTAGTGGGAAGCCTGCACTGGTGAAGGGGGGTGTTCTTTACATGACTGTAATCACACAACTACAATTATATTTGTAATCATGGTGTTTAAATAAAGATAATTTATAAAAATCATAAGTTTTTACTAAAAATTAAACAAGATTATTTTATTTATCAGTTATTTAAAAGTGAAAATAACCCATTTTTACTGCAGATGTAATTATTGGAGGAAAAATAAAATGATGTGTTGAAACAGACAAAAAGTTTATCACAAAGATGAAATGTGTCACTGTGTCATCAATTGTGAGATAAACCAGACCCTGAGGGTGTCTATTCTATTTGCTCTTACACAGTCATTGAAATTTGAAGAACTGGTGTTGAAAAGGATGTTACTAGTTACAGAAAGCTATTGGTATTCTTCCTAATACCCAATCATAGACCAAACTCACTGCCCCCCAGCATAAGGTTAAGGTGGTAAATCTGAAGGATATGGCTAGAAAATGTTTTTAGTTATGTCTGCCATATTGTTCTGTGTAAACTGGTTTGAGTAAAAGTCCTGGCTGTTCAGCTTTCACAGCAGGTTTGTCATAGGGAGCATCTGCTACTGGTGCAAGTGAAGTATCTCATATAATACCACCAGGCACAATATAATTCAGAGTAAGGGACAGAGATTGGGCTCAGAGGGTAGAAAGTGGTAAGTATATTGGAAAATGATCTTTCAGGTTTATAAATTGATACATTTCTTTCTAAAGAGTATACAGACACAGATACCTGAAAAATTCTGTCAAACACTTTGTCAACAACAATAAGACATATTGACATCAATGGCACTCAGTTTTCTTAAATTGAGGTATCTATGTTCAGGTTTATTAAAATTCTGGTAGGTGTCAGATACAAGTAAAAAAAAAGTAATTAAACAACATTCAGCAAAAGACTTACCACTTAATCAAGAACCAGAGAGTAACTGAAAGGAAACAGAAATATTAATCACTGTTAAAACTAAAATAGATTCTTGGCTTTGTGCTCAACATAGCTGATAACATTTCAAGGTATCTGAATTTTCATCACAGTCTTTTACAGCCAAAACAAGTTTGGGAGTAGAGAAGAATTTTAAAAGGGTGTGTGTGTGCAATTGTGTGATTGTGGAGTTGGAGCAAGCTACTCTGTGGAGGCCTAGTTTTTAATTAAAAAAAAAAGAAAAAAGAAAAAAGAGGGATACAAGAAAACATCAACTCATCACAACAAAGAATCTAATGGAAAGATATAGGATCAAAAGTGACAGGTTTGTTATTAGCAGAGAGGACAGAGGCAAGAGAAGTGAATTGCCCTGAAGTCTAGTAATGTGTTTGTAAGCCAAGAGATATCTTTATCATCAAGGCTAACTGAAGAGAACATTCTGAAGCAGTTCCTACAGAAATTGAATTTAGTATGGTTTGGAAAATACTACTTTTAAGTCATCGAATAGACTCAGAAGAGAGATGAAAGAGTTTAAATATCATGAGAATGAGAGGCAAAGATAAGATGACAAATCAAGTAATCATATGATTTTTTTCAAAACTATATCTTTGGATAAAAATACATGCTTTCTGAACTAAAAGATTTTAAAAGCAACAAAGCTTTCCTAACTTCTTGTGAAAACCTAGAATTTCTCTGCTACATGACCAAGTTATAAAAGAAGTAATTTTAAATATATATGATTTAGAACATATTTGGATATAATATGTATTATAGAACTAATTTAGCTAACAAGAAGCTATTTTCTTTTTATTGGCATACAAACTTTATGAAATACCCCATTTATTTTAAAAATAGAAGGAATTTAGGCTATTTTTCAAAATAAGTCAAAGTAATGAAACTAAAAATTAAGAAGAAAGGAAAAAAGACAGAATGTATACCTGAAAGGAACATAAAACATGCACATTGAAGTTTTTAGCTCAGTTTATAGAAAGCCTGGGATGTCTAGCACCAGATTTATCTAAAGAGGGTAAAAGGTAAAGGAGAATGAAATGTAAGAAAGTTAAAATTAGAATAAGGGGCCAGAGCAACAGTATAATGGGTAGGTCTTTCACTTGGCCAATCCAGGTTTGATCTCCAACATCCCTTATGAACTCAAGTCTATTGGGACTGATTCCTGTGTGCAGAGCCAGGAGTAATCCTTAAGCACTGCCAGGTGTGGCCCAAAACAAAAAAAAATTAGAATAAATAGATTCAAAAGCATCTAACATTCCTATTTTGCCTAGATATATGCCATATCAAGGACTCAGCCACCTAAGGACTGAAAACAGTTTCTGAGCAATTTTACAATAATACTCACAAAACAAAACCAAGCATCTAATCCAGTTTTCTACTTCTGATTTTGTGATCTAAACAATGCATCTTGCAATGTGAACTATGAATAATGAATGTTAATATACTTGCAACCATAATTGTAATAGTATGAAAAGCCTACAGAATATTTTCTAAATTCCTACAAAGTTTTTGCTCAAAGCATCGTCCTACATGAAAATAAAGATTTTCCTAGATTTATAAAACTGTTATTAAGTAGTTTCTTATGATAAATACAAATTTGTGTTCTTAATTTTCCCCAGTACTACTGTGTGTATGTGTATGTGTGTATTACTTCCATTTTGGAGATGATTGCTTAGAAAAGTACTTCTCAAATTACCAACATCAAAGAACAAGGTTTTTTTTAATTATTTGTATCCATTTACAATCTGTCTTAGATGAATTCTGTCAAGCAACAATAAATATAAATTACTGTCTAAATAAAATTAATATAGCAAATGCATATATAAATATATTTACAAGTTACTTTGCTACTACATTCTTTAGTAATTCAGTTCTGTCAATATGCTATTAAAGCTTTACATGCTAAGTCACAAACTTGTGGTTTACCTTATTAAATAAACCGATTGTTAAGTTGGCACTGGTACATCTTTCTGATGAAGGGCAGCATTGACTTGGAGGATTCAGATTTACCAAAGCTAATGTTATTAACCACAGTACATATAGACATTGAGTTATAAGGATACAATTCCACATAGTAACTATAGAAATAAACATCTTTTATTTATAGAATATGTTTGTTCTTCCTAACATGTATTTATGCCTATATTTCCATTTATCTTCACTATAGATTATGTGACAGGTTAGAAAAAGCTCAGTTTTAGCAGCGAGAAGTCAGCATATCTTTATAAGAATACATTTATTTGAATGCTTTTTTGAATTTATTTGAATGTTTTAGCCTACTTTTAAAAAAATTATTACACTGCAAGCGTCTGGATAGATTATACACCATATACAAACTATTTAGTGAACTGAGTTACAGATCATTTATTTCTATATAAGAATCATTAATCATGCTTAGACATGCCTTATTCTGAGTTTGACCATTGTGGAGAAATGAGATATTTCTTATATTCTGAAAGAGTTGTAAAACACTAATCAGTAAGTTACATACAAAGCACAATATTTTTAGATACCTTCTCAGTGGTTCTGTAGAGGATGAAAACTAAACTTTTGTATATTTTAGGACTGAAAAGAAAAAGTCCATTTTGACTAAAAGCCATTGCATTTTAATTCATAGTATTTGAAATATAGCCTTTGGAATTTCTAAAGAAGATTGTTGATGATAAGATAAAATAACATAAAGTACAGAAGCACATCAAAAAAGGTTATGTAGAAGAAGGTATGTATAGAAAACTCTGATAAATAAAAAGGGAGCATTTGAATGCTATGTTATGGAAAAGTGGGCCAGGAATCCAAGGAGTTTAGATTATTTTTCTATCCACAAAATTGACCCTGTAGCTAAGTGGAGCTTCTCTTCTCACAGTGATATGCACCTTGTCTTAACACTTGATCATACTGCATATAAATTAAATTAAAAAAAATCTGAGTTGCAAACAAAACAAAATTGTAGCACATAATAAATAATAAAACTTATTATAATTATATTTAACTATTATACAATTAATATTAACTATCTATTGATTATTAATAATATTGACAATTATTGTATATAATAATTTTATTATTACAATTAAATGATTAAACATTTATTACTTCTCACTTAATCATCAAATTCTTACTGCCATCTCAGAGAAGTCAATGATATTTTATCTTACTCTTTTTTCATTCCATAGAAATTAAACACCTATTGTCTTAAATTTTTCTGTTCCTTGTTTATATTCAGTAAACAAGAATATTTATAATATTGTCTTCCTTATAAGCTATACATCTAAATTACATACAGTTCTCTAATTTATATGGAAAAATACCAAGATATGTGTTAGAGAATATCTAGCATAAAAATAAATCACATAATGTAAAAGTTAAGGGGTAGTAGAAAGCAGATAAAACTTCTTGAGAGTAGAGAAGCAAAGAGAAACAAATAGAAAACATGGTAGGTAACAGAAAATAAAAACAACCCCCCAGGAAAGACTCACTTTACCCTAGCTCTCTTTAGACGAATTTTTAGATACCTGTACAGTGGTTCTATAGAACACACAATGTCCTTTCGACTTAATTTAGTTTTAATGTATTTTTAATTATGAAAAATTACTATACTTATAATCTGGAAATAAGGAGGAAAATAATAACTGTATTAATCATCATCATATAAATTCAAGTCACAGTTTAATAGAAACCTTTACTAATCATCTCAAGAATAGGCCAGGCTGGTTTTCCTCTTATTAGTCTTTATGAAGCGCACCTACTCTTTTAAGCTGTGAAACTTTAATTCTTGGAAGCTACATTTTCTTAGTTAAGGGAAACTGACAAATAAACAATATCTCTTAGGAAAACAATGAGATTGGTATGATGGATGTTTTTATAGTCTTGCAGTTCCCAACAAATTTCACATAAGTGAAACAAATGGTGAAGAAACTTCAATGATAATGATGTAATAGTCACATTCATCTGTGAATTATAAGAAAAAATTAATTATTTCCTTTTCAAAATATGTAAAAATATAAAGTGGGCACTTTGTGAAAAAAAAAAGCTTATCACTTTATGACAAAATCCACTGATGTCTGACAATACCCATTGTCACAGGGTCTGCAGGTTGAAATGCAGGACTTGTATGTTCTATGCTCTGCATGGAGATTCTTCCTATCAGCTGTATTTCCATTTTTACTTGTCACCATGGTCCATGGAGGACACTAGTTTATATGCACCCTCAGTAGAGTACAAGGGCACAAGAAAAAAATTTTCTATAAAGAAAGAGAAAAGTCATCAGTGGGACAGAACAAGCTTGTAGTTTCAGAACATTGAGTTTTATGATTTAAGGGAGCCAATTACTAATAAAATTCAGTGATTATGGCATGATTTTCTCAATATCAAGGTAATATCAAGGTTATCCAAACCAAAGCTTTAAAACCATTCACAAAGACCAGAAGGCATTTCTAATTCCCCCAGCTGTAAGAGTTCTAAAATATAACTATTACATTCAGCTCAACAGAATAGTAAAGCAAAGAGTGTATTGCTAGTGACATTCCAGGGAACAGTTAAAACTGCTTTATGGTCTTGGGTAATGAGAGTGGACAGCAGTATAACAATACATAATAAGGTAAGTTTAGTTTTATGCCCTGAGAACAATCTGTTTTATTCGTATGGTTCAATTTTTTTAAACTGTTTTTGTTTAAAGTAATTACAAGTGATAGCTAGCAAGTGACAGTTATAACCATAGTAGCAAATGGACTTTGTGTTAGTGTTGTAATCTACTCATGAGTATTATTACCTTAGACTTTGAGGGAATTCAAAGTGAGTGAGGATGTCACAGTAGCAAATGGCATTTGTCTTTTTACCTACAACTTAGCGTAGATTCCTAAAGATTTCTTCTAATGTATCAAGCTGAAGTGTGTGGCTACTGGTGCTTTCCACATATTTAGCAGAAGTGGTACATGGAAAAAAGTCAAAATGGGTATACAAATGACTATAGTAGTTCATCTCCAAGGCACTCAATTCCTGGTACTCCTGTCTTTTCATAGTCCCCTCCCACACTGAATATGGCTTTCATGTAACAAAGAGATTTGTGTAACTCACTAAAGATTTGCTGACATTTTTTTAAAATTTTTTAAAATATTTTTAAAGGTGTAAGGTTCCATTGCACCACAAGATTTGTGTGTTCCTATCTCTATTAGATATGAGCTTATTTGTATGTATAGTATTTTCCATTTTAATGTGCCCATGCAAACAAGGAATAATGCCACCTGGTGTTATCAGCGCATAAGGAGGCCGCAAGAACAAGTCCAACACTCCCTGTGACCTGGTTCAAACATGAGCATTAAACTGGAGGACTCTTTCACCAAAATTCCTTATTGAACAGTTCACAAAGAGAAAAAAGATAAAAGTGAGGGAAATAAACAATCTAACTTAAGACAGTGGACAAAATTGTCACCGTTTAAGAAAATTTGTGTATTCCCATCTGTATAAGAATGTGTTTGTATATAATTTCCCATTTTAATGTGCCTATGCAAAGGAAGAACAGTATCACATGGCGAGATTGGTGCCTATGGGGATGCTAGAACAAGTCCAACAATGCAATTGACTTGGTTCTTATATAAACATTAAATGGAGGGAGACTTCTACAAATTTCCTTATTTAACAAATAACAAAGGGAAGGAAAGATAGAGAGGGACTCTTTCACCAAAATATCTTATTGAACAGTTCACAAAGAGGAGAAAAGATAAAAAGTGGGGAAAATAAACAATCTAACTTAAGACAGTGGACTCAATTG
Organism: Suncus etruscus; assembly: GCF_024139225.1. NCBI lineage: Eukaryota > Metazoa > Chordata > Mammalia > Eulipotyphla > Soricidae > Suncus > Suncus etruscus. Next base: position 84,452,858 of record NC_064852.1, read on the forward strand.
TCAACATTTATGGGAACTAATCAGAAACCTAGTATGGTAGAAACCACAGTTACACAATGAAAAAAGGAAGAGGCCAAGAGGCCACTGAGAGTAAACAAGTAGGTAAAAAGTACTGGCCTCTTCCCAGCCTGAGAGTCCATCCTCTCATTTTCATTTTGTAGATATATGGTACCTCCACCCGAACTGGTCTCTTCCCAAGCTGAGAGTTCATCCTCCCATTTTTATTTTAAATATATATGGTATGCCCCCACACGGTTTTTGAAATGAAGACCAATGAGAAAAAAATACCAGTGAATCTCACGACGTAATGTCCCGACATACACCAGTGCTGCATCAGCCCGCCATCCACCCCACGTATTCCCCCTTAGTGTTAGGAGAGAAAGAGGGAAAGCCTGAGGACCATGATAAAGTCCACCTGGGCCGGCAACCAGGGAAGGCCTGGAGTAGGGGAGGAAATAGGGGAAAGGCTGGAGGCTTGCCAAGCCTCCCAACACCCCCCAAGCTAGGGAGAATGCCTTTGGCATGGGGTGTCCCCCAACCCCGTACCTGGGAAGAGCTGGCCTTCAGGATCAAGGCACCAGATGTCAGCTATCTGCACAGCCCCTACCTCTGCTCCTCCATCCTAGAGTGTGGGGGAGAAGCCTGGAGACCCCTAATAGAGTCCACCTGGAACCCACAGCAGGCCACCAGAGGTGGCACTCAGGCCAGGCCTAGAGTCCAGGGTGAAATAGGGGAACAGCTGTAGGCCTGCCAAGCCTCCCAGCACCCCCAAACTAGGGAGAATGCCTCCGGCATGGGGTGTCCCCTAACCCCATACTTGGGAAGAGATGGCCTCCTGGATCAAGGCACTGGAAGCCAGCTATCTGCCTGGCCCCTCCCTCTGCTCCTCCTACCTAGAGTCAGGAGGGGGGGAAGCCTGGAGATCCCTGATAGAGTCCCTCTGGAACCCACAGCAGGCCACCTAAGGTGGTACTCAGGCCAGTCCAAAAGTCCAGGGGTAAATAGGGGAATGACTGGAGGCCTGCCAAGCCTCCCATTATCCCCCAAGCTAGGGAGAATGCCTCCAGCATGGGGTGTCCTCTAACCCCATACCTGGGAAGAGCTGGCATCCAGGATCAAGGCACTGGAAGCCAGCTATCTGCCTGGCCCCTCCCTTTGCTCCTCCTACCTAGAGTCAGGAGGGGGGGAAGCCTGGAGACCCCTAATATAGTCCACCTGGAACCCACAACAGGCCACCCGAATTGGCACTTAGGCCAGGCCTAGATTCCAAGGGTAAATAGGGGAATGCTGGAGGCCTGCCAAGCCTCCCAGCACCCCCCAAGCTAGGGAGAATGCCTCCGGCATGGGGTGTCCCCTAAACTCATACTGGGAAGAACTGGCCTCCAGGATCAAGGAACCGGAAGCCAGATTTGCTGACTTTTGAACATTGATTCTGGAAGAAACAAACTGCCATGCATGAAAGACTACAGAGAGTCTTGTGTAGTGACTAAGGTCTCCAACTAGTAGCAAGAAAGCTACACTATCCTCTTGTTTATAGACAATGAGTAAATTAACACCTTGATTGCATCACCATACTGGCACCCCCAAACCAGAGTCTCCATAGCTAAGTTACTCTGGAGTTTCTAATAACAAAAACTATATACAATAAATTATGTTTTTTTACAATGCTATTATTTGGAGCAATTTGTTGAGAAACGATGTATAATCAATAACAGATGAAGAATAGCTGGTTGAACATGGAAACGAAGACAGAGAATCCCGCTTACTCTATTTTGTTCTTACAGAGCATTACATTTTCTCCCCTCAAACTTCTGATACATAGAACTCAACTGATATCTAACAAAAAAAATCACTATCCTTTCCTCTTTTCTGATCCTACACATGGCACTTCATATTCACTGTAACTTATTATTTCTGACAGTGTGAGGATTATAGACTTTTAATGAAGCTGTACTGTAGCTAAGAGACATTGAGTATCTTCCAATAATGGGTCAGAGAGATGTGATCTATTGTTCTGACTTTCAAATGTTAAATGACTGCTACCTCTCTCTTTCTTGATGTTTTTCTGTTCTAAAAAGGACCTCAGTACAGGTGTCATCACTCCATTCTACTCTAATGTGCAATTTAAATGTTTTCTATACCCCTAACTGGACTACAATACATTCAGAGTTGTTTGGAATTGTTTGGGCATGATCATTTGCTAATAACTTCAAAAATGCATCTCAGGGCTTTATCTTAGTAACATTTTTCTCTTGACAGAAAAAAGAAAGATGCTTTAAGAAGTTCTTTGAAGAGATAGTCCAGTTGGTTATCTTTATTCAAAAGATCTATTTGAAAGATTCCCAGGAGGCTGTTAGTTAGTCCTTCAGATTAGGGAGCAAGGGACTCAGAAAGAACGTAAAGATAGAATCAGGAGAATTCAGTTAATTTTCTATAGTTAACTCTAGACTCCCACTGTTTGAAATGTCCCAATTATTTTCTCATCATCAATAGATGGCTTTTATTAGCTCTTAGGTATGCACATTGAAAATTAATTTGATTTTCAACATTCTGCTGTGTCAGCATTTCCACAATTACACCCTATCACTGGCTGTCTCACAGATGATTACTAAAATTATATATCATGGGATTTAACTGCAGACCAGACCACAGTGTTTTTTAATCTTCACTGGAATTTCTTGCAAATAACTAAGAAACTAATCATACCCACTTTGCTTTTTTCTTTGTTTCTCTAGTTTGACTATTTCCAAGCATATTTCCTTTAAAAGAACAGAAGTTCTTTAGGCTATTTAATTTCTACGCTGCTTTCAGTAACAACAGGAAGAAGAAGAGGAAAAAACAGAACTGTGGTTCTTCCATAATACCATCAGCATGTGTTTTTAATGCTTTTCACGATATTATGACCCACAAAGTAAATTTAATGTGCATCACAACAAACCCTAAAAAGTAATTATTGGTATAGCTGTAGACTAACTATAACAGGAAGTCTAGCTTCTAGTCTGGATTTAAACCTGTACTTAATAATCAAGTCGATCTTGTCACTCTCCTGATGCCAGGTGCCATTGTGGAAGATAGGAGAATTGGAGCAAATGATCAAAGATCATACACAGCTCTGTCACCCAGTAGCCAGTATAGAAAAAAGGCAAATCATTATGTTATATTATTTTTCTATTCCTGTTTTCCAACCCTCTCTGTTTTTTTTTGTTTGTTTGTTTTTGAGCCTTACCCGGCGATGATCAGGGGTTACTCCTGGCTGTCTGCTCAGAAATAGCTCCTGGCAGGCACGGGGGACGATATGGGACATCGGGATTCAAACCAACCACTTTTGGTCCTGGATCGGCTGCTTGCAAGGCAAACACTGCTGTGCTATCTCTCCAGGCCCTCTCTTTATTGTTATTAATTGAGCTTGTTCCTTTGCTTTGTCCTCCTTTCCTTGTCCCTTCTTTTTAAACTATGAAAGGATGGATGTATAAAAGACAAGAGAATGTCTCCTTTTTTAACTTCCTTAGAAACATACCTAAATAAGTTCTTCCAGTAAAGTTGCTATTCTAATATTTGGCACTTGCATCTTTCTTCTTTCTTTCTTTATTTCTTTCTTTCTTTCTTTCTTTCTTTCTTCTTTCTTCTTTCTTTCTTTCTTTCTTTCTTTCTTTCTTTCTTTCTTTTCTTTCTTCTTTCTTTCTTTCTTTCTTCTTTCTTTCTTTTTCTTTCTTTCTTTCTTTCCTTTCTTTCCTTTCTTTCTTTCTTTCTTTCTCTTTCTTTCTTTCTTTCTTTCTTTCTTTCTCTTTCTTTTTCTCTTTCTTTCTTTCTTTCTTTCTTTCTTTCTTTCCTTCTTTCTTTCTCTCTCTTTCTTTCTTTCTTTCTTTCTTTCTTTCTTTCTTTCTTTCTTTCTTTCTTTCTTTCTTTCTTTCTTTCTTTCTTTCTTCTTTCTTTCTTCTTTCTTTCTTTCTTTCTTTCTCTTTCTTTCTTTCTTTTCTTCTTTTCTTTCTTTCCTTCTTTCTTTCTTTCTTTCTTTCTTTCTTTCTCCTTCATTCTTTTCTTTCTTCCTTTTCTTTCTTTCTCTCTTTCTTTTATTTCTTTCTTCCTTTTCTATCTTTCTTTCTTACTTCCCCTTTTCTTTCTTTCTTCTTTCTTTCTTTATTTCTTTCTTTCTTTCTTTCTTTCTTTCTTCTTTCTTCTTTCTTTCTTTCTTTCTTTCTTTCTTTCTTTCTTTCTTTCTTTCTTTCTTTCTTTCTTTCTTTCTTTCTTTCTTTCTTTCCTTCCTTCCTTCCTTCCTTCCTTCCTTCCTTCCTTCCTTCCTTCCTTCCTTCCTTCCTTCTTTCTTTCTTTCTTTCTTTCTTTCTTTCTTTCTTTCTTTCTTTCTTTCTTTCTTTCTTTCTTTCTTTCTGATTTTCTGCCTCATATCACACTGGGGACAAATTAATATGACTACATTAAGTGTTTTCTGAACCGCTGTTATTTCTAAATTGTTTTTGATGTCTTTGGGGGCATACTTTCCTCAAAAGCCAGATTTCCTTGAAAGGGATCTGGTTCAATTAATTAATTTAGCATATTGAGAATATAAATTGATACAAACAACCACAAGTATTATATTGTTTTAAATAACTATTTGTTAGCACAAGTGCAAGGGGAATAAAGCACAGTAATGACCATTTTTATGAAGTTAATCATGATGATAGAGACCTAAAAATTACTCAATAGCTAATTTTTATTCAAAAATGTTCCAGAATGATTGCCCATATTATATATCCAAAAAAGAAAGAAAAGAAAAGAAAAGAAAGAAAGAAAGAAAGAAAGAAAGAAAGAAAGAAAGAAGGAAGGAAGGAAGGAAGGAAGGAAGGAAGGAAGGAAGGAAGGAAGGAAGGAAGGAAGGAAGGAGAAGAAGAAAGAAGAAAGAAAAGAAAGAAAGAAAGAAAGAAAAGAAAAGAAAGAAAGAAAAGAAAGAAAGAAAGAAAGAAAGAAAGAAAGAAAGAAAGAAAGAAAGAAAGAAAGAAAGAAAGAAAGAAAGAAAGAAAGAAAGAAAGAAAGAAAGAAAGAAAGAAAGAAAGAAAGAAAGAAAGAAAGAAAGAAAGAAAGAAAGAAAGAAAGAAAAAAGTTCTTAGACATAGGAGTGTCTAGTAAACCTTCTCTAAATAGTTTGCAGCTGTGTGGCATGTAGTCTGACTGGATAAACAAACTTAACAAGCACATTTGGACTGGAGAATTCTGGCTGTAATTACACATTTTTTTTTCCTTTTGGTCAGAAACCAGGTAAAAGTCTAAGGGGCATTATTCTTTTTTTTATTTTATTTTTTTCTTCACAGAATTATTTATGTTACATAGTGACAATGAATGAGAGGCATTCCCACCACCAGTGTTGTCCTCCCTCCACCCCCATTCCCAGCATGCATCCCATATCTCCTTCTTTTTTCCCCCCAGAGTACTAGTGTTCTTAATGACCATATCATCTTAGGCTATGGAAATTTCTCATTAGTTTGAATTCTATAAATATGGACTCATAACTCGAAATTTATTATTTTAAGTAGTTTTTTTTTGAGTCAAAATATTATTAAATGAATGGAATATAAATAAAATTTTAAATGTTAAAACTCAGGATTTCAGGACTAAACTTGTAATTTTGTTTAAAAGAATGTACCCTTTATTTTAGTAATTAAATGTCTCAGAGTTTTATGTCTTTAAAACTGTATTGCTTATTAATAGCTCATTTATACCATTATACAAAGAAACAAATTAATAAGATTACAGGGATTATTAAAGTTCAATTATTTCATTTATTTTATATAAACACAAGTTTTAGGTAAAAATTCATGTTCAGTTAAAATTTATGTTCAGTTTTGCATTGCCATAGTAAAATAAATTATATTTAAATACTAAATTTATAAAACTGGTATGTCAGAGTAAACCTTTTGAGAATTAGTATTTCACAATAAACAATAAAATATACAAAATATGACTGTTGTCAGTATGAAATTAAATTAAATTAAATTTTTTATTAATTAGAATTAAAATTTTAGTTTGGAAATTATTGTAAGCAGAAGTTTAGTATTATAATTTAATGTTTCTTCAGTACTTTTTTAAAAATTATCATATCCATTTATTTAAGTTGAACTGGCAGTCAACTGAGTTACTCTTGGGGAACTCTGAAGTAATACTCAGGTGGACCCTATGATTTTTCTGCCTACTGAACCAAAATATTCTATTCAGAAAAAAAATACTGCTCTCCTATGTTCATTGCAGCATCACTCAGAACAGCCAAAATCTGGAAACTACCCATGTTGAAGAAGAAACTTTGATACATATACCAAAGAATATACGTGAGTATAAGAAAGTATGAAATAATGCAACTTTCTGTGGGTGGAACTAGAAGGCATAGTGCTGAGTAAAGTTAATCAGAAGGTGAGGGACATATACATAATGACCACCCTCATATATGGGATATTAAGAAATAAAGTAGAAAAACAATGAATGTTCAAAGGCTACATAAACTGAGGATTGCTTTTTAGCAGAAAGCATACATGGCAGAAGACCATTGGGACAATAATGGAAGTAACTAGACACTCTAGTGTCTACTTTAATTTAAAAAAGGAGCAAACTAATAGAAATAATAAAGGCAATAAAAATAATGAAGTCATTTATAATTAGATTTTTTTGTTTTTTGTTTTTTGTTTTTTTTTTGGGTCACACCCGGCAGCACTCAGGGGTTACTCCTGGCTTCATGCTCAGAAATCGCTCCTGGCCGGCTCGGGGGACCATATGGGACGCCGGGATTCGAACCGATGACCTTCTGCATGAAAGGCAAATGCCTTACCCTCCATGCTATCTCTCCGGCCCCATAATTAGATTTTTTTATGATAAATTACATAAAATAAGTAACATAACAAGTGCTTTATATACACTTTTTGTATATATACACATATATAGTATATACGTAATATGTACAATATATTATATAATATATGTTACATATATGTATATATATGTATGTAAGTATATATGTAACATATACATATATATATACTTTTTATTTGTATCTCAGAATCAATCCTCAGACTATATGAGAAATATAATTGCACAGAAGAGGAAACTAAGGAATTGTCAATAGAATTTTTAATTCTAATTTTTATTAAAACAATATTTTCTCAAGGGGTATTTTTAGATTCTGTTCTCCAATTTTAACAGGATTTACTCTAATGCAAGACAGAAACCACAAATAGAGCCAGTGACTTGAGGATGACATATTGCCAAAATTAGAAGTCTTATCTTAATTCAATAATATAATCTTGTTTTCTGCTTTTATAAAAGTAAAGAAAATAAAAAACAAACTGGACTTAATTGAGAAAAACCCCTCATAGCTAACAATTTGAAACAAATGCAGATATATCTATGAGAACATATTTTGCTACACTAACTTTCTTTCATTTCAAAATAATTTACTATCTCATGATAAGAAAAGTGATATTAAATAATTAGAAATGAACTCAAGCTATTTATACTTTAATCTGTATACTCTTTAGAAGCTGAAACTCTAAAGGGCCTCAAAAATTATATTACTAAAAAAAAGAAATTATATTACCTACTAGTAAGTAGTAAAACTAAATAAAAGCCATAATAACCTAAATACTTCTCTCTTTTTATTTATCTTTTATAAATAAATTATATAATTGAATCACCATAGGATACACAGTTATAGTTGTTCATAATTGAGTTTCAATCATACAGTGTACAACATGCTTCACCAGTGTACCACCAATGTCCCCCGTTTCCCTCTCCCTTCCCACTGCTTGTTTCTGTAACAGATATTTTTCTTTACTCTCAATTACACTTTGTCTCCTTTCAGCACCTAATTTTTATCCAGAATGAGCATTTCCAACTATCATTGACATAGTGGTCGCTTCTCTGCCCTAATTGCACTTGCCTACTATTTTTAGCAAGCTTTCTGCCATGGACTGGTCATCCTGGCCCTCATCCCTATTGTCTCTGGATATTATTGCAATACTGTTCTAAAAATGAGAGCAATCATTCTATGTCTATGCTTTTCTTTTTTACTCATCTCACTCAGCATAATACTCTCCATATCTATCCATGTATAAGCAAATTTCATTACTTCATTTGTCTTAACACAATGTAGTATTCCATTGTGTAGATGTATTACAGCTTTTTAGTCACTCATCTGTTCTTGGGCACTTGGGTTGTTTCCAGATTTACTATTGTGAATAGTGCAATAAAGAACATAAGAATGCAGAAGGTTTATCTGCATTGTGTTTTGGGTCCTTGGAGTATATTTCTAGGAGCAGTATTTCTGGGCTATAGGAAGCTCAGTTTCTAGTTTTTGAAGAATATCCACATTGGTACAAAAAGGTTGGACCAATAAACATCCCCATCCGCAAAAAAACCCATGGCCTTTCAATAAACAAATAATAAAAAATATATTTTAAACAATCCCATTCACAATTATACCTCAGCTTATAAAGTATCTTTGTATCAACTTAACTAAAGAGGTGAAAGACCTATTCAAAGAAAACTGAAAAACACTGCTTCAAGAAATAAAAGAGGACACAAGAAAATGGAAAAACAACCACTACTCATGGATTGGGAAGATTCTCATGAAAATGACAATACTTTCCAAAGTATTGCACAGTTTTAAATCAATCCCTACATGAATACCCATGACATTTTTTATAGGAACAACAAACCTCCTTTAATAGCTAAAGAAAAAAGAAGATGGGAGACATCATTTTACTTATCTTCAAACTGTACTATAAAGCAGCAGTCATTAAAACATCATGGTATTGGATAAAAGATAAACAGTGGTTTAGACTTGAATATTCTGAAACTGACCTTTAGGTATGTTATCATTAATTTTTGATAAAGGTACAAGAAATACAAAGTGGAGTAAGGAAAGTCTCTTCAACAAGTCATTGGGAAATCCAGTCAGCAATGTGCAAAAACGTGAAGTCAGACTTCTCTTTAATGCCAGGCACAAAATTCAAAATTAAAGATCTTGATATCAGACCTGAAACTATAAGGTTATAGAAGAAAATGTAAACAAACCTTTCATGTTATTGAAGCTAAAGGTCTCTTCAAGGATGAAATACAACTTACCAAGCAGGTGGAAGCAAAGATAAACAAATGGGACTACATTAATATACCAATTATTTTTGAAGTAACTTCTTTAACATCATAGGCCTAGAAGAGAAAAGGGGACAGGAGTTAATTACAGATTAGAAGTCTTTGGAGTTTGAATCATTCCCCCCCCCCCCCATGGAGTCTATTGAGGTTTTCTTTGGCAAATCCTTCATATTTGAATATCTAAAATTACTTTGAATCTCATTTATATAAACTTTCTTGAGCCTATCAAATTGTTTATACAATGTATATTAAATAGATGAATAAAGGGCTCATTATACCACTTACAGCACTGTTTGGCATGGGGTATGTCAATTAAGAAAAGCAATTTAGTAATCATGTCAATGTTATTTTAAGTAGTCTATAAAGTAGAATATTGAAGGACCTATACAAGTGGAAAAATACTATTCGTGTGGTAAAACAGGAAAGATTCAGTGCAGTGCTGGGACCCTGTAAGATACTCACATCCTCTAAGGTCCGGTTAAAGTTCTACTCCTCAATAGCACTTTTCCTGCTCGTCACATGATTACTTTCATCTTGGCATTCAATTACATTTACTCTGGTAGTGGCTTTGTCTCACCTGACATTGACTATTATTTTCAAGCATTTACAAATATTCTGCTGAAGAAGCCTAGTTTTCTAGAGTGCAACTGTTGTCTTATCTTTCTGGCATCTTAACATTTTTCTTGTGCTTGGCATATGAGAAATCATATAGAGAAGTGTAAAATCTACTGAAATGACTTAGGAAAGTATAATTGTAATTGTGAATAGCTTTCTAGGGGTGATCACAAGAGGGTTACAGGGTGTCTTATTTTCTTCTATAAATACAACTGAAGAGCCAAAGTAGGAATTTTTATCAGCCAAAGTCCTGGCAAGAGACAGAAAACTCTCTTAAAGAGATAATTGGAAAACATTTAATAAAGAAAAATTTACAGAGGTGTGGAAAGCAAATAGTAATGGCAAAGTGCCCCAGTGGCAGAAACTGTTGAAAACCATTATCACTCTAAACCTGAAGGGGCCATAGCATGGCAGGTATAATTAGTCTGACAAAAGCTAAGTCAACAGAAAGTAGATAAATAGAACTATGATTTTGTTTAGCTACTATATTAATAAGAATGCACAATATTTTCTTAAGATTCTTCTCTTTTTTCAATTCATGCTCTCTGATAACTACATGGTTCTTTCAATAGAATAAATCAAAATGAAAAGAACAATAAAAGAGCTTTTTATACAATCCTCAGAAATCTACGTGGGACACAAAGCAAAAAACAAAATTGTCAGTAAATGGAGTATGAATCACATACACACTGCGGCTATTTGTGATTTTATCTTTTCACCAGATAACAGAAGGATGATAACTATATAGAAAAGTAATTTATTTTTTACACTGCATACTTATATCATTGGTGTCATAAAATGTATTTAAGGGTCAAAGAAACAGTCCAGAGGTTAAGGTGTTTCTTTCATGAGACAGACCTGGTGCCATTTCCTTCCCCATATAAATAAGAAGACCTCCTGATATGACCTTAGATAATGTTTCAAGCTCCCAGTCATTACCAGGTAACCTGCTGCACTATAAGACTGATTGATTGATTGGTCAGCACCATATCTTTACATCCTAGCTCTGAACCACAAAGGAAAATCACCCATAGGAGTTTCCTGTGCTCCTGATTACCACTTGGGAGACCCCACCAAAAAAATGATTTTTTTTCCCAAAATAATCTTGCATTATTTCATTTACAAAATCCACATTGATTTTATTTATTAGTTATTATATTTTAAAGTATTAATTTAACAATGGTTAAAAATAGAGCAAGTTCATTTAATAAAGAACTTTAATGTTAACCTTTGCTTCTTAATGAACTATAATTTATCTCCGCTTGGAATGCTCTTCTTCAGCTCTATTTTTGTCCTCACTTTTTCAAAGCACAGCAATATATTTAATTTAATTATTTCAAATATATAGGGAAGCACATCAAATATGCTTCAGAAAATACTCTTTGTTGAGAAATGAGGAAGTCAGAGAGTAAATAAGAGATTCACACAGGCAAAGTTTTTCAGTACTGTTTGTTTACTAGGAACTTGCAAGAAACCACAGAGGCCTCCAGAGAAAGGATCCAGACTCCTCCCCCTCTTTACTCTAAACATAGAAACAATTCTCAGACCTGGGCCACACAACTAAGATACCTGACTGTCATTTCAGCATCCGGTTCACATACTGAGTTTAGGCACACAATTTGACACTCTAGGTTCAGTGAAGGTTTAATTTACCCCACAAAAGTGATGTCAGGGTTTAAATTTTTTTGACACTGATGTAAAGATTGGTTAGCAAAATATTAAATCTGTTTTTCATTGTTTTCTCTCAACAAATAATACAGTATGATACCTTTGAGGCGGAAAACATCTAGAAAAATTTTTAAGGATTATTTCTGATTTATTGGAAGAGAGTGATCTATTTAATTTCCCAGTGAGTAATGCTGCCTAAAGTTCACAGGAGAGGAAGGGTGGGAATTAAAAAAAAAATTTTTTTTTTGGAATGAGTGTGTTTAATGTTCATGCGTTCAAATGACATCACCAGGGAGGAAGTAGAATTAGGAACTAGGTTTAGGGCAACTCCTCGTGAATTAGGGGAATTTGAAATAAATGCAATTTCCAGATATTTATTTTACTGTAATTATTAAAATAAGGTGACATTTAATTAGGCTTGAGATAAATAGAAAGTTCAGAAAGAGAAAAGGGATATGGCTCAGTGGGTTGATCCCTAACACCTCATGCTCTATCCCCAGCACTCCTGGGTGTGGTGCAAGTTCTGTCAGTATCCAAAAAGAGAATCAACTCTTTATAGGAATTGGGATGTTTTGCTTTGTTTTTTTTTTTGGGGGGGGGGGGCTACACCCAGCGATGCTAAGGGGGTTATCCTGGCTCTGCACTCAGAAATGGCTCCTTGCAGGCAAAAAGGGAACTATATGGGATGCTGGGAATGCAACCCAGTTCCATCCTGTGCAAGGTAAATGCCCTACCGCTGTGCAGTCTCTCAGCCCTGGGATTTTAATTTTTATATATTATTATTTTGAAAACTTAATGATAATTTAACTATTTAAGCAAATTGAAATTGCTATAAAAAGGCCTTGTACTTAATATGGTATCAATTTTGATATAATTTAATAAAAGTAAATTAAAATAAAAATTTGAACTATTCTGTAATAGGGAAGTTAAACATGGCATGTAAGATAGAAAATATATTTCAGGGGCTGGAGAGATAGTACAACAGACAAAGTGCTTGTCACCTTGTGCAGGTCTAATCGCTCTAATTCAGATCCCAGGCACTGCCAGGAGTGATCTCTGAGTAGAGACACAGAAGTAATTCCTGAGCACAGTTGGCTGTCTCCTTCTCTGCAACCTGCCTAATTATTCAGTAAATAGAATACGTCAGAAGTCTCTCTGGTTGTTACCTAGCATCAACCATTATCTGACTAGCATTAAAAAATGACCAACCCTTTTAGACTTTAGATAATAGCAACCCCTAGGGCAGTTAGTTGTTCTTTTAACACCCAGTGTCATAGAGCACAAGCAATTCATTGCTCATGCTTTTGGATTCTCATCTCCCAGGAGATAATAATAAAAAGAGATGATAAATTCTTACTATTATTCCAAGCCATCAAATTTTGAGGTAATTTCTTAAGTAACAAGTAACAATAACTAGTGCTGCATTGACTTTCACCATTTTATATCAAAAACTTAAATATAGGAAATATCTGCTAATTAATTAATTTTGTGGAAGCACCTAGAAAGTATACAGGTGCTTATGTAAAATAAGTTGATTACAGTTACTAATTTTTCACCTTATAAGGAAGATAATATCTAACAATTGGGAACCTTATATAACAGAGTAGAATATGAAGACTTATTAAATTTATATATCAGATAAAAATTAAAAAACAATTAAGAGTGGTAATACAATGTTGTATGCTTAGCACATTAAAGTTAATACTATTGGAAGTAATACCTTGATAAAAATACATAAAACCAAAAATATTTTGCAGATAGAATTTCATTTTGGTGGAGTTTTCTCTTGGCATTAAAAATTGAAAAATATGCATCTAACAGAAAAGCTGTATTTCATAAACTACATACATTTTAGAAAATGTAAATTAGTAGTTAGGAGTTATATAATTTTTATACTCACAGATATGTTATAAGATAGGTATTTTTAGTGCTTTTTTTGAAAAGATGAAGAAGTTATCATATTTTGGAACATTATTAAGTGCTGTTCCAATATTTTTAATCTTCCTACATAATTTTTATATACCTATTAATTTGGTACAAAATAACTTTTCATGATAATGTTTAAAGAAACATATATTTGTTTTAAAAATATGTAATAGCCAAGGGATATAATAGATAACAGTTAAAAATATGTACAGATATAATTGCTAATAACCTAGATGTCTAACAGAGGAGTGGATCATGAAGATGTAGTACATATATGCAATGAAACACTACAGGTAAGGAATGATGCAATTATGCAATTTTCTCTAACAGGGTTGAGACTGAAAGATATTATGCTAAGTGAAATAAGCCAGAAGAAAGATAAATACAGAATGATATATTTATATACAAGTTTTAATATTATATAACTTATATGTGGTATTTAGAATAACTGCATGAAGAAATGCAATGGTCCAAATGGGAGCTGTCTTGAACACTCTTGGTCTCAGAGTGTCTCGTGAGAAGGAAAGAAATTGAGTGGAGGATAAATACAAATATAAAAGGATGTGAGACAGGGGCTAAGTGGTTTCAGATGCATTGGTGGTGTTAAGAAAAGGCAGAACTAAAATTCAAGAGAGAGTCAACGACAATGAATTAATGAGACCCAAACTTAAACAATCAAAATTTAGTTCTGTTATGCTGGCAGACTGGAGATCAGGGGTGATGGTATGAGATGGACTCTGGGAACATTGGAGAAGGAAGGTTAATACTGGTGGTAGGAATGGTCCCAAAATATTGTATGTCTGAAACCCAACGATGAAGAACTTTGTAAATCACAATGTATTCAATAAAAAAAAATCTAAAAATATGTACAGATATATCCTGAAAATAGTCATTTTATTAACATTAATACTGACTTAAATATCTAATGGATATTTTTGTTAATGAAAAAATTGTGTCACAAAGCCTAAGAAAGAAAATAGATATATCTAATATAAAATATATTGCACTGTATAAAAATCACTGAAAATATTTTTATATATTTTGTTTAAACAGCTTGATTACATACATGATTGTGTTTGGGTTTCAGTTATGTAAAGAACACCACCCATCACCAGTGCAATATTCCCATCACCAATGTCCCAAATCTCCCTCCTCCCCACCCAACTCCCGCCTGTACTCTAGACAGGTTTTCTATAACCCTCATACGTTCTCATTATAAGGATAGTTCAAAATGTACTTATTTCTCTAACTAAACTCATCCCTGTTTGTGGTGAGCTTCATAAGGTGAGCTGTAACTTCCAGCCCTTCTCTCTTTTGTGTCTTAAAATTATTATTGCAAGAATGTCTTTTATTTTTCTTAAAACCCATAGATGAGTAAGACCATTCTGCATTATTCTCTCTATCTCTCTGACTTATTTCACAAAGCATAATAGGTTCCATGAACATCCATGTATAGGAAAACTTGATGACTTCATCTCTCCTGACAGCTGCATAATATTCCATTGTGTATATTCCATTGTGTATATTTACCAATTCGTCTGTTGAAGAGCATCTTGGTTGTTTCCAGAGTCTTGCTATGGTAAGTAGTGCTGCAATGAATATAGGTGTAAGGAAGGGATTTTTGTATTGTATTTTTGTGTTCCTAGGGTATGGGAGCTCGATTTCCAGTTTTTGGAGGAATCTCCATATCGCTTTCCATAAAGGTTGAACTAAACGACATTCCCACAGCAGTGGATAAGAGATCCTTTCTCTCCACATCCCCACCAACACTGTTTGTTCTCATTCTTTGTGATGTGTGCTAATCTCTGTGGTGGGAGGTGGTACCTCATAGTTGTTTTGATTTGCATCTCCCTGATAATTAGTGATGTGGAGCATTTTTTATGTGTCTTTTGACCGTTTGTATTTCTTCTTTGTCAAAGTGTCTGTCCATTTCTTCTTCCCATTTTTTTGATGGGATTAGATGTTTTTTTATTGTAAAGTTCTGTCAGTGCCTTGTATATTTTGAAGATTAGCCCCTTATCTGATGGGTGTTGGGTGAATAATTTCTCCCATTCAGTGGGTGGCTTTTGTATCCTGGGTGCTATTTTCTTTGAGGTGCAGAAGCTTCTCATCTTAATATATTCCCATCTGTTAATCTCTGCTTTCACTTGCTTGGAGAGTGCAGTTTCCTCCTTGAATATACCTGTAGTCTCAATGTCCTGGAGTGTTTTGCCTACGTGTTGTTCTGTATATCTTATGGTTTCGGGTCTGATATTGAGGTCTTTAATTCATTTGGATTTTACCTTTCTACATGATGTAAACTGGGAGTATAAGTTCAATTTTTTGCAAGTGGCTAGCCAGTTGTGCCAACACCACTTGTTGAAGAGGTTTTGTTTGCTCCATTTAGGATTTCTTGCTCCTTTACCAAAAATTAGGTGATTGTATGTCTGGGGAATATTCTCTGAATATTTAAGTCTATTTCCCTGATCTGAGGGCCTGTCTTTATTCCAATACCATGCTGTTTTGATAACTATTGCTTTGTAGTAAAGTTTAAAGTTGGGGAAAGTAATGCCTCCCATATTCTTTTTCCCAATGATTGCTTTAGCTATTTTAGGGTGTTTATTATTCCAAATAAATTTCAAAAGTGCCTGATCCACTTCTTTGAAGAATGTCACGGGTGTCTTTAGAGGGATCGTATTAAATCTGTACAATGCCTTGGGGAGTATTGCCATTTTGATTATGTTAATCCTGCCAATCCATGAGCAGAGTATGTATTTCCATTTCTGCGTGTCCTCTCTTATTTCTTGGAGCACAGTTTTATAGTTTTCTTTGTATAGGTCCTTCACATTTTTAGTCAAGTTGATTTCAAGATATTTGAGTTTTTGTGGCACTATTGTGAATGGGGTTGTTTTCTTAATGTCCATTTCTTCCTTATTACTATTGGTGTATAGAAAGGCCATTGATTTGTGTGTGTTAATTTTGTAGCCTGCCACCTTGCTATATGAGTCTATTGTTTCTAGAAGCTTTTTGGTAGATCTTTAGGGTTTTCTAAGTAGAGTATCATGTCATATGCAAACAGTGAGAGCTTGACTTCTTCCTTTTCTATCTGGATTCCCTTGATATCTTTTTCTTGCCTAATAGCTATATCGAGTACTTCCAGTGCTATGTTGAATAGGAGTGGTGAGAGAGGACAGCCTTGTCTTGTGCCAGCATTTAGAGGGAAGGCTTTTAGTTTTTCTCCATTGAGGATAATATTTGCCACTGGCTTGTGGTAGATGGCCTTAACTATATTGAGAAAGGTTCCTTCCATTCCCATCTTGCTGAGAGTTTTGATCAAGAATGGGTGTTGGACCTTATCAAATGCTTTCTCTGCATCTATTGATATGATCATGTGGTTTTTATTTTTCTTGTTGTTAATGTTGTGTATTATGTTGATAGACTTACGGATGTTAAACCATCCTTGCATTCCTGGGATGAAACCTACTTGATAGTACTGGATGATCTTCTTAACGAGGCATTGAATCCTATTTGCCAGGATTTTGTTGAGGATCTTTGCATCTGCATTCATCAGCGATATTGGTCTGTAATTTTTTTTTAAGTAGCATCTCTTTCTGCTCTAGGTATCAAGGTGATGTTGGCTTCATAAAAACTATTTGGAAGTGTTCCCATTTTTTTGATTTCATGAAAGCGTCTTGCCAGGATTGGTAGTAGTTCCTCTTGGAAAGTTTGAAAGAATTCATTACTGAATCCATCTGGGCCTGGGCTTTTCTTTTTGGGGAGATATTTGATTACCGTTTTAATTTTATCAATAATGATGAGGGTGTTTAGATATGCTACATCCTCGTCATTCAACCATGGAAGACTATAAGAATCCAAGAATTTATCCATTTCTTCCAGGTTCTCATTTTTAGTGGTGTAGAGATTCTCAAAGTAGTTTCTGTTTACCCTCTGAATCTCTGCCATATCAGTAGTTATCTCTTTTTTTTCATTCCTAATATGACTTATCAAGTTTCTCTCTCTCTTTCTTTGTTAGTTTTGCCAGTGGTCTATCAATCTTGTTTATTTTTTCGAAGAACCAACTTCTGCTTTCGTTGATCTTTCGGATAGTTTTTTGGGTTTCCACTTCATTGATTTCTGCTCTCAGCTTTGTTATTTCCTTCTGTCTCCCTATTTTTGGGTCCTTTAGTTGAGCACTTTCTAATTCTATGAGCTGCATCATTAAGCTATTCAGGTAGGCCCCTTCTTCCTTCCTGATGTGTGCTTGCAAAGCTATAAGTTTTTCTCTCAGTACTCCTTTTGCTGTGTCCCATAAGTTCTGCTAGTTTGTATTTTATTATCATTTGTTTCCAGGAAAGTTTTGATTTCCTCTTTGATTTCATCTAGGACTCACTGGTTATTCAGTATGAGGCTATTTAACATCCAGGCATTAAAGTTTTTCTTGTGTGTCTCTTTGGAATTCACATATAATTTCAGAGCCTTGTGGTCAGTGAAGGTAGCCTGCAAAATTTCTATCTTCTTGATATTATAGAGTTATGTTTTATGTGCCAGCATGTAGTCTATCCTGGAGAAAGTTCCATGTACATTGGAGAAGAATGTGTATCCAGGTTTCTGGGGATGGAGTGTCCTATATATATCTACTAGGCCTATTTCTTCCATTTCTCTCCTCAGGTCTGGTATATTCTTGTTGGGTTTCAATCTGGTTGACCTATCCAGTGTTGACAAAGCCATGTTGAGGTCCCTCACAATTATTGTGTTCTTATTGATAATATTTTTCAGACTTGTCAAATTGTATTAAATATTTTGCTGGCCCCTCCTTCAGTGCATATATATTTAGGAGAGTGATTTCTTACTGCTGTACATATACCTTGATTAATACAAAGTGTCCATTTTTGTCTCTTTTTTTTTTTTTTTTGGTTTTTCGGCCCACACCAGTTTGATGCTCAGGGGTTACTTCTGGCTAAGTGCTCAGAAATTGCCCCTGGCTTGGGGGGACCATATGGGATGCCGGGGATTGAACTGCAGTCCTGATCCTTGGCTAGCACTTGTTTTTTTTTTATGAGATAATATTTTGAAACATTTTATATATATAATTCTGATAATTAAATATGGGATTATTGTTAGCCTGTATGAGGCCAGGAAAGAAAAGGAAAAAGAAAAGGTAGGTATACAAATGTAGAGATTCACATGATCTACAGGAAGTTTTGCATATAAGGTGGTACAATTGCCCCAAGAAGAAGTAATACACAGGTCTTGAGAACTATGGATAAAAAAAGAACAGGACTTAACTACTAAAGATATAAACTTTGAATGATATTCCTCCTATCCACACATCCACACATACAGTCCACAAGTGCAGTTACTTTAGGTCCTTTGGGAAAAAAGAATTGATCAGTAATGTAGAAACTAATAGTATTTCATGAAGAAATGCCATCTTTGACCATGACTCAAAAATCCAGAGAAGGGGGCCGGGCGGTGGCGCTGAAGGTAATGTGCCTGCCTTGCCTGCGCTAGCCTTGGACGGACCGCAGTTCGATCCCCCGGTGTCCCATATGGTCCCCCAAGCCAGGAGCAACTTCTGAGCACATAACCAGGAGTAACCCCTGAGCGTTACTGGGTGTGGCCCAAAAAACCAAAAAAAAAAAAAATCCAGAGAAAATGCTTCAAGATCGAGCTACTAGACAGATATACCCTTATGACTCTTTCAAGGACAGGCTGTCTTAGAGTCTTTTAGCATTTTGCCATTAAAGTAATTTAAACTGTATACTTTCTGGCATTGAATAAAAACATTGAATAAAAACCTAAGAAAGTATATTAAAGTCATCAGAGTGTAGAATTTTTGGCACAAGACTGGCCAGTCCTTATTTCTGGCTTGCTGTGAGAAATAGTCTGATGTTTATTGCCAATAGTTCACAATTATTTGAGTAGTTAATGTACTTTAAAACTGCAAGAGTAGTTATTAAATCCCTTTTCCAATAAACTACTAATGATTGTATAAGCAATAAGGAATTCAGATGGCATAATTCCTTACATTTATTTTTCAGACACAGCAAAATGTTTTCAGTTGAGGGTTTTTACCTTTCTTGAAATTGTACATGACTTAGTGTGGCTCCAAATGGCACATTTCCCCCCAAAGTTAGGAAAAAATTTCAATATTTTTCTCTAGCCATAAGTTTAAGAATGTTAATACTTTTTTTTTTTAAACTGTGAAAGACTTTTAATTCACACGGTCTCAATAAAACATTATTTATACAAGTACAACAATTTTAACCAATGGGAGCATAAACACATTTTGATGGCGGGAAGGATAAAGAGGAACCTGGCAGGATGGGGGGAGGGGAAGCAAATTCTTAAACAAATAGCTAATTGATATTTACGCAAATACAATTATTTGTTTAGCCTATTTTCCATTTAGATCTATCTTTTGTGCAAGCAATAAGGATCATAATTTAAACTTTACAAAAACATATCTATAACTACATGCTTGAGAGCAGTTACAAAAACAGGTTCCATGGAAAGGTTAAGGAATCTGGTTAAGCCAGATTCTTTGTGCTGAGCTAAATTTATTTGCAGAGTTTTCTGTTGGTTTGGGGCTATGCAAACTTTTGTGGCTTGAATCAGGCAGGCGGTGAAAAATTCATTCAGAGTTCCTTTGATATGTGGGGTGCTCGGTCTCCCACATCTCCCCCTGTTTAGTATACAATATGGAAGGGACAGACGTGCCTCGGTGGACTGGCCACACTGGGTGAAGAGGTGTGGGGCTTCCAGTCACCGCATCTGCTACCCTTGAGTAGTCGTTTCCAAAGCTTGGCAAGGCGCGAGCGCACAGATTGAGGTCTATGCACCAGCTCCTCGATAAATTCAAACTTAAGTGGCGGAGAGTTGGCAGGAGGGGAGATGTCAGGTGTCAGCTGGTCTTCTGAGGTGCATAGTTGTTGGTACAGAACCTTTGAGTCCTTTCTGGTTGCTTCATCCACTTGATTCTTTACGAAGGTGGTGAGTTTGCGAAAAGCCCAAGGACCAAAGGAAACTAGCAACATAAAGCCAATGAAGGGCCCCAAAAAGGCTGGGAGCACTGTTGTTATCCATGGAGTGGTAGAAAACCAATTTTTGTACCAGCTCTCACTCTGCTCTATATCTTTTTGTCTATTTACTAAATTATCCTCTATGTGTTGAACTCGGACCATATATGCGCCCCCCCCTGTCCAACTATCAAACATTTGCAATCAAACCATTGTGGTTAATAACACTTCCATCTTCATTGAAGCCCCCAGCTCCACTGGACATTCTCCCCATATTGTTACTAAAATGTTTCTTGCTTATCATGACTATTAGCTTTGTTAATGCCTAGATTAACCATCAAACCTGTTGGTCCAGTTTCCACCTCGAACCTCATCCTGCAGATGGTCAACGGCTCCACCATCACTGACCCTGCCTATCTGCTATTCATCTCAACCGCCCTTCTGCTTTGGCAACCCCCTGCCTGTATCTGACCCCCTCGCCCTGCAATCTAGCCCCAAGCCTCACTTCGGCATCACCTTGGAACAGGTGGTGGAACTTGAACTTTGCCTTTTGTACCCAATATGATTCCCCCTAAAATTGTAATCAAATTCTTGTTGTTGATTTCTCCTTTCAGTTCATGATTGCCCCCAATTTAACGTTTTTTGCCTGTTTCACTAGCTTATCTCCCCCATTGTTTTACATTTGTTTCTTTAGTCCTAGTACCACTGTGTTTTGGTTGTTTTAATGTCTAAATTGACTGTTAGATCAAAAATTGCCTTATTACCTCTTAAATATAATCTTGTGTCTCTCCCCCGCTGCAGTACAAAAATCAAACACTGCCATCACCCTAGCCTTATTAAAAGGCCTAGGTGTTATTGGTGTAAGCACAAATATTTATTCATTGGTTCATACTCTAGAATCTGCTAATGGCTTATAACTGTTGCTAAAAATGTTTACAAACTTAAAGAAGTTTACACTACTGTTGATTTCCTAGCAAAGAGTGCAGAATAACCGCCGTGGTTCAAAATTAACATTTTTTTGAGGGAGGGGGGAATTTGTGTCATCCTTAGAGTAAAATGTTGCTTTTTAAAATAAACTTGGCTAGCACTTGTAAGGCAGACACCTTACCTCTAGCGCCAGCTCGCCGGCCCCCCATCTTTGTCTCTTACAACTTTCCTGAGTATAAAGTTTGCACCATCCGATATTAATATGGCCACTCCAGCTTTTTTATTGGTGTTCATTGCTTGGATAATTTTCCTCCAGCCTTTATTTTGAGTCTATGTTTGTTCTGACTATTCAGGTATGTTTCTTGTAGGCAACAGAAGGTTGGATTGATTTTTTTGATCCATTTAGCCACTCTGTGTCTCTTAACTGGTGCATTGAGTCCATTCACATTGAGAGAAATAATTGTCCTGTGATTTATTGCCATCTTTTATCCAAATTTGGTGTGTCTTTTGGTCAGTCTTGTCTTAAATTATGTCTTTCAGTTTTTCTCTTAAGACTGGTTTTGAGTCTGTAAAGATTTTGAGTGTTGTTTGTCTGTGAAACCATGTATTTTTCTGTCAAACCTGAGCGTGAGTTTTTCTGGGTACAGTATTCTAGGCGAAGCATTTATTTCATTGTGTTTTGTCACTATATCTCACCACTGCTTTCTGGCATTGAGTGTTTTGGTGACTGGTCTGCTGTAAATCTCAAGGATGTTCCCTTGAATA
Source organism: Suncus etruscus (assembly GCF_024139225.1). Taxonomy (NCBI): domain Eukaryota; kingdom Metazoa; phylum Chordata; class Mammalia; order Eulipotyphla; family Soricidae; genus Suncus; species Suncus etruscus. The sequence goes on from NC_064852.1 coordinate 84,474,886, forward strand.
TAATTTCTCTTTTTGATCTTGCTGCTTTCAGAATTTTTTCTCTATCTGTGGGATTTGTCATTGTGACTAGAATGTGTCTTGGGGTATTTTTTTCTGGCATCTCTTTTGGTTGGTACTCTTCAGGCATGCAGGATTTGATCGCATATATTCTTTAGCTCTGGAAGTTTCTCTTTAATGATGTTCTTGACCATTGATTCTTCCTGTAAATTTTCTTCCTGGGTCTCTGAGACTCCAATGATTCTTAAGTTGTTTCTGTTGAGCTTATTATAGACTTCTATTTTCATTTGTTCCCATTCTTTGACTAATTTTTCTTTGTCCATTCATTTGCTTTAAGTTTTTTTTCCATTATCTCCCACTATATGGAGTTGTTATTTATCTCATCTTCCACAGCACCAAATCTATTCTCAGCTTCTGTTAGCCTGTTTAAGAGCATATTCATTTTGCCATTCAATTCATTTACTGAGGTTTTCAGGCTTGTTATTTGACCTATTATTTCAGCTTGGATTTTTGTGATTTCTGTCTCCATATTTTCTTGGTTTTTATTAGTGTTCTGTTCAACTCAATCCATGGTTTCTTTGAGTTTGAGCATCTTCCATATTTCTTGTCTAAACTCCTTATTTGAGAGATTGATTAGTTGGTTGGCCATTTTCTGATCATCAGAATTGTCATCTTCATTCTCTATGTCTGATGCTGGCCTGCATTGTTTCCCCATTGTCACACTTGTATTGTGGGTTTTTCTACGTGTTGTGGTGGTATTTATTGGCTAAATGATGTGCACAGCCATGCTCCTCTGGCTCTGCCCTTTCTGGGTGGGTTGACTTGCGTCCAAGGAAGGGGAGCCCTCCATGGATGAAGCCTCACACAGAATCAAATCTTAGGCGCGAGAACACAGCAGAGAGGAAAGTCCGGGGAGAGATGCTGGGCTTCATTGATCCAGCTCAGTTCTTAGTGTGATATTTTTCTTCTTGTTGCAGTGGCACTCTTTCCTTAGAAAGAGCACATGGCCGCATAGTGAAGCAGAGCCTCTCCTGGAGCCTCTGGGAGAGCGAATTTTCTGAGCCCTTTTCGGCCCACTCCCAAGAGGTTTAGGAGACAGGACAGGAGACAAACACACACAGGCAGCACTCACAGTTTCTCACAGTCGGGCCCCACTGGGATGGGGTAGATTTTCCCAGCCTGAGGTCACAAACAGGGGACTTGCCTTCTGTGGAGTACTGCTTATAGCTAGTTTTCACTTTAGGAAGCAGTCCCTTGGCATTCTGGCCCCTTGAATGAACCTCTGGGAGAGCAAATTTTCTGAGCCCTTTTCGTCCCACTCCTAAGAGGTTTAGGAGACAGAACAGGAGACAAACACACACAGGCAGCACTCACAGTTTCTCACAGTTGGGCCCCACTGGGATGGTGTAGATTTTCCCCACTGAAAAATATTTTGAAGCTTCTATTTACTAACTAGGTACTATTCCAAAGTAATTATACAGTCATATTATCCTAAATATTAATTAATGCAAACTTACTCATTTACTTCCTTTAAATCATGGGTCCTCAAACTTTTTAAACAGGGGGCCAGTTCACTGTCCCTCAGACCATTGGAGGGTCTGACTATAGTAAAAACAAAACTTATGAATGAATTCTTATGCACACTGCATATATCTTATTTTGCAATGAAGAAACAAAACAGATAAAAATACAATATGTGGCCCGCAGGCCATAGTTTGAGGACCACTGCTTTAAATCATGTCCAAGTCTATTAATGCACAGAATGATTAATTTTAAACATAGACAATTATCTGGCAACTCATATCATACTAATCAAAAAGTAATTACAATTTTGACAAGAAAAAATTTTAAATTAGTATTGTGTCTGGTGGTGCTTGACTGACTTTTCATCAAATTTCTTCAAGATGCTGTATGAAAATAAAACCATTTCTATCATACTCTAGAAACACAATAAAAAATATAAAAATGCCTTCTATACTCCTATGTTTATTGCAACACTATTTACAATAGCCAGACTCTGGAAGCAATCCAGGTACCTGACAACAGATGAGTGGCTAAACAAACTGTGGTATATCTATAGATAGAATAATATGCAGCTGTTAGGAAAAATAAAGTCATGAAATTTTCTTATACATGGATGGACATAAAGATTATTATGCTGAGTGGAATGAGTCAGAGGGAAAGGGTAAACAGAATAAACTCACTCATCTGTGGGATATAAGGAAAATAAAAGACTGTAGCAATGATACCTAGAGACAATAGAAATGAAGATTAGGAGGGCCAGTTCATGGTAGGAAGTTTGATACTAAGAGAAAAGAGTGCAATTAGTGTAGAGAAGGGTCTACTATGAAAGGGACTTGCATGGGACCCCTTCATTAACAGTAGTGCAAACCACAGTATCAGAGAGAGAGTGAGAGAGAAGAGAGAGAGAGAGAGAGAGAGAGAGAGAGAAGTAAAATTCATGCTCTAGAAGTAAGTGAGGGAGGATGGGTGGGAGGAAAAAGAGCATCAGAGAGGGTGAGAAGCAAACTTTTGACATTGGTGGTGGAAAATGCATACTGGTGAAGGTTGTACATAGTATGGCTCTAACTCAATTGTGACAACTTTATTTGTGGAAAAAAAAACAAACTATAGTTTGAACAACCTGATAACCACACTGATTAAATAAAAAATATGTATTTTTAAAGTTGTTGAGGCTTTATAAAAATTCCTCAGGATATTATGTGAAATATTTTCTAACTTGAGCATAAAATATGTAGAGGTGTACAATTCATTGGGGACATTGCTAAGAAAATAAAACCCATCATTCACATTCTATTTAAATGAGGGAATTGAAGATCAGGGCAAATTATTGCTTAAGGATTAAAAAATCTAAAAAAATAAAATATTAATTAAAAACTAGATATCCTAATCATAATCTACTTCTTTCTACTCAAGAATCACTGACCAATGAACAGCAACGTTGCACTTCCATCTTTGAGCAAGGGAAAAGCATACTACTTTCAGTCTTTGAGGATAGCTAGTCTGCTACTGAATACCCAAAACACAGCAGTTGCTGGATTCTATCTAATTAACAAGACAGTTTTAAATGTGTAGTAAAGATGTGCCTCATGCTATAGTATAGAGGTTGCATCCAAAGCCAGTTTTTAATAGAGTGGTTATGGCAATCTTCCTAAATCACTGCAAATTATTAAGCAGCATGAGGTACAATTGAGACCAGCAAGGCTCAAGTGTAATAAATGGTTGTCCTTTGAGAGAGTCGTTTTTTTCTTTTTTCTTTTCAAAATAGGAAAGTAATCATTAGGGAAAGAATGTTTGACTGTAGCCATTAAGCATATTGAAAAAAGTTTACACATTAAATTTATTGTTTCTTGTTCAAATTAATATAGAATTAAATAATTAATTTCTCAGATTTACAAAAATCAATTTTCCCTAAAATATAAATTTAACTCCTGTTTTATATCATCACAAAACTGTTCATTTTTAATGAAAACACTTTCATTTACACTTAAAGTGTAGTCATTTAATTGATATGGTTATGTATAAATAAAATATAAGATGAACTATTTTTAAAAGTCAAAAAGAAAAATCTAATTTAGAAATAAATGCAATATCAGGAAAAAGTTTTTAGTAGTACACTAAGGGTAATAAAACATGGATTCAGATATCAAGAATTTAAGTCTACCTGCTTCTACAGTTGCCTTTCAAATCGCATAACTTTAATATCCTTTTCCAATCTGTTATATAAAATCTATGCACTCTGAGTCTATTATAAATATATGCTTCATATACATCAATATCGGAAGATTGTTTTATTTTCTATGTATCATCTTGATTTCTTTTCCCCCACCCTCCATCATCTTGATTTTTAATGCTTGTTTATAAAAATAGTAAAAGTATATATATTATATACATAAATTTAAGCTGCAGATTTGGGGTTGTTTTAGCATTTTCTATGTTGGTAAATACATTTTAATCAAAAACACTTTTAGTAGCATCTGTAGAATAAAAAAGAGATTGAGGATGCAGTATATCTTAGAGAATTCCACAACAGATAATAGTTTACATCTGCAAAAGAAGATGACAAATATTTACATGTTATATAACCACACTTAAAGAAAAATAAATGTCTGACATTTGGGAGTCAAGATTAGGCTTGTAAGACAAATGAATGCCAAGAATTTTTGCATGAATGTCATTAATCATATTTACTATTACATCATTTTCAACCAGAGCCCTTTATTTTTCTACTTCATAAATAATAACTTTTCGAGTACTTGCCTCTGGGTGAAAACATGACATAAGGTATACATTACCCTGAAGAAACAGCTGCAAAAAAGGCATAATGCCTGAGGGCTTCCTGCTCATCACCCTCCTTTAATGCATTGTATCAACAGAAAATAGACTTTCCTAAAGTATACATGTCTTATTCTTCTCCAGATATAGAATTAATTCTGCAAAAATATTTTTTCTTATTTGGGAGCTATGAGGAGGAGTCACACCTGATTGTACTTAGCCTCACTTTGGCTGCATGCAAGGCAAACGCCCTCCCTAATTTGCTATTAAATCTCCAGTTCTAAAGTATTCTTTTGGAGTTGAGAAAAATCAATAATGATACAAGTTTTAGAAATATTTCTGGAGTAGACAGCTGAGTATAAATCTTAAAGTAAAACTGTAAAATGTAGAAAGGAATTATGGGGTTACATGACTCATACAACTATGAAAAAATCAAAAGTTAAATAACTATTACACTTACAAATCATGCCTGAATCTGCCTATTTATGAGAAGTGAGACAAATCACAACAAAATGGCTGTGTTAGATACAATAAAAGATAATGTCTGTAGTCAATAAATTTATAATAGAGGAAGGGGAAGATTAGTAAAATTTATATCATCTGTGGTTAAATTTTCTATAAGAATCCATTTGTTGGAGCTGGAGCAATAGCACAGCAGTAGGGCATTTGCCTTGCAAGCAGCTGACCCAGCATGGACCTGGGTTCAAATGCCAGTGTCCCAAATAGTTCAAAGACAGCGTAGAGCCCAGAATAACCCTTGAGTGTCAATGGGTGTGGCCCAAAAACTAAAAAATAAATCACTTGTTTCTTTGCCAAATAAAATCTGTACATTAATATGAATATAGTTTTACTTAAGTCAATAGTTAGAAGTCATATAAACAAAGCTATAATCCCCAATATTATTAATCTTTGGACCTACAAAGTTTTAATAAGACATTGAAAACAGTATGAAGGGTTCCCAGTAAACTAAGAATAGATCTGCCATACATATAATCCAGAAATGTTGAATATGTACCCCAGGACAGAAGAATATTCATCCATAAGGATGTATGCGCATCACTATTCATTGCAGAACTCAGTAGATAGTGAATCATGAAGATGTTGTACATATATACAACAGAATACTACATAGCTTTAAGGAATGATGCAATCATGCAATATTCAGCAGCATACGGCAGTTATGATGTTAAGTGAAGTAAGCCAGAAGAAGAAGAATAAATACAGAATGATGCACTCTGGGAACATTAGTGGAGGGAGGTCAACACTGGTGGTGGGATTGGCCCTGACACATTGTATGTCTGAAATCCAACTATGAAGAACTTTGTAAATCACAGGGTTTCATTAAAAATTAATTTATAAAAGATATTGAAAGAACAAATTTCTACATTGTATTGTTTCTAATGTGTAATTTAATTTTTAATGAAATACTGGGGTTACAAAGTTATTTGTAACACAGTTTGTTTTTTGTCATAGTTACAAAGTTATTCATGATTGAGTTTCAGTCATACAATGTACAGCATCCTTCAACAGCATCCTTCAATATTTCCCACCATCTAAGTCCGTCCCAGTTTGTCTCCTGCCATTTCCTTGCCTCTCCCCTGCCTGCCTCTAGGGCAAACATTCTTCTTCTTCTTCTTTCTTCTTCTTCTTTCTTCTTCTTCTTCTTCTTCTTCTTCTTCTTCTTCTTCTTCTTCTTCTTCTTCTTCTTCTTCTTCTTCTTCTTCTTCTTCTCCTCTTCTTCTTCTTCTTCTTCTTTTCTTCTTCTTCTTCTTCTTCTTCTTCTTCTTCTTCTTCTTCTTCTTCTTCTCTTCGTCTTCTTCTTCTTCTCCTCCTCCTCCTCCTCCTCCTCTTCTTCTTCTTCTTCTCCTCCTCCTCCTCCTCCTCTCTCTCCTCTCTCTTTCTCTCTCTCCTCTCTGTCCCTCCATTCCTCCCTATCTCTCTCCTTTCTCCTCTCTTTTTTTTCTTTTAGATACTGTGGTTTGTACATATCATATCAATGTATTTTCTTTCAGCACCAAGTTCTTGTCCAGAGTGATCATTTCCAACTATCATTGTCATAGTGGTTTCTTTTCTGTCCTAACTGCACTGACCCACTATTTGTGGTAAGCTTCCTACTATGGACTGGTATAGGGTATAGAGATCTAACTTGATCTCCAGTATGTCATATAGTCTCCCAGACTCATCAGGAGTGATTCTTGAATGCAGAACCAGGAGTAAACCCTGAATACTACATAGTAGGGTCTCAAAACAAAACCACATAATCAAATTGTATTTAATTTTATTGATGCCTAAAATTTTTGGAGATTTTGGGGTTTGGGGGGAGTGTCACTTGTAAATCTTACCTGGAGAAATGTCTATTCTAATTTTTTTCATATATTATTAGTCTTGTGACTTTTTGAAAATAGTTGAGCTACAATTTTATAGTTTTGACTTATTGAACAACATCAAAAAGAACGATATTCTACATTCTCATTAGGTTCAGGATTTAAACATTTTTCTTATTTATAACTATATTAAAATATACATACATTTTAAAATATTATGCACTTTAAGTATTTATATTATATATAATGTAAGTATTGTATATTTCAGTCTTAGGTTCACTGCAAAATTGAGAAGAAATAGAGATTTTCTATGTCTTCAAATATATAGATACTTATGTTTTTCAATGTCCTCAAATATCTGAAAGCTTATGAATTTACCTGATAAACAATAACAATAAAAAGCCTATAGTTCACATTATGATTCACTCTTGGTGGTATATATTCTTAGGATTGGACAAATGTGTGGCATATACTCATCTTTATAGTAGCAAGAATATAGGGATTTATCGCTTTATAAAAATTATGTTCATGGCCTATTAAACCTTGGCCTATCTCCAAAGCTATCCCTGGTCACCCCTAATATTTTATTGCCTTCATACTTTTGATTTCCAAGATTTCGTATCATTGAAATCAAATAGTTTGTAATATTTTCAAATTGGCTTTTTTAGAATGATATACTTAATCTGTCCTTTCTTTTTCTTTCTTCTTCCTTTTCTTTCTTCTTCCTCTTTCTTTTCCTTCTTTCTTTCTCTCTCTTTTTCTTTCTTTCTTTCTTTCTTTCTTTCTTTCTTCCTTCCTTCCTCCTTTCCTTCCTCCTTTCTTTCTTTCTTTCTTTCTTCTTTCTTTCTTTCTTTCTTTCTTTCTTTCTTTCTTTCTCTCTCTTTCTCTTTCTTTCTTTCTTTCTTTTTCTTTCTTTCTTTCTTTCTTTCTTTCTTTCTTTCTTTCTTTCTTTCTTTCTTTCTTTCTCTCTCTTTCTCTCTTTCTTTCTTTCTTTTTCTTTCTTTCTTTCTTTCTTTCTTTCTCCCTCCTTTCTTCTTTCTTTCTTTCTTTCTTTCTTTCTTTCTTTCTTTCTTTCTTTCTTTCTTTCTCCCTCCTTTCTTCTTTCTTTCTTTCTTTCTTTCTTTCTTTCTTTCTTTCTTTCTTTATTTCTTTCTTTCTTTCTTTCTTTCTCTTTCTTTCTTTTTCTTTTCTTTATTCTTTCTTTCTTCTTTCTTCCTTTCCTTCCTTCCTCTCTTCTCTTCTCTCCTCCTCTCTCCCTCCCTCCCTCCCCTCCCTCCCTCTCCTCTCTCTCTCTCTCTCTCTCTCTCTCTCTCTCTCTCTCTCTCTCACCACATAGCAGTCCTCAAAGGTTACTTCCTGTCTCCGTATTCAGGAATAGCTCCTGTGGTCTCATTGGATTATATGGGATGCCAAGTATTGAACCCAAGTCAGCCACATTAAGGCAAAAGCCCTACCAACTATATTATTGCTCCAGCTCCATATCTGTATCTTTTCATATCATGATAGCTCATTTACTTTTAGTGCTCAGTATTATTCTCTTGTTGAGTAGCCAAAACCATTCTCCCTGTATTGAACTAAGTTGCTTCAATTTCTGGCGATTATGGATAACACTGATATAATATCTATGTGTAGGCTTTATTGTGCATATAAGTTTTCGGCTATTTTTGATAAACACCAAAGACCAGTTTTTAGATCACCTGGTCAAAGAATGTTTTGTAATAAATCACCAAAATGTCTTTTACAGTAGATGTAATATTTTGCATTCCCTTCAGAAACATGCGGAAATTGCTGCTGCTCAAATCTTTATCAGTATTTGGTAGTGCCAGTCTTTCAAATTTTGGTCATCATATTAGATATGTTGTATCCCATCATTGTCATTAGTATTTCTTTTTTTTTGTTTGTTTCTCAATTTACAATACAGACCAGGCAAGGCCTGGGTTGAGGTGTATATGGGGCGCATTTACTGTACCTCCTCTCTCTATACAGTCAGTGTAAAGAACACAGCCTGTGGTAAGAATTGGGAGGCCTTATCTTTTCCTTTCTATATATATACAAAAAAAATCCTTCACCAGTGCAACATTTCCATGACCAATATCTCAAGTGTCCTTCCTCCCCACCCCACACAGGCTTGTACTCTAGACAGGCTTTTTACTTCCCTCAGTCATTAGTATTTCTAATATGGTGTGAGGCATCTTTTCATTTGCCTATTTTCTAGCTGATAATGAGAGAGAGTTCTATATCCCAAATGTCCCTGAGTGTCCATATAAGGTGCACACACCTCATTTGGAGCAGTCAAAGCAGAGCGGGTTTCTTGTCCCACCAACATCTAGGTTGCTGATATCCAGTGAAAGATAAAGTTTTTTCTTTAGCTTTAAAAATAAATTTTGGTCCTCTTTGTTCAGTTTATATAGAGACTAGAATACCCTAAAAAGAAAAGTCTAAAAGAACAAGAAGAGAAGGACATGATGCCATCCTGATTAGGAAAGTTAGTGACAAGATTTGTGATCAGTGATTTCACATTTCCTGAGTCTTCTAAGTAATGGAAAATTTTAGAGTCTATTTATAAGGCTCAAGACAGTATAGACTGAAGATTTCAAAAGGTAATTATATTTGAATATATGATTCTTGTAACTATAATTTCTCCCAGTTTTTTAGGAAGGTGATTTTTCTAGTACTATCTAATCAGAATTCGCTTTTTCATTGTGTATAAAATGTAAGTCACAAAAATACAGTTAGTAACTCAACTATGACATGTTTTCCTCAAAAATACTATATATTAATTAGTTAATATATAGTTAGTTAATATATAATCTAGTAATTTTTAAAAATGGTAAAATAAAAATGTATCCAAAGATTTTCTTTTTTTATTGCAGTATTAGATCTTATTTTCCACATCTAGAAAAAGATTAATAAATGTATTTTGTCTTTTTCTTGAAAAATAGAAAATAGTTCGAGGCAATACATTAATTTTCTTCTGATTTTTCTTATGTCTGACTAATCTTGCATACTTAAAAAGAAAAAACAGTTGAGATTTCTCTTCATGCTAAATTAATTTTCAAATTTTTATAAAAAATAAATATACTCTTAAAAGTGTGAAAATATGAAGGTTTTATTTTCAATTAAATTAGCTATGTAATTAACTATAATAAAGATAAAGATTTAGAGATAAAAATCTAGCAGTTCCACGTGGCCAGAGAGATAGCACAGCGTTAGGGCATTTGCCTGGTATGCAGCCGGATGATCCAGGACTGACAGTGGTTTGAATCTCGGCATCTCATATGGCCTCTGACCATGTGCCTGCCAGGAGCAATTTCTGAGTGCAGAGCCAGGAGTAACTCCTGAATGTCACTGGGTGTGATTCCTCCACAAAAATTACAAAAATAATAATCTAGTAATTTTTTAAAATGGTAAAATAAAAATGTATCCAAAGATTTTCTTGTATTTTATTGCAGTATTAGATCTTATTTTCCACATCTAGAAAAAGATTAATAAATGTATTTTGTCTTTTTTTTTTTTGAAAAATAGAAAATAGTTTCAGGCAATACATTAATTTTCTTCTGATTTTTCTTATGTTTGATTAATCTTCCATACTTAAAAAGAAAAACAGTTGGGATTTCTCTTCATGCTGAATTGATTATAGTGTTCAATAAATCATGGTTTTGTTTGAACATAGATTTTAATCTCCTAATATAAAAAGACATCAAAACAGATACGTAGTTTTCTAATGACAGAAAGACAATATTATAGTGAGTCATGGCACTATATATAATTAAAAAATATTCTTATGACTTAAGAAAAATATTTTAATATTTCTTTTATTAAAGCATTGTGATTTATAAAGTCATTCATAGTTAAATTTTAGAAATAAATATTTCAACATCATTTCCCATTACCAGAGTCAACCTCCCTTCACCAATGTTCCCAGAGTCCATTCCATGCCACAACCCCACCGCAGTCTGCCATCATAATAGGTACCTTTTAAGTTTGGTTATTAAAGTTAATTTAAATAATTAAATTAAATAATTTAAAGTTATTAAATTCATTGTTGAATCTATGGTTTGGATGTGGTGTTCAGGGTTCAGAAATCAGTACTGGCAGGCTTGGAAGACCGGTATGTCAGGGATTGATCCCAGGTCTGCCACGTGCAAAGAAAATGCCTTACCAGCTATGGTATCTCTCTAGCCCCTCAAGTTCTGTCTATTCTCATGTATACCATCAATGCACCTGAATCCTTTTGGTCCCTGTACTTCATTGTTTTACATCTGCCTTACTCCTCCTCTACTCAGTCTCCTTCTTTCTCCTCATTATACTCTGGCACCAAGAATGTTCTAGATAGCCCATATTTAAACCATTGCATTCTTTCATGCAGTTATTCTAAATACCACATATAAGTGAAAATATTCTGTATTTATTTCTTTTCTTATGACTTACTTAATTTAAAGTAATACCTTCCAGTTCTATTCATGTTGCATCAAATTGCATGATTGCATCATTCCTTATAGTTTTAAATATATTAATACACACACATACATATACACACACCACATTTAACCGTTGGATCCAATCAACTGTTGGACATCTTGCTTGATTTCAAATTTTAGTTATTTACTGAGTGCTGTAATAATTATTGGTATCCATATGTCCTTTTGCATGAATATTTTACTGTCTTGTGGATAGATACCCCAAAGTGGAATTTCTGGGTCACATGACCCCTTGATTCTGAATTTACTGACAACCCTCCACAATGTTATAGAGATTGGAACAGGCAGCATTCCCACCAGCAATGGAGGAGAGTTCCTTTCTCACCACATCCTCACCAACTCAAATTGTTCCCAGTATTTTTTATATGTGCCATCCTTACTAGTCTAAGATGATATCTCATTGTTATCTTGATTTGGATTTCCCTATTAATAAGTGATGATGAGCAATTTTTTTCATGTGCATGTTGGTCATCTGTTGGTCTTCCTCAAAGAGGTGTCTGTTTTTGGAAGTAGAAATGTTTTTTAAATTGCGACCAATAATTTCAGCCACTCCTGAATGCAAATCTGGCCACTTTTCATTAATTTGGTGCAATTGCATAAAATTTATTCAGAGCTGAAATAGTGTCTCTGCTGGCTCCTGAACAAATTCACAAATAACTGGAAACCATGCTAGAATGCAAAACTCCCAATTAAATTAATAAGTAAGATTTTAAAATAAATTATTTTGTAGAGCAAACATCATTTTCCACCTAATTAATGGCTCTAATTTTATTTATATCTTATTAAAAGTGAGCAGAAAGGCAAATGCTTCCATACACAGCATCTAAGTCAAATATCAATAGAGATTTTGAGTCTGTGACATCCCCAGAGGCAGTTCAAAGCTGAGTGCACAACTGCCTGTGGAGCTCACCAAAAGGCCAGATGTTGTCACTAAATGTTCCAAGGCTTGGCATCTGGGGTTTGGCAAGCCCCAGAGATAGCCTTAGGTCTAATGCCTATTATAAAAATATGAAATGAATGAAAGTATTTCAGTTTCAATGACTTTGCAGTAAAATAGAGGAATGAAAGGCTATTCTGAGCAACAGTAGCCTTTAGTAAATTGTCCTAACAATTACAACAGTAGGAATACCTAGTTTCAAGACTTCCTATTTAATATTTAAATAGTTATTTAATTTAAATAATATTTAATGTTAGAGTCAATTGTGCCAATGGAATGACTTTTCAAGTATTGAGAAAAACATACCCCTTGATAGTACAAAAGAGCAAAGGACTGCATAACACAGTCATACACCTAGATTTCATATAGCTTTTTTGTTGTGAAATATTGTTCATACAATTTTAGTGACATTTACTACTTAAAAATGTAGAAATTATCACTAGTGCAACATAAAAATGAGTCACCTTAGATCTAATTTTATAAAATAATTATAAGATTTGGGGACAATTTTAAACTACTGAATTACAGACAATAGAAATACTATCATTACAAGAATCTTGAAAATAGTATTTCTTAACTCAGAAATTCCAGTTCCTAGAAGTCTTCCCTATAAAATTCATTAAGTATGTCCCAAAACTCAGTTATAAGCATGCTTACTGTGAGGGTAACTAGGTATGTATGTACATATCATTACTACGTAATATTTTATATAAGAGTTTTATGTACCAGTAAAACAATTTTTTAAGATTTTAAAATGACTTAGAAAAACATGAATCATATATTAAAGGCAGAACACAAAATTATAGACAATAAAATACAATGTAAAAATATCAGGTATAGGGGCCGGGCGGTGGCGCTGGAGGTAAGGTGCCTGCCTTACCTGCGCTAGCCTAGGAGACGGACCGCGGTTCGATCCCCCGGCGTCCCATATGGTCCCCCAAGCCAGGAGCGACTTCTGAGCGCATAGCCAGGAGTAACCCCTGAGCGTTACCGGGTGTGGCCCAAAAACCAAAAAAAAAAAAAAAAAAAAAAAAAATATCAGGTATATACTACTAGTCCAAATCTAGAAAATTATTTTTCTCCTTATTAATACTACTAATACATTTTATAAAAATTAAGCAAGAAGCACTTAAAATATTATACAAGTTATAATTAAAAAGTGATTTATTTATAAGTATTATAAAATTAAATGGTTTTAAAAGCTGAAAATTAACAAAGAATTTAAATATAAAATTCTAAACATTATCTAGTTATTTTTGGGAAAGACACCTAAGTTTAGGTATTTCTGTGTTGTTGTTACTGAGGATACAGTAACATGGGCAAAGAGGATTTCTAATACTATTGTTTATGTAAGAAGAAAAGCAATTTTAACTAAATTAACATTTCAGAATACTTAATAGTGTTACATGAAGAAGCTAAATATGAGCGCATTCATGATAATATATAATCTCTTATCATAAAATTTGTTTGTTCCAATTTATTCAAATATTTGTCTACTTCAAGTTTCCTTCCTAAATGATTTGTCTAAATCTTACCACTTTTTGAGTGGTAGTGTGTAAGCATTTTAATCAGGCTTCTGATTTTTGGTTACAGATTTTTTCATATTTTTAAATTTCTATTAGCAAGCAATGTTGTATATTGTGTCAATATATCAATGCAATATATTAAAACATAAAACTATGCTCCCACACATAGCAATAACTTGAATAATTAAATGACAATGAAAGTGTCTATATGTTTTCATGTATCTTCCATATTTAATCACAAATGTAAAACTCTGCTGCTTGTGTTAAACACCTGGTAGAGAGCTGAATATTGCACCAACTTGGGATTTTATTTTCACTAAAGAAATTTTGAAAATTTCCAAACAAATCCTTTTGAATCTATAACTATCTATTCAGTTAGCAAGTTCTCTTCAAGGTGAGTCCAATGTTCAACAGCGGCAGGGAGAGAACAATGCACTAAAGCAGGTTTACTCTCTTTCGGAGGATGGCAGTGCAAGCTCAGCTGGGAACCTTAGCTCCTCAGCCCAGCCCTCGGCAGAAGCCGTGAATTCAGCCATAACTACAGCAGAGTCTGATCATTCTCCTGATGAAATTACACTGATCTAATTTGCACGCTGTGAAGACATTTGGCACTGGCTGGATCTGAGCCTTGACATCTTCATTGGAACTAAAAGTACACTAAGAACTGACATTACATTTCACATTCTTTTCTGCCAGGCTGTGGCATTTCGTCCTCTTTAAAGGCATTATTTCAAGAACATTTAATTTGGCTTTGATATGCCTGCCATTTTGCTGGGTGGAACATACCGAGCCAGAAAAGCTCAGCTGTAATAAAGTTTGGCACCAATAGCCCACCATATACCTGCACCATCCTGTGCAATTTAATTGGCATTCAGTGGGTTGATAAATGGATTGGCTTAATGAGACAATATACTTGACATATGCAGGGCTCTCCTGAGGAATAGGATTCATTTTTTCACTCCACACATCAACTTGTTACAGATACCAACACAGTCACCTCCAGCAGTTGTGCTCTAGCCAATGGCTGCAATCCTCCGGCTGACCAACAACATTATTTTCCAGCAATTTCATTCCTTTCTCCCTCAGCACCAAGTGAAGTACAGCTTTCAAATTTCGTTTTTTTTATTTGTCCAGATACAAGGATGAGACAGTACTAATTTGTAATTGCATGAATCTACATCTTCTTGGGAAGTCAACTATTCCTGAGATCTGTAGAGATTTGTTTCACCTGCTGCAAATCCATCATAGCACTAACCATGCAAATAATAATGGATCCCAGGTAAAACTACTGACACACATAATTGTGTAAAAGAGCAAATAGATGCTACTCTATTTTCAGAAGTGCCTGGGTTCAAGAATAAATTAATTAAAACAACAAAGAGACACCATTTTTCACTCCTCAGATTAGTAAAGACTAAAAAGAACCACAATGCTGAGTGTTGGCAGGATTGTGAGGAAACAGTGCCGTATGCGCTGCTGGTGAGATTCTAAATTAATACAATTTTTCTGGAAGGCAATTGGCAATATGTATCAAAAACCTTAAAATTGGGCATAGCCGTTCACTATGCACCTCCACTTTGAAAATATAGCACAAGGAAACACAGACGTGCCAAAGATAAATATTCAGTGATAATCCCAACATTGGTTATAATAGAAAGAGTTTAAAAACAGTTTAGATATCAAAGGAATGGAAAATGCATGCATAAATTGTAGAATACCCCTATGATAAAACACTTCATAGCCATTAAAGTAGAAATATTAATCATGAAGAAATGTTCATGGTGTCGTGAATGCTACCAAAGTAATATGAAACACAATTATTCATTTAGTATTATAAAACATTTAATTTTATTATTAGTCATTTTTGTGACTATTTTACATATAATTATTTTATACACAAACTGCATGTGGATTATTTCTTGCAACAGAGTTGCTGCTGGACCTGCATCTCTTGTCCTACCTAGACAAGGGGCATGGGAATCCCTCTCCCTTTCTGGAAATTGTGGAATGCACAACCCACCATTCAACAAAAAGCCATATTATTCCTAGGGTAATTCCATTTTTCAAATGGCCCCTGTAATTTTAATATTAAGTTGAATAGTTGTCCAGAAAGACAGTATTTTCATATAAATAAAATGTTCATTTCCAGCTCTGGGATTTCTTAGTTCTGTGGTGATAATCAGAAAGCCTCAGATTAGCAGAGTTCAGCTGACACCCAAAAACTTCTGGTTGTTATAATTCGTAGTTGCCATCGTTCTTAAATAGAAGCTGCTTAGTCTATTTTGATTTTTTATGTTTGTTGGACAATGCTGAAGATTTCAATTTAAAAAAAAAAGATAGGAGACAGATTCAGACAGGAAAAGGTTATTTAGAGTTGTTAAGGATCCACAGGGACCATATTGTATCTGGCAGTGGAGGGACGGGGTACTTGCCTTCAAGTCTGCCCAGGCAAATGGGAAAAGAAAAATAATTTGGACAGGATGAAAGTGCTTTGAAGGGGAGACCAGCATAGGGGAGCCAAAATGCTCCATAATGACCAATTGGAGGACTTGATCAGCATTTCGACCAAGGCTGCTTGAGTTGCCATGTGAACTGCTTCCAGGGCAGCTGCACTGCTCAGAGCTTAGCTGTACTCTGTGCTGTACACTACCTGCCTCTGGCCCCCTTCCTGCCTCAGAGGTGCTCATTTTTTAACTGAATGCCAATTTGAGGCTCTTCTCTCTGATCCAAAGAAAGTTCCAACATGCAAATAAGCCCAAGGAAATGAAAAAATGAAACGGTGTGTGACAGTTTCTAATTACTGCATAAAAACAACATATGGAAACTTCATTGTCCATTTCATCTCTCAACACGTACCATCAAGTCAGAGTTCTTTCACTTGATTACTCTCTTGAGTACTTGGATCTGATTTATTTGAATAAGACTTTATTTAAAAAATTTATAGCATTATAGAATTAACTATTTTTAAACATCTAATCATTTGGATGATTTCATCATCTTTGTTCTGTTTTCTATGTGAATTTCCTCATGGTATTCTACCTAGTTCATTCTATTCCCTAGGGTCATTCACAACTAGGATTGAAGTTGTCCATTTTTCAAAAGTTTAAATTAATTCTCCCTAAGTACCTTTTATAAATGCTTGAATGGCTCTCTAATCACTTATTAGAGAAGGCAGGAGAAGTGATTCAGCACTGACACTCTGTTTAAATTTTCTAAGGGCATATGAACAGGAGGTGGAAAAATAGAAATCAAGCAGACTAAGAAATAACAGTGAAGCAAATACAACAACAACAAATCTTAATGAGAGCAATGGATTGAGGTACATATTCTGTCTGGAGAGTCAGGAAATTGGGAGATGAGGACCTGATCTGTCAGAGCTATAGTCCAGTGTGATCTCACCCAAGATACTCATTTTTCTCATCTTCTGCTTTAATATAGGACTTGGAACACCTGAGAGAGATCAATGTATAAAATGCTTACCTTGCATGCTTCTGACCCTCATTTGATTCTCAGTATGGTATATGCTCCCACCAGGAATGACCATTGGCTCAAAAGACAAACACAAATTAAAATAGATAATATAGAATTTTGCTTATGTGATTTGTTGAGCTTCCTTTTCTCTTTTCCTTCATTTTCATCTGAAAAAATGATGGAAGAGTAACATCTACATGGAAGGAACCAAGAATCGTTGACCAAAGACAGTTTGCATTTCAGTACTAACTTCAGAATAAAGTTTATGAGTTTACAAGTAGAGGTGACACCAAAGAAATAAGGCATACACCAAGTGCCCATTTGCTAAAATCAAAACCTTCAGTTTCTCCTCTCATCCCCCCTGGCTACAGAAACAGAGTCAGTTAATGAATCAGAAAAAAGCTGGTTACCAGATGTCCTGGCTTATTAACACGCACATCGCATTCTGTAATGGCATTCACTGAGCAAGCTGTGTGGAGCTGAAAGATGGCAAAGAAAAAGTTCTCTCAGATGCACTTCAAAATGTGGGTGAGCTTTGGTCAATTTCAGAAATGATGGCAGTTCAGGTTGACAGTCTTTCTATCTGATTGGAGCATACCTGTGTCAGAAAAAAATGTCTCTTCAAGGCCATAGGTTATCAGTATTCTATCAACCTTCTAGCCTTCAACTCATCTGTGCAGAGCTGTTGACATGAAATCATATATGTAGAAAGAAGGCAATAATAAACCTAGGAGCAGTGCAAAGGAAAAGCCAATTCTGTTTGATTGGTTTTCACCACAGCTAATTTTAAAGCCACCCATTGTTCAGCTCTGCAGTCTAATTTTATGTTAATATCCTGAAAGTTGTCAAATCTTGGCAAAACCTATGCATAAATTACACAGAAAGTAGCTCACAGGAGGGGAAAAGTAATGACTGTCATGGTTAGCCAAACCCATTAATAGTCTGACAAGCAATAACCCAGGAGCTCTGGTCAACTGCTGCAGACATCTGTGAAACTTTTGCAATTAATATCATTTTTTCTTTTTTTTTTCTTGGAAAAGGTATCAGCTGCGAAATAGCATGCAACTGACTGATCATTATCAGCTCTGCTGGTAAGGGTTCAGTTTATCATCTCTCCTGATTGACCACTGCCCTGCTTTTCACAGAAGCCACTTTTTAATTTTTTTGAATTAGTGCCAATTTCTCAGCACAGAGATTGATGGCCTTTAGAAAACAGGTACCAATGGTGTGTGGTTACTCAGACAATAAAAAAATAAGGACATCAGTCTCTAGTTCACTCTGATTTTTTTTTCTTTCTGGGAGAAGAAATAAAGATGGAGAGAATTGGTTGTGAGCAGAATGTCAATAAAATAGATGTTGAGTTATAAGGCTGTATTCTTGAAATGTATGATATAAACAAGTGGTAATTTCAATTTGATAAAAACAAAAAAAGTCTATTTCTAAAGTTGCAGGGTCTAGGTTTGCACTATTCTTTTTACCATAACATTACAGCATACTTTTTTTAATAGGGCATGCCACTGAGCAATGATAGACTCATTCCTGTGATGTTTAGCCTAGCAACATAGTTTTGACTGTGTGGAGCTCCAGGTCAATGGTGTTTGGGGCCACAAGGTCACCCTAAATTACTGGAATAGAGCATGCAGTACCATTCAATTTAGGGCTATCTGCATGCTAGGCATGTGTTCTACCATTTAGCTTTTGCCTTTATCCCATTTCTTATACAAATAAGTAATCTAGGATAAAATTAATGTACTCATCTGATGGATCAATATCTATACCTTGATGATAGCTAAAACATTTTGAATATCATTCTGTAGAAATGTAAACATAACCAAATCCAAAGCCAATGATAACAGATTTGGTACCCAATCTACAACAAGCTAGACACTAAGGGGACCACTTAAATTAGCAGCCAGGGGGTGGGCAAAGAAGGGGGATATGGGATGCATGCTGGGAACAGGGTGGAGGGAGGAAAACAATAATGGTGGGAATGCCCCTTATTCAATGTCATTATGTACCTAAAATATTACTGTGAAAGATTTGTAATCCACTTTGGTCAAAATAAAAATTAATTAAAAAGAAAAGAAAAATGTATGTGTAAAATGCATATACATTTTCCTAGAGTCTATTTTGGTGGAATTGACTGAGTTTTCAGATATGTCTATAAAAGGTATCGCTTTAATTTTTCCCATATAACTGATGCATCTTAGCATAATGCCTAGAACTGAATGAATACTCAAAAATATTTTTGTTTGATTTGGGGCTAAAGGAACAACTTCTGGTCCTGCACTCAGGAATTACTCCTGGAAGACTTGGAGAGCGATGTGAAGTTTTATGGATTGAACCTGGACTTTTCCTGTGTCAGGCCAACACCCTACCTACTGTACTATCTCTCAAGACCCTCAAAAGTAATTTTGAATGAATAAATGGTAGATTAATAATGGTGAAAGAAATGAATGCATGGATGAAGAAATGGATAGATGAATTGAAGGATGTAAGGAAAGTTTGTGTAAGATTTTTTGCAGACAAGAGAAAAGACTTGATTTTGTTAAAGCTTATAGAAATGTAAAATGCCTGCCCCATGGTGACATTTAGCAAACAAGCTTTCTGAGCACTTGTCTGTGCCAGCTATTTTATAACCTACAAAAATGGAGGTTATAAAATACTTCGGAAAACAGCATATTCAGAGAGCAGCATAATAACAGTACAGAATGATGTCACAGTAAAGGGACATTTTGGCTACATCATGTTTTATTCTTAGTTGGTATATGTGTGCCCAAGAAATTCCCAGGGGTGCCAGAAGTCACTCCTGGTGATTTTTAACCAATAGTTTAGTGGTTGAGCCCTTAAATGTTAAGAATGATCTAGGCTACCCTGGCAATGCTTGTTTGGATGTTGCAATTTTGCACCCATCATGCTCTAGGACCAAAATGGGTTCAATAAGCTGTCTAACTCCTTACTATCACTCTAACCCATGGATTATGTTTGAAAAATAACCTGAGAGCCAGAATCTGGCAGAAAAATGTTTTCCAAGGCTCAAGGTCTACATGCACAAAAATAGCAGTAAAGGGACATAGAATTAAAAAAAATGAAGTGGCCAATAATGAGAAGTAAAAAACATAGATGATGTATTAGAAGAAAAAGATAGAGAATAAGATGAAAGCAGAGAAACAGCCACATCATTGACATTCTAGAGACTGTGGGCTTGATCCTACAGTCAAAAGGAGACAAACAGAAACAATTCTGGTGATATTGCCTATGATGTACAGACATCATACAGACAGTGAAATAGGGGGAGAAGGGGTGCAGGCTTTGTTATAAAGGACTAAGATGAACTATTTCAATAGCCTCCTAGAGAATCATAAAAAAGGAGAATCAGTAACAGATTTTTATCACATTGCTGCTGTAGAACTGTTAAAATTGGGTGGTTGCATATGAAGGTAAAGAGATATGATTGAGGAACAGTCCTTGCCTATATAGATGGTAAAATCTTTTCTTATAGCAGGAAAGCTAAAAGCATCTATATGAGGGAGGCATAGGAGTGAGTAACTACAAGGACATAGGGGAAAACAATGTGCAATTCTTTTTCAGAAACAAGTCTCTACAAATAATGGGAGACTACCCTAAACCATTTCCAACTTTAATAAAGCCAATAAATTTAATGAGATTGAAAGAATCTAACAGATGCTCATCAAAAGCAAACAATTGGAAAGACTTCTTTTTAAGGAATAATCTGGAAGAATAAAATCACTAAAATCTGCAAAAAAATTTAATTGGGCCTTTGAACTTAAAAGAGCTCATTAACAATAAACTATTTATAACCTCTGAGTTTTGAGATTTTCGATCTGACTGCTGAACAAAATGCTCACTTGACCTATTTCTCCTTTCTTCTCTATATATTATAGTAACATTTACCAGATGAATATATAAACCCCCAAATAATTATAGTCTATCATTTGGCAGTGTCTGTGTCTGCCTGTCCAGCCTTGTCAGAAACAGAATTTATTTCGGACAAATCAAGAAAGAAGGAAGTACCGGAACAATCACGTCAACGAGTGCCAGTTGTCTGAAAAACCACTCGCTGTCATCTGGGGACGCATCATTTTTAGAAACAATGACCCATTTGGCAGTTTCACACATGTTCCCATCTCAACAAGCTTTCCAACATTCCAGGCATTACTTTATTTAGGTTTGGGCTTTTCTTGAGTTTCAATTTTTGATGAAGCAAGTGCAGAATCTCAATTCCATTCAATATTACTCATTCTATTCACACTTTTTTTTTTTAATTTTCTCATTGTATTTTTGACCCTTGTTTCACTGCCTCAGAGACCTTGTCTGGGCACCTCATATCAAATGGCAGTAGTGTGGAATGTCTAATTATTTCACTGTTGAACTTGTACAGCTGTCCAAGAAGGTTTGTTTAATCATGTTGTTCCTCTGGCTTTTGTAAAAAGCCCTTGTTATGTGAAGGATTTAGCTTTCCTCATTAGAAAATGTTTCACTTTTGACAGTCAATATCTGAAGGACTCTGAGTCAGTGTTATTGAAAAATATCAAACCCCTGATTTTCAGTAAATTTTTATTGACTAAATGAAATGAATAAAGGGGGGGCATAATGTCCCGGAACTCAGAAATATTCCTGTAATCAAGCAATTGAAGAACTCATCCTTCATTGAATTTTTAATCTCCATATGATTCTCTTAGCTTTGAGAAATTTTTGATAATATGCTAAGTTTTAAGCCAAAAGAAAATTTTTGGGGGAAATTTCTAGACTATAGAATAAGATTGAAAGAGATTCTGGGTGGCTAATTATTTTCTGCTATGAAAAAGGTCAGACTAAGTTTCAAGGCAAGGAAGTGGGGTCACAGAAGTAAGAGCATTGATGCAGCTTAAGAACAGCCCTTTGTTGGAGAAGCAGAGGGAGGTTCGTGGACTATAAGGAAGCAAAGGAACTTTGCCCACACTAGAGGCCTTTGACTTGGGACCCACTGTCTCTTCATCCTTCATGAGGGCTCTTTTGTCCATGTTTGCCTCTTAAATGATTTCCATTAAA
Organism: Suncus etruscus; assembly: GCF_024139225.1. Taxonomy (NCBI): domain Eukaryota; kingdom Metazoa; phylum Chordata; class Mammalia; order Eulipotyphla; family Soricidae; genus Suncus; species Suncus etruscus. Next base: position 84,496,970 of record NC_064852.1, read on the forward strand.
TCTGATGATTCTTTTTCTTTCTTCATCTTCACAACAAATTATATTCAAACAACTATAATTCCTCTACATTCTCTGTAGAATAGCTTAATAGGCTATTGTACTCCTTTCCTTTTACTTGGATACTATGGTAATTTTCAGTCTACATTGATATAAAATAAATTTGTTTTCTAGCAGAATTACAATATAAAACAACTAAGACAATGTACATTTGTTTTTTTTCTTACAAATCACATATATAATAGCTCATAGCTCATTTAATGAGTTATAATTCCTAAATAAGTGTTCATTTGTAGCCATAGTAAGTAAAACTAAAAAAATGAAGTTAATTCTTTCTCAAACAGTTTGCACACATTTACATAAGCAAAATAAAATTAATAAAATTTAAAAGTTCTTGATAATTAGAGAAAAGTTTACTACTTCTGGATCTCAATTATCCTTTAAAATATAGAATTGAATTTTTTGTCATAGGGTTATCAGTTTGTATCTGAGTAAAACAATATTTGGCTATGCTTATTTAGCTAAGAATAATTGAAATAAATTTAAAATATTAATTTCTAGACAAAATATTGTGAGTAATATTTTGCTTTACATTACTCTGTATTCTTAAAACCATGACTATTCTGACTGTATATTCATATGAGTAAATATATTTTATTTAAAATATATTTTATTTAAAATATAAAAAAAATATAAAAAAATATAAAAAAAATATAAAATATATAAAAAAGGCAGTATGTTTCAAATAAAAATACATAGAGTGTACAGAAGTTGATAAGATGCCATTTTTTTCTTTTAGGATGAATGGATAATATATAACTTGTTCAGGGTCAACAAGGCCAATTGCTTTGAGCAAAATAAAAAAAAACATAATGAAATAGCCAAAGAATATAAAAGGGTTATTGTTTTATAAAATGCACCATCTTCTGGGTCTCCACTACATCTAATAGTTTTTTTTTCTCTAGCCCTTTTATTCCTGGATCGATTAACTCAGTGAAAGTGGTTTGCTTGCAGAGGAAAGCAAGGCCCACATTTCAGCCCTGGTCAACTCGTTAGCAGCTCAAGGTTATTTCTGTTATGCACAGAAAAGTAACTCACTTTCCCCACTAAGAGCAAAGAAGGACCAAAGATGGCTAGATGCCATCCAATACCTATTCTCTTCTTCTCTTTTTATTGGTGTAGAAAAGCAAGTAATATAAAGACTACATTTCCCTTTCTCCCTTGTGGTTACGTGTGGCCAATTGATTGTTCTGGCCCATGATGTGAAAAAGATGGGTAGGCTGCATAAAGGGAGCTGATTCAGCAGGGATTTTTAACTTTGTTCTTTTTTGCTGTTGTCTGGATTGCAGATGTGACAAATGAAACTCTGGTTGTCATTTGGTATTAGGAGGCAAACTTAAATATGGATGGAAAAGGAGCCAAAAAATAAAACAACTATGGATTTCTGATGACTGTGTTACTGCAATACCTGTCTGGACCACCTATCTTTAGACTCATTCTGTAAGAGAGTGGATTTTTATCATTTCACTTTAAAATTATTATCCATGAGATGTTATCCAAGGTTATAAGGAGTTTTAGTTTATTTCTAATATTATTAGGAAATGCTATGTGATGTTCAGTTTTTTGGGATTATAAGTGATATGACATAACAATAATGATATTACTCTTTAATAAAAAGCTTTATGCAAGTCACCACTTTTCAGACTATTTACAGGAATTTTTACAAACATACATATATATCTGTAGGATTTTAATTTATCTGTATATAAAAAGAGAGAGACAGAGAGGGTACTAATGTAAATTCTGATATTGACTGTTCCATATCTAAGGAAATGGAAGTCATGCAGCCACATAAATAACAGAGTTAGAAAATGATACCTGGACCAAAGTTAACTAATTATAAAATCATGAATCAAATAACTATCTGAGCATTTTTCTTTATAAATCTATTTTAATTTTTACCTATTTGCCATTGATATATCTCCAATATAAGGAGAGATCAACAATTAGATTGTAAAGTTGTTGATTCCAAGTCCTGTTTAGTTTTTTTTTTTTTTTCATCACATAGCCTTATATTGGGAACTATCACTTCATATAACAGCTATAAAATGCTTTCAGACTCAGCATGGCCAACCTCAATTGAGAGTGAGTTTGCCTAATGGATAATGCTCAGTCACAGATAAAAAATGAAATTACTGGGGCAAACAGACCAACAGTGAATCATCATCTCCCAGAATTCTATTCAATGTTTGCCTGATAAGATAGTATATAGTAGGGCCCGGAGAGATAGCACAGCGGTGTTTGCCTTGCAAGCAGCCGATCCAGGACCAAAGGTGATTGGTTCGAATCCCGGTGTCCCATATGATCCCCCGTGCCTGCCAGGAGCTATTTCTGAGCAGACAGCCAGGAGTAACCCCTGAGCAATGCCGGGTGTGGCCCAAAAACCAAAAAAAAAAAAAAAAAAAAAAAGATAGTATATAGTAAAGCATACAATGATTCTGAAGTGAACTTTAAGTAAGGACCCTTGAAACACAGTTTTATCAGAGAATTTGGCTTCTCACTTGTAACGTAGAAGAGGGTTTGTGTTTATCATTTTGCTACTGATAAAGTTATTAATAATGCCATGGAAAATAATAGCTTCTCCATTTTTTGTCTTTGGTTATGATTGTTGCTTTTTATTTGACATAGCACAGCATCAAATTAGATGTAGAATAATATTTTATTAAAGTTTGATAAACTCTTGTTATCAGTAGTACATTTTCATTTACTTAGTGAAAAGTCTCCAAATTCCAGAGGCATCAAGGATAAAAATTACTAATATAAATAATCAGAAACCATATGCCAGTTAAAATTCTTTCTAAACTTAACCTTTAGTAACAGTCCAACAGAATCTCCCTTGGCTGAAGATGTACACTGAGTCAGATGAGAGAATAAAATGTCCCATGAAGCTCTCAGATATTAAAAATATGATTTGGGGGGCTGAAGCGATAGCACAGAGGTAGGGCGTTTGCCTTGCCAGTGGCTGAACCAGGAAGGACCTGGGTTCTATCCCCAGCGTTCCATATGGTCCCCAAGCCAGGAGCAATTTCTGGGCCATAGCCAGGAATACCCCCTGAGCGTCACTGGGTGTGGCCCCAAAACAAAACAAAACAAAAAAGGGTGATTTGGACACAGGGATCTAGTTCAGTGGCAAAGCACAGGCTTTGCTTGACGAGACTTAGGTTCAAACTCTGGAATAAAAAATAATCTTATTTTAATTCCAAGAAATTAAGCATTTCTAGAAGGCAACTAGATATGAAAATGGAAGGGACACAATGAGGAACTCTTTCAGCAGAGGTTATATCTGATATCCTTGCCTGGGAAAAGGCTGGCCACCACTTCCATGTTTATAGACAGACACAGAGATTTGTGCCATATGTTTGGGGGATTCTATGAATGTGTTTTAGAAGAGAAAGAATTTGATAGTCTTGCCTAAGACTTTGCATGAAGCCATTAAATATATGTGTTATTAAGTGGTTATTGTCACTTTCTACATGTACTATTTAATATAAACTATATGAGACCCTGTTAATTCTTCTTATGCTCAAAAAATGTTTCTTTAGCCTCTTGCTAATGTTCCCAGTATATTCTATCCCGATGAGCGGTGTGTAAATATTTCAAAATATCCATGTATTTGATTAAATTTCTCACTATTCAGTCCATCATATATAAGTTATATGATTCCTGCCAGGGTCAAATATTGCCACAGGGACAAATGTTGCCACAATTTTAATGGCTATAGCTGAAACAATTTGAAAGGGGAGTCATACCCAGAGCTAATAGTCTTTATGACTAGACCTATGCTTAGAAGTCAGTCCAGGCAGTGCTAGAGGAAGCATGTAGGGCTATGATTGAGCTGGAGTGACCACATTTAAAAAACTTAATCTAAATCTCTGTACTGTTTCTCTTGCCCCAACATTGTTACAATTTTTGAAAGATTATTTCTGTTCGTTTTATTTTTAAAGCCGCTATGTTTCAAAGACAGCTAAAAGCCACTTTTAGTTTTAATCTTGGGGGAAGATATAATCAACCTTATGACCAAGGTCTTTTTCTCTCTCTCTTTTTTTAATTTTTAATTTTTAATTATGAGAACAAAGATGCAAAGAACGAGGACAAGGTAAAGTTACAGTGGAAGGACAATCACCCATAAACAGAATTCTCAGAAATCCCCTTGCTGATATCTGAACTTTGAACTTTCAGTCAAAGAACATTAAGGAAAATAAAACAGAACCCATGTACAATTACTTTGTCCCACAAGTCCCCAGATTGTATTACATAATATTTCTTAGCAGCACACAAAGCAATCTAAAGCCATAACAATTATGTAACTCCTTAAACATTGAAGGTAAGGTCTTATCTGATATGAGGAAATCTATTGTTAACATTAATATAGTTACCTTCCTACTGTCCTGCCAAGTTTACCCATTTCTACCTTCAAGATACTTCATTGTAGGATTATTTATTTATTCTTCTGGAGGATGTAATGGAAGGTGTGATGTTAGGTTAGAAGAAAGTTACAAAGGTGGAGGAAAGATAAATTTCCTATTTCTGCAATTTTTTAAAAAAACTTTCAAGCAATGTTTTAAGCTGCCAGGGATTCATGTCATTATTTAAAACTACTATCATCAATAGAGATATTTTATTTAGTCATGTGATCTTCCTTTATTCAAAGCAAAATTTTCCTAATATAATTTTAGAATCAATGGTAATTTCTGATTCAAAAGAAAACTTCGTTTTGGGGAAGTTGACATTATTAATGTTATTCTATATTGATTGAGTTAATATTCTTTGATAATGGTAGAAAAATTTATAAAAGGATTTAGGAGAGATCATGGGATTAGTTAGGTCATGGGAATTGAATTTGGATCTAGTAAGATCTTTACCCATCTACCACAAAAGGAAATAAAACGTTATTTATCATGTCTCACAGTATTCTGATTAATTTTCATCAATATTCAAAGTTCAAGAAAGATTTTTATTGTCTGAATTAAGGTAAAGTACTAATAAAATCCAGTAAAATTAATATAAGAGAAAATATCTGATTTATCATCCTCTCTAGAATAATACATGGAGAAGAAACAATTCTCCAAAGGAAAAAATATGAATGAAAGTAAATATTAGATTCAGAAGCAATAAATATCCACCTTATTCTTTTTCTTCTTTTTGGTAAGAGATGACCAGTGTCAGAAGGAACATAGAAGGAAAATATTGCTTGACAAATTGAAACTGATGAAAGAAGATATCATGATTTAAGAATAGATTAAACTAAAAAAATGAAAACAAAATAAGAACAGAATCTAATACTAAATTAGAGTAAGGTACTAAATTTCAATGCTAAAAGACTTTTTTCTACCATCCTTTCTACCATGATATTATCACTTTTTTCTTATTATTTTGTTTTGTTTTTGTTTTTTGCCATGCCCGGTGGCACTCAGTAGTTACTCCTGGTTCTGCATTCAGAAATCATTCCTGGCAGGTTCTGAGGATTATATGGGATGCCAGGGACTGAAATCGGGTTGGCCTTGTGCAAGGCAAATGCCTTATCCACTCTACTATTGTTCGGGCTCAATTTCTTATTATTTTGGGATCTTGTACCATACCCTAAAGTGCTCATGGGTTTTAATCCTGACTGTGTTCTGAGGTCACTTCCATTGCTGTTCAAGAAACCTGCTACAACACCAAGAGCAGCTACGCAAGGCAAGCACCTTAACCCCTGCACTAGATCTCTGACCTCTCTATTATGATTCTCTGTATAAATATGCAAATAGTTATAAAGGTGCTTCCACTTGTCTGCTGGGTGCATTACTGCATTTTGTAGTTTAATCTATTGAATTTACTTTTAATTTTTAAATCATAAGAATATAGGATTGAAATTTAAATAAATTTAAGTGATATGTATATAAGACAGTATTTGAAATTATAGAAAGACAGTATACTCGGGCATGGGATTGTTCCTAAAGGACCCTTAGTCTCTGTCTAAGATGTGACAGAAATGTCTTATCACAAGGGAAACAAGAGTTATAAGAAACATATAGTAAGATCCTAAAGTCATCAGTCATATAATATGGAAATTGGTGTGACAATAGGGAAACCAGTTAGAATTGGTTTATAAACTCACCCAGACTTTAGACATCTATCACCCCTCAATCAAAACACTACTACTGATCTACTGCAAAGAAATTTACCTTTACTTTATTAATCCCTTCCAAATCTATCGACTATAACATTTTCATTTCAAACCTTCAAATTAGGTTTCTAAGACTGTTGACAGTGCTGCAGCAAAAACATTTATTTTCCCAAACATACCCTTTGTTTCAAATCACAGGGACGTTTACCATGTCCTCAAACACATCTTCCTCACTGAGTCTGTGCTTTCCTTTATCTCGAGTACTTTGATCTTCTTACCCACTGATGGATTTCTTGAAATGCATGAAAACATTGCCTTTTTTGTTGTTGTCTTTAACATTTTTTTCCATTTTCTTTTTGGTCTTTGACACCTTCCCAAATTCCACCAAAACTGAGTTAGTTATCTTTACTCTCAGTCACATTGCATCTCTCATTCTACTATAACTTTTTTGCTATTTATTCTTAGGTTAATCTTATATTTCTTAAATTTTTATTTCAGTCACTATCATTTACAGTTCTGTTAATGATCAGTAGTCCACAATTCTCCCTTATCTCCTGTACTCCCCATAGTAAACTTAAACTTGTAGAAAAGATTTTAGGTTCTGTTGCCTTTTACCATCTATTCCTTTACTCTGCTTTTTATATACTATATAAGAGAAGCCATTTTATTCTCCTATAGGCAGACTTCAGTCAGTGTGATACTCTCCGGTTACATCCACATAGTGGTACATTATGAGTTTTGTTTTTGTTTTTGTTTTTTGTTTTTAGGCACAAGGGTTACAAAACATGGCTATTGCTGTGGTTTTATACATAAACCATTTCAGTGCCACATTTTCCACCAAAAATGTCACTCTCCTACACTTTCGTCTACACTCCTACTGCCCTTTCTAATTCCCTAAGCTAACTTCTTACTGAAGATCAGCTCTCAGTTTCTGTTGCCTTTGGTCATTTGTTATTCCCCTATCAGGTTTCTTTATATCTCACCTAAGAAGGAGATTATTCTGAGTTTGTGCCTCTTGTTCTGACTAACTTGTCTCAGCACAATACTCTCCAGATTCACCCATGTAGCAGCATATCTCATGATCTCATCTTTTCTTAAAGCCAAACAGTATTCTGTTGTGTATATATGGCAGTTTCTTTATCCAGTGATCTGTACTTAGATATTTGGGTTATTTTCATATTTTGACTGTTGTAAATAATATTAGAACTTCTGTTGACTTCTAGTTTTTATCTATTCTGTCACCAGATTCCATGCCATTTAAAGGCAGACATGTATCTTATTTTTCTTTCTGTCTGGCCTAATTTAAGTATAGCTTGGTCCATTGAAGATGGTCACTGAATTATTATTACTACATGTCAAACAGTTTTTGTTCATCCTACAAATGCTCCTGAGAAGGAAGGCTCTTTTGACTCAATGTCATGTATTTCTGTTTTGCTATTGAGAGATATATTTTAAGATTCATGTGAAATATTTATGACCTATCTTCACTTGAAATATCAAGTTAAGTTTTTTAGTTTTGCTTGTCTCATCTTGCTTTAGTCTAATTTGTATGTGGGTCTTTAGAAATGATAATTAAAATCATATGTTATTTTGGGAAGCTGAGATTAATCAAAACCCCTGTGCTCTAAAAAGAATATTCATATTTATTATTTGGATTATATAAAACTCTGTTTATTTTAACATTTTTATGGATACCAGTTTTGAATCTCATTGACTAGTTGTCTATTTTAAATCCCATCTCATCATATAGTATTCACTGGAGTGTTTTGTTTAAAAATGCACAAAGGTATCTTATTAAATAATGTCACAAACATGAAGTTCATTATTATGCAAATGCCACCCTTGGAACAGATTTGTTAATTGCAACTCATTTGCATAATTAATGAACTCCCAAATGAATTATGCCTTTGCAGATTTGTGCAGCATTGTTTTAAAATAAATTATAAAATACATGTCAAAGGAAGAGTGTTTTCTGGGTTCCCATAGCATTGTTTGAAAATTAATTACCAAATGCTTGTCAAATTAAAATGAGTTTGTAGTTTTTACAATGTTATTTTAAAATTAATCACAAAATAAAATGTCACTGCGTTAAAGTAAACAACTTGTTATTTTCTCAAAAAGAACCACAGAAAATAGCATTTTAACTTCAATTATATTGTTTGGTAAGTGATTCAAATGTTTTATTAATTTCATCTTTATATTATCACTTAACAAAGTTGGTAGTTGTTAGCATATTGACAGTTGGTAAAATGAGATTTAATTAAATTTTACTATGTAGCATATTTTATATAGCTGATGTTTAATGCACTACATATGAACTCAGTTAATGACAAATTTGTTCATGATGAACTGAACATTGTTATGTTAAATTTAAGTTTAAAAAGTTGAAGGCCATTAAATCTGTTATATAAACAGGATTCTTATGTTATTGAAATATTGACTGTTGCTACTTAAAATTATTTAAAGCATATATTTTGAATGTCTTTCTCTATTTACCAAATATAGTTGCGTAATTTCTTCTTTCATACACATAAGCTTTTGCTGCCCAATCTACTTTCCTCACTCCTTGAAACTCTCTTTTGTTGCATAGAAATCAAAGTTCCCTCCCAGTTCTGGGCTCCCCCCTCTGTAATAAATCTTTAATTAACAGAATTAGATGAGGAACACCAATATTTTTAAATACTTTTCAAAGCAATAGATTTAGCAAAATATTTTAAGGAGAAATAGTTGTCAACCAAACACCCTTTCAAAATAGTCTTTTAAAAATCTCTAATTGTATGAAAACATCTAATAGTGAAACTTTTACAAAGAGATTTTTCCCTTTCTTTTTTCTTTTTCATTTAAACATTCATGCCCCTTCTCTGTTGCTCTCTGCTTCACTCCATCCTCCAAAACAAACCAATTGTCTGTGGTTTATATTTTATTTTGTTAGTTCTTGACCATGGAATGTAATTCCTTGGGGGAAGCCCTTTGTTTGACATGATTGCAACTATGCAAATTGACACCAACTAGACAATACTTCTCAAGTAAAATAATAAACCATTTATCTTTATTTCTTATTCTGTATTGTTGTGTATGTAAACATTTTATGGGATTATTATGTAACTGACCCTACCCTGATCGGTGATTGTGCCCTACCCTAGGATGTGACCTGGCATTCGGCCCCCACCCTAGGGTGGTACTTGATTCTGCTTCCACCATTGGGTGGTACCTAATTCTGGGGGATAAAAACAAGGTAGGAAGGCGAGGGGCTTTTTGGCTGGAACTGATGCTGAGGCTTTGGACTTCAGTCTTGTCCACCGAATAAAGCTAATATTTCCAGAAGCCTGACTGTCTGCGAGCTCCTTACCCGCCGCTTCACCTCAGAACCGCCGGTTGAACAGGGTGGCAGAAGCGTGCTCCGAGCTGGAGGAGAAAGACCTCATCCTCCATCCCTCCATCAGTCTACCTCTTCAGGGGCTGACTTGCAACACTGTATATAACTGCCATTCTAAACCTCTAAAAACTTTCAGTTGTCCTTTCTACAAATTGATAGACACAGTGGTGCTTTTTGAAGAAGCAGTATCTCTTATACATCATACTTTACTGTGTGGGAATGAACCCAAATGGATCATACAAATATACAGTTGACCTTTAATCATTTTCTATTTAATTCTGACACATACTTTTTCACACATATAAACTTTTTTCTTTCACAATCAAATCAAACTACTATCCTCTTAACTATGATGTAAACCTGCATATAGTCCTTTGTCAAAATGCCTTGACATACCTTGACATACTAAACATTCTTTGCTGAAATTTTATATCACTATGCTTTGAACATAAAAACATCTAACAAAAACTCTCTAGTGACTAAACATAAAGTAATAGCCACAAATTGAAAGCATAAATTGTTTTTATAGAAATAAAATTTTCTGAATGTGAGTATTTTTAACTTTGAGGACTCTAAACTAAATAATTTAGAAGAGATTTAAGTAAAACACAGATTATGTCCTTTATTTAATGGTCATCTATGTGTAAGAGTAAATATAGGCAAATAAAGACATGTGTAAGAGTAAATAAAGACACAGTTCTATTGATTGAATGTCAGTATTTATAAATCTTCATAAGAATAACAATATATTCTTGAAATAATTTTACCATCACTCTTTTTAAATTGAACTATTGATGTATTTTATTATTAATACCCAGCAACCTAAATATAATTGATATCATTAAAATATATAAGAATTTAAATGTGCTTTACTAAAACATAAACTGTGTTTCAAAATCAATTAGTACTGAATGATGTATATATTGTACTAAGAAGAGAAAGTCAATTTTGCTTTGTCATTTCTTTTAGAGCTCCTTTCAGATCCTTCAAAAAAGGGGATCCCTTAGTTTTATGAAAACCTTATTAGGTGACTGTTGTTCAGATAAAGATAACCCTAAATATTAAATCTACATGTTATTTATTTCCAAGAATATTCCACAGAGAAATATATTAATGGCATTTTGTAAACCTAACTATCGAGGATACAATGTCTACAATGGTAGTTTTATATTTCTCTTTTACTTATATAAAATCTATTTCTTTATTATCCATTTTTTGATTTGATTTGATTTGATAGGAATTAAATATATGCTACTTCAAATTTTTAGCAAAATATATATTTTGTTACAGTTGCAAAAACTTCCTTTTCTCTCCCAAATAAGCATAGTAATTTTAATATTATTGCTGAGCATAATGAGTTAATTTCTCCCTGATTCAGGGCCACACCAAAATGCTTAGAGATCACTCCAGGTGATATGATGGAACCATATGAAGAGCTGTGATTGGTCTGGGATAGCTAGCTTACAAGACAAGACTCTTAACCCCTGGACTATCTTTTTATCCCCCCAAAAAAGATCATTGTCTTCATAATAGTTTTGAAAAAATAAATGAACTTATTTATAATGTTAAATATAATTTTCTCCTCTTATCAAGATAGGAATGGAAGTAACTATTCTCAGTATAGTCAAAGGTATCTATCAGAAGCCAATGGCAAATATTATTATCAGTGGAGATAAACTAGAAGCCATTCCTCTAAAATCTGGTTCAAGACAAGGCTTCTCTCTCTCATCACTCCTATTCAACACAGTAATGGAAGTTCTTGCATAGCAATTAGGCAAGAAAAAGATATCAAGGACATCCAGATAGGAAAGAAAGAAGTCAAGCTCTCACTGTTCGCAGATGATATGTTATTATATTTAGAAAACCCTAAAGACTACCAAAAAGCTTCTAGAAACAATAGATTCATATAGCAACAGGCAGGCTATGAAGTTAACACACAAAAATCAATGGCCTTATACACCAATAATGATAGTGAAGAAATGGACATCAAAAATAAATCCCATTCACATTAGTGTCACACATACTCAAATATCTTGGAGTCAACTTAACTAAAGATGTGAATGACCTATACAAATAAAACTACAAAACCCTGCTTCAAGAGATAAAGGAGAACATAGGGAAATGGAGACACATACCCTGCTCATGGATTGGGAGGATTAACATCATTAAAATGTCAATACTCCCTAAAGCATTGTACAAATTTAATGAAGTCCCTCTAAAAATACCCATGATGTTCTTTTAAGAAGTGGATCAAACTCCTGAAATTCATCTGGAACAATAGGCACCCATGAATAGATAGAGCAATGCTTATGAAAAAAAATATGGGAGGCATCACTTTTCCCAAGTTTAAACTGTATTACAAAGCTATAGTCATTAAAACAGCATGGTATTGGAATAAAGACAGACCCTCAGATCATTGGAATAGTATTCAGAGAATGTTCCCAGATATATAATCATTTAATCTTTGATAAAGGGGAAATAAATGCAAAATGGAGCAAGAAAAGCCTCTTCAACAAGTGGTGTTGGGACAACTGGTCAGTCACTTGTTTAAAAAAAATGAACTCAGATCTCCATCTAACACCCTGCACAAATGTCAAATACAAATGGATTAAAGACCTTGATTTCAGACCCAAAAACATATGGTATAGAGAACAACACAGCATTTAGGTAAAAAAAAAAACTCCAAGCCATTGAGAATAAAGGCATCTTCAGGGAAGAAACAGTACTCTCCAAACAAGTAAAAGCAGAGATAAACAGAGGAACTATATTAAGCTGAGAAGTTTCTGCACCTCAAATGAAATAATTCCTAGGACACAAAAGCCACCCATAGAATGGGAGAAGCTATTCATCCAATACCCATCAGAAAAGGGGCTAATATCTAAGATATACAAGGTACTGGAACCGACAGAAATTTATATATAAAAAATATAACCCCATCAAAAACTGGGGAGAAAAAAATGAACAATTTCTCAAAGAAAAAATAGAAATGACCAAAAGGCACATGAAAAAAATGCTCCACATAAGTTATACTCAGGGAGATGCAAATCAAAACAACAATGAGAAATCATCTCACACTGCAGAGACTGGCACACATCATAAACAAGAACAATCAGTGTTGGTGGGGATGTGGGTAGAAAGAAACTCTCATTCATTGCTGGTGGGAATGCCATCTGGTCCAGCCCTTATGGAAAACTATACAGAGATTTCTCAGAAAAATTAGAAATTGAGCTCCCATATGATCCAGCTATACCATTCCTATGAATATACCTAGAAATATATACCTAGAATATACTCTAGAAACAACCAAGCTTCCCTTCAACAGATGAATGGCTAAAGAAACTGTGGTACATATACACAATGGAATATTGTGCAGCCATCGGGAGAGATGAAGTCATGAAATTTTCCTACACATGGATGACAGGGAATCTATTATGCTGAGTGAAGTAAGTCAGAGGGAGAGAGATAGATGCAGAATAGTCTCACTCATCTATGGGTTTTAAGAAAAAGAAAAGACATTTTTGCAATAATTCTCAGAGACAAAAGTGAGGAGGGCTGGAAGGTCCAGCTCATGACATGAAGCTCACCACAAAGAGTGCTGAGTGCAGTTAGAGAAATAACGACACTGAGAACTATCATCACAATGTCAATGAGTGAGGGAAGTAGAAAGCCTGTCTTGAATACAGTGGGCTGGGGTGTGAGGAGCGAGATGAGGGAATTAGTGATGAGAATGTTGCACTGGTGAAGGGGGGTATTCTTTTTATGACTGAAACCAACTACAATCATGTTTGTTTTATATAAAGATATTTATATAAATATAAATATCTTTTTGAGTGTTTATATAAAGATATTTTAAGAAAAAGAAATAATTTTTTCATTTTGAAACTTTATACAGTACTGTATATATTTAAGTCAAAATACCTATCGAAGGAAGAAAATTTCTAAACTTTGCCCAATAATATTTGGGTAAAATAATTATATTTTTAATTTTTTATTTAAGTTCTTAGATTGTGTAGGCTCATAGAAAGAATAATGGTCGTTCTGTGGTTTTTGATTACAACATGAAACATTTTTTGTTTGTTTTTTATTTTCATTTTAGATTCTTTTTTCTTGTTTGTTTGTTTTTGGGCCACATCCAGTGATGCTCAGGGGTTACTCCTGGATATGCACTCAGAAATTACTTCTGGCTTGGGGGACCATATGCAATGTCGGGGAATTGAACTGCTGTCTGTCCTAGGTCAGCTGTGTGCAAGGCAAATGCCCTACCACTGAACCACAGCCCCGACCCCCATTCTTTTTGTTTTAATATTTTTCTTTTTATCTAAATCTTAACTTGTGACTAAAAATAATAGACAATATCCATCATTGTAATTTGAGTTTTTCCCACTAAGAATTAAAGTTGAAATATGTTGTTGATGTATACTCATTTTGCAGATCTTTTTAACATTTTACAAAATATTCATTTATTTGTGTACAGAATATATTTGGGGAGCAAGAGAACTTAGATAAATATACACTAACAAAATTTTAAATAATTTATCATTTAAAGATAAGTTATTTTACTTGAAAGGGTAAGAAACATCTACCTTATATTATAAAATAGTAATATATGCTATAACATCTGCCCTTTATGATTTAATTCACTTTATAATATATATAATATTATATAACATATATATAATATATATAATAATAATATAATAAAATTTCAATCCTTTTACTGACCCACAATGAATAAAAAGTTTGTTTTTATCTGGATTTGAAGAACAGGATAATGAATCTATAAATCTTCTTTGGGTCAAAGACCTCTACTATTAGAAATAATAGTCTGTACTGAATTCTGGGAAAAAGATAATATAAATAATTTTAAAAAATCATATTTGTTTTTGGATCCCTTAATGCATTTTCTGAAAAGAGAGCTAATTATAAAAATTTAAAGTATTTGTTAAAACTTCTTTATTGGGACTATTAATGAATAATACAAAGAAAAAAATGTTTTAGAATTTAGAGTTTTATTTCCTTACAAGAATTTTAGAGATGTGAATATTTAGAATCCTATCTTGTCAATTCTATTGCATTCTGACATCACTGAACTTGTATGAATTTGGTAGTGAGAGCTATGCTATATATGATTTTTTTTCTCTTCTGGTGAAATCCAGGGGCATAAGGGGATTCTTTCATTTGTTTCAAAAAACTAAAATGATGAGAATGAGTAAAACAGATGCCAAGGAAGTCCTTGGCAAATCTAACAACTCATCCTCAAATCTACAAATTTGTATGTGGACATCAATGGATATGTGGTCTCAAAAATATTCTACTCTATGGTCAATGTTCTCAAAGCAGTTCTTATTAGGTCCTAAAGGATATCTCAGAAACCACTTTAGATATTTCCCTAGTAGTTTGTGCTTATATGTCTTAGAGTATTTTATTCAGTTCAGCTACAGCTTAGTTCCCAATAGAGCACTGATAAATCTAAAGCACTGGTGCACCAAAGAAATATATATATATTCTCAGGTAGCCAACAGTATTTAAGGAAGATAGATATTGAAATGGGCAATTATTATATGATATTGAAAGATATTGAAATTGGTGGTGATGTCTGGACGTTTGACAGCCTAAAAGCTCTGACAGCCTAGAAAAAAAGTGGTTCACAGAAGCCTAGTAAACGCTTCCAAGTACTAGCAAACTGTTGAAATTTGTCCTTATCAATACTCACATTCTATGTAACCCATATGACCATCATATCTATTATGAAATGTTAGTATCAAAATATAGAAATGCTTGTAAAGAAGTTCATATACTGGCGAGTCTTCCCCAAGCAATAGTCCAATACTCTGTATCAAAAGTAAATGTCAAAACTGTACTACAGGCTGTAACAACAGTTCATTAAAGACTACTCAGTCCAGATTCTCTACTAATCCCAGTATAGCAATGTTATTTGTTTTATACTTAGAAATTCCCAAATTATCCTGATTTGAAACTTTGTGGAGATTTTCTAGACATTATGTCATTGACTTGTTTTTTGTTCTGGTCAACTCTTTCATTTCTCTCTTCCTTAAATGCTTTCTCCTCCAAAATTCTTTTTTCTTTTTACAAATCAAATTCAGTTTTACACAATGACTATAAAGCAATTTTCTATGTGAAGGAACTTATAATTGCCATTATATAAATAATGAATAGCTAGTATATATTTCTTTTTGGCTCTTAGAAATAATTGCTAATGGGTCTGGAGCAATAGCATAGTGGTAGGGTGTTTGCTTTGCACACAGCTGACCCAGGATGAACCTGGATTTGATCTGCAGCGTTCCATATGGTCCCCCAAGCCAGGAGCAATTTCTGAGTGCATAGCCAGGAGTAACTCCCGAGCGTCACCAGGCGTGGCCCAAAACAAAACATAAAAAGTGCTAAATGCTTTGTATATATTGCTTCAGTTGTAGTAATATATTCATAGTAATTGATTATCATTAGTTTCATGCTCATTTTAGAAAGAAAAAATCTGATCTCTAAAAAATATCCCCTCCCCAGGAAGGATAGGAGAAATTGTTCCAGGTATATTAGTCCACAGTAAATAATCTACACAGGTATGAGGGTAAAAAGAGGCAAGAAACTCGAACACAAGCAGTTTACTAGCAAGCCAGTTGTTCCAATTCTGGAGCTAGCAAACGTGCAGCAAAAGGCTCTCTCCTCTCAGTCCTGCCTTGTATTTATTGAGATCCAAACAGGGTCCCTATCCTAAAAAGGGGGGAGGGTAAAAAGCAGGCACAGAGAACAGATACAAAAGAGAAATATTAAAAAGACCTCTATATACCTCACATTACAATTTGTATCTTTGCTTTTAAATATTATACTATGTTGAGTATATAAACATCCATACTTTAGGGTCTTAGAGATAGCAGTTCAGGTAAGGAAGTTATTTGTATCTAGTTGACCCAGATTTAATCCTCAGAATCAGATATGGTCCTCCTAGTTTTGCCAGTGATTCTGGAGAGTAGAGCAAGAAATGCCCCTGAGAGTCAACAAACGTGGCTCCAAAACATGAATAAGTAAATACATAACTCCATACCAAATTCCTAAAATATCAAATTAAATGTATGACTACTATGTGTTTCAGAGATGTAAAATACTGCTCTTATATATGCCCCAGAGTGTTACCCCATAAAATATAACCATCCTCAAAAAGGGAGATTGCCCCAATATTATAGATGAGGTAATTTGGTTGTGCTCATAGAATGAATGGGTACTAGAACTCAGAACCCAAAGATAACAGCCTTAATGATTCTGTTAAGTTGGACATTTTAAATAATAATTTAATTTTTTAATTTATAATTCTGTAATCTCAATGTAATGTTAGAACAAAGACAAACAGAAAAACAGGTCCAAAGCCGTCATGCCAGGCCTCATCAAGACAAAAACACTGAATCTCTCCACAGTTTTCTAAATTTTTTCTAAATAGAATTTTAAGCCAATTAATCTGAAATTTTCTAATCAGCCCTAGGAACAGTCTGTCTTTCCTCCATTGCTCTCACTAGGAACAAGGTTTTTATCTGAAACAAATGTTTTTTTCTTTCATTAGTTATCTTATCCATGTAACACTCTAACTATAAAAATCCTCCATTTTACACAAGCTCTTGTCTTTCTAGAAAGACAACTTTATAGAAAAAAATATTGCCCAATCAAAAAGCATTCAATAAAAGCAAATAGTTGTTTAAATGTATTAAAAAGACTTCCTAGTGGTTTTTTTTTCCTAACAATATATATATATATATATATATATATATATATATATATATATATATATATATATTCTTTCTCAGACGGAGGGAATCTAAACAGGACCCAAATCAGTGATTCTACAAGCCCTACTGATGATCCAAATACTGGGTCTGGTGCAAAGTCATTTGTTCTAGGCAGCGAGAAATTTGCAATGTTTTAAAACAGAACAGACAGACTTAGAGGTTTTCTGTTTTTTTGTTTTGTTTTGTTGTGTTTGGCCACATCCAATGACACTCAGGGGTTACTCCTGGCTATGCGCTCAGAAATCGCTCCTAGATTGGGGGACCAAATGAGGTGTGTGTGGGAAGAATCTAACTGAGGTCTGTCCTAGGCTAGCACGCAAGGCAGACAGACGCCTTACTGCTTTGCACCATAGCTTTGCGCCACCGTTCTGGCCCCGGACTTAGGAGGTTTTCTGAAAGTTGATCTTTCTCACCTACATTTCCAAAAAGAAAAGACTGGCTTTGTTATGATAGTGCTTTCTTCATAGTAAGCTTTGACCCAAGCTTACTTGTATCTACAGCTTCATATACTAAACTTCCTTACTCACCTAGAAGTAAGTTAAAAGTAAATGCTTATGAAAGTACTGGAGGATAATTAAGTTTTCTAACCTGGTATCTTAAACTGATAACACATTTAAGAAAGATAAAAATATCTTTTGTGACCTTACTGTATGAAAATGTCATTAATAGGATATGGCTTGAATCAAATATGAAAATGTCATTAATAGGATATGGCTTGAATCAATTTATCCTATCTATTTATCTATTTATATAAAATATATCATGGAATTAGAGTTCTAAAATTTCCACTCTTCTTGAAGGTGGCCAATCATAACATGAACAAAAATCTAAGATTTTGACAGAAACTTGACTGCAACAAACCATCATGATTGTGAAGATCATTTACTGGGACCACAGAGAAAGACTTTAGGGTTAGACAACTTAGTATGCCTGGAACCTGTAATTGGTCTTATACCAAGGTGCTTCATGGGTAAGGTATCCCTGTTTTTAGGCAAAAGGTTTTTCCTTTCTATTTTCCCCATATATTGCTGCAAACAAACTAACCAAAAAAAGTAAAAACACAAACACACCTTTGTTATTATTTATTGTAGTTTTATCTTTTATCTTTTTTTGTTTGTTTGTTTTTGGGTTTTTTTTGGGCCACACCCGTTTGACGCTCAGGGGTTACTCCTGGCTATGTGCTCAGAAATCGCCCCTGGCTTGGGGGGACCATATGGGACGCCGGGGGATCGAACCGCGGTCCGTTCCTTGGCTAGCGCTTGTAAGGCAGACACCTTACCTCTAGCGCCACCTTCCCGGCCCCCTTTTATCTTTTAAATTAGGGTTCCTGCCCTTTTCATAGAACCTTGGGACACATATTACTTTATTTTACCACACATTCCTGCATTTTTTTTTTAATAAAGCTAAGAGGAAAGAAATAAAGAAAGGCTAGAGGCCAGGGGACAAGTGGTCTCGGATGCATTGGCAGGGAAATAAATAAGGACAAAAATATATATCCAAGCTGAAGTCACTGATCAAGGGAATCAAGGGACCTAAACTTTAACATTCTAAATCTAAAGTGGCATGTTACACTGGCAGGCCAGGGGGCAAAGGGTGGTAATATAGGATGCACTCTGGGTCCATTGATGGAGAGAGGTTGACACTGGTGGTGGGAAGGGCCTTGACTCATTGTATACCTGAAATTCAACTATGAAGGACTCTG
Source organism: Suncus etruscus (assembly GCF_024139225.1). Lineage (NCBI taxonomy): Eukaryota > Metazoa > Chordata > Mammalia > Eulipotyphla > Soricidae > Suncus > Suncus etruscus. The sequence goes on from NC_064852.1 coordinate 84,516,004, forward strand.
TAGATCACACTTGTTTCAATAAAATAATAATGATAATAATAAATAAGAGTTTGGTCTTTTAAAAAATAAAAATTAACATGAACTATTGAAGATTATCTTACTATATTAAGATTTAATTCGCAAGTACTTTATTTTACTAAAATATATCAATTTTATTAACTTTTAAAAATCTTTTCTATCAGTTCCTACATTTTAATAGCTTTATACATTTATGCAACTTACTTTTCTATGCATTTTCTTGAAAAGAGAAGCTAATAAATATCTGAAAATTTAACAGAAAATAACTAGTTTCTCATAAACTTGAACTAAATATAACCCTAAGGAGAATTTTTCAAGGATTCAGAAATGAATTTAATCTAATGGTTTTCTCACCTCAAATAAGTTGTTAACTGATTTTTCTATTTAGATATATGGCCAGGATTCACATGATATTCTTTATTTGTAATTCAAGGAAAATATGTGTATACAAAGTTTTATTAACATTAGCTAATAATAATGAACCATGAATATGTTCATATTAATTCAAAGTATTGTTTATTGGCATAGATTCATTTTATGTTAATAAACATTCTCTGGACAGATAGAATAAAACAGCATTTGGCTCTGGGGGAACTATCACAGTTGATCTACATTGTTAATGACTGAACATTTAATTTATTAAATAGGAGCTTCTCTGATGTGACTCTTACAGGAAGTTTGCCAAAGATAAAGTGAAATGAGCTTATGGAGATCTGAGTCTGGTTAATCTGCCTGTTGCTGCAGACTTTCCAGATCACAAAGTTTTCTGCTTTTCTAACTTATGGAATTTGCTCTGAGAAACCACTATCTAAAGGTAACTTTTCACTCAAAAAAATTCAGTAATCAACTTTTACCTATCAGTACTTCAACTTCATTTACTAATTAGTTAATACACCTGTATTACGTGCCAGAACATGTTTGTTGTAGCTACTAAAGACTCTTCAAGAACAGAATATAAACACTCTTCTAAGGTTGAGAAAATTACTAAATACAAATGCTCTCAGGAGTTTAGAATCTTAAATGCAGTAAACTGAAAAACTTTAAAAAGAGACCTAGCACATGAGACAAACAGGATGTGTCTAAAACCCTGGGCATCCTCATTCACTGTAGCATTAGTACTAATATTAGGAATATAATATAGTATAATATAGTATAGTATAGTATAATTAATATAATATAATATAATATAATAGGAATATAATGTTGCCAGGTGACACTCAATACCCCAAGTGCCTGTATCCCTTCACTCTCTCTAAGTCCCTTCTGAGGGGCCAACCCACCCCAAATAGTCCTATGGTAGAACTTTCCAGATCTGCTACCATTGACTATCTAGTTCCTTACTATGTTTCTTTACATTCAACATCTGAATGAAATTATTTAATATTTGTGTTTCTCATTTTGACTCATGTCACTCAACATGTTCTTATACATTAAAAAGTTGTTCATTAATTTAAATAGACCAAATGAAGGGTCTTTATAGGAAATTGCAGGCCTGAGGAGAGAAATAAACAAAAATTTATTTAATTATTAGCCCACATTTTTATCATCAAATAGACCACTCTCTTCACTAATATTATGATACAACCTGGTTTGGGATTTGCATTTCCCTGAATAATAATCATTCCTTTTATTTTCTCCACTCACCTTGCTTCTGAATTTTGGATTGATTACATCTGTACTACCCTAATCTACTATGATATATTTTTTCCAAGTAATTTTACAGCTGCATTGTAAATTTTTATGCTATGATTTTGCTGTAGGATCACAATAAGGCAACATTGAAATAAAAATTTTGCTATAATGATATTCTGCCCTTTATATATTCTATCTCTGAGAGTGACAGTAAGGAAGTGTATGAAGTACCTTGTTTTTCTTTCTGAGGTTAAATTCAGAAACTTAAGGAGGTATTTGAAGTGGCATAGTTTTCTATAATATATTTTCTCCACAAAAGAATCTGATTTAGCTGTGAGAGCAAAGGTGGCCCCATATGAAAGCAGCAAGTTTGGGGCAACATGTCAAAAATTTGGTGGTTTCAGAATGAATTATTTTTCTCCTTGTTTCTGTCCACAGTGGCTGGATTCTTGAAATTCAGAGCCCAAAGCAGAAGAGTTGAAGCTTATAGGGAACAGTTGGGGGTGGGGGAGAAATATCATTTACCAAGGCCCCTCTATTTTTTTGTGGAATCCTTACCTTTGCATAGAGCTCTAGCAAAGTTAAAAGAAGATTAGAGGCTACCATTGGAGCTCCTTTCTGACCATTTATTTGTTGATTAAAAAAAGTAAGTGTTGATGTATGAGTTGATTTGCCACAGTTTACAATCATAGCCTAGGGCAAATAACAAACCTTAAATGGTGGGTCATTATATGCCCTTTACAATGGTGGCAAATGCTAAAAACTACAGTGCAAAGTGCTTTGAGAGAGGATGACAAGAGTATTGTTCTATTCTGAACAATTTCCTGCTGCCCAGAACAAAAAAATGAAGCCCATTTACTTAATCCACAAAATTCTACTTCTAAGGACAATAGTGGCAGAATATTGAGAAAACTTGCCTATATAATAAATAATACATAAAATGTTGATCTAAAGATGACAAGGAAGAAATTGTTGGAACGCTTTGTACAATCTTTTAATAACAGATACTCCCTCTCTCCCCCCAAAAAGAAAAACAAATGTCTAAAATCGTATGCACCTGTGTGGCTAGATGATTATTCACAAAGCATCATGCACTGATATGTATTTCCTTCACTTAATTCTGTTAGACATTCAATTTGAAATGCTAAACAGAATGTGCCTGGGAACCTTAGATTAGGCAGTTTAGATATTCTTGAAATATACATTTGTTTACTGTGAAATATTTGGAGAAATTAAATATGTATACACATGTTAGCACATGCCAATTTGTCATAAGTACTACAGTTTAAGTAGTATTTATTGACAATTCCAAAATGATCTTTGAGAAATAATAATTGCTATATTCAAAGGATTTAACAAAAACTATTGTGGTATGTGAATTAGAAAGACTTTTTTTTAATTATTTTATTTTAAATTGTTTTCCCATTGAAAATATATCTATGTTGTATATTTTAGAGACTAATGAGCCTATTCAGTACGAATCACTGAAAATTCAATTTCAACAAGGAGAATCAGAGACTCATGTGCCTACTTACCAGGTGTTACTACCATAGCTCTAAGTTTATGCTAGATTCTCAGTCAAACATAATCCCTCATTTACTTTGGACACTGGACAGACTTTGATTTTGATTCATCTAGGCTTATACTTCTTATTTAGATGCATTTTTAAGAATTGATAACAAGATAAAGACAATTAAGGAATGGGACAAAATAAATTAAAAAAAATTTAATTTCTTAACTCTAGAGCAATATTGCAATATAGACTGGGTGCTTTTCTTTTGCACCTACCCCAGGAACCATGTATTTTCCTCTAAACCACCAGAAATAATCCCTGAACAGATTATTGTAAATAAATAAACTTGACTATTGAACCTTTGAGACATTCAAGATCTATTGACATAACTGCTCAGAAAAAAAAAGAAAAAAGAAAAAAGTTTGAGAATTAACTTTAGTTGGTCTCTAGTAATAAAGCCATGCAATTCACACTGACAAGCCCCAACTGAACTCTAAACAAAAATGTAGAATATAAGATCCTATTCTCTAAAGGGTTTTAATCTAATTAGTGCTTATTTCAGGTTTTCTCCCTTAAAATATTCCTATAGTGAAACAATTACAAACCTTGGTGTTTACATGACAATAAATTTATGTCAGTGTCTGTGGGACTCAGCTTATCTGCACAGGGTTCACTTTTGTGACTGAATGTCTCATGGGGGTAAACAGATCCAGTCTGGATGTTTCTGGCTCAGGTTGGCTTTATTTCTTGTGTCCTAGAATTCATCCTAGGGTAGGAAGCACAAAGAAAAGACTCACTCTCAGAAGTGCTTTAAATCTCTATTTGTATCACATTTACTTACTGATATCCTATCAGTCAGAGATAGTCCCATGTCTGAACTCAGGATCAGGCAAGGAAAATAGTACTTGGTAGGAAAACATCAAAATGACAAAAAAAAAAAATGTGGATATGATGAAAGGAAGAAGTGAGGCAATCGATACAACTTACAGTATTAAAATAAAAGCACTTACTAAAACCCAATACAAACCTTGAGAAGAGTCAGGGTCAACTAAATTATCATTATTTATTTTCATGCTGTTATGAGTAGGAATCTATTGACTTACTTTAAACATAAGGAGGTCAATATGTTTGTTTAAACTTTTCTACTGGTCAAATTAAAGATCTATAGAGATTCAAGAACTCTCCACATTTTCCTAAATCTGAAGTTTGTTCAATATTAAAAAGACATCAAGTAGGAAGAGTTTTGTAAAATGGGATAATAGCTACAGAAGAAAAGAGTCTTTCTGCCATTTTAAAGCTGAGAGGTATTCAGATACCACAAGGAGATGTTCTGAATGTTTTAATTTTAATGAAGATGCTTGGTATAATTTACTCTTTTATCATAATAAAGAATAAATTGTAAATAATGTTTATTTAATTAAAATCCAAACCATTAGAAAGGACCATTAGTGGTAACTAGGATGTTATGAGTTAAACTTCTCTAGTATAGATATGTCTGTGCAAATTGGTAGAATTTAAATAATATCTGTAGAATTCATGTAGAATAGAGGGACAATGATATGAACTTTATGGAAAAAGAAATAGAAGTCAAACAGATTCCATCCAAAGGGAAATTCACTTAAAGTTTTCTTAAAACTAAAAATATCACTAATATCACTAAATTCAATATATCATTCATTGGCATCTTAAAAGATAAAGCAAAAAATTCTACAAGTATTATATAAGAAGATATAAAATACATAGGACAAGTTCTTCATAAGCTATTGTAGTTCTATAACTACGCTACCATTTACTATCAGTATTTAAGGAATACTAGAACACATTATCTGGATCTAATTAATTACTATGTTATTAATACATTTTCCTTTACTATCCACTGGTCATTTAGCAATTATTTGGCACATCCATAATACAGCCACACTACATCTAGGTAATGATGACTTGTATACTATAATGTATAGAAGAAAGTCAGTATGTCAATTTGGCCTATACTAGCAGTGACACAAATAATTGTGGACTCAGTTTAATGAGTCCTTATGAATTTTACAAGATATAAAGGATTCTGATGTAGTAAGAAGAGGTCAGTAAAAATGAACCTCTTATACAAAGTAAATTACTATCTAATATTAATTCATTCCATACAAAAAACAACTAACACTGTAAAATGTGTAAGAGAAAGTATTTGTGATAATAGTTTAATCAAAGATTAACAATAAAGAAGGCACAAATTGTTGTACCACTTGGGATTGGAGAGATAGTATTATATGTTGGTTCTTATCTTGCACATAGCATAGAGTTCATAGGGGCCAGAGTGATAGCACAGCATTAGGGCAGCTGCCCAGGACAGACCTGGGTTCAATCCCCAGCGTCCCATATGGTCCCCCTCTCCAGGAGCTATTTCTGAGCACATAGACAGGAGTAACCCTTGAGTGTCACCAGGTGTGGCCCAAAAACAAACAAAAAATAAGAAATTGAGTCCATAATGTCATATATGACATATGGCACCACATATGGTCCCCTTTCCCCCTAACTACAAGGAGTTATCCATAAGTACGGAACCATGGGTGGTCTTTGAGCACAAGTGGGTATGGCCAAGAAAACAAAAAACAAAGACACAAATCATAAAAATATCAGCAAGTTAAAATTTATTAAAATAAAAACTACCCTTAAAAACACTCTTTTTAAGAATAAGTTTAAAAGACACAAGTATCATAACTGCACCTATGAGTGCCTGAATAAGGTGGGTGAGTAAATTAATTATGCGAGGACCTACTAAGAGCATCACAAAAAGAATTAACAGAGGCCTAGCCAGGGTATTTATTCATGGTGGTTGAATGAAACACTGTTCATATCAGGGGACAGAATTTTTGCACTCCTGCAAACTGGCCTTCACTTGCTGCAGTAGCAGTAGGAAGGTACCCTAGACAACAGCCAACCATTTTAAAGATCATCAGAAGCTAGAACCTCCCTATATTCCGTTTCTATAAAATCTGTTCGTGAGCTTAAGCATGGTCATCTTCTTGGGAGCTGGTCCTGACCTGTCCGTAATTGACTTATGGCTGTAAGAATAAAGTTTTTTTTTTAGCTTTTAAAAATGGCGCATGCCAAAACAACAACAAACAACAACAACAACAAAACAAATACAAAAAGGAATCTGAATGGTGATGCTAGAGGTAATTGCTACATTTCTGCATGCTGTGAAAACTGCAACCTAGGGTCAGGACTCCTAGGGACTCAATATGACCCTCCGAAGAAAACTGGGAAGCCAGCAAACATTTCCTCTTTCAACTCCCTGTCTTAAGTATTTCTCTGAACTAAGCTTGGTCTATGCCAGTACCTCCACTTCTATAGCACTGCCCACGTAATGGTTGTCCAGGTTACCTAGTTTAATGCTAACAAGACTTCCACACATGAAAGTAAAGGTTCAAACAGTGATCTGGCAATGGCTTTATGTATTTGATAGAAAAAAAAAAAAAAAGTCCAAGCAACAAATGCAAAAATCGAACAAGTTGTATAATACTCAGTAAAAAGTTTCTGTTCATTGATAGAAAAACTGTCAATGATGGGAAAACCTATGAAGTAAGAGAAGCAATTTTTTAAATAAAAGGCCAATGAGAAACCTGCATGTTTAAATTTATCTTTTCAGCATCATGTCTAACAATGTAAGACATATGTTTTACAATCCATATGTCTAAATATAAGTCATTTGAGTATATTAATTATAAATAAACATGCTCAGCATATATATTCTTCTTACCTAGAATACATAGACACCAAGGATTCCAGAGTACAATTCATTCTTTAAATCTCTAATGAGTAAAAATGTGGTCCCATCAAAGATCTACATTTCTTCATTTATAAAAGTTGAGTGGCCTACAAGCATTTCATATATTGTATTTTTTAATAAATGATATGTCCACTAATAAGATTTCTGATTATGAGATATTATTATTGTAAATATGTGATTAAAAAGAATTTTCAAAATAACAGGGTCCTGAAAAGATATAAAGTGGTATGTATAGTACCACTTTATTAACAGTAGTACAAAACACATAGTCTAAAAGGAAAAGAAAAAGGGAGAGAGACAGAGAGAAGTAAAATATCTGCCCTAGAGGCAGGCAGCAGGGAGGCAGAAGGGAATCTGGGGGCATTATTGGCAGGAAATGTGCATTTTGGAAAGATGGTATATGTTGTATCACTGAAAATAATAAATAACTTTGTAACCACTGTGTTCAAATAATTAATAAAATTGTAAAACATTAAATAAAAAGTCAATTCCTGGCCCTAATAATTGCACAAATGTAGGTAATATCAAGTCAATCAAGAATAAAATACTGCCTAAGAGAAGGAATTGTTCATTTTCTACTTAATAATATGTGCCATCACCACCCAAGAGTAATTAGAGAATAACGACATGGAATATCTGATTTTTCACAAGATGCCTACTTAAATCTATTTGGTTTTTATTTAGGTATAGAACTCAAAAATTATTTTCCCAGGAAAACTCAGTTCTCTGAAAATAGAAAGTTTTACAGAAAAAATAAACACTTCAATACATGTGGGTGATATGGTATCATATTTCATAAACTCAGTCATGCATTCTCAAGAGACAAGAATACTCTACATTATCTATAGTTTTACATAGACTGAGGTCAAATATTTTTCTTTTTATTTAAAATTTGTATTATTATACCAATTTGGTTTGATAAGTTATATTATTTGGTAATGTCATCTATCATTACATATAAAATATTAGTTACTGGCATATATAGTAAAATATCCATAATATAAATCTAGTGAATACCTCTCTATATTTATTTTTTCAAGGCATGTTATGAGCTAATAGTAACTTTCAAATATACAATGGAGTCAGAGAGAAAGCACCCTTAAGGTGCTTGCTTTGCCTGTGACCAACCCTGGTGTTAAATCCAGGACACATGTGGTATCCTAAACCATGTCCTGAGTGACTCCTGAGCACAAAGCCAGGAGTAAGCACTGGGCACTACTGAGTGTGGCCTCTCCTCCAAAAATAAAAACTAAAAAATTTAAATATATATAATTAAATATTATCAACCATAGTCACCATCCCCAAGCTTAATTATAAAATGAGTAGTTTTAGATAGTAGAGTTGCTCAGTGGAAGCATGCTTGACTCATAGAACCAGAATTTATTTCTTCTCTCTACTTAAATCATATTTTATTTTATTTTCAATTTTGCTTTGGTTACTAATATAGTTATATAAGTGGGGGTGTGATGGGAAGGTAAAAATCTGGACAACTTTCAGCAATGCTTGGGAATCACTCCCAGCAGCCCTCAGGTGACAATGTGTTGTGTGAGACTCCTGCAGGGAAGTAAGTTCTATAACCCTTGGAGTCAATTCCCTAGCCCTGATGTTTGTTTTCCTAGATTCCACATCTAAGTCAAATCATGCAGTATTTGTCTCTCTATGTAAGAGTTATTTCACATCTATTCTATACCTCAGGGTATACTTTTTGTTATAAATACTAAATTGTTGTTGTTGTTGAATGGTACTTCATATAGACAGCACATTTTTTTAAATTTTTTTCACAGCATTATTTATGGTACATAGTGACAACGAATGAGAGGCACTCCCACCCCAGTGCTGTCCTCCCTCCACCCCGTTTCCATCATGCATCTCATATCTCCCTCCCTTTCCCCCCAGCATACTAGTGCAACTGGTCTCCACTTTATAGCTTGTTGTAGATTGTCTATTCTGTTGTCGTTTGCGATAAAAAGGATAAGAAAAAAGAAAAAAGAAAAGAGAAAAAAAGGAAAAGAGAAAAATTGGCCACAACTACCAAAAAAAAAAAAAAGAGAAAAAGAAGGAAAAAAATGCACCCAGCTAATGAGAAAAGAAAAAAAAAAAATCACCAAATAATAATCACAGGAGTGAAAAGAAAAGGGAAGAGAAAAGTGGAGGAAAAAAGGAAAATAAAGTAAAAAACTAACAAATCAAAACAAGAAAAAGAAGGGGTGCTGCAGTGGTAGAGTTTGGCATTCCCTCCACTTGACAGCACATTTTTATCTATTAATGGACCCTTATGTTCAAAGAAGTTGTTAACCTGATATTCAATGATCTGATGATTATATATGATACTTCAATGAAGATGGGGTAGATGTATTTTCTCCAGTTAGTGTGTATTACTTTTGAATAAAGATCTGAACATTTGATTACTGGACCACATCAAGTTCTATTTTTATTTTCTTGAGAAAACTTCATATACTTTTCATTGAGGTTATTTCAAATCACTTTCACCCAATTAATAGTGAACTAGTGCTTCTTCTCCACATCCTTCCCAACACTTTCCATTTAAAATAAGTTTCTTTTACTATGTACTAAGTGGTAATACCCTCTTTTGGCTTTTAATTTCCTCATTAATGATACAGGTACTTGTGTCTGTTTGTCTTCCTGAAAAAGATATTTCAAATTCAAATCATCTACTTATTTTTCAAGAGTTTTGTGAATTTATTTTGTTACTAAATTGTAAAAATGGTCAATATATTTTCTCTAATATTTATATTTTATTATTTTAGTTTTTGGTCATTGATTTTTTTGCAAAAAATAATCATTGTTTGTGGTTAGAACAATAGCACAAGTAAGACATTTGCTTTGCATTCAGCCAACCCGGGTTTCATCTGGAGCATCCTATATTGTCTCCCAAGCCTGCCAGGGGTAATTTCTAGTGTAGAGCCAGGAGTGAGCACTGAGTGCCACCCCCAATTTTATTGTTTAATGTATTCCTATTTGTTTGGGGATTTTGCCTCACTTTTGGAATCAAATTTTAAAGATAAAACTGATGCCAGGTGCTTACCATCAGTAGTTTCATCTAACTCTAGAAAGTGAGGTCCAACTAGCAGGAAAAACTCATGGAAATACCAGCTTCAAAGTTGATCACACTGGGGTCTTTCATAGGGGGATGGGTCATCTCTCCCTGCCATGTTGAATCCCTGAGGGACGTACATACAGATCCACCCTACAACTACTGTTAAGCAAATGGCGAATCACCACTGCTTTTCCACTCATCTCTTCAGAGACATCTAGCAGTCTTAATCTCCAGGTATGCTGGTTGTGTGGTTTACAACTACAGCATAGGACCTCTAATCCCCCATCTCCCATTCCCACCTCTGTTCTTCCAAAAGTTCATGGCAGCCCTGTCCATGACCCTGAGCTATCCACCATGTCTGCGAAAGTGGCCAATGACACAGATTTATGTAATCTAACACTCAAAAGAAAGACCCAGTTTGCAGAAGAAACTCATGGACATGCTGAGAGGGACCCTTGCAGGACCCTATGAACCACTTCTGTTTCCATATGAGTTCATCAACCCATCTCCACAGATTTGTGGACTGTATATATAGCCATGTGACACCCACATAATTTTATAATTTTACAGTTGAAAAATGCCAAATTAGATTGAAATTATCATAGAAGCCACAGACCGCAACTAAAAAACTCAACAACAGAATGCTTTGTTGGCTATATGCAGTTTAGTAGACCTTCAGACGACGACCTCAGACCTTATTGTGAGACATAACAATTTTCACAAATTTGTTTTTATTGAAGCTTTTCCCTCTATAATTTCATTACATTTGTTGTATCAAGAAATCTGAAGTAAATTGTTCATAATTCCCAAGGGACAGACTTTGGGAAAGTTGGTAAACTGATGATCAGGATGGAGGGAATATAACATTGGTGGTGGAATTAGTGTTGGAATATTGGATTAAATTCTATGTGTGGTATATGATAGTTTTATTGTTTTGTGTATGGTCAACTAGATTTTCAAGCAACATATTTTGAAGTTATCTTTTTTTCTGTGATACAACTTTGGGTTCTTTTTTATTTTAAATAATTGTTATTGTGACCAATGTGAATTACAAGTCATTTACAGTTATACTTAAGTGACAGTAAATTAGGGCCATTCCCACCACCAGTGTTGACCTCCCTCCACCCCTGTTCCCAGCATGCATCCCATTCTCTCTACCCTTTGTCCCCTGGACTGCTATTGTAACAGGTCACCTTTGTATATAACTTCTTGTAGATTGAGTATCTTGATTCTGTTTTCATTGACTTTGGATTTGGTATTTAGGTCTGATCATTTTTTATTTCCACTCAATGTTAGTGAGACTGCTTGCCCCGATACCATCCATTTTTTACCCCCCCCCCCCTTAATTTATGAGGCAGAACAAAATGATTCAAGTTCTGTGTTTCTGTTGGGAAAAAAAAAGAAAGCTGGGAGTAACCCATATAGAAGCTATAGATATAAATTTAAAAAAAGAAAGTAAAAGATAAAACCAAACCAAAACAAGCAATGACAAAAAAAACGCAACAACAACAAAAACAACAAGAAAGAAAAAAAAATAAAGGGGGGAGGGCTGGTCCAGAAACTCTGCTTAGTCGCAAGTAGAAATAGTCACAAATAGAAAACTATTCTACACTAGTGTATTTGGAGAATTAATATTCTCAAAATGTCCATACTCTTCAAAGTCATTTACAAATTCAAATTTAAACCATATCAAAATTTCAGACATATTTTATTTGAGTACAAGATTTTGAAGAATTTTAAAGGTCTGTCAAAATCAGACCTCTGGAATTAGAAATCTTGGTTTTTGCATAAATCCTAGGTGGAAGCCTAGGCTAGGGTCTTTCTTTTTGGTCCTAGGAAAAGTTCTGCTCAGTTGCAGTTGTCAAAGTCAGTCTTCAATTAGCGATTTGAGTTTTTGCACAGATCAAAGGACCGAGTATCTTCTGATTTCATGTTACTGGTTAGGTGATGATGTAAAGCAGTCTGCTCTTAGATCAAGTTGTTGCTGTTTCCTTTTCGTCAGGATGTCACATCAACCTGGCACAAGTTGGTGCCAGAGCATTATTAGGAACACCCTGGGGGGAGTTTGATTCCTGGTGCTGTTGCAGGGAACTGTGCCAGTTCCAAGGTGGCTATCTGGGGCTAGGGGTTGTACAGTTGCTGTCCAATCACATGGGGTCTAAGTCAAGTCCCCATGGCAAATGTTCAAGGTGGAAGGAGACCTTGTATTATAAAATTTATGGGTTCTTACCACTAGTTGATAAGAGCTTGTTTCTATACATAAGATTTCCCCCTCTTAGTATGCCTATTCAAAAGGGAAAGATGCCTTTGGAGGTAATACTGACAGGTTATACAATCGCTGTGCCCTGGTTTTGACCTTAGCTTTTATCTCAAGCAAGACTTTTTCTTCTAGAATTTCATATCAAAATGAACCAAATCAAGCGAAATTAAAAGGGGGGGGGGAATCAAGGAGGCTTACTTTACATTTGGAAATTAACACACTAAGAAGTATAAAAATTGAGTAACTAAACATACAAAGAAAATATAAATATTCCATTAAGTCTTTTGAGCTATTCTTGGAGGGTGGTGAGATCCAGAGCACATTTTCATTCCACACCGTGGTCTTATTGAGTTTGAGAAATGGTTTGCAGCAGTAAGGGATCAGGTAGTGTCCTTGAGATGAGGATCCTTCTGGAGCTGAATCCAGTAGCATGCAACAGTCCACAACTTAAGGGTGTGTTTGAGAGAAGGGCCATTTAGAATGATTCAGCAGGAGTGGTGGTTGCAGCTTCTTGCTGAGACACGAGATGTGGGACTGAAAGGGTGTCCTTTCGCTTTTAGAGCTGAATGATGGCTTATTGGGGCAGGAGGTTTGTCTTGGTAACTAATGAGTTAAGAACTGAGGGTAGAGAGTGTTAAAAAGGGAGGGGTAATTGATCATAATTGAGGGGACAAGAGGACAGAAGGATTTCTGGAAGGGGGAGGAGGGATAATATATAAGAGGGGCTATATACAATATCATAAATTAATCTAGTATTTATGTAGTGAATTATGTTTGATTTATTGGTTTTGTTCTCTTGATCTCTATGCCAGTTCAAAACTCTTTTGATAACTATAATTTTGTATTATTTAAAATTGAGGCTCATACTTTCTCTCACTGGGTTCTCTCTAAAATCTGATTTTTCTGGCTACATGGGACATTTATATTGTCGTTAATTTTTTTAAAAAATTGTGGGGTTTTTTTTGGTGTAAGTAGGTTTCTTCAGATACTATTATCCAAGGGCCCACTTCTAGCAATATCTAGACCAGCAGTGTAAGTTGAATGTGGTTTTTTGTTTTGTTTTTGTTTTTGTTTTTTGTGGGTTATTTTTGTGTTTGTTCATTTTGAGGCCACACCCAGCAGTGCTCAGGGGTTACTCTTGGCTCTGCACTCAGAAATCGCTCTTGGCAGGCTCAGGAAACCATATGGAATGCCAGGGATCGAACCTGGGTCTGCCCTGGGTTGGCTGCTTGCAAGGCAAATGCCCTACTGCTGTGCTATCTCTTTGGGCCTAGTCAAATGTGTTTTGTGTTTGGTCCTGACAAAATAGTACTACTCTTCTCAGTGGTTCTGAAATCAACAAGACCATAATTAACCAGTGATGTTCAGGTACCGTACTGTACCACTATATAATATGAGGACTTAAGCATGCCATGCTTCTGCTTCAGATTTTTTCTGCTATCTCCCTGGCCCCCAAAATTCTTCAAAAGCTTGTACTCATATAAAATATGTCTGAAATATTGATATGGTTTAAATTTGAATTTGTAAATGACTTTGAAGAGTATGGACATTTTGAGAATATTAATCTCCCAATACACTAGTGTGGAATAGTTTTCTATTTTTGTGTGTGATTTATTTCCTCAGCAAATTATAGTGTTCAATGTCTAGTCTTTCACCACCTGAGTTAAATTTCTATGATCTTATATTTCTATGCTCGTAAGCTTCTTAATGAAAATAAGAATATTGTCTTATTTTCCTTTCTGACAGTACATTGTTAGTATATACAATAAAATAAATTGTGAATATCAAATCTTTAAAACTTTGTTCAGGATCACAGAGATAGCACAGGGGTTAAGGCTCTTGCAGCAGACTCTCGTTCAAATCCCTGCACCATTGATGCTCAGGAACCATAATTCTCCAAACTGGAACAAAAGTAATCTATGAGCTCAGACCCAAGAGTAAGTAACCCAGAGCACTACTAGGTATGAGCACCATATTCAAAACTCTACCCTCCACAAAAAGGTTTTGTTATTTTTGGAGTGGCTGAAGCAGTAGCACACAGGGTAGGGCATTTGCCTTGCACGCAGCAGACCCAGGTTCGATTGCTGGCATCTCAAATGGTCCTCTGAGGCAGCCAAGAGAGATTTTTGAGAGCTGAGCTCAGGTTCCTGAGCGTTGCCAGGTGGGGCCCAGAAACAACAACAACAACAACAACAGGATTTTGTTGATATTTAAATATTGGAAATAGGTAAGAATAAAAATCCTTAAGTTTGGGGTAGGAATGAAAATTAGTGGTCCAAAGTCCCACTCAGTTGAGTTTTCTACTTCTTAACTTTCTTTTCCTTTTACATTTTCCTATGCCCTATCTTCTTCGGGATAGTCTATGGATCACTATGATCCTAGGAGCACTATGATTATATACTAAAAATGATTAAGATTTTTTTAAAAGAAACAAAAATTTTTATATACATTGAAAATATTTTATGTTCAAATTAGAACCACTTCTGTTGAAATTGTAGATACTAGGTTTTCAGAAGAAAAGACTTGCAAATTACCTACATCTATTTACACATGGCCTATTGAGCAAATCTGTGTGTTGCTGCTCCATCCATTAACTCAACTAAATTCATTGTAAATCATCATCATCATCATCATTATAATCATTCACTTAGACAAAAGAAAAAAAGATGAGGCACGAAGGGGCTAGCTAGAGAGATAGCATAACAGGTAAAGTATTTTCCTTGTATACAGCTGATAGAGTCTAGTCTCAACATTCTCTATGGTCCCCTTGCATCTCTCTCATTTCTTTGTATTCCAGATATTAAGAAACTCTACCTACCCAATTGGTTAGAGCATCATTTATATAAAAAATTTTAAAAATTCAAACTCGAGCTAGAAAGATATTACAATGGGTGAAGTGCATGCTTTGTGAACAGCTTACCCAGGTCCCTATTTAGTTTCTATTGTTATTTCAATAAATAATTTTGAAAGAAAGAATATGAAAGCTTATATTAAAAAATTTCCAAAAATAGATGTTGTAGATGTTGTTACTTTTGTGGATAATCCAGCCACAAATAGTCTAGAAGACCTTTGAAATAAAATCCTCAATTTGATCACTTATTACCTAAATGAATTTCTAAAAACATTATGCCAGTTTAGACTCCTCACAGAAAAAGAAGACAAATACATTTTATTCATACACTGAAAAAAAATTAGAATTTGCCCTTTGTAAAATCTAGAGTGGTTGCTTATTTCCTGAATAACCTATTTGTAAAGATTTCCAAATGAAAATGTATTTTGCATGATAACAGGTTGAAGTCATGAATCACTTGGTAACTCATTAGAGTGACTAGCATCAAAGGATCCCTGAGGAATTTAGGGGAAAGGTAGTTAAGCAATTAATGAAGTTATTTAAAATCCCGACATGGTTGAGCCTGCTTTGAAGACTGCTAGGGATTAATATTTATTTAATAGATTGTCAACTTCCATGGCAAAATAAAAAAGAGAAAAATATATGACAGCAAGCCCCCTAGTCTAAATGCTCTAAAGGTAGCCAGCACATTTAAAGCATATTTTATCGCAGTCGTTGACATCATTACAGGCTGTACCATTATATCACCATACAAAAGCCATCATTCTCAAGCTGAAATTAACATTGCTGTTGTTTTCGGTTAGAAGAATTGGCCCTAAATCCGGCAATTCTCTGTAGTGATCTATATTTTAGTAGCTGCCATCTTGTACCAGGAGAAAACATTTCAGACTATAACCACTCTCTGATGACATATAAGGTATTACAATTGGTATGTAATGACAAAATGAGAAACAAATATCATGGAGCAAAATTTCGCTTGAGCCAGTCTCTGCTAATGTTTCATACCGAGTCACTCTGCTAATCTTATATTTAACTCAGAGCCTGATTCTTCTCCTGGAAGAATATAAAATGTGAGCCAGGCACAATGTTTATTACTTGCACAAATGGAGTGCAAGTATATTGTGTCAGAAGATCTTGTTTATATGACTGGTTTGTTAACCAAATAAATGCTCCAAAAATTTTTATAATTTTCTTAATTCTTGCAACCTTTAATTATGTCCATCATAGCCACCTAGTGTTTGTATTAATTTATTTTAAAGAGTGATATAATTAGTGATTTTTACATGAAATCTAAGACAATAATTTCAGAAAATTGTATAATATTTAAAATGTCATATAGATTTTTAACTACCACTACTTTTAAAATAAAAAATAAAAAGTCTATTTTGGATTTTTCTTGCTAGCACATAATGAAGTCTGAAACAGGGTCATTAGGAGAACTAATATTTATGAACTTAAACTTTGCAGGACAGGTGCTGTATTATTTTATTTCCATATTCTTACCATAAAATTAAACAGTACAAATGTTAAAACTGACATAAGAACTACAATTTATAGTAACACCCAGTTTTTTTTAACATCCAGTTTTAATTAAAATTAAACACCAATATATTCAGCAGCTTTAATTTGGTTGCTCAAGAGAATGTCTTTTATGACTGGTGCATTCATTCCCCTTGCACTCTTGCCAGGATGTCTTTTTTTGCTAGAAGTACTCATATCTACTCTCAAGGACAATTTGTGGCCCTGTCTAGCCTCTTATTGGGATGGCACTTCCAAATAAAGTTGGGAAATATCTCTATTACTCTATCTTCACAGGAAACATCCCTTTGTTCTATGACAAAAAATAAATAAATAAAATCTTTGGCTTTTAAATTTTCAGTAATGTTATAGTAGTAGGAAGTTAGAGTAGTAAATGGGAGAATAGAGAAATTCTCTCATTAAAAGCACATTAAAGGGGCTGGAGTGGAGGTGCAAGCGATAGAGTGTTTGCCTTGCACACGGCTAACCTAGGACGAACCTTGGTTCGATCCCAGGCATCCTATATGGTCCCCCAATCCAGGAGAGATTTCTGAGCACATAGCCAGGAGTAACCCCTGAATGTCACCGGGTGTGGCCCAAGAAGAAAAAAAAAGGGCAAAAAAGACATTAAAGTAGATATAAATTTTTGGAAATAGCATAAAAAAACACCACTCAATCAATTCTAACATGTACATCATAGGTCAGAATCTCAAAGAACATGTTCTAATCTTTATGAATATTTTAAGTAAGATAAGCTAGTTAAGTGGCAACTCAGACAAAAAAAAAAGGACATAGGAAAAATAGGCCTTAGCTATTGTGACTTATTCTAAAGAAAGCATTTAAAATTATAGTATCAGTTTATATCTTGTTATATAAGAATAATTTAATGCCTAAATAATGTCACCTATTAATAAGTTAGAGAATCTGTGAATCTTATTCCACATGAGTCATTTTTCTTGCATGTAAGAGTAAAAACACTGTACAAACGCAGGTATATCACTGCATATACTTTTACCTTTACCCAATTCTAACCATCTCTTTTTCAATCTTTCATTAGCAACATGTAACCAAAAACCTAGCAATGTCCATAAAAAGCAAAGTTACTTTTTACTGGCTAAAGGCCATCAAATAAAGCAAAATAATATTTAAAATAGTATTCAGGATAAAAGTTATGATTAGGATTTCATTCATTTAAAATCTGTTTGATGGCTTTGAACCTCTTACCAGTGAGTCTACCAAAAATCATCAAGATACATCTGAACCTCTTTCCTGACATTAAATAGACTTGACATTCTATTTTTCTCTTCTCAACAGCTTCTGAATCTAGCACTTTACCTAATATCTAATTCATCTCTGTAACAACCTAATGAGGGAAAGTCATGCTTCTAGGTGTTAAATAAACTTAAACTAGTTCATATAACTAAAAAAATTGCTAGAACTAATATCGATACCCAAACTCTTTCAATTAAACCAGATATTTCTATCTCTTTTGCAAGTTTTAAATGTTTCAGTATAGTTTATGATCCAACATACTTGTGGTTGCTACTTGCTAAACCTTGGTTAGCTGTAGTTCTCATTAGAAATAGGGCATGGGAGTAATGATAAGCAATAAGGAAGCTATTACTTCCTTAAAGCAAATCCTATTGTTCTGAGGCCACAACTCTTCTAACACTATTGTGTTAATGAATGCTGTGAACAATTACACATGAAAGACCTTTAAGTAATGTTTAACTTATATTATAACTTTATATTATGTTTAAGTCTTAAGCATTTACTTTCTTCTTAAATTTGTGGAGGGTGATATTACTGGGCATTGAGACAATAAGCATTAGAATCATGCCATATGATGTACCTCATGATGGCATCTTATCTCTTTCAAATGTATCTCACAATCTTTCCACT
The DNA here is from genome assembly GCF_024139225.1 of Suncus etruscus. Classification (NCBI taxonomy): domain Eukaryota; kingdom Metazoa; phylum Chordata; class Mammalia; order Eulipotyphla; family Soricidae; genus Suncus; species Suncus etruscus. Next base: position 84,534,543 of record NC_064852.1, read on the forward strand.
TATTGCTAGCAAATTTCCCAGAGAGTCGTCACAATTCTAGAGGTCTATTGGAGTTATTCTGAAGAAAGAGATTTGGCAAACTACACAAAACACAGCACAACTTAAAACTCACCTAGAGCCCTGAGCAAACCCAGCTTCTATGGTATGTACATCCGCCAAGTACAAAGACTTAAATAACATTAAAATTGTTTATGTTCATCTTTTAAAGAGAACGTTTCCTTTAGTAGCTACACAAATTTGATCATTTCTTATATTTTCTATGCATTATTTGGCATAAGGGCATGCAAAAGTTCGCTGATGTGGTGTTCACTTTTAACTTGAAAAAATTAGTAACTCCCATCATGCAATCCGTGTAGGATCATGTGCTAATGAAGAAGATGCTCTAATAATTAGGCCTCGAGCCCACTGAATGTAACACCTTCCAATTAGCACTCCCCAGCATGAATACTGCCATTATCATTAAACAACAAAGACAAAAATGGGTATCAATTCACATAATAGAAAATAATTGATGAAGTTGGAGGGCGTGATTATTTGTGATTACTTTACAGTCATGCACAGAAAGTAGGAGAACCACAGTTAGTGGTTAATCTCTGGCTACCTCTTTGAAGATAATGAAATTGGCTTCCTACGGATGATTATTCATTAACAATTAATTCTTTCTCAGTGATCTGCCTCATTTTCAGCTTCTCACTACAAACATGCAATGGAATAATTACAAGTGGAAATGAAAAAGCAATTAGTGGCAGATAATGCCAACATCTGATTAAAAAACAGTAGAACAGATTAGCAGTTCCGTAACTGCAAGTCTGCTGCCTTCAGCAGGGAGGTGTAAGTCACCCAGTTATACTGTACTTCAAGCTGTGCTTTCTTTTTTATGGCCTCCCCTCCATCATGGTCTGCCACATTAAATGCTCTCTTTTATTTTAGGGGGCACTGGCTTGTAAATACTTTCTACAGATTAAGTAGCATTTGGATGATTTGTAGTCCTGCATACTGAAATCCTAAAAGGCACTCTCTAATATGATTACTAAAACATGTATCTATAGGCCTTTTTCTTTTTTGTTAATATAAAGAATAGAATAATACTTTCCACTTTTATTACTTCAAACTTCACTCTTACTGTCCTCAAAAGACAAACTTTCTTCTACAGAGAACAAGCAACTTTTTAGAGCAGGTTAGCTTTCTCCAACCTACACCTATGATAGCTTTTGTCCATATATTAGTTTCTAGTCTTGCATAATATGGAGGATCACATACAGAAACTCAGTGAATTATACTTCATATTTCTCAAATTTTAGTCTAGTTCTGCTGCTGCATATATAATATCTTAATATTAGGTATATCATTTCACTGTCCATGGTAACCCAGCTGCTGTGTAAGCACTTCATAAGATGTAAAATTAAAAGGGGTGTGTCAAAATCATCAAAGCAGAAGTTAAACAGCAATTTTCTTTTGAACAATTTGGAATATGTGTTAATATAAAGAAGTGATAAGAAGTTATATGTAACTTGATCTAGACAAAAGCTTCTTTTAGGATTTTGATTTTTGAAAAGTACTGCATGTTTAACTCTAATTATAATAATTTGAATGAGTGTTATTTTATTGTAATTTTATTGTGAATTTTATTGCAAAGTAATAAGGAAGATATCAAATGGGAATAAAACTTTGGTGAGCTATAGTCTGCTTATGTGCATTTAATATCTGTCCATATTGGCCATTTCTTACTTAAGTTGATTGCTAAAATTGTTCATATCACCACTAAGTATAATAGATTATTGGATGTATTTTATATACTGGGAGTTCCTGAGATATTGATATTAGTTATTCATAGAATCCCAGGTCTTAATCTATTCAAAATCTAATAGGATATAAATAAGTACAAATAAATTAATGAAGAAAAAAAGGTGACCCACATTGGGGCATTTACAAAGTAAAAGGGAATTCTACTAGGTGTAAAAGCATTGATGACTAAATAAAGCTTTATAAACAGATTATGTTTAAACTAAGACTTGGAAGGTAAATATATATGAGTGGGTTTGTTTGTTTTGTTTTTACTTTTAAACAGGAAACTACAGAGCATAGAATATTCCAAGATGTGATGAATAGGTTGTCTTAGCTTCACAAACAGGGTTGGTTAATTTTAAGACAGTAATTTAGAAATTAAAATTTAATTACTAGACAGAGAACAAAACCAAAAAAAAAAAAAACCTGGCATGTTAGAGAATGTGGATGGTTAAATATTAGACCAATAGAGTAAAAGTATGAGTCCTGCAAAGAGAGAAGTTGGAAAGAAGGAGGGTTTACATACCATATCAATGAACTAAAGTTTATGAATTAAAGCTTTATTTTCTTAGCAGGTATTTAATAAAAGAATATTTTTAATTCCACAGATAATTTTATTTGCATTTGAAAAAGTTTTTTTCCTGGTTAAAAGTCTCAAATGTCTTTTACATCAAAGTAAAATACAAACTCTTTTCATAGTCTCCAAGTCTGACCATATCTTCCCTGGCTATCATTCTACTTTCATTTCCTATAATTTTTCTCATAAATTAATTGTTCTTGGTTTTCTCATGCCTGACCTTGCTCAGGGGATGAGAAGGTAAGGGAGGGCACTCAAGAGTTTAGTTATGGTTAAACTGATTTTAACATCCTTTTGACAAGTCTTAATTATGTCAGGAAAACAATTAAAACCTGTATCTAGAATAACTGGGAGAAAGTCTGGGGCTAGAGAGAAGTTATGGGGCTAGAGAGAAGTTATGTTAGGTAGTCATCTGCACATGGTGTTGTTTGAAACTCTTGACAAGAATATTTGAGAGAAAGAAGATAAGAAATCTATAACTAAGCCATGGGAAACCAACCACAAACATAACAGGGACCACTGGAGAACTATGTACCACCATAAAAGAGAAAGTATTTCCCAAAAGTTAGAAAAAGTATTTGAGGACCTTTTGGAAGTCCAGATTGTTAAGCAAAGGACAAGTGGTATCAACTCTTTTAAGAAGCTTGATAGTGAGTCTGAAACAGTTACAGGAAAGAGATATGCGGTCAAGGGAAAATGGCAGCTTTTCGCACACTTCAAAATGGGTAAAAAAGAATTGTTTTAATCCTATTACTTTGAAGAGAGTCTGGAAGAAAAAAATGAAAGTATAAAGAGATAATGAGAGAAATACCAGACTATAGCAGAAGTACTAGAGGATAGGTTGTCTTAGTTTCACAAACAAGACTGGCTAATTTTAAGACAGTAACTTAGAAATTAAAATTTAATGTTTTCTTAATATGTAATTTTTTTTTTTTGGTTTTTGGGCCACACCCGTTTGATGCTCAGGGGTTACTCCTGGCTAATTGCTCAGAAATTGCCCCTGGCTTGGGGGGACCATATGGGACGCCGGGGGATCGAACCGCGGTCCATTCCTTGGCTAGCACTTACAAGGCAAGACACCTTATCTCTAGCGCCACCTTCCCGGCCCCTGTAATATTTTTAATTATGTAATAATTGGTTAAATGCAAACTTATGCCTTAAAATTACTAGAATAAAGAAATCTCAGCCCAGGAGGAGGGAGGGAGGGAAAAAAATCTCAGCCCAAATAGGCAAGGAAAAAGAAAATAAGTAGTTAGCAAATGATACTGAAGGACAAGAGAAAATTAAAAGAGAGAAGAAAGGGTAGAGAAGAATAGCATGTAAAATATAATAAAGATTAGTAGAATGAATCCATTTTTAAAACTGATTCTCAAATTTGGTAAAAATGGAAATCTATTTGCTCAATAGAATAAATCTATAGGAAACGTGGGGGGCAGAGCGGTGGTGCAACAGTAGGACATTTGCCTTGCACACAGCTGACACTGGACTAACTGCAGTTCCATCCTCGGCATCCCATATTGTTCCCCAAGCCAGGAGCAATTTCTGAGTGCATAGCCACGAGTAACCCCTGAGCATCACTGGGTGTGGCCCAAAAAATCCCCCCCTAAAAAGAAACATGTAATAACGCAAAAGAAACTCAAAATTAATAAAAGCATAATTTATGGAACAAAATAGATTATATAATCACAGACACAAAAAACATATGATGAAGAATAATTTTGAAACTTAATTTATAAGTAATTGGATTTCAGTATTAATGAAAGGAAATACTAAAAATATAAACTGAAAAAAGAAAAAATTTAATGACGCTCAGTTCTTGAAATAAACAACTAAAATAAATAAGGAGATATGGGGCAAGATCAATGGCACAAGGGGTTCGGTGTCTGCCTTTTCATGCTAGCCTACGACAAAACATGGTTCGATCCCCCTATGTCCCATAGGGTCCCCCAAGCCAGGAGCAATTTCTGAGCGCATAGCCAGGAGTAACCCCTGAGTTTCACTGAGTGTGGCCCTAAAAACAAAAACAAAAATAAATAAATAAATAAAAAGATAAAGAATACAAATATTATCATTGATAAAGTTTTTCAATAGTTACAACCTACAAAAAAAAAAGAATTATCAGGTTTTTCGGTGTCTTTTAAAACTATTTTTAAATTTCCAACTAAATAAGATATGACATGAGTCATTTTCAGAGATAATGGTGTAACAAAATTTCACAACTAATTTTAATTCAATAAATTTTTGGTAAAATCTATTTACATTTTAAATATGAGTATACCTGAAGTCACAAAACATAAGGAATTTAGTATTCTGCAGTCATTCTTCTTGGCCATCTATTTACAGAGGTATTTATCAAATGGTATTCATAACTATGAAATATTCTCGTTATTTCTTTCACCTAATTTTTTAAAAGTTCACTAAAACTAATACAACAATCTATTTCCAATGATGATGTCTGTTTTACAGATTTGGTTCTACAACCATTATATTCACTTTTAATTTCATTAGGGACAATGGAAATCTATTTGACTTAAAATTAGCTTTAGTTAATTTAAAAAAGAGTAAATGCATAACTAATAAGATAATTTTCAAAAACAATTTAAATTATGCACATATTTCTGCTCATTGCATAGAACTTATGACTCAAAACATAAATTTTTATTAAATTACTGAAGAACACAATGATTGTTTAAAACAATGCTGATATTTTCTCAAAGCTTAGCAAAGTAGATGATTCCATTTTTTTCTTCTGAATTTGGTTATAATCTTTATAGTTTACTCAAATCTTTCCTCAAAATTTTGAAACATCTCTGGTGTTAGGAACATAACATATTTATGAAAAAATCGGGGTAATTTTGTTTCCAGTACAACAGCTTGAATACATGGAACAATTGGTTCTTATTGGATACCATTGCCTTAGTACCATCTGTGCATAACCCAATACATCTCTTACATGTTTTTGTTTATCTTTAAGTTACCAATAAAACAGCTTACATTTAAAAACTTCTTTTAGAAAATAGAACTTCTCTAGTCACAATGGTTAAAAAAAGGTTGGTCAAATTCCAGGTCTTCTTCAACACTTTGTATGGCAAATGTCAAAAGGTCAGCAGAGTTTAGTAAGGAAATTTATCCTAGAGTTTCTAGTGAATATTATGAACATTGTTTGTTCAGAATTAGAAATGTTCTTCTAGATAAGTTCCATAGCTGTCACTGTATAATAAATTGTCATATATGACATAATTGCCCCATCCTGTTTGCTTTGCCTCAAAGAGAATCATTTGCACAATTTCAAGGCCAAGTAGTAATTGGGGTCTCAATAGTTACTTGAGTAACTCTAACCTTGGCAGTTGAACCCAATAATATAAATAAGGATTCTGCAAATTTTACAAATTTATCTCTTCACACCCTATGCTCACTTCTGATTACCTTAATAACAATCCTTTTTTTTTTTTAAATTTAATACTCCCAATGATAGTCTTTGTATATATCAAATCAGTTATTTATGGTAGTTTTCTTCTCATAACTTTGAGTGTCTGCTAGCATAATAAACTAATGAAAGAAATTTACATTTATTGCAATCTGAAATTTAAATATAATTTTCATTATGTTTGTATCATGTTTTTTCTTTCTTTACAGCTGGGGCTTACTTTTACAGTAGTAACAAGTGGTTTCACATGATTCATTATTATTTCTTTCTACTCTTCTGAAGATATGTGACAGACTTTAGTGCAATCACCATTGCACTTGCATTTCCATTAATGTCTTAGCATAATAGATTAAAATGCTGAATTTTAAAGTATTGGCTCATAATAGGGTACAAAAGAAAGGTAAATCAGTAAGTGTAAAGACCAGTCACAATTTACAATTAGTATTTTTATTTAAAGTTATGTCAGTAACATGATGCTTGAAATATTGTATTTAATATACAAAAACTTAGAACATTTGATAATCAACTTTTGCAACTAAATAATATAAATCATTCTTATGTATTAATAATTAAGGAGTTTTAGTAGACATGTTTTCATACTACATAGAATTTCTGTGACCTATATAGGTATCTATTGTGCTATATATGTTTTATCATATATAAAGATAGTATAGCTGGTAATATGAAGGTTGTGAACTACAACATATTTAATGCTTAGAAAAAAATTGATTATAGATAAATTTGGACCACTAGGTATTATACTTTGTATTTCCACATAATCTTTTTTATTAAATAATTTCTTTATTTAAACATCGTGATTACGATCATAATTGTAGTTGGGTTTCAGTCATGATAAGAACACACTCTTTACCATGCAAACTTTCCATCACCAATGCCCCCATCCCTTGCCTCCCTCACCTGCCTCCTGTATTCGAGGAGGTATCCCTCACTCACTGACATTGTTATGATAGTTCTCAGCATAGTTATTTCTCTAACTGCACTCACCAATCTCTGTGGTGAGCTTCATATCTTGAGCCAGTCCTTCCAGTTCTCATGACTAAGGATTATTTCAATGTCTTTAATTTTTCTTAAAATTCATAGATGAGTGAGACTATTCTGTGTGTCTCTCTCCCCCTGACTTATTTCACTCAACATAATAGATTCCATGTACATCCATGTATAGGAAAATTTCATGACTTCATTTCTCCTGACGGCTGCATAATATTCCATTGTGTATATTTATCAGTTTTGCCATTCATCTGTTAAAGGACATCTTGGTTGTTTCCAGAATCTGGCTATTGTAAAAAGTGCTGCGATGAATATAGGTGTGAGGAAGGGATTTTTTTTTATTGGATTTTTGTGTTCATAGGGTATATCTCTAGGAGGGTATTTCCACATAATCTTATAAATTCCAGTCCCAATGTAAAAAAACAAACAAGTCAAAAAATAAAAATTCACTTTGTACAAAAGCAACTTTTAACCAAAAGAATTAATGACTAAAGCTAAAGTTTTATTGTTAAAATTTTACAGACTTATACTCATAACTATTATATAATTTCCAAGGTCATGAAATCCATAACATTTTTGGTTTTATTTGTTTTGGTACCACACCCCACTGTACTTAGAGTTTACTCTTATATCTAAGCTCAGCAATTACTTCTAGTGGAGTTTGGGGTACCAAGAGGGATACTAAGGAACAAACTTAGGTCATTTGAATTTAAGGCATGTACACTGCCTACTCACTGTAAACCTCTCTGACTCTGCAACCCATAACATGAATACCTCGTATTAAATTGAGTGTCATTTATACTCTAAATAAATTTTTATATAACTCTGATATTTCATATACACTATTATATTTTATAAATTAAAGCTGAATAATCTGAAGCATAAATAAACTATACAATTTACACATAACCACAGAGCCAATTACTAAAAAAATCATGACTCAAATCATATTTATTTGTATTCCCAGAAAATGAATCCATTATATTTTGCTTGTTTGGTTGGTTGGTTAGTTGGTTGGTTGGTTGGTTGGTTGGTTGGTTGGTTGGTTGGTTTGTGCCTCACCTGGTGACACTCAGGGGTTACTCCTGGCTATGCATTCAGAAATTGCTCCTGGTTCTGGGGACCATATGGGATATTGGGGATTGAACCCAGGTCTGTCCTGGGTCAGCCACCTGAAAGGCAAACACCCTACCACTGTGGCATCGAAGTATCAGCCAGGATGGGACAATTTGAGAAGTACTGGTGGCCATTATTTTCTTTTGGAAATTGGTGAGGAGCTGGGCTGATTTTCTGTAGGAAAACATGGTGGTAATGAGCAGGGCTTGCAAGTTCCATCATTAGGTGGAAAAATGTCTTTTTTTTTAATAAGTGTCCTTCATTTACATTCATATTTTTATCCAAAGGAGTATCACAAGGTAATAAAGCCTCACAGGTAATGACTTTATCTGATTATCCATTTGTCTTTAACAAAGCAGCCATAATACACAGTATTTGAGTCAGAACTATTGCCAGGATAAGTTCAGAACTAGGCTGACTCTATGTAAAACAATATACTCTTAAATTCAGGTATTATTAGAGTCTTTTCCTTCCTTCATAACTCTTATAAATATATATTTATTTTACAAGTGAATATATACTCTGTAATCCTATATAGAGTAAAATATGTATTATGTAGTAAAACATACATTGTAGTAATTGGGCAGTATAATGATTTCTTTGTATTCTATTTTAATTACTAGAAATATCTCTTTGTTTCTTTATCTGAAAATATGAGATTAATAATGTTATGTACATATCATAAGGATTAAATAATGTATGCTAGTTATACATAAATAAAGGAAGTATTATTTCAGTATTGATTTTATTTGTATATATTATTTATTATTTTTATATACCCATGTGATATTACTCCTTATATATGTAAAAACTTGTTTTCAAGATTTATTTAATGATATGCTTTTTCTAATTTTAGTATAATAAAGTGTCCTGGTACATATTATTGGATCATGTTGCACACATATAGAGGATTGATAAGTATATAAGAAATTTACAGGTCCAACTTTATAGGAATTTTTACTTTTAATACATGTTGTCAAATTATTCTTCATGGATTCTATAACAATAATGTACTGATATTAGCAATATATATAATTTTTAAATGACATGTGAAATACAACATACTTTAAGAATTATTTCTGTACTTAATAAAGTAAAGCACATTATACTACATTTGAATTAAAATAAAAAGCCACTTAATAGCTTTTAGTTTTAAAATATAAACTTGAGAACTCAGAGGATTTAAAGTAAATATAATCCAGGAGAAAAATAAGAAAACATATCATCACTTAATTTCACCAACATTTTTCTATGTGAATAGAGTACTAATATTTCAATGTCAAACAATAATTAACAGGTTAATTTCACTAATCTATCACTTTAAAAAGTTTAATTATTTCTATAGATCATTTTGGATCATTTTCTATTCAATTAGGAAACAAAAGTAGTGGACCTGTAGTTTTATAATTCAATTTATATAATGTTATGATTTTATAACTAGTTCATATTATTGAAATAACTTGTCTCCAAATTGGATTTTTTGATTACTGCTCTGTGAATTCCTACAGACGGTGGTTGGAGAGAACTAATGATGAAGCTCCTAAGAGACCCCTCTGTCTTCATTCTCATTAGGACCATTACCCCTGGGTCAGGGCATGAGCTGTGCCAAAGGAATATTAGTCCAGGGCTTTCCTCTTATCACCAAAAATAAGAAAGGTATGAAATCCAGAAATTCTCTGGCAAGGCCATAGAGTACACTCACAGTTAAATGAATTGAATAATCCTGAATAGTTAGAAAGAAACATTATTTAAAAGATTATGTTGTAGGTAGGGGATGAAGGTTGTTTTTTTTTCTTCTTTTTTCAAGTTGTAGCCACTGAAGCTCTGAACACCTGCTTCCTCTCCTGGCTTTGTTACTCCAATAAAGAGACCCCTATTGGGGAGCAAGAGGTCAAGTGTCCAGAAATAGTGTTCCAATAGTGTACAGCATGATATTGTAGAGAGAGAAATCTATTTTCATAGCTGATGTTCAGGAGGAATTTTATTTTGGAATGTTTCCAAAGGAAACCTTAAAGGAAAAATGCAAAATTTGAGCACTGTACTTGCAAGACTTCTTTGGCAATTCTCCTTCCTGTATGAGTAATCTTAAGGTTATTTATAAGTCCTGAATAGAATAGACAAACTTAGCGAACATCAGATAGGTGATTAGTAGTAAATAAAATATGTAGTAAATAAAACATGATGTGGAACATTCTATGAGAAAGGGAGGAAAGGTCTAACATATAAAAGACAGTGGGAATTATTGAGCAATAACATCTGAAGGAAATGATTTGAGAGCAGATGACTCACTGAAACAAAAGTACATTTTGGGGCAATGTATTTAGACTCTCTAACAATTAACAATAGAATTATGTATTCCCTATGTGCCCGATGTGTTCACTTTCAGAGTGACAATGTTGAACAATATTCTAGTTATAATTTCCCGTTAATTTAACTTGAAATAAGATGGAGGAAATAAAATTGTAAAAGAGGAACAGATGACAGGTGACAAACTCATTTAAGAGAAGTTAAATATATTGTACTAGATATTTTTATATCTTATATTTAATTGCATTTGTAATCATGTTCCTACATATAAGTAAATTATGGAACAATATGCTTGCTTATTATAAAATTGATTAATATTAGTTACATATTATTTTGTCATACTATACTTAGATTTTGTTTTCTCTGATAAAAATGAAAAATCAAGTGTCTTTATTCTCTTAGGTTTTCTTACATATAAATGCCACTCCTAAAATGATACCCATCAAAAAAAGTTGAAGTTAAGCTCAAAAGCCTACAACAGAAAATTAGCCTGCAACAAGATAGTTTTTCATATGCTGTCATGCAAAACTCAAATCATAAACCAAAGAACAAAATAATTGATTTCTCCTCATTGTAAATTCAAAAAATTACTTAAGTTTTGGGGCCCAAGCGATAGCACCGCATTAGGGTGTTTGCTTTACACGTGGCTGACCCAGAAAGGACCTCGGTTCGATCCCCCGGCGTCCCATATGGTTCCCCAAGCCAGGAGGGATTTCTGAGCCCATAGCCTGGAGTAACCCCTGAGCGTCACCGGGTGTGGCCCCCCACCACCAAAAATGTCTTCAGTTTAAACCAAATAAATTCACACTCTACTACTTCAAGAAATGTTCCTATAAGCAAATATTTTTCTTAATATCAACACCGCTCAATAAAATATTAAATATAAATGATATTATTAAAATGATTGTCTCCATTATATGTCTTTATCATAATCAGGCATCTCTGTGCAGAATCTCATGATCACCCACAGCAAAGATGATAAAGCTAAAGAATTTACTCAATATAGAGGCAGGGGAGAGGAGGGCACACCCAGCTGTACTCAGAGCTTCCTCCTGACTCCTTTCTCAAGTATCACCCCTGGTAGGGCTCTGTCTGGGATTGCTCAATTGTTATTTCATCTTTTTTATAAGTGAAAAAATGAATTTTGTGTGCATTATAATTTAAAGTAAATGCAACTGTCATACTTGAACAGGGAGTGTATAGGTGGTTCTTCACATAAACACAGATAGCTATAACTTGCCTTTTTCAGAGATAAAATAATGTTGAGGTAATTATTTTTTATTTCAAGTGGTAGCAATCATTAAATTAACTAGAAAAAACCTGACCACTTTGGAAATGCTGTTAAGTAACTTCCTAAAAGGAAAAATACTGAAAATCACAGCATGAAAAAGGATTCCAAACATGCATCTGACTGTCTCCCTAGATTTTCATCAGAGAACTTGTTTCGCAGGTGGTGACACAGAGCCTGGAGCAGGTGCAATGCTGGTGGCATTTCCATCCTCCATTCTTTCAAATATCACCGAGATATTTCCATATTTCATATTCAACTTCCTCTTTTATAAAGAGAAGTTATTGGATTGGGTGGCTCCTATAATCATCTTCAGCTCTTATGTTCTTCTCTTCCCACAGTGGGAAGAGATATAAGTAGAAGAAAATTCACCTTCATTTTCCATGTGTTGACTTTTGCTCTTTCCATTATTTGATCCATACTTACACGATATTATCCTCTTCTCTATTTTCCAGATAAAGTTCTGATGCTTTTCACACACTCAGGAATGAGAATTGTAAATCGAATTAGGATCTCTGGAAAGAAGCCCGATTTCTTTATATGCCAGAAAGCTGCCTAAAATCATCTGTGAAGATCTGATTTGAGCAGTCTTTAGATGGAAAAAAAAAAAAAAAACTACTTTCCCCAAGTTCTGATGTTCTCCCTCTGCTCACTGTCTGAAATAAAATAACCTCACACCAAAATTCAAAGACAATTGGCTTCCAGCCCAGTTACTTTTATAGCTTAACTAGGCACATTTTCTTACATAGTTACTCTATGTGTATTTCTCAGAATTCTGCAGTAATAAAATGAGCAAATGTATATATTAATATATTTAGATAATATAAATATTCATTTCAATAATATCTAGAAGTTATTTTTAAAGTTGACTGCAAATTAATAGTTTCAGAGAAAAAAGACAATTCAATTATAAATTAAATCTTTAATTTGCACCACTTTGTCTCAGTAGTTTTACTTTATGTTTTACTTCTTTTGTACTAAGAAAAAAAAAAGTGCCAATTACATGGATATTTTATGTTTCTAAAAAACTACATTTAAAACTTTAGAGATAGCATAATTGGCCTTTACTACCATGTAATATTCAGGGGAATATCTTAATACTTCAATTATTTTGTTTTATTTTGTATATAGAAAAATTCTAAGAGAATTTGAAAGACAAACTCTTACAAAATATAATGGTTTTCATTTTTAGTACTTCCTATTTTCATTTAGTTTTTCTCTCATGGGACTCATACTTCTGCTTTTAACATGAACATTTGAAACCCTAAGTAGACTTTCAGGAGTCATTGTTTATTTTGCTCAAACTTCTTTGCACATCTTTTTTCCTTTCTGAGTTGGTATTACTAGTTTTGAGATTTTTTTTCAGTAGCTACAGGGAGGGAAAACATTTTCTTCCATAAATAGCCCCTTCCCAATACACAATGTATTTTATTTGGAGATTTTTTTCAGGTGGTTTATTACTCTTGAAAGGCAGTCTTACAAATCAATGATGCATGTGACTTCTTTTTGATCCCTTTAGACACATCCATCTTCCTGCCTCTACCATGACATCACCCTACTCTTTGTCATCGTAATCCACTTTCTTTAACCACATCCTTGCTATTCCCAGTCCTTTAATGAGAGCCACATCCATTTTTATAGATAAGAAAAAAAAGGAACACAGATTAGATAACATCCTCAGGAGATTGAAGCTAGACCTGTGTAAAAAAAAATGCATGTTTATGAGAGAACTGTCACTCTAAACTTCTCTCAGGCCATTTCAGATTAGAAACCTGTTGTGCTATTTTAAAGGGCTTTCAGTCAAATACCTATTACTAAAATGTTTAATAGACTAAGCTATAAGAAATTTCAGCAACCTATTGGAATTGGGTAATTATTTTAAAATTGTATAATTTTAGGTTATTACTGGCTCTTTTGAATTTCTAGAACTGCTCCCTGGTGAGGTCTGTGTTTTCAAGTGGCTGGGAACATACTTATTCTAACTTCACATTTCATGACTTTTTTTCAAAAGGAAAGAAGCAAAGGTTTCAGTTACTAAGTAAACAGTCTATAAATGTACATCCTGTCTATAGAAGAAGAAAAATATGAAGCCAGAGGATTCTCTGAGAGAAGAAAGAGAAGAAGCTTCATAGTCATTTTACAAACACCTTTGTTCTTCGAGACAGTTTTTCTTTTCTTCCCTTATATCATTTCTCTTACTCCCAGTTCCTCCTCATTTCCATAATTTATTATCTTCACTACATCTCTAACATCTGATTTATTTCTGGACCTCTTCCACAGCTGTAAAACATATCTTTTGAATATGTTAGATGTTATAGAAAATACTTAAAATAAATATTTTGTTCCTTTATCTACAATCTTTATTCTTTCCATTTTCCCCACCTGCTCACTCTTTTCTATCCTTGCTCCATGGTATTCTCCTTCTCTTGTTCTCCATACATGGGAAATTACAAAGATTCTACTTGCAATAAAAATAAACTCTGTTAGAATATCACATATTTTCCCTTGGCAAGGTGTTACCAATATTTTAATTCTAGCACATGCTTAATACATTTATTTATTACCAGGCACATTTAATGCTCAAAATAAGGGGAGGTGGTTTGTCTGTTTACATGACTGTATGTTTCAAGGGTATACTATCACCTCTTCTAAATATATGTTACCATACCATTCTTAGAACTAAAATGCCAGCATACCAGCACCATTGTGCACCGAGTCCTCTTTCCCATCCCGTCTGCCCTACCTAAATTTGTTTTTATTTGGGTTGCTCTGTTCTCTCTCTCTCCCTCTTTCTCCCTCTCCCTCTCCCTCTCCCTCTCTCTCTCTCTCTCTCTCTCTCTCTCTCTCTCTCTCTCTCTCTCTCTCGTTCTCTATATACCACATATAAAGAGATCATCTGGTATTTGTTTCAAGAAGAGACAGTTTTTGGAGTTTCGCATCGAGAGAGATAACTTGAATGAACATTGAAAATAATGTAACAAATAAAAAATGTCTCAATGCACCTACAAAAACTAAGGAGCAAACAAGCATAAATTTTTGAAGAAGAGCAAATGCTTTCCTAGCAGTGCTCAGAAGCCAGGAGGTCATTCTCCAAGATACTCAGCCAATCAGGGAAGAGAACTCAATGCAAAACTCAAGGATGATGTCCTAGTTCTGGGGGAAATGTGGTATATATGGAACAGGACCAGAGTCCTGTGCATACAAAACATGTGCCCCCCTTTATCTCTGTAGTATCTCCGAAGCATTCCCAGAGGAATATCAAAACTCAAGGATGATGTCCTAGTTCTGGGAGAAATGTGGTATATATGGAACAGGACCAGAGTCCTGTGCATACAAAACATGTGCCCCCCTTTATCTCTGTAGTATCTCCGAAGCATTCCCAGAGGAATATTTGATTAAATAAAAAGGAAATAGAATCTCTAAGGAACTAGTTTTATTTCTTTTTTCTTTTCTTTTCCCTTTTTATTTATAAATAAATTCTTTTATTTGTACAGCAGTGATACAATTACAAAGTTGTTTGTGATTTTCAGTCATACAATGTACAACATTCTTCACCACTGCACATGTCCGACCACCAATTACCAGTTTCCTTTTCTCTCTCTCTCTCTCTCTCTCTCTCTCTCTCTCTCTCTCTCTCTCTCTTTCTTCTATTAGACAACCATATTTGAAATATTGTTTCTAAAGGAGTATCATGCATATCACTTTATCTCCTTTCAGAACCCAGTTCTTGTCCAGAGTGATCATTTCCAACTATCATTGTCATAGTAGTCCCTTTTCTGCCCTAACTGCATTACCTTGCTATCTATAGCAAGCTTCCTACCATGGACTGGTCATCCTGGCCCTTGTCCCTATTGTTGCTGTATATTATTACAATACCATCTTATTTTTAATTACAAATAAGTGCATTTATTCTATGTCTATCCCTCCTCTCTGAGTCATTTTACTCTCCGAATCCATCCATGTATAAGCAAATTTCATGACTTCATTTATCCTAATAGTGATATACTATTCCATTGTGTAAATAGACAGTGATTTTTAAGTACTCATCTGTTCTCAGGCACTTGGGTTTTTTTCAGATTTTGGTCATTGTGAACAGTGCTGGAATGAACATAGGAGTGAAGAAGGCTTTTCTGTATTGTGTTTTTCGGCTCCTAGGTATATTCCTAGAAGCAATATTGCTGGGTCATATGGAAGCTCAATTTCTATTATTTTGAGGAATATCCATATTGTTTTCCAAAAAAGCAGGATCAATCAACATTTCTACCAGCAGTAAATAAGAGACCATTTCTCCCTACATTCATACCAGCACTGGTTCTTTTTGATGTGTGCCAATCTCTGTAGCATGAGATGGTACCTCACTGTTGTTTTGATTTGCATATCCCTGATGATTAATGATGTGGAACATTTTTCCATATGCCTTTTAGCCATCTGTATTTCTTCTTTGAGGAAGTTTCTGTTCATCTCTTCTTTCCATTTTTGGATGGATTAGTTCTTTTTCTTTTTAAGTTCTACCAATGTCTTACATATCTTAGTTACTGATCCCTTTTCAGATTTTTTTTTTTTTGGGTGAATAGTTTCTCTCTTTTTGTTTGTTTTTAGATACAAAAGTTTAAGGAAGTCCCATTTGCTTATCTTTGCTTCCACTTGTTTGGTCAGGGGACTAGTTTCTTTCTCACTTAGTTAATCCTGCCCAGGAAATAATAAAATAATTGACACTGGGATGAGGGAAAAGGAACAATTCTTTACAGGACATATAGGACAACCTTTTATTTGGTTTTGGAGAGCCCTACTTAAATAAAGGCTTCTTGTACAATTGTATTTTATCCAGATGGCTTACCAGTAGTTTTTAAACTAGATTATTATATAAAAAATAGTAAGCATGTATCTACCAAAAATAAGTAGGTCCTCTTCTACTCTGTGGTTAAAGGCAGGAGATTTTTACTGCTAATTCATAAGCAGAGGAAGAACTCTTTTCTCCTAAGTTTTTACCTACTGTTTGTGTATGCACATGTGTGATTAATATGATGTATACTTAGTACATTATACTGAATGTAATCAGTAATCAGTTATTATTTTGTCTAAAGTGCTAAAGGATCTTTGAACTATAAATTCAAAACTGTCAGAAAATAAATCACTCCATTTTATATATGAAAACAGAAATATTACTAAAAAACAACAAATATATATTCACGTATATCTACTTCACAAATATTTATTGACTATTAATATGTGACTTGTAACTATTAGGCTTCCCTACTCATTGTACTTTCTCTCCAGCCCCTTGGTTCTAAAATTAAATTCTTTTGCATTTCTATTAAGTATCATCTATTAACTATAATAATATTAACAGATTTTTACAACAATAACTTGATAATCACTTTGTCACATAAGATTGTATTAAAATTTTATTCATTCTTAACATTAATAAACTATTAGAGATATAATGAAAATTTTAAATAGTCCAAGA
Organism: Suncus etruscus; assembly: GCF_024139225.1. NCBI lineage: Eukaryota > Metazoa > Chordata > Mammalia > Eulipotyphla > Soricidae > Suncus > Suncus etruscus. The sequence goes on from NC_064852.1 coordinate 84,551,518, forward strand.
GCTGTCAAAAGTTAAAGAAGATATGAAAGAAATCTACATTTGACAAACTTTTAACTGTAGATTCACATCACAAACAGGCACCAAAATTTTTCTTTATCAACATCTTGCAAACTGAGCACAAATTATGAAGCAAGAAAATACAGCACATGCCCTTGAAGATAAGGAAGCACTCATTATGTGTGTGTGTATATATGTATATATGTATATATATATATAAATATATATATATATATATACACATCACACTCAGAATTGGCACAACAGTTTTAAACTGTCACTAAGTTATACAAACCACAAATGGTGTCTCTACTACACAGGAAGAAGAACTGAAATATTTTCAGCAGTTCTCTCATACAATGCTTTGTTTTCTGTTGATAGTTACCCTGGGCATTGTTTTGCAAGGAAGGTCAAGGAAACTGTGAAATTCAACCTTTGATATCTTTTCCTTTCTGATTCCCATGTCATCCTTCTGAGATAACCATGGCAGGCTTTTAGGTTCACACAAGGATATTCTGTACACAGGATAGATGATCTTCAGGAACTCAAGGAAGAAAGGCTCACATTTTACACTTAGAATTAATCAACTTTTCATTCTTTCAAAAAGAAGAATTTAACTAAGCATACTAGTACTTCTTCATTTCAACCATGGCAATACCCACTAGGGTAAATTATACATAACATTTAAAATGATTTCTAAAGTTCTAAAAAGAAGTAAATGTATTTTCACCTAGTTTAACTTTCAAAATTGTACTTTGATACAAATGAATAATTTAAATATGAAAATAATTAATATTTAAATATAACAGATATAAATGTGTTTTGATAGATGAGTTTTGGTGGATAAAGAAAGCACCTGATTGTTGGTTCATAATAGATAAAGTTCTGATTATATTTGGGAACTTTGTGGCCTTGGACAATTGACCAATTGATAACCAATTACTTCACCAATGGGAAGAAAATATATTCCTCTTATACATTGAGTATGGGAGCTAGAGAGATGGTTTACACTCGAACAGAATGCATACTTTGTATGGGGAGCTCCGGCTTCAATCCCCATTACCACTTGGATCTCAAACACAAATCAAGTAATCCCAAGTATAGCAGTAACTTTTGAGTACCACTGAATATGATCTAATGTAACAACAAAAGAAATCTTAATACAATGATTGTGAGGTTTCAGAGAAATAAAATGGCAGACACTTGTTAACATATAGTAAATGCAATTTCCCTTTCCTTGTATGAAAATAAAAGTCAATATATTCATAAGCTTTACTCACTTTAAAAAGACTTTTCTATTATTCTTGAGGAACATTACCACATTTAAATCATACTACAAGGGAATAACATTTCTGAGGTAAGTCTTAGAGCTCTTTGTTTTTGAATATGACACACCTGGCAATCCCAGGGTGTTTGGGCAGCAATTAAAGAGGCAGGGTAATTTTTTGAGACAGAGTAATTTAAAACCAAACAGTCATTAAAATTCTAATATTCAAGGTTCAACAGTAAAATAAAAAAGAAAGTGTCAAGCTATGTTATTGTCCTTGAATATCCTGTTTTCTTATAAAATATAAGGATATAAGAATATAAGTAAATCTACATTGCTTTACCCAAGCAGGTGGAAGAGTATCTAAAAGTCATTGCAAACAGAAACTAGGCTTTTTTTTAAAGTTCTAGAAGAAAGTAAAAAACATCCGGCTATAATAAAGAGCAGTTTCCAGTGTCTTGCAGATGAAGCAGGGTTTACATTTCAATCTTTGAAGATCAATAACAAGATAAAGTCATAAACTGAAATCTTTTAAAGAAGATAACAGATTTAGAGACAGATCTCTAGTTCTAACAGAAACTTCAAAGAATTACAAGTTTGGCTTACCACAAAACCAGTTTGCAACCATGGCTAACTGGCATTAAGCACCTGGGAGTCAGTCAGAGATAATAAAAGGGTCATTTGTGTGTCACAAAAAGAGAAAGGATGCTGCTTGGTGCCAACTTTCCCTTTATCACTGCTATGTGGGTGCTCTGAAAACATCATGCTGGGAGGAAGTCAGGTAAGGCACAACCCCAAATTCTGAATATACTGGCATTCTTTGGCATAGATGTTTCACAGCAAAGCTCCCAAGATTTGGGTAATTTCTTCTGTGTAGTTGACTAATTAATAAATAATCCTGTTTATATAACTGTCAGCCTTTTCTGAATTTCAGAAGTATTCTTGAATCGTAGTTATATTCTGAAGGGCGAAGATATAGCACAGCAGTAGGGCATTTGCCTTGCAAGAAGCCGATCCAGGACAGATAGTGGTTCGAATACCAGCATCTCATATGGTCCCCCAAACCTGCCAGGAAAGACTTCTGAGTGGAGAGCCAGGAGCAACTTCTGAGCACCGCCAGTGTGACCCAAAAGCCAAAAAAAAAAAAAAAAAGTTGTATTCTGAATATATTTTTCAATCGTTTTATTCTGTCACTTAGCAGTTTGGTCTTGCATAAGCTATTTAACTTCCTTACTATAAACTGGCATAATTCTGTTACTGGGTATATAAGGTTCTCATGATGGTTGCCTGTATTAATGTTGTGTGTGTGTGTGTGTGTGTGTGTGTGCGTGTGTGTGTGTGTGTGTGTGTGACTGGAATGCAGTTAATAAAATGGTTTTCAATCTGAGCTCCAGAATACATGGATTAGTGCTGGTCATCAGATCTGAAAGGTTGAAAATCACTGAATTAATTATAGCATGAGCTATGTTAGTCTGTTTTTCTTAATTTTGGGAGGCCACACCCGTTTGACACTCAGGGATTACTCCTGGCTATGGGCTCAGAACTCTCCCCTGGCCTGGGGGGAACATATGGGACTCTGGGGGATCAAACTGCATTCCGTCCTAGGCTAGTGCTTGCAAGACACATGCTTTACCTCTAGCGCCACCTCTCCGGCTCCCTATGTTAGTCTTCTACTCAATTTTTGTGCTTGAATCTAAATAAACACTTTAAACTCTCAAATGATGGGTTTTGAGAACCAATATAGGAATGAGAATAATTGACAGGTAATGTAGTATTATGCATATGCAAATTTAGCTAAATGGTAGTCTTAATTTGTCATTCACAAATAAAGATGTTTATTAAAGTCATAGAATATAGCTTCCTTTAGTATAATTATTAGCATTATAATAGCCATCTCACTTAAAGACATCCTTTTAAAATTGTACACAAATTATAATAGGTCTGTTGCAGTAATACAGTAAAAATAGGTTGAGGGACTAAGCTATTCAATGGCATTGATTTTGGACATTTATGAGTGAGACATAGTTAACAGAATTGACATATTTGGTGTTTCATTGGACTAGGAAATAAAGAAATCAGGATGATCAGATTTCTAATTTGATTGGCTGCACTATATCATTGAGAATAGTTATACTGTTTTCTAAATTTAAATCACAAAAGGAATAAATGATTTAGAAGTTGAAATGAAGAAGACTGAGAAGATGGATTTGGTAAGTATATGAGTTGAACCTAGCACATCCAAATAAAGATATCCAGTAGAGAAAAAGATTCCTAATAATAATGTAAAACTAGATTCTGAGTATAGATTTGGAAATATTAAACATAGACAACTGTTGGATATATGAATATAGTCTTCTCAGAATACATTTTAGAATAAATGTAAAGAACATCATAGAAAAGTGGTTCTCTCTATATTCCAATGGTCACATGTATTACTGACATATAATATTGAAATACTGGAAATATGTGCCAGACAGCATTAACAGATGTTTTATATATTTCAATGCAAAGCTTAAAAATCATAAATTAATTTTGCTTTCTAACCTCTTCAACATCCTTTTGCTAAATACTGTGGTTTCCTTTAGTTACCACATACCTAACTCCCCAAGCTGCTGAGGCCTATTGGTTTCACTTTGCACCACACAAACAAGCATGTGGCCTGAGGTTCAACACTCCTACCCCTACATCTTGTTATTTGTGTTTTTGAAATTATAGACCTCCATATCAAAACAGTTCAATTGGGATATAATGATCTTCAAATTTCTCATAGAGAAAATTACCTGCTAAATGTTACAACTTCATATTTTCATTATTTCAATAATTCCACATCAGCCAATAAGAAATAATTTAAAATTTTGCTTGTTTTTTGTTGTTGTTGTTGTTATTGTTGTTTGTTTTGGGATCTCACTCAGAAGCTCAAAATTTACTCCTGGCTCTATCCTCAGGGACCACTCCTGGCAGGTTCTGGGGAAACATATTAGGGTGCCAGGGATCAAGCCTTTGACGGCTGCTTGCAAGGCAAGAAACTCCATAAACATCTGTACAATTTCTCCAAAGCTAATCTCTAAAAGTTACTGTACAAGCCTTATAATTTAATTAAATACCTGATATATATGCATATATATCATCTTTCACAATAGAATCAATCTTCATTTATATAGACATTATACTATATATACATTAAATACATTACATATATTACATGGTATATACATTATAAAGTTTGCTGTTCCAACACTCCTCAGTTTTGATAAAATGTCTCTCGAGGATATAATGAGGGCATAATGATCACTATTAAGTATATTATGTATTTCTGTGATGTTTACAGTTTGAAGCTTTTTTTGTTTTGTTTTTGTTTCTTTGTATGTTTATAAACCCCTCCCAATTTTAAAATACAGTTTTAAATTAAAACAAAATGAAACTCAAACAGGCTGTGACACAAAAAGTCTTAGGTTGCTTAAAAGTGTTTCGATATGACTGAGAGAAGTTTTTTCCTATAACATAAACGGGAGAAGAGTAGGAAAACTCTATCTCATACATTCCAACTAGTTTGACTTGATTCATCAGCATGGCCTTTCTATAGCAAGAAAAGAATATGACTAGATGAACATTGATGAATATGGCTTGGTGTTTATGAGTGAGTATTTCTAATCAGGTCCAGTGGTTCAGTATCTCTTTATATTCTTTTTTCTCCCTTTTTTAAAATTCAATTCTGACTTTATTTGGATTAAATCTTTTTGCATTTTCATCAAGTCTTTTTTAATAATATTTTTTGTGATCAAAGAGTGAATAACAAATCTCTCACATTAGTATTTATGGTATATAGTGACAATAGTATTTCTTTATGTTCTATTCAAATAATTAAAAGAAATACTTCCCTGTCCTTTGAATTAAAATAAAAATGCTTAATATTCTAATAACTTCATTTAAATTTTATAATTTATGCTTGTCATAAACATTTAACCTTAAAAATGCAATAGCACAATTTTTAATATTGTATTTACCTCATGGCAACTTTATAGCTTATGTATTTATTTATTTTATCTTGAACTAGGAGTTTTTCAAGGATAAGAATGCATTCAACACCTGTCTTATTCATCTATATAAATTGAATGTCTGTAAATTAGTGGCCCATAAAAGTAATAATAAATGTTTGTAGAGCTCTCTCAGTCCGTGCACCCCCTCAATCTCTCACCCAGAAAGAAGCTGCAGCCACTGCTCTTTCTGGCTCAGACTATGTGGCCCCTTTTCTTCCACCTCCCCTCAATGTGGACTGTTGTTTGCTTTCAGCTTCAGCTCCAAACGAATCTCCAGCTTGAGGACACCACATGAACACTTACTGTTGCAAATCATTTCTAAGACTTTGTAAGACCACGGTGCAGGATGAAAATGTGCCTTGGATCTTATCCCCCCTCAGACTATCTTAAAAGACTTAATGGGTACATCAATATTTTCTTTGTATGCTTATTTTCTTAATAGCTATAACTCATAGTGTGTTTACTTCCATATGTAGAGGTTGCCTCCTCCACTCCCCTCCCCCTTTGTTTTGGTTCTGATTAGTAAGAAATTTTAGTAGAAAAGTCTTGTTTGGGATAGAGCTTAAGTCAAAATCAGGTCACATATATTGTATAGCTTGTCATTTTTACCCCCAAATTCACCAACAATATAATATGGCATCATTCTTTTTTGCATAGACACACTAAAATGGTGAAATCTTATGTATAGAAACAAGTTCTTATCTACTAGGGATAAGAACCTATAAATTTTGGGGCCAGGCGGTGGCGCTAGAAGTAAGGTGCCTGCCTTGCCTGTCTGTGCTAGCCTTGAACGGACCGCAGTTCGATCCGCCAGTGTCCCACATGGTCCCCCAAGCCAGGAGCAACTTCTGAGCGCATAGCCAGGAGTAACCCCTGAGCGTTACCGGGTGTGCCCCCCTCCAAAAAAAAAAAAAAAAAAAGAAAAAAAGAGCCTATAAATTTTATAATACAAGGTTGCCTTCCACCCTGAACATTTGTCATGAGGACTCAATTTATAACTCAAGTGATTAAATATCAATTATCCAATCCCAAACCCCAGATCCCAACCTTAGACCTGGCTCAGTTCCCTGCACCAGAACTAGGAATCAAACTCCTCCTGGGCGGGGGCCCTAATATTGCTCTGGCACCAACTTGACCTAGGGTAGGTTCATATGACACTCTGATGACGAGGAAAGAACAATCTTGATCTAAGGGCAGGTTGTCCTATCTCAGTACCTAACGGTAAGATGAAATGAAATTAGAACACACTCTGCCCTAGTATCTGTGCAAAAACCAAGAACACTAATTACAGAAGACTAGCTACAACAATTACCACTTAGCAGAATTTTTTCCTGGGACCATAAAGAAAGACTATCCTAGACTTCATCCTAGGATCTGTGCAGAAACCAAGATCTCTAATTACAGAGGACTTTGACAAGCATGATTGAACAGAACATTTTCTGGCATCATAAAGAAAAACCTTGGGGTTTGACAACTAATGTCTGGAGCCTGTAGTCGGTATCATGACAGTATGCTTATATCTCTTAGGCCAAGGGAATTTTCTTTCTAATTTCCCCAATATTTACTGAACCTATGCAAAAAAAAAATTTTTGCCGTATCTGACTACCCATTTATTTATTTTATATTTTATTTAATTTATTTTTCTTCTTTCTTTTTCTTTTTCCTTCTCTTAATTCTATTTATATTTATAGTTTCTAGACAGGCGCTCCCACCCAATTTTTTTTCGACAGAAGCATAGAACATGAATTATCTTGTTCTGCCTCATATTTCTATGTCTTTCTACAAACTGAGAAAAAGTGGATGGGACACAAGGGCCAAGCAGTTTCAGGAGCACTGAGTGAAAATAAAAAGTTATCAAACCTAAATTCCCAAGCCAAAGTCAACAACAATAGAATCAAGAGATCCAAAGTACAACAAGCTATACACAAAAGAGACCTGTTTCACTAGCAGTCCAGGATTCTAAGTGTGGAGATATGCTGGGAACTATGGTGGAGGGAGGTCAACATTGGTGGTGGAAATGGCCCTAATTCACTGTCACTATAAACCTTAAATACAACTGTGAAAGACTTGCATTTCACATTGTTCTCAATAAAATTTATTTAAAAATAATAAATAATGGGGCTGACCTATTATGGACCACAGTTCAATCCCCTGGTGTCCCATATGGTCCTCCAAGCCAGGAATGATTTTTGAGTGCAGAGCCAGGAGTAACTCCTGAATATCACCAGGTGTGACCCAAAAATACAAAATAAATAAATAAATAAATAATATTAAATAATCACACTAACTTGATAATGATGGCATTAGTTTAGAAATGGAATGAAGATCATAATATAGAGGTATTAAAGAATCACTTCTGGTGAATCCATAACTTTTGTTATGGAGAAGGTGGATATGTAGAAAGTCAATAAATATGAGCTTCCCTTTTTACTATCGCCAAAAATATTTGCTTATATTTGTTTTATTATAAAAATAACAAATAGTCTCTTTATTGATAATAAAATATATATATATTTTTAATTATCATTAAAATTTATTGTTTATAAAAACAGCAACTATTATTTTCATATGGCCTTTATATAGCGTATAGTTTTTTTACAAGAACAAATTCTTTTTTTTTACTATTTTGTTTTTGTTTTTTTGGGGGGGGGGCCACACCTGGTTAAGCTCAGGGTTTACTCCTGACTGTGCTCTCAAAAATCGCTCCTGGCTTAGGGGACCATGTGGGACGCTGGGGGATTGAACTGGGGTTCATCCTTGGTCAGCCATGTGCAAGGCAAATACCCTATAGCTGCGCCACTTTTCCAGCCCCTACAAGAACAACTTTTGATGGATGGTTGTTCAACTGAATATCAAAATGCATTTATTAGAAAGTTTAAGGAACCAAGAATATAAGCACAATTATATAGTATATATATTAATATTATATATACAATGAAATATATATGTAAGAGCAATTACCTTGCATGTGAGGTCCTTTAGTCTATTTCTGGCTACACCAAATATAAAAAAAAATGGTTTTGGAGCAAGTTAGAAATATGGTTCAGTTGTCAAGTATCTCCCTAGTATGTGTGAGGTTCTAAGTTTGATTTTGCCAACACACATACATATGCACACATGCATGCACAAATAATTTTAAATAAGTTAGTTAAACTTGAGTTAAGGCTTGAGTCCAGTAAGATAATAAAAAATTTAAAGTGTGTTTTTTGCATGTATCCAACCCCAATTTAATTTCTAGCATTGCATGGTTTTATGGGCACTACCAGATACAGCCCTCGAGGTCCTCAAGCATCTTAAATTATCCCAAACATCCTAGAACACTAGAGAGCTACACCCAAATAGGTAGATTTTGGAAGATAAGGTTTTATAAATTGAATGTAGTTACTGTTATATTAAGTAATCAATCCTGTAAAACTATATTATCCAGTGGCCAAATCAATGTTACAGAATGTAGTCCTTGAATATAGTAAGCCCTTGTTAAATTCCCAGCATTAGATATGACCCCCAGAGCATCACAAAGAGTGATTTCAAAAGAAGAAAGAAAGACAGAAAGAAAAGAAAGAAAGAAAGAAAGAAAGAAAGAAAGAAAGAAAGAAAGAAAGAAAGAAAGAAAGAAAGAAAGAAAGAAAGAAAGAAAGAAAGAAAGAAAGAAAGAAAGAAAGAAAGAAAGAAAGAAAGAAAAGAAAAGAAAGAAAGAAAGAAAGGAAAGAAAAGAAAGAAAGAAAGAAAGAAAGAAAGAAAGAAAGAAAGAAAGAAAGAAAGAAAGAAAGAAAGAAAGAAAGAAAGAAAGAAAGAAAGAAAGAAAGAAAAGAAAGAATGAAAGAGAGAGAGAAAGAAAGAAAGAAAGAAAGAAAGAAAGAAAGAAAGAAAGAAAGAAAGAAAGAAAGAAAGAAAGAAAGGAAGGAAGGAAGGAAGGAAGGAAGGAAGGAAGGAAGGAAGGAAGGAAGGAAGGAAGGAAGGAAGGAAAGAAAGAAAGAAGAGAAAGAAAGAAAGAAAGAAAGAAAGAAAGAAAGAGAAAGAGAAGAAAGAGAAGAAAAGAAAGAAAGAAGAGAGAGAGAGAAAGAAAGAAAGAAAAAAGAAAGAAAGAAAGAAAGAAAGAAAGAAAGAAAGAAAGAAAGAAAGAAAGAAAGAAAGAAAGAAAGAAAGAAAGAAGAGAAAGAAAGAAGAAAGAAAGAAAGAAAGAAAGAAAGAAAGAAAGAAAGAAAGAAAAGAAAGAAAGAAAGAAAGAAAGAAGAAAGAAAGAAAGAAAGAAAGAAAGAAAGAAAGAAAGAAAGAAGAAAGAAAGAAGAAAGAAAGAAAGAAAGAAAGAAAGAAAGAAAGAAAGAAAGAATGAAAGAAAGAAAGAAAGAAAGAAAGAAACAAAGAATGAAATCAAGATAGCAAGACATTAATAAATAAACAAAGTAAGAAAGAAAGAAAGAAAGAAAGAAAGAAAGAAAAAAGAAAGAAAGAAAGAAAGAAAGAAAGAAAGAAAGAAAGAAGAAGAAGGAAGGAAGGAAGGAAAGAAAGAAAGAAAGAAAGAAAGAAAGAAAGAAAGAAAGAAAGAAAGAAAAAAGAAAGAAAGAAAGAAAGAAAGAGAAAGAAAGAAAGAAGAAAGAAAGAAAGAAAGAAAGAAAGAAAGAGAGAGAGAGAGAGAGAAAGAAAGAAAGAAAGAAAGAAAGAAAGAAAGAAAGAAAGAAAGAAAGAAAGAAAGAAAGAAAGAAAGAAAGAAAGAAAGAAAGAAAGAAAGAAAGAAAGAGAGAGAGAGAGAAAGAGAGAAAGAAAGAAAGAAAGAAAGAAAGAAAGAAAGAAAGAAAGAAAGAAAGAAAGAAAGAAAGAAAGAAAGAAAGAAAGAAAGAAAGAAAGAGAGAGAGAGAGAAAGAAAGGAAGGAAGGAAGGAAGGAAGGAAGGAAGGAAGGAAGGAAGGAAGGAAGGAAGGAAAGAAAGAAAGAAAGAAAGAAAGAAAGAAAGAAAGAAAGAAAGAAAGAAAGAAAGAAAGAAAGAAAGAAAAGAAAGAAAGAAAGAAAGAAAGAAAGAAAGAAAGAAAGAAAGAAAGAAAGAAAGAAAGAAAGAAAGAAAGAAAGAAAGAAAGAAAGAAAGAGAGAGAGAGAGAGAGAGAGAGAGAGAAAGAAAGGAAGGAAGGAAGGAAGGAAGGAAAGAAAGAAAGAAAGAAAGAAAGAAAGAAAGAAAGAAAGAAAGAAAGAAAGAAAGAAAGAAAGAAAGAAAGAAAGAAAGAAAGAAAGAAAGAAAGAAAGAAAGAAAGAAAGAAAGAAAGAAAAGAAAGAAAGAAAGAAAGGAAAGAAAGAAAGAAAGAAAGAAAGAAAGAAAGAAAGAAAGAAATAAAGAAAGAAAGAAAGAAAGAAAGAAAGAAAGAAAGAAAGAAAGAAAGAAAGAAAGAAAGAAAGAAAGAAAGAAAGAAAGAAAGAAAGAAAGAAAGAAAGAAAGAAAGAAAAAGAAAGAGAGGGCCCAGAGAGATAGCACAGCGGCGTTTGCCTTGCAAGCAGCCGATCCAGGACCAAAGGTGGTTGGTTCGAATCCCGGTTTCCCATATGGTCCCCCGTGCCTGCCAGGAGCTATTTCTGAGCAGACAGCCAGGAGTAACCCCTGAGCACCGCCGGGTGTGGCCCAAAAACAAAAAAAGAAGAAGAAGAAGAAAGAGAGTGAAAGAAAGAAGAGAGAAAGGAGAGAAAGAAAGGAATGAAGGAATTTATAAAACATATATAAGCATTTTATACACATTTTAGATATATTTAATGTATTCTGAAATAAATATATTTAAGGTCATATGAAAATAATATTAAAAGAATATATCTAGTATATCTCTAGTAAACACTATTATACATCACTCCCATCACTCTGTTTTAAGTTAAATGCACTTGTGCTAACAAACACACTATTAAAATGCTTTATCTTGTCTCCAGTCTTGTCAGAAAGACTGAAGTATGGAGAATAACATAAAGGGTCTGCAATTCAATTTTAAAGCTCATTTAAAATCAAGGTCAAAATCATGAAACTCCTTATAAACAAAGGTTTGACTTCCTATTTCTATGTATTGCTGTTTTCATATTATGAAATAAGATCACATCAATTATAAAGAAGATCATCCTATTAAATAAAACTATCAAATAACAGTCAAGTTGTCAACTAGTAGTAGGTAGTGATTGATTTGAAGGGATGTCTAATAAAACAAATATCTTATTAAGAAATTTGATCTTGATTTTTAAAATTAAGAAAAATATAAATAGGAGCCAGAGAGGTGGCACAGCAGTAGGGCATTTGCCTTGCACGCATTTGACCTACAACAGACCGTGGTTCTGTCCTCCGGCATCCAGATGGCTCCCTGAGCCAAGAGCAATTTCTGAGAGCATGGCCAGGAGTAACTCCTGATCATCACTAGCTGTAATCCAAAAAAAAACAAAAAAAGAAAAAAGAAAAAATATAAATAAAATGCTAAATAGTATAAGCAGCATATATAAATATTTGAATTTAAAAATAATTAGTAAAACAAATTGAAAAGTTCACTGATTTGACATCAAATCACCCTTTGAAAATTAATGTCCTTTTGACACAGGTTCTGTACAGAAACCAGGATCTTTAACTACAGAAATCTGACAGCAATAACCATGATTGTGAAGAGCTTTTAATGGGACCACAGAGATAGACTTTGGGCTTGGAAAACTTAGTATGCCTGGAGCCTGGGGTTGGTTTTATGCCAGGTTATTTCATAGGTAGGGTCTCCTTGTTTTTTAGACTAAAGGTTTTTCCTTTCTATTTCCCCATATTTTGCTGTGCCTTTGCAAACAACAACAAGTGCCACACACACACACACACACACACACACACACAACATCTATTTTATTGTATCTTTATCTCTTATTTTAAAATTAAAGAGCTTACTAAACCTTCTGCTATTGTATTCATGACTTTATTGTAGATACAATAATTTTCACAAATATATTGCTACTTTTTTGAGTCTTCCTCTTTTTTAGTTTTTCTTTCTACTTTTTCAATAACTTTGCTTTACCTTATCTTGAAACAAATGTATTATTATCAGTTATGTCAACTATGTGATGCATTTTCTTTAAATAAAATTTTTTAAATAAAGAGCTGTTAACATGGAAAAATAATTATTTATTGCTAATGTAAATAGATATCTTTGTACATAGGTCTTAAAATGAGCAAATCATCAAACCATTTCTAGGAACATTTTTCTGATAGTGCAAGGTTTAGCCTACTACAGTAAATGACATGATTCTAACAGCATGCTCAATGTAAACTAACCCAATTGTGAAAATGGATGGATTTATATACTATTTGTGTGAATATATATATATATATAATAATCATGTATCATAGGAAGGTGCTTTATGTATTGACTTTTGATGATAGTATATTTGAAATTAAAGAGATAGTTGACTAAAAAAAGAATAAAATATAAAATAAAAGGAACTCTTTTTGCTTTTGGTAAACCGTCATTCTTTTATAATGAGAGAAAATTTTTTATTCTTCTTTTCTCACCCATAAATCTTCAATAAAACTATTTTTGTTTAAAAAAGAATAAAAAGGGGCCGGAGCAGTGGTGCAAGCAGTAAAGCATCTGCTTTGCGCACATTAGCCTAGGATTGACTTTGGTTCAATTCCCCAGGTGTCCCATATGGTCTCCCAAGCCAGGGGCGATTTCTGAGCATGTAGCCAGGAGTAACCCCTGAGCATCACCAGGTGTACCCCAAAAACCAAAAAGAAAATTAATGTCTTGACTATGTAAATGTATATTAAACAATAAGTATTTTCACTGTAAATTTTTATATTTTCTTACAGGAATATGCTGCAAAATGGATGACTAAATTTTCAAGGATATGAATAAAAAATCTATCCTTCACAAAAACATGTGGTACTTATATGCTGCCAGATGAATTTCTTCATTAAATGATTCCCTTAAAAGTAATAATTTGATTGGGAATTCAAATACTTTATAGATAAAATTTTAAACAATATAAGGAATATGATTAGTCATAGATAATAACTGTTAAATCATAAGTTTAAAAAGATAGTCAGTGACTGAATGACTAGTTATGCTTCCTACGATAAATTAAAATAGTCAAAAGGATTGAGTTTATTCTCATTATGAATAGACATGAAAAGGTCACTAAGAGCTGAGAATCCTTACATTAGATATCATATAGTTTAAGTTTTATTTTCTTGTTTGTTTTTTTTTTGGCTTTTCGGGCCACACCCATTTGATGCTCAGGGGTTACTCCTGGCTAAGCGCTCAGAAATTGCCCCTGGCTTGGGGGGACCATATGGGACACCGGGGGATTGAACCGCAGTCCTTTCTTGGCTAGTGCTTGCAAGGCAGACACTTTACCTCTAGTGCCACCTCGCCGGTCCCAAGTCTTATTTTCTTAACACTATCTTGTAATACATTTTGTGAAAATTAGTTCTTGTTCTTAGTATGATCAAAGATTAAAGTTAGTTAAAAGTAGATTTCTAACAATAAAAAAATCATTTTGAGAAAAGAAATGCATCACTTTGTAGTTTGGTGTATTGGTCCCATAGCAATGAGATTTTACTAATTCTACAGCAGTGTTTGCAAATTAAGTTCATGGAAACATGTTGGAAAGGCATGATAATTAGTTTTTAAATATCAATTTAACATATCATCATAACTTTAAAAACATTTTAATATTCAAAATAGGTCAGTTATTTAAAAAATAAATGGTATCTTTCAGTAATTAAAAATAACAAAAAAAAAGTTGAAGAGGCACCAAGCCACTGACTTGTACCAGGTAGACTGGCTCCAGGCTAAGAACTCTGGGGACTTCTTAGAATGGGGTTGAACAGATTCCCCAGAAGGCCCTTAAACCCTAGTCATTCCTTAATCTTCCTGCATATAAATGGTCCAGCTCCACAGATAATTTTGAAAAGATGCTAAACCATTGAATCATTCTAGATATACTGGTCTCTAGATTAAAAATTCTAGGGCCTTCTCAGAATGGGGGCAAGATGATACTGCCTACTACTAGAAATCATAGCAGCAAACCCCTCCTACCAGCCTAGCTCTACAACTGAACCTCATCAATCTGCCAAGCTACCAAATTGTCCCAGCTTCACAGATCCTGGAGAACACAGCTGTGCAACACCTCAAAATTCCACAGTGCTGACACACTAGTAGGAGCCTAGCAAATTTGACTGGAAAGTTGCATAGAAACCCACCAAGCACAATGAGCTAAAACAATAGCACCAAAGGCCCAGCTAGCACCAAGCAGCTCAGCAAATCCTCAGACAATAACTTTAGGAATACCATTCTAAAATATAACATGTAAACTGTAAAATAACTATTTATTGATTTAATTTTCTATAATTCCATTTGTCTTTATGCTACAACAAACAATATGCAGTAAACTTGTTTGTTCCTACAGTGGGGTAGGGTGATACTGAATGGAAACTGGGTACATTGTCATAGGGAAGGCCACACTGGTAGGGATATTGGTGTTGAAATATTGATGCCTGAAATAACTATTATAAACAACTTTGTAAATCATTGTGTTTATATAAAGGTTTAAAATTATGAGGGTTTTTTTTTCAATAAAAAAACTGTAGATATGGCCTTTATTTTCTGTTTTCTGTTGTAATGTTTGTGTGTTATAAATACAACCTAAATATTCACTTGACTGCTTACAGTCCATATATCATCTTACTTATACTAAAACCAATTCAGGGGCTCAGTTTATAGTTGTGAGAAAGGAAGTGTTCTCCCTCCACAAAGGTTTTTGTTGTTGTTGTTTTGTTGATGTTTGTTTGTTTTGGGGCCACACCGGTGTTGCTCAGGGGCTACTCTTGGTTCTGCATTCAGAAATCTCTCCTGGCTTGGGGGATTATAGGGGACACCAGGGGATTGAACTGAGGCCTGTCCTAGACTAGCATGGGCAAGCCTTACAGTTTACACCACCACTCTGGCCCCACAAATGTTCTTAATTCTATCAAAAAATGTGAATGAAATTAGTGTAATATCTCTTAACTCTTCTAGACTAACAATATTCTGCTCTGTTTACCTGTTATGTCACAACTAACAAACTCATGCTATATTATAAGCCAAATCCAATATTGTCAATCTGCTTTATCTTATTTCCTGCAAATCCTAACCTCAGATCCTAAAGCCAAGTTCTATGATATTATATGCAAAAAACTGCATTCTATTATATTTACCTTAACATAAATTTAGTTTCTTTTCAATGCAAAAAATCACCTGAAAATGGTAAGTAGAAGGTAGCTGTCTATATGTCCTGTTCATGATAAGCATAAATTAGGCTGTGGATTCTTGGAATACTGCCATGGAGACAGGTGGTCCTTTACATTTTTATTCAGAGATCATATTTCTAAGTGCTGAGAAACCACAGTGATATATGACATAAAATGCATGGCTAGATATTCAAAGAATTAGTTTAAGTCAAATATTCCTCAATGCTATCTTCTAACAGTTGCTCTCAGGAGTTAAAAACTGGTTTTCAGATGCCCTAGTCAATCAAGTCATGTCACATTAGACCTCAAAGCTTTGTGTGGATTTTTCTTTAAGGCCTATTTGTCATTTCCATTGGGAATTAAAAGGAGTTGTTACAAGTGTAAACCATAAATACTGACAACTTTTGCCAGTTTTCTCAAACTACTTATTAGCAAAGACAAATTAAAAACTGATCATTAGCCTTGTTTGCATTATATATAACCTAAAAAGTATTTTATCACTTATGTATAACTTATAGACAGGTCAACAAACTTCCTTAATGATTGCTTTCATTTTTATAGAAGTAAATCAAAGTTATATAAGTTTCACGTATGACTAGTTAGTATAAGCCAGAAATCTTGCTTTGACAATCAATTCATGCTAGTTATTTTTCACATGCAATAAATCATAACAATTACTGATTAAAATTTTCTAATAATATCTCCAACCCATTCTATTCTCTCTATCACTATGAAATGTTCATTGTTCAGGCCACAATTATTTGCAATTCAATTAATTACCATTGGATCTTAACTGGTTCTATTTCTCTTTTCCATCAGCTGCATACTACTGTCACAATGTCATTAAGAGTCAGATCTAATTATCACCTTCCCTTGATGGGAATCTTTTAATGCCACCTAAAAGTTTAAAGAAATGAATCCTAATTACTTAATATCTACATAAAAAGATCCTTTAATTTCTAATATGTACTTGGTTGTCCATCTTTTTCTATCGTGGCTCACTTTATTCTTCCATTCCATACAGGAATGGATGCACTAAGGTGCAAAACAAGGTCTACTGGACCTTGCTCACTATTAGTATAAACAAATACAGTCATAAAATAATTTTACTGTTTTCTATATTTATGAAAAAAGCAGTATGGGTTGTTTATGTTTGTCATTTCACATTTTATAGAGGTGAATATTTAGTCCAAGGTAAAAATTCTCCCTTTAGAGCAAGTGTTACAGAAGACTGAACACAACAATGATGGATAGGAACCTCTAGAACCTAGAGACTCTATCCTAGACCCTGACCTATAACCCGTGCAAATACCAAGATCACTAGCTACAGTGGCTTGATTTTCTCACACACAACTGAGAGGAAACTTTCCTGGCATCACAAAAAAGCCTTTGGGATGGGGTAAAGAGTATATTTGGAGCCAGGGGTTGATCCCATGATGGTATGCTTCAAGGATGGAGAAACCCTGAATCTCTTAGGCCACGGCAATTCCCTTTATTCCCCAATGTTTACTGTGCCTATGCAAAAAAAAAAAAAAGTGGGGGAACGCCAAACCCTACCACTCCAGCACCCATACTTTTTCTTGTTTTGTTTTGATTTGTTAGTTTTTTACTTTATTTTTCTTCTCTTTTTCTTCCACATTTTCTTTTTCACTCTTGTGGTTATTATTTAGAGATTTATTTTTATTTTTATTTGCCGGGTCCATTTTTTTCTTCCATTTTTTCTTTTCTTTTTTTTTTTTTTTTGCCTTTTTTCATTCTTTCTTTCATTTTTTGGTAGTTGTCACCAATTTTTTTTCTCCCTTTTTTCTTATCCTTTTTATCTCCAATGGCGGTGGAATAGATGCTCAATCTACAACAAGCTGTAAAGTGGAGACCAGTTGCATTAGCATTCTGGGGAGTAAAAGAGGGAGATACGGGATGCATACTGGGAACAGGGGCGGAGGGAGGATAGCACTGGTGGTGGGAATGCCCCTCATTCATTGTCACTATGTACCATAAATGATGCAGTGAAAGATTTGTAATGCACTTTGGTCACAATAAAAATTAAAAAAAAAATTCTCCCTTTAAAATGACAAACGGAAAAACATTGAGATGAGGATAGTCTTTAAATCAAGTTACATTTGCTCCTATATTCGCATTCTCTTCCTCTTTACATACCTTTCCCAATTTTCCATTTTACTGTGAAGGTTGCAAATATTCAAAACATATGTTGAAAATTGCTTTGCATATGCTTTCTCTATGGGTTATTTCAAATTACCAGCTTTCGAGTAAGGTCATGGAGTAATGTGTGGGCTCCAAGCAACTGTGTGCTACTTTACCTTATCCCTTATGTCTTTGACAATTTGCAATTCTATAAATCATAACAAAAAACATAATTTTAAAATAATTTTATTCACATGTTACAACTCTCATAGGAAATTTCACTATGCTTAAAGTGTTTAATAAGTCATTAAATAAACCAAATGAAAGCAGACTGTGATATAAATAGACATGAAAGATTTTCCCTGGATAAAATTTAAGTTTACAAATGAGCTAGGAAACTTGACCAATAGCGAGGCAGAAAGAACATCTTGAGGGAGACAATGTACAAACAGTATATGTCAATTGTGAAAATGATTGCTGCCTACACCCCTTGACATTATCAGAACAATTACTTAACCTAATAAATTTCTATTTTATTTACTCTACAACTTAGAGAAGTTTTAGTTATTACAGACATCATCACAAAATGACAATATGTAATGCTTATATATGCTTAAAATTCATCAATTGCAATTCTTTTTATTTGAATACTAGAAAGTTCTAATTTCTTTTCCTCAGCCCTTGTCAATATGCTCAATATTGTAACAAAGCAAAAAAATGTATATTATTCCAATGCTTGGTATTCAGTGCAAGAGAATGTTGAAAATTAATACTCATATTATTGTCTCTTAAACCAAAAAGTCTACAATTCTGAATTTGTAGAAACCAAAGATAAGGTTAACTATGTCAAAAAAAGTTATAAAGCTTCCAACAAAATATTAGCTTTGTTATTTTTATTAAGAGTATATACTAGGGGCCGGAGAGATAGCACAGTGGCGTTTGCCTCACAAGCAGCCGACCCGGGACCTAAGGTGGTTGGTTTGAATCCCAGCGTCCCATATGGTCCCCAGGCCTTACAGGAGCTATTTCTGAGCAGATAGCCAGAAGTAACCCCAGAGCACCTCTGGGTATGGCCCAAAAGCCCCCCCCCAAAAAAAAGAGTATATAATAGTACTTTATATATTAGTACTTCATGGTAACAAATCTACTCTAAACAAAAGATCAAAAATTTTCTCTATACGAACAGGAAAGATTTAACCAATCTTCCTCTTATACACCCTTTCATGGTATGGTCATGTTTAAGAATGTTAGACAATGATAGGCAATAATGTTAATTTAGGAGAGAGAAAAATGTGGGGTAAGGTTTTTATTTTTTTGATAGATTAGCATTTTGTTTTTTGATTTTGGGGGTAGTGATAAATAACAATATTGATAATGCAAACAGTTTTTAGAAAACAATATAATGTCCAATAATCTTGAATTCTATACATGGATATTAGAAGGAATGAATAGGACTATATCATCTTTAAATGTTCCCTACAGTGTCTTTTAATTACAGAATTCTGAAATTTTATTCTTCTTCTTGTATATTATCATTTTTCAAATTTACTGTGTTAATTTTTATATTTTTAAAGATTAATTATATTTTTCTTAGATAAGAAAATGTCTACCCTGACTTCAAGATATGATCTATGCAAAAATCAGGATCTCTAATTACAGAAACCTGACTGTGACAACCATGATTGACAAACTGGTTAGATGGTCATTAGTAATCGTGTAAGTTGGGAATGTACACTATATATCCTCTCAAGAGAGGCAAGAACGGAAAAAAAGAAGAAAGTGCTATATTTTTTATCTCAAGATGCTTCCCCTCCAAAATTGTACATCATCTATAAATGATCTTCTTTAAGTCAATCTAATTTGAATTGTTATTCATTCTAACAATTCTTTCCTTAAGACCCAAAGACTCTGAACTCAATCTATGATTTTCTCTCTGGATTCTCTTTAGCTGGATCAGCAGGCTATCTAGTCACTCCTAATAATAATAATTACAAAAAGAGATAAAATTAGTGCTCAAGGCATAAACCAGTCCATTTTCATAAATGATAAACTTACAATTGATACATCTGAGTAATGCAAGTTTTTTTCCTTTAGAAAAATATCACTGCTCTTCTCAGTTAATTTTGAGAATTAGTGCACAGTCTAACTATGCAGAAGAGATGTTCCCTTTCTAGACTTTATATGAGAAAGCAAACTCTAACTGTTGGTAGAAAGTATCTACTATGAAAAAAAATAATGAAAACTAAATGATGGAAAAAAAGTGATGGAAACTAATAAATTCTCAAAATAATTTATTCTTTCTTTTTTCTTAAGCCCCAAAAGCACATAATGATGATTAAATGTTGATTTCTCATTTTGTTTTAATAAACTAGCATAGAAAATTATTTAACTTATGTCAATTTTAAATAAAGTAAAAGAATATCATTTCTAACATTAACAATTGATCCCCTCATTAAAATCCTTTTTCTAAAAATAAAAAATAAGTAAAAAAAAATCCTTTTCTGTGATTATCCCTCAGGTTATATGGAAGCATGTGAGTATACAGCATCAATTGGAAAAACAAAACCATTACAGATGACAGAGTAATGAAATTTATAAGACGAGCTTGTCCTTAGACAATTGTGGTAGCCAGTTAAAGTATCTTTGTAAGGGCATTGATTCTATATCTGGTCCTAAATCTGAAATCAGTTGGTCAGACAGAAAAGAGGAAATGGCAGACCTACATTGCTAAAGGCAGAGTTAAGTGCAAAATGAAGCCAGTCTCTCCATCTTGAGAAACCAGCAGAAAAATACTGGTATTCTTCATAGCAGAGCTCACTTACACACCTAAACTATGGAGTCAGTGCTACTCATGAATGATCTGGTAGGAGTTAGCAGAGCTACAGGCCTGCAGCTCACCAGCCCAGCAAGATGAGCGAGCAAATGAAGAGCTGCCAGACAATACACTGAATTGATCTACTAAGCATTATAGAAAATTTGTTTTGCTCTAGTTTTACCTACCAGACCACATGTTCAATGCCTCTTATATTTCGCTGAATTTGAAAGTACCTGGGCAGGGATCTTACTTCCATTTTAGCTGAAGTGACCAAATTCAAATCTATTACACTGTAATTTGTTACTTGTTAATGTTTTCTTATGAATGAGAAAAAAAGGCCAAATTATAATTTCTTCATTTAGTTTATAAACTAATCTTCTTTGTATATAAATAAAAAAGATAAGATGACCAAGTTTCCATCTTTCTTTGAAGGCTATAGAGCTTCTGACAGGATTCAGGTTTGGTAACACTGTTGAATTCGATTGCATTGGATATAACTGCAACCTACAACTTGCTGCTTGATCTGATTCTTCTGTTAATCTGTGTCAGTGTCCCTTGATCATCAGGTTGAACCCATATTTATTTTTCATTTCCTTTCTCTTTAAAACTCTTTTTTGAGAAATTATCCATAATATACAACACAAGGCAACCTATGGTTGGTTCCCATGGCTCTTTAAATTGTTCAAATTGTAAAGAGAGGGTGTCTGATGACAAACAGTTTGAACTTCTAACACATCCATCCAGTGAAAGTTATGTTATTGGGATTGTTGTTTTATATTTGTTTGAAGCCATAAACACAGCACTTACTTTGTTTTACACTTTGACTATTTGTAAAGCTTTTGTGGGGTTTGCAGCTCATTTTTTAAAATAAAATAAATCAACTTGTCTACCAATGTTTTCTCCAACACGGTTCTTTAATCATGGATCCTCATGAGAATGTATGAGCCTTACACTCTGTTCTAAAAATAAAATAAATAAATATACACTGCAAGTAATTTTAGAAAGGTCAACAACCTTGATAGCTCAACCAGACACTGGCATACTCATAAACTCCAAAGTAAAATATCTTCTTATTGTTTAATGGTGAATTAAGAATATTTGAACTATCTTATATATTAATTCAAAAGCAACATATTATTTTTATTTATTTATTTTTGTAGCCACACCCTATAGTGCTCAGGGGTCTCTACAGGCTTTAAGTTCAGGGGTCACAATTTTTTTTCTTTTTTCTTCCATTTTTCTTTTCTTTTTTTTCTCTCTCTTCTTTCTTTTTTTGGTAGTTGTCACCAATTTTTTTTCTCCCCCTTTACTTATCCTTTTTATCTCCAATGATGGTGGAGTAGATGCTCAATCTATAACAAGCTGTAAAGTGGAGACCAGTTGCACTAGCATACTGGGGGGTAGAGGAGGGAGATATGGGATGCATACTGGGAACAGGGGTGGAGGGAATGCCCCTCATTCATTGTCACTTTTACCATAAATGATGCAGTGAAAGATATGTGATGCTCTTTGGTCACAATAAAAATTTTAAAAAAATGAAGTGCTCAGAGGGGGCCGGAGAAGTGTCACAAGTGTTGAGGTGTCTGCCTTGATATATATATATATATATATATATATATATATATATATATATATTCCTGGCTTTACACTCAGAAATCACTCCTGGTAGGCAGGCTCGGGAGACCATCTGGGATGCCGGGATTCAAACCGATGACCTTCTGCATGAAAGGCAAATGCTTTACCTCCATGCTATCTCTCCAGCCCCGAGGTGTCTGCCTTGAGTGCTCTAGCATAGGATGGACTTCAGATCTATCCCCTGGTGTCCCATATGGTCCCTCAAGACAGGAGCGATTTCTGAGCATGTAGCCAGGATGTGGCCAAAAAAAAAAAAAAAAGAAAGAAAGAAAGAAATACTCAGAGAACATTATTGAATGTCAGAAATTGAACCCAGGTCAACTGTATGCAAACAAATTCCTTACCTGCTATATTATCTCACTGGCCCCAACATTTTATTTTTAAGTCCATGAGGACAGGATTTTTATATCAAATTATTTAAGAATCTGCTTGTTATCTATACTAAGCAGTGATTCTGTAATTCTGAGCTGGTCTGAAACCTTCTTGCAATATATATTAAAATATCCATCAATAAATATTTATTTTTCATGAAAATAGTCTCAAATATTTTAATTACATTTTTCTTTATTTGCATGAGCCTCAGTTATTGTCATTCCCTATAATACTAATCTAATATCAGTGTTTAAGCATTGGGGTCAGGAGTGAGCCCTGAGTACAAATTTAGGAGTAAACCCTAGTATTGCAGACAGTGGCCCTAAAACAAACTACTACTACTACTACTACTACCACTACTACTACCACCACCACTACTACTACTACCACCACCACTACTACTACTACCACCACCACTACTACTACTACTACTACTACTACTACTACTACTAATAATAATAATAATAATAATAATAATAATAAAGTTTCGACACTGTAGCAAGGACTTCTGTTTTAACAATTGAGCTTGATTAGAAAAGTAGGTTTCCACCATTTTTAAAAAGAAAAATTTTGCACGGAGAATTTTTTTGTATGGAGAATTTTTTTAAGCCTATGCACATATGTATAGATTGTCCATCATCTAAATCACAAAGCCAAGTTCTGATTTTTAATTTGTTCCGGCATAAAATTGAATGTAACATCTGTTTAGCACATGGTTCTCTTTTTTTATCTGTTTTACTCATTACTATGACCCACCAAAAACAGGCCCACAGTTCCCATTGAAATACTGGTAAGTTTGTTGATTTAACTTGTTCTTCATTTTAAATATTGTATTATTTTGAAGTACAAAAACAAAATGGGAACAAATACAATATTTAAAATGAAGAACAAATTAAATCAACAAACTTACCAGTATTTCAATGGGAACTGTGGGCCTGTTTTTGGTGGGTCATAGTTTGAGGACCCGTGCCCAAGACTTAGAGGAGGAGTCAAAAGACAGAGGGAAAGGGGGTCAGGGCGGTGTCGCTAGAGGTAAGATGTCTGCCTTACCACCATTAGCCTAGGATGGACCACGGTTTGATCCCCCTGAGTCCCATATGGTCCCCCAAGCCAGGAGCGACTTCTGAGCGCATAGCCAGGAGTAACCCTTGAGCGTTACCAGGTTTGGCCCAAAAACCAAACAAACAAACAAACAAAAAAAGACAGAGGGAAGGAGGGGAGTAGGAGGTGTGGCACACATCCCACATGTGTGCACTGCCGGCCAGGAAGCCTGCTAAGCAGGACAGATAACCATGACAAAACACCCAGGGGCGGGGGAGGATAAATGTCCTAGGCAGACTGCATGTAGCCTGCAGGCCAGAGATTGAGAACCCTGATTAGAACAGTTGAAACTACATTATTTAGGTGCCTCAAGAGTCTTACTCCTAATTACTGCAAAAATTTACCTCAACACCATTATTTGGTTAACTTTATATATACCCACACATGCTAAAGCATTCCTTGAAGTGCAATCTTCTATGTAAAATAATGCTAGACACCACAATAAAAGAAGCCAAATGTGTTAAAATACAAGGTGAAAATTAATAAGAGTTCTCAGAATAACTTTTTAACAGTCGATATCATGCAATTGTGCAAATGTATCAAACTTCTAGTTTCTCTCTACATATATAATTGGAAAGCTCTAATTTAGGAGATATCACTTTAAGAAATGTTCAATTGCACATCTTCGTGAATTTCAGTAACGAAAATATTAATTGTATAATGACAAAAATCACACAAAGCAAAATGTTCTGAAGTTTATTCAAAAATAATATATTTGGTTGAGTCATGTTTAGCTATTCCACTTTAAAGTTTTAATAGGTAAATTGCCATGATAGTATTACTCTTGCAAAACAGTAACTAACTGTAGAAAAAAAGCAAGCTTCCAAAATGTACCTAATTACATCTTCACTTATATGCATTTTTAATGAAGATCTCAGAGTAATTGCAACTCTGGAATCGTAGAGTACACAAATCTACTTATTCTCTTTTAAAAACATACAGCTGTCCCTTTGAGAGCCTTCAGGAGGTAAAGTAATATGATTCACCAAAACAGGAAGTTTCTGGAATTCATGCTTTGCACACATAATTATTTTTACCACTTGTACTTTACATCTAGTTGGGAATGGCTAAATTTGGAATACTGTGTCTTGCTACTGCAAAGTAACACTATGCTCCAAACTCTGAAAACTTCCTTTATATTCTGAAAATTTCTGAACCCCAAAGTGCAAACAAGGGTGTAAAAAAATTCCATGATAGTCACCTATTGTATCTTTTAAGCAGCTTTTTAAAAGCATAGGAATTGCAAATAGTTTTTTTTGTTTTACTTAGACCTGCATTAATCTTCATTAATATCAGAAAGCTCTACTTATGATAAAAGGCAGAATTATGTCCTGTGCAGTGAGTTTGAATTTGCTATAAATAATGAGATAACTTTTCTCACAAATTATTGGTTTTATGATTCATTATCATAAATACTCATAATATTTTATCAGATAATTCATAATATTTGAAAATAGTTTGGAAGCATAGAGAGAAAGAAAGAAATGTATCCAATTTTTGTTGCTCTCCACACAGGCTTCTTACGTGGAGAGCCAATCATCTCCCTGATAAAATGAAAACTATATTGGTTACCATAAAATTGATATGAATACTTAATAATATTATGTCTTAGGTTTATGTAATTCATTAAGCCTCACATAAGCCTTTGGTGATATTGAGAACCTTGAGAGCACTATAAAAAGAAGAACATAATGATTATGGCATTTGCAGTGCTACTTTGACCTGCTACCTCAGATCCGTTTGGTTCTCTTGGACATAACACTAATTTTCCAAAGGTGACATCTGTGGCCATGTTCTCAGAGGCCAATCTTTAAGCGGTCAGATCAATTTTTCCTGCTCGAGCCAAAGCAATAGAACAGTGTGGTCAGGTGCTTGCCTTGCATATGGCTGACCTGAGTTAGATCCCTGATATGGCCCCTTGAGCCCACCAGGATTGAAAACCCTTTGTGTAAAGCAGGAGTTAGTTCTGAGCACCACTGGGTCTGACCCAAAAATAAAAAGGAAAACACTGTTGCTGCTTAAGCAAAAAGGAACCTATGGCCAATGTCTAGTCTTCTATAGATCAAAAGTCCTTTGATCCCAATATCCATACTAATGTTATCTGGAGTGCCATTGTCCCTTCCTCCAAAATATATCTAAGGTGATGGAGACAAAGTGAGTGAGCCTATCTCATACTTTGCTTTATTTTAGATAGCATTTAGCCACATTATATTCTTTTCTCCTGTCCAGTCTGTCTTTTTCATCCCCTGAGGCATTTCTAAGTAAATCACTAATCCACAAATATTTATCTGAGTATTTGCTTTGATAAAATCACATCCTATAGTGTTTGAAGAATGAGGAAGTGAAGGAAAAGGTGGATGAAGCAGCTAAACTCATGTGTCAAGACTGACACATGACTGGGTATCAAAGTGTTTGGTCGAACATTCCCTGTATGTCTGAATAGGTGTTTCTCGATGAGATTAATAATTAGAGCTGCTGCCTGAATCAAGCCAATTACCCTCCCCATTATGGCTGGGCTTCATTCAATATGTTGCAGTCTAAAAGAACAAAATATTAAGTAGGTGACAATTCACTATTTCTGTGTAATGGTCTCCAAGTTGGGACATGAGTCTTTTTCTCCCTTTAAACTTGGACTAGAATTTACTCACACTGGCTTTTTATGATTGTCAAGCCTTTAGACATATTTTAGGATTTTTCTGGTTCAAATTCTTGTACCAGCCAATTCTTTTGAGTAAATTTCTTTTTTTTTTTTTTTTTTTTGGTTTTTGGGCCACACCCGGTAATGCACAGGGGTTACTCCTGGCTATGTGCTCAGAAGTTGCTCCTGGCTTGGGGGACCATATGGGATGCCGGGGGATCGAACCGCGGTCCGTCCAAGACTAGCGCAGGCAAGGCAGGCACCTTACCTTTAGCGCCACCGCCCGGACCCCTTGAGTAAAATTTCTTAATCAAAGTCTGTGTATATGTGTTTGTGTATGTGTGAGTGAATGTGCTTAATTTTAGTTCAGTTTTAAAAAATCTTAAAGAACAGCATTAAAGAAGGTCCTGATCTGAGGTCAAAACAAGAGTACAGGATTGCAGGGTGTTTGTGTTGCATACCACGGCACCAAGTCTATCTTTGGTAACTCATCTGATCTCATGAGCCTACCAGGAGTGATCCCTGAGAACACAGTCAGTGTAAGCCCTGAGAAACACTGAATATGTCCCCTCCCCACCAAAAAAAAAAAAAAAAAGACATTCTAACACAATTCACAGAATAACAATTGCAATTAGAAGCAAATAGTCTGAATAAAGAGTACATATGTGGTAGCTAATAAAGTAAATACAAGCTCTCCTTTCTCACCCCCCAAATTTATAAACACAGATGACTATGGATCAGAAGACATATTCCTTCTTTGACAGATTTTCCACATGTACAATTACAACCCACTTTGCAATATTTCTCCATATTAGGCTAATATCCTAATATCCTGTTATGTTAGCTATGTAAAATCCACGAGACTTTTGGTGAAAGACTATATAAGAATCTCTAGTTATCACTGAATATTTAATATATAGATTAATGTGTGAGTAAATTAGAAAATTGAACATCACATGATAACACCATCAATGCCATATTTTTCAATAACATTTTATTACCTATATTTTTATTTAAAGACAAACTACATATAAAAATAAATCAAATTCAAAAGCTCTAAATTTTGACCTTTCTGTTATAACTACATCTGTTTCAGGCAGTTTGCCAATGTTTTAAACACTATTTTCTGGCAAATGTATAATAAATATGTATAATATTTTATCTTATAATTGTTAATACTTTATATAACAAATCACAGCAAATAAAATTTTAAAGTGAAGAAATAGCACCAATATTTTAAAATGTACAGGAAAGTATTATTTTATAGTTCATTATCATCTGCCACTATTTTCCTAAAATTTGAGTACATAATCTTTGATAACTTCTCCTGATAACACTGCAACTTTATAGAGAATTAAAAAATTTAGTATTCTATTTTTATTATTCAAAATTATTTTTCATTGATAATTTAAAAATGTTTTAGGGGCTTGACATCATAACATTTATTATTTTTATTGAGGCTCCACCTAGCCTGATGGCCCATGCTTATGGGGCCATGTTGGGGGTCATGTTTATACTCTAGCACCTGAACTATTTCCCTAGCCCCATCAAAACTTTTTAAATATGACTTTTCCAGCTTTCATTTTAAAATAGGTCTGGGCAGTAGAGATGGCCTGATTCTAATTTTTGCCCACTGAAAGCTTGCTGGCACAATCAGAGCATTTGGTCAGATCTGTTTACTTGAATATACATACTGATTTACTTCAATGGGGTACTTGGGTTTTATCCTCCAAAAAGTATCGTATTTTCCAGCATATAAGATGACCAGGCGTATAAAACGACCTCCTAATTTTATAGTTAAAACATAGGTTTAGGCCTATATTCGCTGTATCAGACAGAACGTTCCTGTGCTGCAGCTGTATGTACCACAGTGAGCCAATCACAACAAAGGTTCAAAGGTTATGCTGTGATAGACTTCCTCTCTGACTCTGGCCAATCTGAGTAGGCTTTTGACAGTGTAGATTCGGGTCCAGAACATTGTCTAATTTGCATGCATAAAAAGCCTGCTTGGATTGGTTGAGTTAGAGAGGCAGTCCGATCAGCCTTGCAGTGATTGGTGCAGGATGGAATTGGAAAATTTGTTTTATGGCAATATCCAGACAATTTTTGTTTAGCGGCATATTGAAACGTTTTTCGGGATATACTCAGCATATAAGACGACCCCCGATATTTAAAAGTTGACTTTTTTCGTTTCAAAAGTCGGCTTATCGGAAAATACTGCCAAAAATTCAGAAGATGTTTCTTTCTATGTTACCCTCCCCCAAAGCCAAGTGCTATCTTAACTGGGATGGTGAAACCCTCTCATAGCTGGAAGAGGTCTGTGGTTGATAAAAAGGAATTGCCTGGGGAGAGGGGAGAGAGAGGAGACATAGGTGGGATGTAGGACAGCTGATGGAGGCTGCTGAATAAAGCTTAGCTTAGAAGCCACACATGGCTGTTAGGGCCCTGTAATAAAGCTAGATGTTTCCTGAAACTTCATCTGACTGCTATGGACCATTTCTTCGCAGTTACCTACAAACCCGCTGGCCGAAAGGGCTGCAGGCCCCGGAAGGAGCTGAGAAAGGCCTCAGCACCAATCACACCACTTGGATATTTTACTTAATAATTAATACAACATTTCTATATAAGGACTTTTTTAAATTATGAACAAAGGAAAGATTGAGTTTATCCAACCTCAGCAGCAATCTTTGTAACATTTTGTGATATTTGTTTTAAGGGGATATCCAGGACAGTATTCACTTCACAAATATGTATTAACTATATTTTAGGTGTCCATATTATAGCTAACTCTGAGCAAGGCCTCCTAAGGGAGACTAAGGATGTCAAAAATGAAAAGGTGCAGGGGAAGAACACAGGAACTGACTTGTAACCAAATAGAGCACCCGAACTGAGGATATAGTTACGGTTCCCAGAGTTCTAAGCAAAGAATGAATGAACTAAAAATCCAAAACTTTTCCATGTTGCTGAGATTTAATGTGAAAGTCACAGGATCAAAGATCCAAGACATTCCAAAACTTCAGAATATCTATCAACTCTTCCAAATTCTAACTTGTGCTAGCTTAGCAATGATTTTAAGACATTGCTCTTATGAAGCTGGAAAAAAGTTACTGGAAACATTAAACAACATATTATAAATAAATTGTAAATAAATCTACAGAGCTTTGTAAGGGAAAAAAGGAGTTTCACTTATGTAAGCAAGGAGATCTACCTATAGAGAAAACAAATCTTTTGTTACAAAGAATCAATTCATTATTCAACAATGGTGCTTTTGAAAAAGATAGGATATTACATAAGGAAATCAAGAATCTCAGAGAAGCAGCACTCACAGAAGCTAGAATTAAGAATCCATGAAAAATACAGGAAACTAGATATACAATATTTGTTTTCTAGAGCTGCTTTTTAATACAATTTTAATATAAATTACTTTATTTAAAGATTATAAATCACATAATTGACATAGCTAATCATTTGTTTCCAGATAAGAGGGAGCAACATTATTTAAAAAAGAAAAAGAAAGAAAGAGAACAAAAAAAAGTATAGCTACAAGAAATTTTGTGAAAATTATTGTATCTCACAATAAGGTCATTAAGTCTCTGTTAGATAATTTAGGAAGCTCTTGTTGCTAAATTATCATTCTGCTATTTCTTTTATTTATTAACATTAGGTTGCTTCAAATACACATAAGTATCTAAATGATAGGATTTTTAAAATTGAGGCATTAGTAGCAACAAAGTCCAGAAATTTTAAGTTCTTTTGTGGGATGTATTTTGGGATAGCAGAAATACAAGAAGTTTGGGGAATGAGGAGGGGAAAAGGGGGGGGGGGTGCCTGAACTTATTTCAAAAATGCCAGTTTGATATTAGCCCAAATATCAGCATGCCTAGAGTTTTGGTCAGATTGGGGTCTCTGCAGAGAGTCATGGTGAAATGGTGATTATGGGTGATGCATGCAGCTGGCTCAGCTTGAGGACTTGGCCAGCCTCTCTCATGTCCCCCAAAATTGCCGGCTTTCGGCTAAGAGTAGCTCCTTTTACTTGGTTAAATATTTTAATCCTACAGAAGATGTAAAGGTACTAATAGAAATAATGGACATAAACTAAGTACTATGCATTGTCTAACTGCTTTACTTGTATGTGTAGGAAAAGGAAAATAAAACAGAAAATTTAGCTTACTTTCCAAGTTTATAATTCATGTTTGAACCTAAGGATACAAATTCTGAAGTCTCCTTTTCAGCAATTACTTGCAGTTATTTGAGTTTTCTCTAGTCTACTCATCCTCTACTCTGTGTTAAATATTCTTGTTGTTTATAAGATTATTCCAAAGCCACTATCTCTCACTTTCTCTACAAACCTTTATAAAATTATTTCCACTGACAGCTAATTTTATCCTATCTTAATTAAAAATTTGAAAAAGATAAATCTAGGTATTTATGTAATATAGTACATATCACCTCTTTCTGTTTTACTGTCTCCAAGTCAAATATTGCTGTCCACAATGAGAAGTTTCCCAATATGTAGTTATTTATTAGGCAACAAAAATAAGTTATTATGCTCATAATTTTTGGTTTAGTAATTGGGACAAGGAACTTTACAACCAAAACAATCGGAAAGAGAACAAAAGAAAACCAGTCTTTCTAGAAGAAAGGAAATAGTGAAAATCAGATTGGGAATAAATAAAAATGGAAATAGCAATCAAAAAGAAGTTGATAATCTTTTAGCTAGGTTATAAAGAAATAAGAGAAAACAGAAATACATAGACTGATAAGTGAAAGAGTAGATGTTACAACATATATTAAAGAAATACAGATAATTAGAAGCTACTATGACTAACAAAGTTGGTAGTTTTTAAGAAGTAGATAAATTTTTAGATAAATACAATCTATTAAGGGTGAAACAAGGAAACTACAACATGAATTGACTGATTACAAGCATAAAAATTAAAATAGTAATTTAAAGAAATTCCCCAAAACAAACATTTTGATTAAATGGTTTTATAGTTAGTTGTACCAAACCTTTTTTTTTTTAGGGGGTCACACCCAGCAATGCTCAGGGGTTACTCCTGGCTCTGTGCTCAGAAATCACTCCTGGCAGGCTCGGGGGACCATATGGGATGCCGGGATTTGAACTATCGTCCTTCTGCATGCAAGGCAAATGCCTTACCTCCATGCTATCTCTCAGGCCCCTGTACCAAAATTTAAAGAGTAATTTAAACCTAGTCTTATCAGATTCTTCCAGAACAAGAACAATCAATGCTGGTGGGGATGTGGAGAGAAAGAAGCTCTCATTCATTGCTGATGGGAATGCCATCTAGTCTAGCATTTATGGAAAACAATATGGCAATTTCTAAAGAAACTGCAAATTGAGTTCCCATATGATCCAACTATATTACTTCTGGGGATATATTCTAGGAACAAAAAAAAAAACACAGTACAAAAATGCCTTTCTCACACATATATTTATTGCAGCGCTATTTACAATAGCCAGGCTCTAGAAACAAAAAAAAGATGCCCTTCCACAGATGAATGGCTAAAGAAACTGTGATACATATGGAATATTATGCAGCTGTCAAGAGAAATGAAGTCATGACATTTTTCTATACATGGATGTACATGGAATCTGTTGTGCTGAGTGAAACAAGTCAGAGGGAGAGAGATAGATACAGAATAGTCTCACTCATCTATGGACTTTTAAGAAAAATAAAAGACATTGTAATGGCGGGACTGGCTCAATATGAAGTTGAAGCTCACCACCAAGAGTAGTGAGTGCAGTTAGAAAAATACTCTAACAACTATCATGACAATGTTAATAAGTGAGAGAAGTAGAATGCCTGTCTCAAATACAGGCAGGGGATTTGGGGAGGAAGAAGTTGGGGGGCATTGATGGTGTGTTGCACTGAAGGGGGGGTGTTATTTTTATGACTAAAATCCAATGACAATCATGTCTGTAGTCATGGTTCTTAAATAAATATATTACTAAAAAAGGAAGAAATATTCCCAGTGTATTTTGTGAGTTCAATATTACCAGTATAATATGGTAAAAAAAACTTTTGCATTTATCCAAATTCAACTTTAGCAAAACTTGAAGAGAGAAAACAGTAACTGGCAATTTGGGGAAAGTTTTTTTATGATGAAATATATTGAGAATGATGAAAAATAAAGATCCAAAACAACATTGATAGGTTGAAAAGAGGTGTTAAATCATGTTATATAAATCACTCAAAAATCACCTATAAAGTATTAACTTTAAAAAAGCAGATAGAAGAAATAAAGTTTAAAGACTGTTAAAAAGTTAAATGACCTCAATTTGTATTAGAAAAAGCATATTAATTATTCAACATTTTCAAGAATTGTATTCTAACTAATTTCATCTTCTGAGACTTTACCACGTAAAGATAAAAATGTATGTCCAAGAATATTTACCACAGTATTTCTATAGGAAAATAATTTTTAGAAAATTATTCGGAGTTGTTTATCTGTTTGTATGTCTTCACAATGTAATACTATAAAGATAGTATGTATCAAAAAAAATTCTTGGGATTATTTTGGGTTTTGTCTTGGGGCCACACCTAGTGTGCTCAAGGCTTAATCCTGGTTCTAGATTCAGAGATTATTTTTGGATGGATCAGAGATTATATAGGGATTGGACCTCATTTGGCTGTGTGCAAGGCAAGCATTAAGTTTGCTGTACTAATGCTCTGGCTCTAATTTCTTGTAATAAAAAGTAAGTAGGATAGCAGTATCAGTTCTACTTGTTTCTGCTTTCTCATGGCTTATATCTCTTCTGAATACTCAAACCCATGGTTGTAACTATTGGTAGGATTGCCCATTTACTCACATATGTTTTAAGAGAACTCAGAAACAGGTAGGGACAGGAGCAGCTGAATTTCCTCAGTCACCCCTCTCCTTTTTTCTAGATTCTCTCCAAGATGTGACTCTGGGGTAGCTTTACTCCATATTACATCAGTTTCCAAATACCTTAAAAAGACAGCAAGGATAAAACTAATATTTCTAAGAATAAGCCAAACCTTGGCAGTAAAGAAATATCATTTTCTTCTTAATCTTGAAATAATCAAAACTCAAGGCAAAGAGGCCTAGTTTAGAAAGAGTACTTCCTCACCAAGTTCCTTGGTTTCAAAGTTATAAATATATACCTCTTTTAGAAACTCTATCATATTCTTCTGACTCAAATTCTAAAATCATGAGCATTCTGTTGGTTAATAATAAATTCACTTCTTTAGGAAATGCATTACTCCCCAAGTTGAGGAAACCTCTTTGACCATGTATCCACAGGCCCAGGAAGCAAAAGAGCAAATTATTTTCAATATATAGGAACTAGCTTTGAAGAGGAAAAATTGGGCAGAATTGTACTTGGTAAGTAGTGATAACTTTGGGTGTTCATGTATACTTCAATCCCTCAACTTGTAATATCTTCCCAACTTAGACAAGTGACAGAAAAGATGCCTCCTTCAATCATGGTCTGAACAAAGAAGACACTGCTGCAGATTCCATGCTGTCTTGAGAGAAAAGTGAATATATTCAACCTTCTTTTTAAATAATTAATTTGCATGTGTTTTACAAGCATGACTGCAATATTTCTTCTATTGTTATAGTTCAATTGTAAATTTTCCTATATTAAATTATGATTATGTTCCCAAATCTACATGGCAATTATTTTGTATGATAATCTTTTTAGGGACTAGAGAGTTACCAAGAGACAATGATTCCCTGAACATTAGGAGCACATTTCATTCTGAACAGTTCAAAAATAACACAATCAACCTTTCCCTCTCAGAGTTATTATCTGCAGTTAGCTTTACAAAAGGCCTTATGTGATTTGTTTCATGCTTGTAATTAGCAAATCATCTTCTCAAAGAGATCATATTAGGAGAGCCCACTGCTGTGGTTGTTTTTTTTTTAAAGAAGATATATGTCTATTTCCCTTTTGATTATAAATAAAGTGATAAAATTTTTCTCAAGAAAAAATTTGAAAACCTGATTATAGATTTCACTTAAATAAAATTTAAAAAGAAGCATCAGTCTCAGGGAAACTTTTCTATCCTCTCATATATATCATTAATATGTGATCACAGAATTATGCAAAATTGTAGCAAGGAAATTCTATTTTCCATATCAAATTTACTTTTCAATAACTCCCAAGGATAATTCCTAAATAATACCTATCAAGTTTAAAGATCTCAGTCAAACTATCTGGAACAAAATAGAAATGAAATATATGTGTAGCTTTTGTTATATATATTTTATTATATATAAGATAAATTCAGAAATAAGAAAGAGAACAGCTCCACAAAGATTAGGGCATTGAAAAAATTACTAAGTCCAGAGGGTAATGTATAGCTTTGCATGAAGCCCATTTTGGCTGGAATCCTAGACCTGCATATAATACCCAAGCATAACCACGAATGATAATTGAACATAGATATAGGAGTAATTACTATCATGGTACCTGAACACCTGAACATGGTACCTGAACAGTAGATATGGTCTAAAATCTGGGAGAAACAAGAGTACTCTTCAATTTCAGAATAGAACTTTATGAGATTTTCTTTTCTGGAGGTTTTGTTCCATCATTATTTTTGTAATCAGTCTTCTGTAATTGGTAGTCTTGGTTTTTGTACAGATCCTAGGAAGAAGTCTAGGATAAAGTTCCAGGACCAAACAGTTGTATGAATATTGAGTAGAAATGAAAAATGATCATATTTAAACACCAAACCCAAAGTAAATGACAACAGAATCAATACCCAATCTACAACAAGCTGTACAAAGAGGGGACCAGTTATACTAGCAATCCGGGGGGCAAAGTAGGGAGATTTGGGATGTATGCTGGGAACAGGATAGAAGGAGGACAACACTGGTAGTGGGAATGCCCCTGATTCAATGCCACTATGTACTTTAAATATTACTGTGAAAGATTTGTAATTCACTTTGGTCACAATAAAAATTATTTTAAAAAGAAGAACAGAACTGGGGCTGGACAGTGGCGCACCCATGAGGCATCTGCCTTGCCCATGCTAGCATAGGACAAACCATATTTAATTCCCTAGCATCCCTTTTGGTCCCCCATGCCTGCCAGGAGCGATTTCTGAGCACATAGCCGGGAGTAAACTCTGAGTGTCAATAGGTGTGGCCTAAAAACCAAAAAAAAAAAAAATAATAGAACCTTATAAACTTGATCAAAAACTCTCAAAAATATTGTAAGATATAAAATATGCAAAGCCAGTTTTATTTCTATATACTTTCAATAAATATTCTGAAAATGAATTTTAGGAACAATTTCATATTGTTTATATTGCACATCAAGAAGTATAATAAGCAGTTTCCAGCTTTCCTGCATGATGCAGCCATGAAAGACCCCAGAGAATGTAATCTCTTCAGGGCTCATGACAAGGTAGCTGTCTCTGCCACAAAGGGTGGAGCCAGAGGAACATGGCTGCTCTGCTTAGATTCGTGGCTGTGCACATCTTCTAGCCCACGAACACCACAACAACAAATAGTAAAAAACACAGTACAAACATGTCAATGGGGAAACAATGCAGGACAACACCATGCATAGAAAATGAAGAGGCCAGCTCTTATGACCCAAAAAGTACCAACCACCTAGATAGTCTCTCAGATAAGGAGTTTAAAGTAGAATTATAGAGGATATTTATAAAACTCAAAGCATAGATTGAATGGAACAGACCACAAAGGTAGAAATCAGATAACTCTAAATTGAAATAACAGGACTGAAAAACACAGTAGATAAAATATGAACCTAAATGAAAGCCTCTTCAACAGAGTAACAGCAGCTGAGGACAGAATCAGTGAGCTGGATATGAGATGCAGAACAATTTCATGCAGCAAAACAGATCTGAAAAGAACCTTGAAGCAAATGATCAGACAATAGATTAATTACTCATAGAATGTGAATAGATGAAAATAGAAGTATTTGATAAACTCAACAGAAACAATATAAGAATCATTGAAGTCCCAGAGACCCAGTAAGAAAATCCCCAGGAAGAATAAACAGTCAAAGACATCATTACAGAGAAGCTCCCAGAGCTAAGGACTGCATACAACCAAATCCTGCATGCCTGAGTAGTCCCAGCTAAAAGAGACCTGAAGAAAAGCATTTCAATATACATCCTAATCACAATGATGAATACCACATATATGGATAGAATACTGAAAGCAGCAAAATCAAAAAAGGAAATTACTTTCAAAGGAGCAGCCTTAAGATTTACAGCAGACCTATCACAAGAAACCCTCAAGGCAGTGGTGGGATATAGTGGCAAAACTCAATTAAATTAATGCTTCCCCTAGAACACTGCACCTAGATAAACTCATATTCAGGTTTGAAGGAAGTAAATATAGCTTCATGGATAAACAGCAGTTCAGAAACTTTAAAACTTTAAAACTCAAAACCAGCCTTGAAAGATTTACCAAAGGTATACTATAAGAATGACAGTCCAAAAGGCACATCAAACTTGTACACAAAGATGACACTAAATCCCCTGACAATTATTTCTCTCAATGTCAATGAGAAAAATGCACCAGTTAAGAGACACAGAGTGGCAAAAATGGATCAAAAAGCTGACTTCAACATTCTGTTGCCTATAAGAAACACACCTTAATAGTCAGAACAAACACAGACTCAAAATCAAAAGTTTGAGGAAAATCATTGAAGCAAACAACTCCCTTAAAAGGGCTGGAGTGGCCATATTAATAACAAGTTAAATAAACTTTAGACTCAGAAAATTTATAAATGGCAAAGATGGACATTTCTTAATAATCAAGGAGTTTGTACAACAACAAGAAATCAAACTCCTGCCAGAGAGCTAGCACAGTGGTAGGGTATTTACCTTGCAAGCAAGGACAGATGGTAGTTCAAATACTGGTATCCCACAATCCCACATGGTTCCCTGAGTCTGCCAAGAGTGATTTCTAAGCTCGGAGCCAGGAGTATCTCTTGAGCACTGCCGGGTGTGACCCAAAAACCAAAACCAAAACAAAACAAAATAAAAAAAGAAAAGAAAAAAAATCACACTCTTAAACATATGATGCAAAATATTTAATACAATTGTTGATGACTCTGAAAGAAGACATCAATAGCAACACAATAGTAGTGGGAGACTTCATCACTGCCCTGTCACCCCTTGATAGGCCAACCAGGATGAAAACCAATAAAAATATATTAGCTCTGAAAAGAGAAATGGAAGAAGTGGACTAGTGGATATATATAGGGCACTCCATCCCCCAGAGAACTGTATACACATTCTTTTCCAATGCATATGGGTCATTCTACAGGATTGATGACAAGTTGGCCCATAAAACATACTTCCCAAAAATCTAGAGGATAGAAATCATGCAGACTACCTTCTCAGATCACAGTACACTTAAATTTGAAGTGAACTACAAAGGGACACAGAAGAAATACTTTAAAACCTGGAAAGTAAACAGCTCACTTCTGAACAACCAGTAGGTCAGAGATGAAATCAAAGAGGAAATCTAAAGATCCCTAGAAAGAAATGTCAATGAAGAGACAAATTATCTGACTTTATAGGGCACAGCAAGAGTGGTACTAAGAGAAATACATTAAGCTGAGAAACTTCTGCACCTCAATAGAAATAGTGCCCAGGATACAAGAGTCACCCACCATGTGGGAGAAACTATTCACCCAATACCCATCAGATAAAGGGCTAATATCCAAAATATACAGGGCACTGACAGAACTTTACAAGAAAAAAACATCTAATCCCATCAAAAAATGGGGAGAAGAAATGAACAGACACTCTGATAAAAAAAGAAATACAAATGGCCAAAAGGCACATGAAAAAATGCTCCTAATCACTAATCATCAGGGAGATGCAAATCAAAACAACCATGAGATACCATCTCACACCATAGAGATTGGCACACATCACAAAGAATGAGAACAATCAGTGCTGGCAGGGATGTGGAGAGAAAGGAACTCTTATCCACTGCTGGTGAGAATGCTGTCTAGTCCAACTTCTATGGAAAGCGATAATGGCGATTCCTCCAAAAACTGGAAATTGAGCTCCCATTCGACCTAGCTATTCCACTCCTACGGATATATTGTAGGAATACAAGAATACAATATGAAAACCCCTTCCTCACACCTATATTTATTGCAGCACTATTCACAATAGCCAGGCTCTGGAAACAACCAAGATGCCCTTCAACAGACGAATGACTAAAGAATCTGTGGTACATATACACAATGGAATATTATGCAGCCATCAGGAGAGATGAAGTCATGAAATTTTCCTATACATGGATGTACATGGAGTCTGTCATGCTGAGTGAAATAAGTCAGAGGGAGAGAGAGAGAGAGACGCAAAATAGTCTCACTCATCTATGGGTTTTAAGAAAAATAAAAGTCATTTTTGCAACAATTCTTAGAGACAATGAGAGGAGGGCTGGAACTTCCAGCTCACTTCATGAAGCTCACCACAAAGAGTGGTGAGTGCAGTTATAGAAATAACTACACTGAGAACTACAATAATCATGTGAATGAATGAGGGAACTGGAAAGCCTGTCTAGAGTACAGGTGGGGGCGGGGTGGGATGGAGGGAGATTTGGGACATTGGTAGTGGGAATGTTGCACTGGTGAAGAGGGGTGTTCTTTACATGACTGAAACCTAATCACAATCACATTTGTAATCAAGATGTTTAAATAAAGAAAAAAAAGGGAAAAATCAGGAATTGTTCAATCTTTTGCATCTCATATCATACCCAGATCATTCCACTCATTCCTGAGTGCAGAGCCAGAAATAAGCTCTGAAAATTGTAGAGTATGACCCAAAATAAAAATTAATAATATTATATAGAATATTTGATATATGCTCTTCTATCTTTGCTTCAAGATTTAAATATGGCAATTTGTTTTTGTTTTTGGCCACAAGAGGTGATGCTCAGGGGTTACTCCTGGCTATGTGCCCAAAAATTGCTCCTGGCTTGGGGGACCATATGGGATGTCAGGGACTGAACCAAGGTCAGTCCAGAATCAGCCATGTGCAAGGCAAACGCCCTTCCACTGCCCTATTGCTCCAGCCCCAAATATGGAAATTTTTAGCTTTACAGTTTTTATGTTATATTGTAAAACAAAAACAATATAAGAAAATATTTTATATAATCTTAAACTTTAAACTTTATTCTATATTTTATCATATATGCTTTCTACTTCACCGAAGCAAATCATAGAACAGAACTTTAAACACAGAAGAGACTTCTAGTTTAATAATCCTTGTCCTTTATATATAAGCAATTTTAGATTCATAAATAATAATATGATAGTCAAAGGTAAGAATGATAAAACTAGGACAAAAATTAAAGAAAGCAGATCCCCTTTTTCTTTATATTTAAAAGTTCATTGACTCACCATGTGATACCAAGTCATAACCAGATTATTTAAGAATTTTACGTTATAGTCATAAAAATAAGTACTTACTATTTTTAAAGTAAACAGAAATATAAAGGATAAAATATTCACAGGTCTATTGTCTAACTTATGATTTATTTAACAAATGATGTAAGATAGTTTATAGAATCAATAAAGATAAATATACTTTTAAATTAGAAAAGCTATTAATAAGGCATCCAAATTAGTGACTATTATTATGTATTTAAAAATTTACCTTTTCTTTTCTAAGTTTTACTACTAGTTTACAATGCAAAGTATCCATTATAGAACACTGTGTCCAATGAACATTAGTGCAGAGACACCTTCAAGTTAAGTACAGTAATGTCCTTCTAAATATGGCCTCGAAGATCTAAAATATAAAACAAAGTAAGTGAATTTATTTCTAAATGATTCATGTAGATAAAGTTTAAAGTTATAATGAATAGTCATTGGAGTTTCATTCCTGTGTAAGCTGGAGTGCACATGGCAAGAACCTCTTTGTCACAAAGCATCCCACTCTCAAGGATGTAAATGCCTTTGACATTGCTGGATGATTCTGTCACTGAGGGTATGGGCACCATCTGTCCCTGTTTAGTTGGGCTAAGAATGTTGACCTGACAGCATAAAGTGAAACTGGAGAAGCCTGAAGGAGTATCTCCATTCCTTTTTAAACTAGTAATAAGTTATCTGAAGTGTTGCAAAACCATATGAGCTTGTGTCCCTGAAATAAAGACAGCAGAATTATTGTTAGACTGAAAAAGATTAATTATGGGAGTTTAGAAAGAAACAGACCTACACAGAAGCTATCTGGGTTCAGAAACAATAACCTTTTCCAGCTGTCATACAAAAGTAAATGAGAGAAAAAAAAAAAAAAGCAAGATTCTCTCTTTGCTGAGGATCCAAAAGCAAGAAAGCTAAGTAAACACCTAGATTAAGGGGTACATATTAACATCAAAGAGGCTACATTGGGTTGGGAGAGATAGCATGGAGGTAGGGCATTTGCCTTGCATGCTAAAGGACATTGATTCGAATCTCTGCATCCCATATGGTCTCTGAGCCTGCCAGGAGCGATTTCTGAGTATAAAGCTAGGAGTAACCCATGAGCGCTGTCAGGTGTTACCCAAAAACTAAAAAAAAAAAAAAAAAAAAGAGGCTACATTAATTAGAATGTTATATTAGTAGATCAGAACTTCCCATTCAATTCCCAAGAAACCTGGAATCAGTTTGCAATGATAATCCACCTTTAATTTTAGCATTTTATAGTT
Organism: Suncus etruscus; assembly: GCF_024139225.1. Lineage (NCBI taxonomy): Eukaryota > Metazoa > Chordata > Mammalia > Eulipotyphla > Soricidae > Suncus > Suncus etruscus. Next base: position 84,592,422 of record NC_064852.1, read on the forward strand.
TTTTAAAAAAAAAGCACAAAAGAGACACAAAAACCAGACAATTGCAAAGTTTTAATTTCCTCTGACCCACATTTCTAATTTTATAAGTAGTCTGTATTTCTGCATGTATTATTACATAAGTGTAACTAATTAACTCATAATATTCTTTCTAAAACATTCTCTTCCTTCTCCTTCTCCTTCTGTCTCTCCCTTCTAATTATGGAACTAGCATCACTCCATTTCCACAGTTTAGAATCATGTTAGCAACTCTCCCTCAGTTGCTTATGATTGATTTCTCTTCTAGAACGTAACTCTGTTATTCCCTTCTTTTTGTTTTCGATACTGCAGCCACAGATAGATCATTGCATTCTTACAATATGTTTATTCTCTCTAAATAGTTACCAGTCAACTGTTTAACATGCCCACAAAAGTCTAATTTATTATTCATTTTCCCAAGAGAACAACTCCTGGCCTACTTTTATAATATAGTATCTTTAGCTGCCCATATCCACAATTGAATGATACTCAAATGCAAGAATGCTATTAGGACATCCCATTCAATAGTCTGTATTTCCTTTATCCTCTCTTATGTTCTTTGCCTATGTTATTCTGCCTTTCATACCTATGAAGATACACCTTTTGATAATTATTTAAGACAAATAAAATTTCATATTCCACACAGAATTATCTTGGGTCACAAAACTAAAGAGTATCTTTTTCTATTTGAATGTTCACAGAACGATGCCAAAAGGTCTTAATGCTGATATCTTACATCTTTGGCCAAAGTGTATTTCACAGTTCAGCCAGCATGCTAAAGAATAATGGTGGGGACCATCTTCAAGTATTATTCTTCCCTAGGATCTCCCATTACTCAGGTCAAAGCTCACCTGGCATGACCCAGAGTGTCCTTTACAAAAAAATGTCAATTGAAATACAGGGTCCCCACCAAATATCCTGCAACTGGCACAGACATTCCTAGCCCTAGTGGAGAGTTTCTCCAAGTTCTGCCAGAGAATCACATGGCCATCTGGGAGCTGGTGCTATACCACCTAGCTGCTCCCCCAGTCACTGCTAGAGGTATATCTAGCTGCATAGAGAGTCCCAGTTCTCCAAACATGCTCCACCTAAGGACCTGCGTCTACTTTTTACAGAGCTGATGGACGTTCCCAGAAAAACAGAAAAATATAGGAACGTCTTTGTCAGCTCCAAGCTCTGTTCTTGCTATGGCAAGATTAGATCCCATCACTGAGAGCCAACTTATTATTCCAGCTGCAGTTGTCAGATTGAAAAGAATATCTTTCAGACTTTAGAGAGTGAAAATAGATATGTACTAAAGGGACACAGACCTATGAACTCAAGAGCAGCTCATGCGATAGTAAAAGGACCTTTGTGAACCATATTTGTAAGGGAAGACTTTCACGTGCTTACATCCACAAAGTCAGAGGCAAAAACTGAGTCATTGAGGCATTTTTCACTTGGGATACCCATGAAGAAGTATTCTTAACATCAGAGAATGTTTTAAAGAAAATCAGAATTTAAAAGGATTGGGGGCTAAGGAACTGTCTCAGTCATAGAGCATATACTTAACAATGGATACCCTGGAGTGGATTCTCTACACTGACAAAGCAAGCTAAATTATAAATCAAAATGGGGGACTTTGAGCAGGAGTTGCAGCTCAAGTGGTAGAAAAAATTTCTTGAACATGGCAGGCTTCAGGTCTGTATGATCTCCTCAGTTGCAAATTAATGAACAGCAAGTAAGTAAGCAATTGTCCAATAAAATTACCTAACCTAATATACTTTCTTAAGGGAACTTAATATGCCTCTTAAGGGAACTGTGCAAAAAAATAGTCTTCTTCCCAAATTGGAAGTGTGGGTAACTCTATCATAAACAAAGCACCGTTGAGTACAAGCACACACAGAGACAAATAAACCCCACCATGAAAATAGGCAATATATTTTTTAAATTATGAATAGCCCTCAGTGTATAATTGAAAAAAATATATATGAAAGAAAGTGATGTGAAATAAATGTTCAACTCCAGGGAAAGAGAACTGTCTATTTCTCTTCACTCCATTTCCCATATTCCACATATCTGTTGGTTTTTCAGTTCTCTAAATAAGCCATGCAATCATCTCTCCATCACTGTTTGACCTCTTCTTATTTCTTTTGGCTATAGTATATATTTACTTACTTTGATTTTTAGATTCCTGGCATTTGGATTATATGTTAATTATAGTACTCCCTTACTTACATTGGTATTTTAACTACTTTTAACAACTTACATCTCCTTCTATATACATTTCTGAATAATAGCTCAGTTCTTATTGTCCAGAAAATAAGAACTGAGCTATTATCCATTCTTTATACAACTAGAATCAAGAAAAGTTCCTAATATATAATAATTATTACATAATTCTTAGGTAAATGAAAGAATAAATAAAGAAGCTTTGGAACAGGTACACTTTCTGTGAAACCAAGCTCACTTTTGAGTGGAGTTATTGTATATAAAATCAGCAGACAAAAGTCTAGATGTCAATTGTATTATAGTTATTGTTTTAATAGCAGAAATAAGGTAGTTTTGGGTCCCCTTAGCCTAAGACTAGGGCTTGAGTAGTTCTTTACTAGTTTCCATGTACAATGGCCTTGATTCATACTGCTCTCTTTCTGGTTCTGTTCCTCAATGTGTCCTCAATTTTGTTGCTGATGCCTTGTGATCTCCCTCTCCTTGCTCATGCTGCTGCTCTTTGTGCCTTTGGCTGTATTTGCTTCTCTGACCACATGGACATGGGTAAGAACCGCTGTTTCCTGCTATTTGTAGAGTAATGAATATAGGCTACTGTCTATTCAGGCAAAAGTATAGGAAATAGGATGAGAAAGTTGCCTGACTTATTCACCCCTTCTAAGTTTTGCTATTACTATCCCTTAGCCACTTCCATTGTCTACTGAGTGACTACCTCTCATGCATGTGAGAGTTGAAAGGATCAATTACATGAATTAGACTATCTTGTAACCCCTTCACCTTTTACTTCCACTAATAACAACACGTTTCAAAGAAAGTAAGATTCAAAATGTAAATAATTTGCTTTACCCAGTAATCTTATTAGTGGATAAAACTAAGATTAAAATCCAAATTTTCTGAATCATATTCATAAAATATTAAGGCAAAGCAAAATGTATTAAAGCCATTCTTAACTATGAGAAGTCTGTACTCATATATTTGTGTTAATGAGAATATCAAAGGCAAATTATTTGACTTAATAAATATAGCTCTGAATCAATATTTTATTAAAAACAATTTCAGCACCATAAAAGACTGGAAGTGCTTCTCAAAGTGTGTGATACCAAGAGAATATGAATTGATTAATATAGTCTGTTGATATAAAATTTATGAGTAATCATCTAACTAAAGAAATATGTGGCTGAGTTTCAAAACAAATCAATTATTTTATGTATTTAACATTATTTCAAGTTAAACAGAAACTAGAAGTCAACCCTCATGTCCGTCTTGTAAACTGATTAGTCCTGTGTCTCATTTCATGACTGATTCCAGCTGTGTCTACAAGCTAAACCATTGAGCAATTCCCAAAACTTCAACCTATCAACACTATCCTTCTGGTAATGTTGATACCAGGGTGGTAGGGCTACTGGAGAGATAAGAAATTTGCTATCTGCTTTTCACAGTAGTGGTAAGTTTTACAGTGACGGAAAGACATTTCTAAAAGAATCATTATGCTCTACTTACAAAAACATGGTGTCCCTATTGTTAGAATTACATTTCCTGACCAAACATATCACATTGGTTAGTGATTACTTAGTAATAGGCACTTAGAACATGGAGATCTGATGTAATAAAAGCTAGCCACAAACTTGTTTTTGCCTATACTCTTTTTAAATAGTATTTAAATAAAGACTCATTATGCATTTCACAGAATTATGCAATTTATGTAGAACTGTAAAAGTATGACGCCATTTTGGCCAAAGTTAAATTGTATGAATTTAACCTGAGAGCATTTCATGTCCCAAATTATTATATTTACATATTAACAACTTCTAGGATTTGTTTTTTTTCTTTTCAACAGCTCTAATTGTTACCAGAATTTATGGCTTGGGGTCTGTTAAAATCCAGAGCAATAGCTAAGTATTTACAGCTTGGAGTCTCACCACATTATCCCAGAGGTCTCAGGAGACACGTATCTAAAAGGATAGGACTTTGTATTTCATCGTTTACCCTCACCCATACTATTTAATAACTATTCAGACACTCCCCCAAAAATACTACTAGTAAATGATGGTAATAAGAGAGTAACTTACAGACCATTTCTTTAAAATGCGTTCCCTTTCCTACCACATTAATTTTCATCATTATATAAACAGACAATCCATGAAATCAGAATTTCCAGTCCTTCAATTTATCTAGTCCAGAGGTGGCGAACAAGTTCGACACAAAGAGCCAAAATTTTAAACTGTGAGAGTCAGAGAGCCACACCACGCAGTGACCTGCCAAAACAGACAAACACACAAAAGCATATAATTTTAACAATAATCTATTAAACACATATTGCATTTTGCCATTTTGAGTGAGGGTCAAAATCCTGCAGTGATGAGGAGGGTGTGCTGCATCCTCCACACTAAGAACTAATGGCAAGATGTGACACGATCTGTGACACACAGGTTCCCCCTGCTCGCTGGCCCGTGCAGTTGTTTCCGAGGGATGGGAGACGGGTGGACGCAGCCTCGGAGATCTCTCCTCAGAGGTCCCTCCTCAGAAGCAGCAGAACAAAATCCAAACTTGGCAAAAAGCCACAGTATACAAAATCATGATAAGAGGCAAAGAGCCACATTCATTTTGGCCGGGAGCAGCATGCGGCTCGAGAGCTTTCTGTTCGCCACCCCTGATCTAGTCAATCTTCTTAACATCTATAAGTTGGTGATGGTGATGACGCAAGAGAGTGAAATCTAGTTGTATGTATGTGGCTGTATATGTGTATCCTGAGTACTATAAGTTTTGGAAGTCTTACCTCCTTTAAACAGAATTTCACTGAGGGAAGTATTTGTGAAAAATTATTCATAACATACTTTATTTCCTTTCATGACTTGTAAGAGAAGAATTATTGGATGGTGTGCTTCTCAAACAACTAAAGAGTTTATATTTTCAAGCATATGCTTAACGGTCAATTAAAAAGTCATTTTTTTTTTTTTGGTTTTTGGGCCACACCCGTTTGATGCTCAGGGGTTACTCCTGGCTATGTGCTCAGAAATCGCCCCTGGCTTGGGGGGACCATATGGGACGCCGGGGGATCGAACCGCGGTCCTTCCTTGGCTAGCGCTTGCAAGGCAGACACCTTACCTCCAGCGCCACCTACCCGGCCCCTAAAAAGTCATTTTTTAATAAAGAAATTCCCACCACAAGTGTTGACCTCCTCCACCACTGTTCCCAGTGTATATCCCATACCTCCACTCTTAGCCCTATGGAATTCTAATGTAACAGGACATTTTGTGTATAGCCTGTTGTAGTTTGGGTCTCTTGATTCTATTGTCATTGGCTTGCTTTGGGCATTTAGGTCTTTTATTTCCACTCAATGTTCATGAGACTGCTTGCCCGTGGTAACATCCACTTTTTCTTCTCAATTTATGAGGCAGAACAAGACAATTCATGTTCTATGGTTCTATTGGGGAAAAAAAGCAGGGAGGAGTCCCTGTCTAGAAGCTATAAATATAAATTTTAAAGAAAAGAACAAAAAAAGAGGGGGTACTGGTGTGGCAAGATTTTTGCTTTTGTTTTTGCTTTTTTGCATAGGCACAGTAATTATTGAGGAAATTATAAAGGTAATTCCCTTGGTTTCTCTGCTCTTGAACATTACTGTCATTAAATAAACTACAGGTGGATGATACTTCATAGTATCATATCATCATAGTATCATAGTATCATCTTATAATGCTCACCATCATATTGCTTAGTACTCTAGTTGTGAAAATTATATTTATCCTAAAATGCTCCATGCACAATCTAACCCTGAAAACTTTATTTAGCAAAGTTCACCCCTACCATCTATGAAGTACCAGGAAATTAGAAAACTTTTCCCCTCCAAGGTACCAACCCAATTTATTTATTTTTCTATCTTTATTTTTTCTCTTCTTTCCTAAGCTATTTATTTATTTATTCTTAATTTAATTAATTCTTAAGAGCTCCAACTCATTCCATAAGGGTCAGATGTATGCAGTGAACTCCACTACGTTTGCCTAATCTATACTATAAACAAGCCATGCCTATTTTGTATATAGCCCCTCTTATATATTACTCCTCCTCCCCCTCCCATTCAGAACTTCTATCTGCTCACCCTCTCAATCCTGATCCATTATCTCTCCCTAATTAACCCTCTTTACCCTCAGTTCTTAACTCATTAGGAACCAAGACCAACCCCCTCCCCAATAAGCCACCTTCCAGCTCCCAAAGTGAAAGGACACCATCTCAGTCCCACATAGCTCACTCCAGAAAGAAGCAGCAACCATCACTCCTGCTGACTCATTCTATACAGCCCTTTTTCTCTCACACATACCCTACCACCCCCAATATAGAATAGTGCATGCTACTGGATTCAGTTTCAGGAGGACCCCCAGCTTGAGGACACTAGCCAATCCCTTACTGCTGTAAACCATTTCACAGACTCAATAAATCCATGTTGTGGGATGAAAATATGCCCTGGATCTCATTCCCTCCCACCCATTCAATCTCAAAAGTCTTAGTGGGGATATCTATATTTTCTATATATATTTAATTCCTTAATAGTTATACCTCTTAGTAGGTCTATTTCCAAATGTAAAGGTAGCCTTCTCCATAATTTTTTTAAATTTTTATTTATTTATTTATTTTTCTTGTTCTGGTTCTGTTTAGAACAAAGTTCTAGAAAAAAAAGTCTTGATGAGATAAAAAAAACTCAGGTAAAAACTAGGGCACAGAGATTGTATACCTTGCCATTTTTACCCCTTAATGCACCACTATAATATTCGGCAATATAATAATTATTATAATAATGCAACAATATAATATGGCATTGTTGGGGTTTTTCATAGGCACACTAAAATGGGAAAATCATATGTATAGAAACAAGCTCTTATCTATTAGGGATAAGAACCTATACAGTTTATAATACAGGGGTACCTCACACCCTGAGCACTTGTCATGGGGTCTTGACTTGAACTGCATAAGATTGGACATCAACTGTCCAACCCCAAACCCCGAATCTCATGCCCTGTTAAAGACTCAGTAAGTACACAAACAGACCCACCCTACAACTGCCACCATGACAATGATCCAGCTCTCCCACATTTTTAATAATCTCTGAAAAGACTCCTAGCCACTCAAAACTCTGGGTTTGGTGGATAACATCTCCAGGGACTTTTGGGGGCCAGGTGAGCCACCAGCTCCCATGCCTCAGTACTTTCAAAACTCTCTGCAGTCATATGCACTGATCACTGCTCTTGCAATTTGAGGTCATAGGCCTAGATCCACATATCCTCTAAGTCCTGATCAAGTAGCCACCCATGTGGTCACATGACACCTCAATGATTTTAATACTGACTTCGCAACAAGACTAAATCAAATTAGAAGTGAAATTGTCTTAGAAGCCACATAAGCCCAACAAACAAAACCAACAACAAAATGTTAAACCATCAATAAACACCTTAGTAAACCTTCAGACAATGATATAATGATGCCATAGTAAGATATAACTCTTTACACAGATTTTCTTTATAGTGAAGTTTTTTTGATAATTCTATTACCGTTTAGTTGTACCAAGCAATATTAAGCAAATTATTTGCACCTACCAAGGGGCGATCTTTAGAGATTGTGGTAACAATGTTATGCTGATGATGGGATTGGTATTGGAATAGTGAGTGCCAGAAATAACTGTATTAAGAGAACTCTGTAAATGACAGTGTTTAAAATAAAGAAATTCAATATAAAAATGAAACAAAACAAAAAGCATATATCAGGGACCAGAAAGATAATACAGTGGGTGGGGGTACTTATTTTGCATGCTGCCAACCCAGGTTTGATTCCCAGCATTCCACATTACTGAGTACACCAAGAATGGACCCTGAGTGCAGAGTCAGGAGTAATGCTTGAGTACTGCTGGGTGTGACTTAAAATCAAACAAACAAAAAATCTGTTAGGGATCAGAGAAATAGCACCATGGGTAGAGCTCTTACCTGGCATGCAGTGAGCCTGGGTTCAATTTCTGACATCCTATATAGTCCCCTGAGCATCATGAGAAGTCCCTCTGCTCCTCTGACCAAAACAGGTCTGAATTTGAAGTTTAATTTTTCCTTGTATTGTATGGGCTGACTGTGTTCCTGGCTTACTCCTAGTTCTGTGCTCAGAGTTCAGGTGACCATATTTGGTGTCAGGGAGAGAATATAGATTGGTGGTGTGTAAAGCAAACTCCTCCCCACCTCCCAAGTTACTATCTCTCTGTCCTAGAAGTTAACATTTTATTTATTTTAACTTACTTCCTTGGCCCTCTCTGAGGAGGAAAACTATAGCATTTAATTTTGTGATAGTTTGGTAGTTATACCTGGTGGAGATGCAGAACAAGACTGAAAGGACTGACATGGAAATTATATTCTTCAGAAAGTCTTTATATTGAGTTTATTTTTATATCAAATATTTTTGAACAACTATTCCATGTAAGGCATAATGAAAGTTATTTCAGGAATTTTTCAGATCACCATCATATGAATCTCTAGCTTAATAAAAATGTCAAAGATAACTTCAAAAATTAGCAAAAAAAATTTAGTAAAGATAAGTTTCCATCAGGTAGCAAACAACTGCATAGAAGCTAAGAGATCAGACAAAGTGACCTGAGGTCTAGAATGTCACATAGTTTGAAAACTCTGAGCACTTAATATACAAAAAGTAGACAAAAATAAGTCACTATTATATCAGATTTGGGGGGATCATATTGAGAGGACTTGAACACTCTAAGTGATTTTTTATTATTTCCTTAGGCCTCTAAATGATCATCATTACAGAGTCATTGTACCATTAAAAAAAGCATGGAATACATAACTAAAGCATAATTTTAATCCATTGCCTTTAGAAGTATCCATTAATATTATGTACTTGTGAGTAAATATAGATTTGAGGAATTAATCAGTAGTTAATTAGGATATGCTATAATAATATAGAAAGGGGATCTTTAGATTCCAAATTCATCCTTTCCTTTATTAGACAATATAAACTTCAATAATTATAACTGTAAGAGAACTTAAGATATGATAAGTTCTTTCCTGTCATTATTTTAATTGTATTCTTACAATTGTCGTGAGGTAAAACTTATTTTAATAGATAAAGTATCTTCCACCCCTAAGTGTATAAAATACCCACAAACAAATTCAGGTGAAAGTGAACAGACTCCATATACTCTTTACTGCTTCCATCTGAACATCAGATTATTTTAGAGCACTTCTGTAAAAAGGACATTGTAGTGTGGGAGACCTCACTTAGCCAGCTCCTCTTGATACTAGACCTTTGAATGCAATTTGTGGGTAATGCTATCTGTTCTTCTGGTCTTCTGGTCTTAGATGACCTGAGATAAGTGTCTGTCAACATAACATACAGCATGTTCTCTGGGGAAAATTTGCAAGGTTTAATGATTATCTTGCCACATGGCAGCTATGTGACAGAAAACATTTTCTCAACTTAGTTTACCTAAATGGAGCCCATCTCATAGATAATCTTTTCAAAGTATTAATAAATATGAAGTTAATAAATATGAAGCACTCAAAATTTTGCATGGCCAAGAGTGACCACCTCGTAAATAGTCTCATGAACTACAAAAATGGAAATGAGATTAAATCACAGGAAATGTTGATTTGTTTGTAGGGAGGATGCAATAGTATACTTATTGGCAACTCCCTTTATCTTTGCACTTGTTATTTCTAAGCAAGTACAATTCCTAATAGAAACAATAACTTTCCAAGAGACCAATAGAAAAGGCAAAGCATTTTTAAACTCTTCTAGCCAAATTATAAATAATGTATTCTTACAAAATAAATGTGGTTGTAATTTCAAAAAAAAAATGGAAGAACACAACTATCTTAAAAATCACTCTTGCATCATGGAAAACTTTCATCTGTTCTTTTTTTAATGGCAGAACTATTACATTTAGTTTTTTGCTAGCTAAGAAGCTTATCTTTGTAACTAGGTAGGAAGCAAGTGGTAATGTTAACAAGGTAAATAAATGGAGGGAGAGGAATAAAGGAAAGAACAGAAGGACAGTGGAGCAGTAGTATGCTCCTATTTTAGATGATCATGAAAGTCTGAATAGTATTTGCAATTGTGGTTAGCTTTGTTTTAAAAAAGAAAGAAACATCATTTTATTTTATATTTATATCTAAAAGATGAGTAACAAGCAGTTCTCAAAAAGTTAAAATACCCAGTATTAGACAAGTAATGACAGGCTGGCTCTAAATATTCCTCTTTGTTCATATTTGTTCTAGGCCTGCCCCTCTCTGCTCTGTGTTGAACAGAATACATTTCCCAGGTTCTTTTGTCCTTTAGCATGGAGTCTGTCTGGCTACTCAGTGTAAGACTAAGGAGTATTTCTTACCTATTCTCTGCCTCAAGTGACATTGTTTTCACTGAATGGGTCTGCTCCATTATTTAATTTTCACTCTTAGTTCTCACTTCCACAGAACAGTCCCAATTTCTGAGATAAGGTAACACTATTGTCTCTATGTACCTCTGTTTGGTGGCTTTCAGCTCGGAGTAATCTGAGAGTTTGCTCATCATCTCAAGTTGGCCTCGGTTCTGACATCAACTGCCTGTCAGAGGGGCAGGCTAGAGTAGTAGAAAAACTGGGGACATTTGTAGAGGAAAAAGAACATTGGTGAGGGGATTTATGCTTGAACGTGTACACCTGAAGCTCAATCAAGTCCAGTTTTAAATTTTATTTATTTGAAATATTTTTACTGGTTTCTCTGTTTACACCTGGACCCATGACATGCCAGGATTTTCATGGCATGAGTGTGAAGCAAGAACTTTGTTTTACCATTACATGAAATCTTCTCTATCCACATTCTAATACACTGCTTTTCTTTAGGATTCAAGGGACTTTAAAGTGTCATCACATGCAAAACTCTTACTTTTTTCATGTCTAGTCTATGCTATTAGAATATACATTGGTAACAAAGACAAGACATAACCTACTAATTTTATATCTTAATCTTTTACAGGAAACTCCTTTCAGGTTATTTGCTTAATAACATTAAGTGGTTTTTCCTAAAGCCAGAACCTTTGAGAACAGTTCATATTCTTAATAAAATTATATTTTGTATTTTAATTCTCCTTCTCAAAATGTACTGGGAGATTCAACTTTCATCGTTGTTTTTATAAGTAATCTTTGGCTCTAATAGTTCTTGAGAGTAGTGTATGAACTTCATTCTTAGATAATTTTGAAAGGTTGACATTCACTTGTCCATGTACCTCTCAGTTTTTTCAGTTTTTGTCAATCTTCTAATGTTCAATAAAATTTTACATTATTTTTATAGTTCTTGATTATAAGATTCAATTTTGTTCCTTGGCATTGAATAACCCCGCCATCAAAGGTCATTCCAACAACACTTTTCAGATTTGTAAACTCCAATAAGTAAACTCCTTTTTGGTTATTGTGCATATTTCAAGTGAGATTGTTAATGATCCCCTTTCCAGAAAAAATGATACCTCAAAGCAGACAAGATAGAAAGTGAGCAATATCTTTGACTTTTTTTGTTCAAAACTTTTTCCCACTATTATTGTTAAAAGGTTTCATGAGTTCTAAAGTTCTAAAGTTATAGATATTCATATTTGCAATTTAGAATTTTTTGAATTCCAAAGAGAAAAAGATTTATTTAATAAAGGACAGTTCATATTGGTTTGGATTTGGATTCAAATATGATAAACAAAATATTACCTTCTAATCTTGGTATCATTTTTCTTTTCATATAATCTGCTGAATTCTGCAAATTAATTAGGTTCTATAAACTGGAGGCAAGATATATCTATCTCATTATAAACTGGATCACTTAGAGAAAACTACTCTAGACTATATAAAATCTATGAATTTAGACATAAACTTTTCAAATGTGATTTGCTTCAATGATAGGATTAAAATTTGACTGTGTTCAATAGAATACTACACAGCCACTAGAAGATATGAAGTTATGAAATTTGCTGCTATATGGATGAATCTGGTTATTATTATGCTGTTTGAAATGAATCAGAGGTAGAGGTACAGACACAAAATGATCTCTCACCTACATTAAATAAAAAATACAAAGTTGAATAACTAATATTCAAAACAACAGAAACAAAGGAAAGGAGATACAGTCCTTAGTAGGGAGCATGCCACCTGTGAGGGAGAAGGTTAGGTCAAGAGAAGGACCACTATGACAGGGACAGAGGGAAGTTGTCACTCTGGGCAAGAACTGGGTTCTAAAAGGATATAAAGTGATATACATTATACACTTCAGTTGCAGTATTGTAAGCCACAAAAACTAAAAGAAAGGTGAAGGAAAAGGTGGAGGGGGAGTGTCTGTCAGAGAGGTAAGGTGAATAAAAGAGAAACTGGGGATATGGGTAGAGGAAAATGGACTGGTAGGGGATTTATGCTTGAATATTTTACACCTGAAGAACAATCATGAAAAAAATTGTAACTTGATATTGAATGATGATTTAATAAATTAATTTCTTTTTTGGGGGGGCCACACCCGATAACGCTCAGGGGTTACTCCTGGCTATGTGCTCAGAAGTTGCTCCTGGCTTGGGGGACCATATGGGACAAGGGGGATCGAACCGCGGTCCGTCCAAGGCTAGCGCAGGCAAGTCAGGCACCTTACCTTTAGCGCCACTGCCCGGCCCCTAATAAATTAATTTCTAAAAAAATGTTTGGCTGTGCTTGTTTAGTTACACCATGTCCAGGCAATTGCTTTTAAAATTATTAAAATATTGGTCTCCTGCTGGTAGTTAGATATGGTTCCCAAAAAAAGAGCCAGCAAACTGTGGATATTTATGAGACCTCTATAAAGTGATCAAAACAGAAAATGTGTACTTGAACAGTTTGATAATATCTGTAAATAGTCTATGAATCTACCTTAGCTAAGGAGCACTTCTATAACAATCCCAAAATCTTTTACTGAACAACTGTGCTAAATATATGTGATTCTAACAGTGCAATATAAACTCATTTTTTGCTAAATTATTGCCATAAGTTAAGATTTATAACACTACTTTATTAAAAATAACTTAAGGTGATAAAAGCATAGACCATAACTTCATATGAAAAACATAATTATTTTTCTTTATTGCAGTCTTATATAAAATTCAATTTCTTCTAAAAATTGGTAGAAAGTATATTAGATGAACAACATGTAAAAATGAGTAAAAACCTGTAATTAATTACTTGCAATCGATGGCACTTAAAGGTGGCACAACTTTGTTTTTCTTTGAAGACACTTCATGACACCATGTTTGCCTTGTCATCTGGGCTGGACTATTTTTTATTTCCCAAAAATAAGCTAAAAGAAATATTTAGAACACTAAAAAGCTATACATATCATGTTATTGTATTCTTTGTTTTACTAATAACACAAAGCTAAATTATAATTTAAATATGGTCCTTATGAATGACTTTCCAACAACAGCACCAAATTCACTGATTTTCTCACCTCCATTGTTTCTTTAAATTCACTCAAAAATTGATATTTGAAGAACTTGACTGATGAAACTGACAAAGTAACCAATGCAATGACCTTGTCTTTTTATGGACAGAAGAGAAAAAAAGTACTTTCCTAGGGCCCCATGTTAATCCTTGTCAAATTATTTACCACAGATAGATGTTGAAAGAAAAAAAGTAGTTCAGAGGGAATATATTCATTCATACATCCATGCATCTATCTAAGCATTTATCCATGCATACATATGCAAAGGAAAAAAAACTATTTATTTAATTTGGTGGCTATTTAATCATTTAGGTCTGAAAGGACAAAAATATTGATTACTAAGATGACAGTTAGTTTTATAAATGTTGTTATATCCACAATATAAAAAAATGAAATAAAAGAAAAGCAAGGAAATAATTGACAGTACAATGAATGATTAGGGGCTAGAGGGATAGCAAAAAAGAGAGGACATAGACCATATACAAGACCACTTACGGTATGATTTCCAGCATTCTATTTGGTCACAACCCACCAAAAGTGTTTCCTCAGTGCAGAGCCATAAGTTATCCCTATGTACAGCCAACTGTGACCCAAAAACAAGCCAAACAAACAAACAAAAAAAATTTTGGGAGGAGAAGATAAAATTATTTGAAAACTTAAACTGAGTGAAATTAATAAAATTTCCAAATAAGATAGGATAGAATCTTTCTTTATGGTTCCAGCTCAGTCAGAGCTGTTACAATTAGTCCTCTGTAATTAGTGATCTTCGTTTTTGTACAAATCAAAGGAGGGAGTATCTTCTGATTTCATCTTGCTGTTAGGTGATGTGGTTGGGGAACCTGCTGTTAGATAAAGTTGTTGATGTTTTCTCATTGTCAAGATGTCATTTGCACCTACCCTGGCGCAAGTTGGTGCCAGAATGGTATTAGGAATTCCTCGGGGAAAGTTTGATTCCTAGAACTTTGTCAGTGCTAAGGTTGGGCTAAGGTTGGGATCTGGGTTTTGGAGTTGGACAATCGATGTTCAATCTCATGCGGTCTAAGTTGAATCCCCATGACAAGTTTTCAGGGTGTGAGGTGCCCCTGTATTATAAACTTTATGGGTTTTTATCCCTAGTAAATAAGAGCTTGTTTCTATATATAAGATTTCCCCCATTATAGTGTGTCTATGCAGAAAAGAAGCAATGCCATATTATATTGTTGGTGCATTAGGGGGTATAAATGGCAGGCTATACAGTTTCTGTGCCCTGGTTTTGGCCTGAAATATTTTATCCCAAGCAAATCTTTTCTTCTAGAATTTTGTACTAAGCAGAAACAGAACAAGCAAAGAAATATTAAATAAATAAATAAATAAATAACTTTTTAAAAAAGAGATGGAGGAGGCTATCTTTGCATTTGGGAATAAAAACACAAAGAGGTAGGTTTAGGAATCTAACATACATAGAAAATATCTATATCCCCATTAAGACTTTTGAGACAGTCTTGGGGGATGGGAATGAGATCTAGAGCATATTTTCACCACACACCGTGGTCTTATTGAGACTGAGAAATGGTTTGCAGCAGTACAGGCTTGAGTAGTGTCCTCAAGGTGGGAGTCCTTCTGGAGCTGAATCTGGTAGCATGCTCCGGTCCATTGTGTGTGTGTGTGTGTGTGTGTGTGTGTGTGTGTGTGTGTGTGTGTGTGTGTGTGTGTGTTTGGTGGTTGCAGTTTCTTGCCAGGGTGAGAGATGTGAGACTGAGATGGTATTCTTTCACTTTGGGAGCAGGATGGGTGCAGAGGGTCGGTCTCAGTTTATAATGAGTTAAGAACTGAGGATGCAGGGGTTAAATAGGGAGATATAAAAGGTCAGGATTGAGGGGGTGAGAGGATGGATGAAGTTCTGAATGAGGGGGAGGAGGGATGATATATAAGAGGGGCTATATACAATATAGGCATGACTTGTTTATTGTATAGATTAGGCAAACATAGTGGAGTTACCACATATAAACTTATGCCCAATTATAAACAAATTTTAGAGATTTATTTTAGGTTGTAGTTGGAGGCCTGACCCTTATGGAATGAGTCAGAGCACTTAAGAAATAATTGAATTAAGAAAAAATAAATAAATTTGAAAAATGGCTTAGGAGAAATTTAAAAAAGAGAAAAAAGAAAAAATAAAGATAAAAAAATAAATAAATAAATTGGGACGGTACCTCAGAGGGGAAAGGTTTTCCAATTTCTTGGTGCTTATTGGTTGGCAGAGTGAACTTTGCTAAATGAAGCTTTCAGGGTTAGATTGCGCATGGACCATTTTAGGATAAACATAGTTTTCATGACTAGAGTACTAAGCAATATGGTAGTGTAGCTTCTACACTAAGCCCTTTCTAAGCAGCTACTTCTCTGCTCCTTTTCTGGCTCTCTTTGCCTCTGTCTCCCTTTTAGCTGCTCTCCAGGCTTCCTTGCTGACTGGCCGCTTTGCTGACTCTAACTCTCCTTCATATCGATCCCCTCTCTCACCCCAGGCAGACTCCTCCATTCTAGGTGTGGGAGGTTCTGATCATTCAGGTGTGATAAACAAGAGGCTGTGAAAGGGGATACTAACAGTAGTGGGAACTATAAGAGGACACTACCTTATGTAGTGTCATCCACCATGTCTTGTGCATTGAGGTTCTTTTCTTAGAAAAAAAGCTGACAGCGTAGGTTTTATGATATAATAGTACCATACCATAGCAGTTATCTATTTCAGTGATCTCAATGGTCATAAGCTTTAGGTCATAATAAAAAATATAATCACACAAAAATGTGTAAATTGAAGTATATTATCAAGACATTGTTATAATGAGCACTGTATATGAAGTCTAATGTGATAAAGCATCTAATTGCAAAATTACAGTGTCCATTCTATATCTTCAAGAACTTCTGTTGCCAAAGAAGTTGAAGAGTTATTTAATGTGGCCTCCCTGCTCCTGCAGAGATACCACAAATGTGGTTAATTTCTCAGAGAAAGTATGGGTTTAAAACATACAAAGAACACACATAGACAAAGAAAATGGAAAAACTAGTGAGAGCCAGCTAGCTTCTGTTTATTGTAAAGAGGGCAGATCATTATATATCATTCATGGTGGGGGCAGGGGGGACAAACAAAGAGCAGTGAAAAGAAGTGTAGAGCAAACACTTTGTCTGAGCAACTTCTCAAAGCCTATGGTTACACAGATAACAGCATACATTTTTCTCCAAGATTCCTCAAGTCGTCTAGCTACATAATTAACAATGATCCCCTAACATAACTCCCCCAGCACCTGGCTACATAGATAACAAAAATTGCTTCTCCCAACCCACTGGATATGTCTAGAATATGTTCTGTCTAAAATATGTTTTTCTTCCAAGATTACTGGCATCAGTGTTCCCTTTGGCTTGTCACATTGCCTCACATAACATTTTAGATTGACCTTAGTAAAGGCAGGCCCCTTGAGAGACTGCTAGAGATTGTTAGGCCTCAGGCATCTACTAGAGACTTACTGGGCTTCAGCTTCCCACAATTTTATACATAGTAAAATTAAGGCTTTAAAACATACTGATAGTAAGCACTGCAGTGGGAGTCACTGGCTTCCAATCATGTTCTGCTCCTGATTCTGTGGATAAATATATTATAACATTATTGTAGGCCTTTGCAGTGTGAAGCTGATTGGACACCTGTTCGATTTAAACTGCTATTTCTATTGTTGCAGGTTTCTTTGTGGCATAAAAGAGATTAGGGTTTTGTATTTCTCCTCTTCTGCTTGATTTGATCACTTTTCCTCGTTATACCCTGGCACCTACTATGTTCAGAGTACCTACCATTTAGACCATTGTGTTTCTTTATGGGGTTATTCTAGATACTACATATTAGTTATATCATTCTGTATTTATCCTTCTTCTGGCTTACTTCATTTAACATAATATTTTCTAGTTCCATTCATGTTGCTGAAAATTGCATGATTATATCATTTATTACTGCTATGTAGTATCCCATTGTGGATACATACCACATCTTCATGATCCACTCATTTGTTGTTGTACATCTAAGTTGATTCCAAATCTTGGTTATTGTGCTGAGTATTGCAATGAATAGTGGTGTACATACATAGTTTTGGGTGAACACCTATCTATCTTGGGGATAGATACCCAGGAGCATGATGTTGGGTCATGGCAGCTCAATCCTGAGTTTACTGAGAACCCTCCATACTTTTTTCCACAGGGGTTGAATCAGGCATCATTCCCAATTGTAGTAGATGTGAGTTCATTTCTTATTGCATTCCTGCCAACAGAAATCCTAGACTTCATCCTAGGACCTGTGCAAAAACCAAAATCTCTAATTACAGAAGACTGACTTTGACAGCCACAAATAGCAGAACATTTCCTGGCACCATAAAAAGACTTTGAGTTTGACAATGATCATGGCCATAGCCTGTAGTTGATAACATGACAGTATGCTTCAACAATGGAGAAACCAAGGGAATTTCCTTTCTAATTTCCCCAATAATTACTGTGCCTATGCAAAACAAACAACAAACAAACAAACAAAAAACAAAACTAACCTTGCTACACCAGCTCCCCTTCCTATTTTTTAATTTGTTTTGGTTTTGTTTTTTCTTTTTATTTCTTTCTTCTTTTAAATTTAAATTCGTAGCTTCTACACAGTGGCTTATCCCCACTTTTTCCCCAACAAAACCATAGAAAATGAATCAGCTTGTTCTGCCTCATAAATTGAGGGAAAAAAAGTGAATGGTTCCAGGAACAAGCAGTCTTGTGAATAGTGTGTGGAAATAAAAGTGATCAGCCCTAAATACCCAATCCAAAGTCAATGACAATAACATCAAGAGACCCAAACTACAAGGTATACTGTACACAAAAGAGACTTGTTACACTCAAAATCCAGGAGGCAAAAGGTGGAGACAGGGGAAGTATACAAGGAACAGGCATGGAGGGAGGTCAACACTGGTGGTGGGAATTGCCCTAATTCACTGTCACTTTGTACCTTAAATATAACTGTGAAAGACTTGTAATTCACATTGGTCTCAATAAAAATCATTCTAACAGTTCTAAATAAATATTGAAAAAATGCAGAGACAAAGACCCTGAGTAAACTTAGACTTAAAAAGATTTAGAAAACTAGTGTTAATAAGTTGAATAAACTTTTTTATATAATTTAATTAAAGCACTGTGAGATACCATTACAAAGTTGTTCATTATTGAGTTTTAGTCATATAATATCCAACATCCCTCCTTTCACCAGTGCACATTTCCTGCCACCAATATCCCCAGTTTGCTTCCTGCTCTCCCTCATGCCTGCCACTATGGCAGACACCTCTCTTTTTCTTGTTTTTCTCTCTCTCACACTCTCTCTTGCTCTTTCTTTCTTGCTCACTCTCTCTCTCTTGCTCTTCTATTTATCCTTTCAAAATACTATGGTTTGCAATATGGTTACTGAAGATATGTTATACATATCACTTTACCACCTTTCAGCACACAGTACTTGTCCAGAGTAATCATTGCATTGGTTCCTTTTCTACCTTAACTGCACTCCCCTGCTATTTGTGAAAAGCTTTCTGCCATGGTCTGGTCCTCCTGGCACTGATTCTATTGTCTCTGGATAATAGTACCATATTATCTTTTGTTTTTATTTATATTTTGTATTATCTTTTGTATTTATCTTTTTGTTTTATTATCACACAAATGTGATCATTCTGTTTGTTCCTCTCCCTATGACTAATTTTGCTCAGAGTAATAATCCCATGTTCATCCATGTATAAGCAAGTTATATAACTTCATTTCTCCTAACAGCTACCTAGTATTCTATTTAGATGTACCACACTTTCTTTATCCACTCATCTGTTCTCAAACACTTTGATTATTTACAGTTTCTGGCTGTTTTGAATAGTTCTGCAATGATCATAGGAATGAAGAAGCTTGCTTTTGGGTCTCTAGAATAAATTTCTAGGAGTAGTATTGCTACATCTTAAAGGGAGCTCAATTTCTAGTATTTTGAGGAATGTTCATATTGTTTTCTAAAAAGGTTGGACCAATCTACATTCAAACCAGCAGTGAATGAGAGTCCCACATCTGTGCCAGCATTGGTTGTTCTTGGTCTTCCTGATGTGGACCAGTCATTGTGATGTAGGTAATATTGCATTGTAGATTTTACTTGCATCTCTCTGATGATTACAATCTTTCACAGTAATATTTAAGGTAAATAGTGACAATGAATAAGGGGCATTCCCACTACCAGTGTTGTCTTTCCTTCACCCCTGTTCCCAGCATGCATCCTATATCTTCCTCTTTTACCCCCCCATAATGATATTGTAACTGTTCCGATTCTTTAATCTGATTTTTGGTCACCTGTATTTCTTGAAGAAATGTTTTTTCATCTCTTCTCCTCAATTTTAATAGGATTAGATGTTTCTTTCTTGTCAAGCACTACTACTGCCTAATATACCTAATATGCTTAAATATATTTGATGGGCAGTGAGTAAATAGTTTCTCTCATTGTATTTTTTTTTTATTCCAGTCCTTGTTTCCCTTGAGGTGCAGAAGTATCTTAATTTAATGTAATCCCATTTGTTTATCTTTGCTTCTATATGTTTGGCCAATGATGTTTTATTCTTGAAGATAACTTTAACTTCAATGTCATGGAAATTTCTGCCTATGTTATGCTCGATATATGTTGTACATTCAGGTTTGACATCAAGGTCTCTAATCCATTTTCATGTGACCTTTGAGCATGATGTCAGGAAGAAGTCTGAATTAAGTTTCTTGCACATAGCTGCCTCAGATTAAGACTATTTTATATAGCTAGCAGAGCAATTATTATCTAAATGATTAGTAATGTTTTAATATTTAGCGGTGATGCTCTTTCTCTTATGTTCTGGAAGAGATTACTTCTAGATCCTCTTTTACTTATTAAAATCACTATTACTGAAAAACCACTATTTAAACAGTAATGGTTACAATTAATTGAGCACTCACTATACATCAGGAGTAATGTCAAAAATGTATTAATACATTGAGCCCTCATAAAAGCAAATAATAAAGATGTAATTATTTTCAGCCCTGTATTATTGAAGAAGACACAAAGGTACAAAGTTCAGGAAATTTTCAAAAGTATCAGCCAAAAATGATTGAACTTTTTGGATCTAGAGGCTATTAATAGTGAATCATTTATAGACCTTCCCTAACAGAAAAGTCTAAGAAAAGAATAGTGATTTGGTTTGGGAAGACATGACAGTCTTGTCAGCTGCTTTTGATGGGATACTCATTATATTTACAAATTTATGTATAAGTCAAAATTATTCCTAAAAAGTCAAGATCAAAACTCAACACTTTCGACATTCATACATTCTATCTTTTATCCAGGTTAAGATTTCATTGGTGGAAAGAGCAGTTAGTAGCCAGGGTAGAAAGATTTCCCCTTAGCTAGTGTGAAATGTTCCTCTCTTAACTCTGAGCCTAGTTAATGGAGAGCACAGATCAAATGCCTGAATATTTCTGGGAAATAAATTCTTTATTTTTGCGGGGGGAAAAAAGAAACAATTCATAACTACTATGTGGGCCCAAAATTGATCACCTGTTTGGTAGCTTTAACTCTGGAGTTTAGCAATTTGGGAGAAAAATTTTTATTGCAGAAGTTAATTGCCAGGAAAGACAACACTGCCTTTCCACAAACAATAACTTTGAGGGCCAGAGAGATAGCAGGGTAAGTAGGGTGTTTGCTTTGCATGTGGGGACCCAGGTTAGATCTCTGGCACCGCATATGGTCCCTCCAGCCCCACCAGGAATGACCCTGAGCGCAGAGCCAAGAGTAACCTCTGAGCATCACCAGGTGTGACTTAAAAAAAAAAAAGGGGCATTGTGGGGCCATAGCGATAGCACAGCTGTATGCCGTTTGCCTTGCACGTGGCTGATCCAGGACAGACCTCGATTCGATCCCCGAATTCCCATATTCCTCAAGCCAGGAGCAATTTCTGAGCGCAGGGCCAGGAGTAATCCCTGACCGTCACCAGGTGTGGCCCAAAATCAGAAACAAACAAAAAGAAAACAAAAAAGGATCTGAGGTCTGAAAACAATGAAGCCACGCAGCGGTCCTCAAACTTTTTAATCAGGGGACCAGTTCACTGTCCTTCAGACTGTTGGAGGGCCAGATTATAGTAAAAACAAAAATTATGAACAAATTTCTAATGCACACTGCATATATCTTATTTAGAAGTAAAGAAACAAAATGGGAATAAATACAATAAGTGGCCCGCGGGCAGTAGTTTGAAGACACCTGCGAGCATGCTCAAGGTTGTCTAAGCTGGGCGTCAAGGTTAGATGAAACAAAGACCTCTGTTAGAAAGAAACCTTGGAATTCTTTTTTTGTTTTTTGTTTTTTGTTGTTGTTATTGTTGTTGTTAGTTAAGTAATCAGGAACTTGCAAAGTTATTCATAATTAGGTTTCAGGCATAAACGTTTCACAACCATCCACTGTCCTCTTCCCTCTTCCACAAATTTTCTGCCCACTATTTAATGTTTAATCAGTCGACTTCTACAAAAGGCACTATTTTTTTTTTTTAAAGTTTTGTACTGTGGTTTACAATACCATTGCTGACTGGGTTTCCTACATAACGCTTAACATCTTCAACATTTCACATCTCCTCCTCCTGGTTGAGCACTTCCTTCCCTACCTTCAGGTGCCATGTTTCTTACTGGGTACCATTGTTTGTATTTTTGTTTCCACTCTCTTTGGGCATTCGTTATTCCATGATGATGTTTCTTTAGATCCCACATATGAAAGAGATCATTCTTTGTGAGTCTCTCTTCCTTTAATGAAACTCAGCATCATTCTCTCCAGGGTCTCCATGTAGCAGCAAATGGCATAGCTTTGTCTATTCTTGAACACGTTGGATTGTTTCCAAATTTGGGCTATTTTAGATAGTGCTACAAGGAACATGGGGTTGCAAATGTCTGTTCTCCATTTTATTTGGGGGTTCTTGGGCTACATTCTAGAAAGTGGAGTTGTTGGGTCAAATGAAAGCTCAATTCCTAGATTTTTTTTTTAGCAAAGTCCATATTGTTTTCCAGAAAGTCTGGACCAGTCAACACTCCCACCAGCAGTGAATAGGGTCACATTTTCCCCACATCCAGCCAGCACTGGTTGTTCTTGCTCTTTGATGTGTACCAGTATCTATAGAATGAAATAATATCTCATTGTGTTTCTGATTTGCTTACCCTTCGTAGTTAGTGATGCAATAATAGTGATGCAATTTTTTCATGTGCCTTTTGGCCATTTGTATTTCATCTTTGAGGGAGTTTTTGTTTGTCTCATCTTTTTTTTTTTTATGGAGTTAGGTTTTTTTTTTCTTATAAAGTTCTATGGGTGTCTTATATATCTTTGAAATTAACCCCTTGTCAGATGATTGGTAAGTAAATAATTTATCCTAATATTTGGACTTTCTTTGTATTCTGGTCCTTATTTCCTTTGAGATACACAGCTTTGTAATTTAATATAGTCTCATTTGTTTATCTTTGCTTCTAATTGTTGCATCAGCAGTGTTTCATTCATGAGGATACTTATAGATTCAGGTTTGATACCCACATCTTTCATCTGGTTTGATTTAACTTTTGTGCATAGCATTCAACATAAATCTGATTTCCTTTTTTATTTTTTCTTTCTTTTTTCTTTTTTTTGGGAAAACTGACAAGTTTTCCCAATACTATTTATTGAAGAGGCTTTCCTTGCTCCACTTCATATCTTTTGTCCTTTATTAAAAAGTGATCAGATACCTGAGGGATTGTCTCCATAGATACAGCTCTATTCCACAAATCTGAGAGTCTGCCTTTATTCCAATACTATGCTGTTTTAATTAATACCACTTCGTAGTAAAGTTAGAAGTTAGGGGAAAGTGACACCTCCCATCATTTTTTTTTCCAGGATTGCTTTAGCTACTTGGTGAATGGGGAAATAATTGTTCCATATAAGTTTCAGGATCTATTTTTTTGTAGGATATCATGAGTATCCTTATAAGAACTACATACAATGCTTTGGAGAATATTGTCATTTTGATTACACTAAATTTTCCAATGTGCAGAGGATGTCTTTCTACTTTCTGTGTTCTTTTTTATTTCTTAAAGTAATGCTTTGTAATTTTCTTTAAAGAAACCTTCAAACACTGAAAGTCAAGATGGGCTACAAGTCTCGAAGACATCAGGGTTTGGTGTATAATTATGTTCATAAATTGGATAAAGTGGGTCATGGGAAAATTGCTATTGATACAAATATAGAAAACATGAAAGAATAAAATGCCAGTGCTTTAAGCATAGCGGTTTGGGGGTTGGTGAGATTTTGATGTCAAGTGTTCTTTAGTCTGTATTTTCTGATCTCAAATATTGGGCTTTGAGGGACAACTACTTTGTGAAAAATAACATTAACTGAAATGTCCATTAATTTTGATCTTGCTGATATTTTTTCATGATAATAAAAACAGATATTTTTAATTTATGTCTTATCTAAAATGAACGTTTCATTTGTTCATTGACAAACCTCATAATTTCAAAGATTTTTTTCTTTTTAAATGCATCAGATATGACAATTTACAAAGGTACTAGAGAAAAATTTAGGAGTTTTTGTTGTTGCTGGGGTGGAGCTTAGGCCCCAACCACAGTGCTCAGGAATTACAGCTGACAATGCACAGGGAGTATGTGGGGGGAGGAGGTGCTAGAGATGGAACCAGGGTGGGCCAAATGCAAAAAAAATAGAAAAAAGACTTAACTACTTTAACTGTTGCTGTACTTTATCTATGAATCCTAATGTATGAGTTTGTGTAATTGTGTATTTAAGAAATACATTTGAAAACCGGACATAAAATATTGTTCAGGTCATTAAAATTTTATTATTTGGAGCTTTTGTTATATTCCCAAACTGGTGACAAACAGCAAGTTTAAATCAGATTTGTAAAACAATACTATTAAATGCCAGGCTTTCTCAAGGCAAACAATTGTTGGCAAACAGCCATGTTTCTATGAAGGCAAAGCAATGAATGTAGATTAGGAAACTTTTATTTATGATAAATTTGGTGATATGGTCTTCTTTTGCCTTTTTCTCTAAAATATATAAAGGAATTTTAGCATTTATATAAATCTAAATAGAGTGAGCTTCTTTTACCCAGAAGTTTTCTCTGTAGCTTCTATTAGGAAGGGAAACAGTCTTTATAAACTCAATGATTTGAGTCCTATCTCCTCATTAACCATACTTGACCCATGGTTTCCATCTACTCGTTACTGGTGAGTAGTTCATAAGAATTAGTGACACACTATGGGGCCGGGCGGTGGCGCTAGAGGTAAGGTTCCTGCCTTGCCTGCGCTAGCCTTAGACGAACCGCGGTTCGATCCCCCAGTTTCCCATATGGTCCCCCAAGCCAGGAGCAACTTCTGAGTGCATAGCCAGGAGTAACTCCTGAGTGTTACCGGGTGTGGCCCAAAACCCCCCCCCAAAAAAAAAAGAATTAGTGACACACTTAGAATAATTATTACAAAAAGTTCTCAGAGGGAATTACAGAATTAACACAATGTACAACCAAAGGCATTTGAAAATCAACTAACTAGAATTATTATTTTAACATAAACAACTAAAGTCAAGATTACAAATCACAAAATCAGTGATATACAATATCTAGATTAGTATGCAGCTCTTTCATTTCCCCGATTAATGTAACTTTTTTAAAACCTTTAAATCTATAACTCAGTAAGGATTATTGTACCTTAATCTAGTTTTCATTGATTCCAGGATATACATCCCCTGACTATTTACTATAAACTTTTCTGAATAAAATTCTTGCTATATATTTTGATTTATTCAAAATCCTAAAGTTCTTCTCCTAACCAAGAATTATTTGAGTTATATAGTTAATCAGTGAGTCAAGGTTCTCCAGAGAAATAAAACTGACTAAATGTATATACATGTAGAGAGAAATTTAATCTGAGGAATCATTTTCTATGACTGGAGAGGTCTATTAAGTTATTCATGTGGTGGACTAGACCAGCATGTAGACAAGTCATGGAGATTACAAGTTGAGTCCATTTATAGTCTGCTGACAAAATTACTTCTTGCTCTGAAGACCAGTCTTTGTTCTTTTAAAGCTTTTAATAGGATGAAACCCACCATGTTACAGAATGTAATCATGAGTAGAAAAATGAATACAGTGGCTAAAGTGCTTGTCTTGCACACAGCTGACCTAGGTTCAACCTCAACACTGTGGGGAGAGAGGCCAGGAAATACACCTACAAACACCACATATGGTCCCTGAGTGATGCCGGAGCACAGAGCAGGGATTAAACACTGAGCACTGTTGGGTGTGCCACCACCTAAACAAGAAAAAGAAAAACTAGTCTTCTCTGTTTAAAGTCCAGAGATTTGACCGTTATTCTTATTTTAAATTTTGAATAAAAAAAAATCTTCAGAGAAATAGAATGTTTGGCTAAATAACTGGCACAATGATCCAGTTAAATGGACACATAAAATTAACCACTACGAGCAAGGCCAAAAATTAGATCAGTTGCTATCTTTAAACTGGTTAGTTTTGACTTTGAAACATGTTTTTAGATTATTTATCCCTGATGATGCTTAAACTAGACTTGTTTGGTGGGCTCATTCTTTTGGGACTACCTATATCTAAGAGAAACATGGAAGTGTTACTTAAAAAAATTTTTTTTTCTTTAGTGTATTTTGCCATTAACCCCAAGAATATTTGGAGGCCCCTGGACATTGTTTTTGTGAAGTAACAATGTTATCAGGAAAAGGATTTTATTCTCGAGTGGGTCATTGAATATATAAATCATTATATAAAGATTCACATTAAAAACTCCAGGTGCCACTTGACTGAATAATAAGGGAATAATGTTATTCTTGTGCATGCAGATTACTAGGTTAGATTCTCAGCACACCAGATAATCCCAGAGAAGGAGTGATCCCTGACCACAGTCAGAAGTAAGCCCTGAGCACTGCAACATGTGGCTCCAAAATGAACAAGTCCCCATCTTTATGAAATTATTTATTAATAATACAATAAGCTTGAAGCAGATAACTTGGACTACCCAATGTCCTAAAGCCCAGGCTCTTGCTGATTTCCTTATATGCTACATCTCCAGGTCTTTCACTGTTTCTTCGAGTCATCATTGGTCTCTTACTCCTCTGTCACTGACACTCTGAGTCTGTCACTAGGGTGGCCCTTGGCCCCTTAGTCTTTCTTAGCTATCTATTCATTGCCAAGCCCTCTTGGGTAAAAACCCTGCCATCTTCTGTGGGAACAGGAAACAGTGAAGTGGCAAAGAGAAGCTGCCCTCTGCCCAGAAACACATGTAGGGCCAAAGAGACCTCTGCCTCCATTTATCTATTATTATGTCCCACCTCTCCCTCCTACTATCTATCTACTCCCTCCCATTATCTATTTTGACTATATAACTTTTTCTCTGAGAAAGATTTTAAATAGCCAATTAAATATACTAGATTACTTGGCAACCCTCCCCTTCACTTCTACCTTAACAATGACATTCAAGGTCCCCACATTAAACTGAAAGGAGAAATTATAATCCATGCAATTTTATAGAAAACACCTTTTCTCCATAGCAGATAAAGTGATTTAATGTCCCCTTAAATCCCCAGATAAGAGTTAAATTTTGTGTGGAATTTAGACACCAGACACCAATTGTGTTTAAAAGCATGATAATCTGTTGCACTTCAAAGGGCTGTGACAAAGTGAAAAAGTAACCAAACATATTCCAAAAGTTGGTAAAGAGAAAAAGACAAAGGATGAAGCTTTTTCTGGAGCAGTCTTGAGTTTTTGAGCTATAGCAGACATGGCCATTTTCCCAGACCACATTTCAGATCCTAGACACACTTTATGAAACAAAATGAAAAAAATTTTTCTCCTTCCAACACAAGCCACTTATGTTCTTCAGGTCAAACCCAAACACCACTATAACAATTACATTGATCAATTACATGAGTTTCTTCAGAAGGGGGCTTTTATGTGCAAACTATAATGTGTTTATCTTATCTTTACAGTTTTTAACCTATGGGTTTAAAAACTTCCTTATAGTTCCCAAGTAATAAACCACTTTTTAATAATAACTCATTTTTATCTTTAAAATATAAAGTTGACTAGATCTAAACAACATACTGTTATATTTCAAGTTTGCAGACTTTGGGAAATGCTAATTGAACACAGATCAGTATCTAGTTTCCATCCCTGTTCAGAATAACCCCCAGCCCCCACCTCTGGGGTTTGAAGAGCACAGCAGGTCATCCTGTTCAATACACGCCCTCCAGCAACATGAAAGAGTGTCATTATTCTCGCTAACTTCTTTGGGCTGTTTTCTAGTTTTTCAGAACCAAGATAGCTTAAGTGTCATCTGATCACTTGGAGCATTAACAGACAATAAAACAATAATTAGTCCTTGAAAATGACTTGTTGAAGCTGCTTCATCTTACTTGATGATCTGTATTCATACATGAGTAAATAGACACTTTAGAATAAATAGATGTTTTGAATGCAGAAGTCAAGACAAATCACGTCTTGAGAATGCATTAATTAAAATGGGAAAATCCTAAGCGTCTGTAAATCTGAATCACTAAAACAGCAGTTTGTGAGTCTTAAAAAGGCATCATTTCCACTATACACTTTTTTTAATTTTTCAAAGCAAAAGAAGTTAATAAAATATTAGTCTTATTGTTTTCTATCTAGTCAGAAGCAAGGTCATAAATGTAATTCTAATAATTCAATTGGTGTAATGTTTTTTGTCACAGTTCATTTTCATTGGCATAAACATGTGCTATAAAAATTCCTTTTATTTTTTTTCCCTTGGGATATTATAGCACTGGTTCTCAAAACTATTTTAACTTTTTTAGCATTTTTACTTTATTCCTGGAAATTTAGTTAGAAACCCCATCAAAATAATATTTTTTACTTTAAAATTGAATGAAGAAAGTAGTATATTTTTTGGAATATTTACGTTCTATTCACATATATCCATTAATGAAACAGCTTATTTAAAAAAACTTTTTCTCTTCCTTTCTTCCTTCCTTCCTTTTTCTTTTACTTTCTTTCTCTTTTTCTTTTTTTATTGCTTTCTTTCTTCTCTTCCTTCCTTCTTTCTTCTTTCTTCTCTTCCTTCCTTCTTCTTTCTTCTCTTTCTTTCTTTCTTTCTTTTTCTTCTTCTTTCTTTCTTTTTTCTTTCTTTCTTCTTTTTTTCTTTCTCTTTCTTTCTTTCTCTTTCTTTCTTTCTTTCTTTCTTTCTTCTTTCTTTCTTCTTTCTTTCCCTTCTCTTCTCTCTTTCTCTCTCTGTTTTCAAGGCTTACTCCTAACTCATTGCTCAAGGGTCACTCCTAGAAGTGCTCAAATGACCATATGCAGCATCAGGAATCAAGCCCAGGTTGGCTGCATGTAAGGCAAGTACCCTATCTGCTAAACTATCTCTCCAATTCCCATTAAAGTCTTTCTTTTAAAAGTTTTAAGAGTTTTTGTGATACCAATGTGACCAAACTTCTGGCATGTGGCTTTTGAGACTGATATAACCAGGCTTTTTAAGCATGTGTGACACCCTCCCCCTATATTTTCCTCTTTGGGAAAGCCTAACAGTGTTAACCACACCCACAAATATAATCACCATGTTAAAACTGGACAAGCTCTATAGACTCATACTTTTCTTTAACAAGATGTGAACTAAGCCGTGAAAGACCATGGGTACATCCTTACACAAAGCAGGAAACTGGCCATCTCAGGAGAAGAGGGCATTCCAATACCTTGTCTGCTGAAGCCACATTTGCTACCTCCATCACCCAGAAGCACTATTTCCCAATAGCCCTACCTCATTATCCCTCTTCTATTCCCTTCAGGGAATCTGACCAAACTTCAGGTATGCTGTTTTGGAGGCTATTATCACCAGGGTTTTTTTGGAGGCTGGAGGAATGCATGCATTCTCCCCAACATCCTCCTTCTTCTTAGAGGTCTGGCAGCTGAGAACATGGTTCACAAAAGCCACAATATCAGTAATAGTGCTGAGGATTCCTGCACAACTTTGTTTAATGCTCTCACCCATATAGGAACATACAAATTAACTAATTAACAGAATTAATGGCTAACAGGAGCTTGTTAAACTTTCTATCACTGTATTAATGTCTTCATTGGAGATACAATAATTTTTATAAATTAGCTTGCCACTGTACTTTTTTCTTTCTTTTTTAAATTTTCCTTGTTCTCTTTTTTCTTTTTTTCTATTTCTTTGTTAATAACTTTTCTCTCACTTATCTGGAAAGAAATGTATCAAGGTCAACTACATCAACTCTATGTGTTTAAATAGTTTTTAAAAAGTTTTAAGAGCTTAATTACATGTTATTATTTAAACTATATTGTAAGGAACATTTTAAAGGTGTCACCACTTTTATTTTCTTTTAGGTCAAATCTAATGGTGTTCAGGGGTTACCTCTGGCTCTGTGCTCAAGAATTACTCCTGAAAGTGCTCAGGAGACCATTTCAGATGCCAGGGATTGAACCTAGGTCAGTCGCATGCAAGGCAAATGCCCTACCCACTGTGCTATTGTTCTGGCCCCTTGGTGTCACCCTTTTAAAGAATGATGTAAGTAAAATGTAAAGATAAATTTAATTATGTGAATAATAAAGATGAATCTACGTAAAATTAATTTTTATTTATTCTGATCTCAAAAAATATTAATTCTAGTTTTTCTGTTTCTTTTACTTTGAGAAGTATGTACATTGAGGAATACTAAGGGACAGAGAGAAATCTCCCTGGAGGCCTCTGTCTGTTGAGAGTCTGCACTCTATCCACAGGGCTTGGGTTTCTTCTAGCTCTTCTCGCATTCTCTCATGTCCCACATCTGAAGACACACATAGAGAGCATCCTACCCAGAGGTGATTCCTCACCTGCTTCCTGGATTGTACCATTGCTCTGGCACCTTGTTTTGTTTTTTAATGTATTATGCAACTCCTATATGAAAAACCCTCAGGTGGATCTTCTCTGCCCTAAGACTCAATCCAAATTTATTTTGTACTAAAACTCATCAATCCCTGCTGTCCTCCTTTCTCTTCCTTCACTCAATAAATACCTTCAGTTTCTTCAGTTACCTTCAGTTCCTGCACCATGATTCTCTCTCTCCTTCAGCTCTTGTGTATGCTGCTTAACTCTGCCTGAAAGAAGAGGTAATCATATTCTGACTAAGTGCAATCATCTACTTACCCTATCCTCTGGGAAGTATGCAGTGATTTCCCTGGGTTGGAGTAGATGCCCCACCTGAGCTCATTTGCACTCTGCAGTTCCCCCAATCATCTTCGGCATTACACAGTCTTATAATGATCTATTTACTCTTCTGTTCTCCCGGTAGACCATAAACTTCCAGGGGCAAGTCCCATGTGTTATTCATTGTTTTATTCCTATCTATGAATTTGTTGAATAAATATTTCTTAAATCAGTGCATATAATTTTTAGCAACTTGCCTGACACAGATAATCCTTTCTCAATCCAATGTACTCATTTTGTGCAATAAACAAATAAATATAAAGATATCTCCTACATGATAAAAATATACAGGAGAGACTACAGAAGAATATAACACTAAAATTATACAAAATAATGAAAATCCTTAGTTTTATCAATGCCAGATATCTGAGTATATTAAAATCTCTATATCTTGGTTATGTATTATCTGAACAAAGTAAACAAAATTATTAAGGACATGTACATTCAACTAAAAAGTATTTGCCAAGTCTCTACAAGTTACACGTATTTCCTGTTTTGTTAAAGACACATCTAGTTAAAAAGGATCATTTACTTTTTTTGTTTGTTTGTTTTGGATTTATCCCCAACAGTGATCAGGGGCTACTCCTGGCTCTGCACTCAGGAATCATATCTGGTGGTGCTTGGGGAACAAGATGGGATGCCAGAAATCAAACCTAGGTTGATTGCATATAAAGTAAGCACCTGATCCTCTGTACTTCCGGCCCCTCAAGAACATAGTTTAAAAATTAGCTCATATTCTGCATTCCCTAGATAAAAAGCTAAGTTATTGAGAAATGAGAATGAGTTGTCCAAGTTCTCAGAGATAGGTCTATGGTAGAATTCAAGACTCCTGTATTCAACTCTTTAAATTTTTTTACATGTATAGAATACCTACTGATTACCACCAGTCCTTTAGACTAAAGTCCTTGTATACATCAAGGGAACATCATTTTTAGTACCCTGTACTCATCTCACTTCTCAGGACTGTGCTAGATAGATGTGAAAAAACTAACCACAAACACATTAGAGGAACTGAAGACTGGGTGGAGTCAGAAAAAAAAAGTGTCTCTCATGAGGTGTCAAAAATCATGAAATATGACCATTTTCTGGTAATTTAGCATTAGTTCAATATATAATAATAATAGTATAAATATTTAATTTTGAGCCTCTATTAAGTAATCTTTTCTTAGAATAGAGTTTCTTACTTGGTTTCTATTACATTTTAATGAATTCATGTGGCAGTTAAAGATGTGTTTAGATGAAACTGGGAAGATAAATATTAACTGCTTTCTAATAAGTAGTGATACTGAAAGCCACAGATGATCAATGTAACTCCTATTTTCTAACATATTAAACTGCTTTTTAATAACTAAATTCTTTGAGGGACTAGGTGGAGTAACTTAGAAATAAAAAGTTAATGAGATTTTGTTTTATTTTTAATGAATGGCCAAAATAAAATATTTTATGAAATTAAATATTTGTTGGGAGTCAGTTACACTTCATTGACATTTTTGATTATGATGATTTGGTGCTATCCAGATACTAAAAAGTATAGTGTACTAAAAACCCGCTTCATTTTGATGTAAATATTTTTGTGCCTGCATGGAGGCAGTTTATGGTGTGTGTGGCAG
Organism: Suncus etruscus; assembly: GCF_024139225.1. NCBI lineage: Eukaryota > Metazoa > Chordata > Mammalia > Eulipotyphla > Soricidae > Suncus > Suncus etruscus. The sequence continues at coordinate 84,625,015 of NC_064852.1, forward strand.
GGGCTGGGGGAGGGAGACTGGGGACACTGTTGAAGGAAGGTCACACTGGGGTTGGGATTAGTGTTCAAACATTTAATACCAAAAGCACTTTACTATGAACAACTTTATAAATCACAGAGTTAGAAGAAAAATTAGGAAAAAATTGTTTCCTACCACAGCATTAATAATATCTCTGGGGCCAGAGAGATACTAGAAGTTAAACTCCTTGCCTTGCGGTAACTGCACTTTGCTCCCTTGTGCCACATATGGTCTCTGAGAACTACCAGAAATAATCCCTGAACACAGAGCCAAGAGTTATTCCTGAGCACTACTGAGTATCTGTCTCTCATACATTTATATATATACATATATATAATATTTGGGAAAATTTAATTGGTACTTAGAATACATTTTATTTGCTGAACTAATAGACATTTACCTAATGAAACTAGATATAAACATTTAGAAGAACAATTTTATTTTTTCCAGCATACCTATATGCAGCTTTGAATTAATCCATACTTTTCAAACAAGGACAGTTAAGTGTTTGGGACTCATATTTTTTAACTGTAGTCTTCAAAAACATTTAGAAACAGCCTCAGAAACAGAAGGAGAATCTTGATTAAGCTCAGTGAATCAACCTGCTTTCAAAGACAGATATTGATTAGATATATCGAGGAAGGAAAATGAGCAAGGGGGATCTCCCCAGTCAGCATTTATTGAGTGGTTTTGTTGTGCAGAAACTACCTCATTTGCAAGCATGACCTCATTCAATCAATCTGTCCTTGACTCTATTTTGTAGAAGAGGAAACTGAGACACATAGAATTTATTTGCCTGAAATTAAAATTCAGCAAACAATAGAGGTAGTAACACATCTGGAAATGTAGGTCCAAAATCCTCATTCTTCAGCATCACCCTGGTCAACACCTTTCAAATGTGCACCTCATAATTGTTACTTTAATTTTAAGTAAAAAAGAGCTTCCTCAATTCTATTCTATCTTTTATTTTCTCATGTAGAAACAGTAAAACAACTGAGCATTTTTATTTTACTGAAGTGCATTCTTTTATTCACTAATAATAGCAAGGATTATAAATCTCAAGGCTCGAAATTACAAGGAAATGTCCCAAGAGAGTAATGATAGCCCTTTCGCTAAAGAAAGTGTTGCAGTATCTGCTTTTGAGGGTTCAACATAAAACCTTTGTCAGCTGTTCTACTCAGTATTCACCTGAAAAGTCTATGTATTAAGACCTTGTGCTACTGACAGACATTAATATTATGATAATATAAAAATCAAGTTTCCAACACAGTCCAGACATGTGGCTTTTATCAACTTCATAAAGCTTAAGAGATATTTTAATCAGCCACTGATCAAAGGAAGCAGCAGGAGCTGATGTAAACTCCAGACAGGCTAAATGCAGTGTCTTCCACTTAGGCACTCCTGGAGGCACAGCAACTATCGTTGAGACAACATATCAGTTTGGGGCTGTTGTCTTCCACTGAATGGAGGTGACTATAAAGGCAAAAGCTTGAGTAGCTCCAGCTTAAAATCATACTCTGATTTAGCAATAGCAGTGCTATCGAGGAGATCAGAAACATGTGAAGGTCTTGTCCCTTGCTTTCGAGCATGAAGGGTGGGAAGCACAAAAATCATCTGATTCCTCAAGGGTGCTCAGCTCTGCATGGCTAAAACTGCTTTATTTGAGATCATGGTGAAGGAAGGGGGAAAGGCATCTGCAAACTATGAAGCCTATTATACAAATTCATTCCCTGGCTCTTAAGGTACTCTCAGTTCTAATTAATGTCTCTGCAAATGCACCCTCATAGCTAACATTCAGTCTCCTAATCTAAGCCATATGTTCCTTCCATCGTTTTAACTATATAAAGGGAAATCATTGGTGTTTTTTTCACTGAATATTTTTGTCACAAAACACTCATTCCAGACCCGTGCTCTGTGTTGAAATCATTGGGTGAGAAAAATCTCTCTCTGGTTACGATTTCCCACTCCCTCAATCCCTTCCTTCTTGTCCTTTCGCAGAGGTGAGGCCCTCAGTATGATCTTACAATGTTACATCAATTATTCAACATATATTAAAAGCGAACTTCTTCAGGGTAAGAGGTTTTACATAGAGACTATATGGATTCAAGTGGGACATTAATCTAGTTTGGGTCCAAAAGTTGTATTTTGTAAATGATCAAATTTGTTTGGAGCCTGAGAACTAACTAGTACAGTGGATAAGGCAAATTTTTGCATGAGGCTGACCTGAATTCTGTCCCCAGAACCCCTAGGAGTAATTCCTGTGTGCAGAGCCAGCAGTGATCCCTGAACATTTCTGGGTGTAACCCAAAAAACAAAAATGAACAAAAAATTAGCACAAATCATTTTTTGTTTTTGTTTGTTTTTTGTTTTTTGGCCACATCCGGTGACGCTCAGGGGTGACTACTGACTATGCGCTCAGAAATCGCTCCTGGCTTGGGGGACCATATAGGATGCCAGGGGATCGAACCGCAGTTCATCCTAGGCTGGTGTGTGCAAGGCAGACGCCTTATGGCTCGCAACACAGCTCTGCCCAGAAAGCATTTTTGAAAGGAAGCAAGTTCTCGTAAGATTTTATTCAAACAGTAAGTACCACCATTTGATTGATGATAAACCAAAGCTTGGGGACCATTCAATGTCCTCATTCTAATAGGGAGTAAAATTCAAATGTAAATCATTGTTTGTGACTTGGACAGAGCTATATTAGAATCACTCACTGCATTGTTTATTATAATTGCTGAAGATTTTATAGGAAATATTTTCTTCTGCTAGAAAAAGTGTAAACCCACAAAAAGAAGCAAAAAAAAAAAAGACACCAAATAAGTAAATAAATAAACCAAATGACACAGTGTAAAGATTATATTGTTGATTATAACCCAAATTCATGAGTACACTAGAAAACAAAATAAACATCTTTGCAAAGATTTTTTGTTGTGCATTCTCTGATTTTTAGCCACATACTCAGTGTTTACTGTGCTCCAATAAAGGATGCATTGGCTATATTTATTCAGAGAAAGATGCTAACACCAGCCAAGCAGAAGGACCCATCCATGACCAGAATGCAATGGCCTTCATTATCTCCAAACTCATTTCTGAATGATATACGGAGTGCTGGCAGATGGTGTTTTCTCTCACCCCTTGCCTTGCACTTATTTAATTATTTTAACTTAGTTTTTGTTCTGTTTCAATAAGGCTCACTAGACAGATATTTATGAGTTAGTATCTTCTTTTAATATTGACTGATACATTTGGAAACTTTCTCAAGCTTAATTCTGGATCCATTAAAATGAAGAAAATTCTGATTATTCAAAAAAAGGAAAATACAACAGATTAATAGCTCACAGATAAATAACTCAGTTATTTGTATCTGATACAATATATCAGATACAAATCCAGTGGATTTTTGTGCTTTTTTCATTTAATCATCCTACAACTTACAAATGAGAAGGTTGAGGTTTATAAAGGTTAAAAACCTGTTAATAAAGGCCAAAGGCAATAAAAACAAAAACAGGACAACTGGCCCTTAGACAGAAACTTACAACTGTAGGGGAGGTGGGAAACATCAGAGAAGGGACCACTATGACAATCATAGTGGGAAATGGCCATTGGACTAGGACTAGGTACTGAAAGGAGATAAAGTGACAGATATGAAACCTTATCCATAGCAGTATTAAAAATTACAATGTCTAAAAGAGGAAGTAAGGAAAGGGAGAGCTTGCCATAGAGACAAGTTAGGGTTGAGAGGAAATCTGGGGACATTAATGGGTAGGAGTAGACACCATGAAGTCATGCCTAAAATTTAATCATAAATAATGTTATTTAATCATAAATAATCACAATGACACAATAAAAATATTAGAAAAGAAATAAACCTGTAAAACAATCAGTGGTAGAGGCAGAGAATTAGAATCAAGTATCTACTCTTAATCTTGCAACGCCCATGGGGCATCAATTATAAATTTTTACACTTTAGGGAAGCAATCTAATATATAAAATATATATATTTATATATATATATATTTAAAATATATAGAGTTAATATTCAACTAACTTTAGATAAGATTTAAGGTAGGTGAATCAGGCATTTGAAAATGAAGACCACTGAGACTAGGGATGACTGGTCACCAGCAGCCCATGCAGTAGTAGTAGGTATGGTCAGCAGCATTATAGTAGATAATCAGACCTGCTTTGGTGGCAAAGCTTACCCTGACCTGGATTCTCTGAGGCAGGCAGGAGACAGATGTCTTAAGACATCTTGGCCCAAGACACTGATAGGTAGATCCAAAGGTCTAGCCAGCTGGCCAACGCTCTGTCAGGTCTGTTGTGCTATTTGATTTATATCTTTACCCAGTCTTGTTTTCAATCCTATTTCTGACAGGTGTCTCTATTTGGCAAATCTCATGTGTCCTGATCTTTAAGAAATTTAATCTTTAACAATAATGTCAGGACTTTTGAGAACTGCAAATAATAGATGATAGATAGATCAATAAGTAGGTAGATGCTGTGGTTTTTAAGAATCCTTATGTGTACCTGTACCAAATAATAAGCATTTTTAGTGATCTCAAGACAGTTTTCCTAAAGTGGAGTTGGGGTTAAAAGGGAAAGTAATGATACAAGTACCTTATTCAGACTAAATTTGGCAAGTAATTGAGAGCCAGATCTGCTAATGTATAAAGCCAAGGCAACAGTCACAGGATATAGAAGCCCCAAATAGAGGCCTATATAAAACATTATATTTATTGGTTATATTGTGTTCTCAATCGACTGTATGAGCTATGTGATTATAACATCAATTATGTCAGAATATTTTTGTAAAATTATTTTAAGACATCCTCAAATATAACAGAGATTTCTACAATAAAAAGTTGTCTTAAAAGTTAAGTCTGTGTTAGAGGTGGAACCAATATTCTGCATTAACAGTAGCTGACCAACATACAAAGCAAGTTTTTCCAAATCTTCCTCCATTCCTTAATTTCTTCTCAGTGTTTTAGTTAGCCTAAGACCATTATAATAGTTCTGAGTAAAACCTTATGTTATTTTCAATTACAATAAAATAGGTAAATACAAGTAAGGCATCTCAAAATATTTTACAATTATATTTAAAAAGTGAAAATTAGAATTCAAGAAAGCCTTCTAAGCTGCAGATAATGAAGATATTAAGGTGATATTCAGAATTATAGATCTCATATTTGGGAATAAGGGGTTTCTATTATTGCCAATTGAAAAGCCAGCTCTGACTTTATGCTCAGGCTGACAGAGAAAGTACACATTAGAGGGAAGGTGAGAGAAAGCCAAAGCCAAAACATGCCCTTTCCTTCTTTTTAGTAATTCAACTCATCAAAGACTAGGCAGGAAGATATTCATGTACTATTTAATGGTTCAAATAGAAAAAAAATCTCATTTCTTATGTCAATAGGAATAATTTGATCACATTTAGATTTTAATCTTATAAAAATGCCTTTATTTTAAAAATAATAAAATCAAAAGCATAAGAATAAAGAAAGGAATAGAGGAGAAAATAATTTAGTCTTGATTCAATTCTCCAATGATCTGTAAATAGAATATTCTGGAGAATTTAACAATTGATGCATATTATAAATATATCAGTCATATGGATCATAACTAATATTTAAAACATAATTTAAAAAAAATCTGGCCAATAGACCTAATTCAACACTTCTCTAAGGCTCTCTGCATAGAAACCAATCTGGAAAAAACAAAACTGGGCTGATATAACCAGGAATTTTTTAGAGTGAGTGAGGGCACTGCCCCTCTTCTCATACATCCTGCTTTCTCCTTCTCTTCTTCCAGAAGACCTGGCAGTAGAAAAAACACTCCACATAAGCTGCAGTATTATCCATAGTCTTGGAATTCCTGGACCACTTGGCTATGAGTGCATTAACTCTCATTTTTAATACTGTCATTCTTTTCATCTTTGTTGGGACACTTTAGATAACAATGTTTCTCTGAAGCCACCTAATGTTCAGAAACAAATGAAGTAACAAAATAGTTAACTAGCAACAAGAGCTTACTAAACCTTCTGACACTGACAATAATGACTTCACTGGCAATACAATAATTTTCACAAATTTGCTTTTTGCTGTACTCTGTTTTCTTTTCCTTTTTCTTTCTATATTTTTCTTTATTAATAATTTCTCTCCCACTGAGCTGAAAACAAATGTATTGTGATCAGCAATGTCAACTATATGATACATGCTCTTTAAATAAAAAAAATTCAATTGAAAAAATATGATGCAAAATTTGTTGGGTATGACAAAAGGAAAGAAGAGGAAAATATTAGGTTGTAATATCAATCCATTTTTAATTGCAAATAAAAAATTTTTTGTTTCTTTGTAGGGTTTTTTTGGCCAAACCTGGTGGTACTCAGATGTTACTCTTACTTCTGTACTTAGGGGTAATTCCTGCTGGTGCTTGGGGGACCACATGGGATGCCAGTGATAGAACCTGGGTTGGCCATGTGCAAAGCAAATGCCTTACCCACTCTAGTATCATTCTAGTCTCACAAATATAATTTTTAAGTATTTGCAAATCATGAATATGACAGTTAACTGAATCATAAAACTAAAAATATTTTGAAATACATATTTTGAACTGTCAGGATCTATTTTTCTTAGGTATAAAAATTTTCAAATTATCTCTGAATCATTCCAACTTTTTGTACTTTTCAAAGGTTAAATGATGTTAGTGTTCTTGCTGTCAACTTATTCACATTAAAACTAATGTTATGGATGTACATGGAATCTATTATGCTGAGTGAAATTAGTCAGAGGGAAAGAGAGACACACAAAATAATTTCACTCATCTATGGGTTCTAAGAAAAATTAAAGACATTGAAATAATTCCCAGAGATGAGGGCTAGAAGGACTAGCTCAAGACATGAAGCTCACCACAAAGAGTGGTGAGTACAGTTAGAGAAATAACTACACTGAGAATTATCATAACAATGTCTGTGAGTGAGGGATGTAGAAAATCTATCTTGAATACGGGCAGGGGGTGGGGAGGGAAGAGATGGGGGCATTGGTGATGGGAAGGTTGCAGGGGTGAAGGGGGGTGTTCTTGTTATGACTGAAACCCAACTACAGTTATGTTTGTAATCACAGTGTTTAAATAAAGAAATTATAAAAAAATGTTAATGTTAATCTAAAATCTGCAATTCTAGCAACTAGATAAAAATGGGTTACTCTAAAGGTAAGTGTTTGAAACACTGTATGATGCTTAACTTAGTGGAGATTTCTAGTCTGAGAAAACGTCCACAAAATCCTGTTTTAGATTTAGGTGCGCCTATTAAAAGGAGATGCAATATTGTGTTTTTGTTTTTTGTTTTGTTTTGTTTTGGGGTCACACCCGGCAGCGCTCAGGGGTTACTCCATGCTCTACGCTCAGAAATCGCTCCTGGCAGGCTCAGGGGATGCCTGGATTCGAACCACCATCCTTCTGCAAGAAAAGCAAACGCCTTACCTTCATGCTATCTCTCCGACCCCACTTTTGTTTTTGTTTTTGTTTTTATTTTTGTGAGATGCAATATTCTGAAGGACCTCTTACAGATCCAGCAGGACATTATCTGAACTCCTGTTACTGCAATTTCCACTGAAGTTCATGGTAGAGGAAAAGAGGCTCTCAAAGTCTTCACTGTACTTGTCTCCACAGGGGGTATCAGTACTTGGTACAAATTATAGAACATGTTTCAACTTCTCACCACCCTTAGTATCAAACAAGTGGGGACTCTCAAATGCAACTGTATTTTGCTAAAAAAAAAAAAAAAAAAAAAAAAGTACATACAAGTCAACTGATAGGCATAATAACCCCAATTAGAATAATTGCTAGAATCACCATTTTATTTATTTATTTATTTATTATTTTTATTTTTTGTTTTTGGGTCATATCCTGCCGCGCTCAGGGGTTACTCCTGGCTCTCTGCTCATAAATTGCTCCTGGTAGGCTCGGGGGACCATATGGGATGCCGGGATTCGAACCAATGACCTTCTGCTTGGAAGGCAAACACCTTACCTCTATGCTATCTCTTCAGCCCCTAAAATCACCATTTTAATAAATCTTATCTTAATTATTTAACAGGTTAGTTTCTCAGGGTAATTGAATGTATTTTCCTTTTTTTTGCTTTTGTTTTGGGACCACACCTGGTGGTGCTCAGAGATCACTCTGGCAGACTCAGGGACCATAAGGGATGCTGGGGATTTAAGCCAGGTAGGCCTCCTACAAGGCAAATGCCCTACCAACTGTGCTAATGCTCTGACCTTGAATGCTTTTGTTCATTTGTTTGTTTTGGGGTCATATCTAGCAGTGCTCAGGAGTTACCCCTAGCTCTGAGCTCAGAAATAGCTCCTAATAAGCTCGGAGGACCATGTGTCCTGAGTCAGCCACATCCAAGGCAAACGCCCTACTGCTGTGCTGTCATTCTGGTCCTTGAATGTGTTTTTTATCAGAAGTATACTACAGAGGTATATGTATAGCTATGTCTATATATTGCATTGATTTAACTTAAATTGTTTCAAATCTTCCCCACCAAAATTACACTACTTAATAATTAGACAATTTTATCATAAAAACCTACCTCAAAGTGAAAAACAAATTTATTGCTAGTTCAACTCACTCTCCCTAAGATTTTATTTTAAAAGTTAAGTTCAATTGCTTAAACACTGAAAGTAATTACATTTAAACTTATATATGATTAAGTGATGATTCAAACTTATATAATTATATTTAAACTTATATATAATTTTCTGAGATGCAACTTTGGGAGAAAAGATAAAAACAACCAATTTTGCCTTTTATGAATTCCTTCTCTATATCCTCAACTATTGAGATGTAAATCACCCACCTACTCTGCTGCAGCAAGGGAGTCCAGAGCCTCTCAGCTGTGTATATTGAGGCAACTGGTTTTGGAATTTTTTTCTACTAAGCTGAGGAAACCTGATGAATTAGTAAATCTAGATATCCTAAGCTTTGGTTTCCTCAAGAGTATACTTGCTAACTTTCTTTTTTATAGCTTTTAGAAGAAATAAACAAGAAATATATGGGAAGTGTTAAGCAAAAATCTTAGCTGGCAATCAATAAGTGATGAATGCATGTCATAGTTAGTAATAATGGTTGTAAAGAATATTTTGTGTTGTTGCAGCAGTAATTTTATGAAGAGGATAGCTGGGTTTAGGGAGAATGCTACAATAGCCACAGCTTCGCCCAGCATCTGTATTCCTGATTCCTGCCAATGAGACAGGTAGGTGCTTTTTGTAGTGTCTCCTAGTGTAGGACATCCATGTTCTACACACACAAAAAAAGAGGGGGAAATATCACCATCACCATCACTATGCCAGTCACAAACATGTACAAAATTAATGATCCAAAGTTCATAATCTTAGAATCCAACTATCTATCCTTTTTTAAACTCTTTCTTCTTTGATGATTTATGGAAGAATAAATTTAAAATAACAAAACCTCAAATATTTGGTCTGATATGGAATCGGCTATAATACATCAAAGATCAATTACCTGATATGGGGATAAGGGAAAATGAAGAGTGTCCACTTGTTTTCTTCAAAAGCAACACTATAGACTCTGAAATGGATCGAGCAATGTAAAGACTGTTCTAGATATAGTGATGGCATCTCTGTCAAAGAAGCATGTTTAGAAACAAAAAGCATAAGGAATACTGGGAGAATGTTGGGTAATCTTGCCTTTCTGTATTTAAATTTTAAGAATCAAACATATATTGTGATGGTTACCAAGCCAGAGCAGTGATGTTTCTATAGTAACCAATCTTAAAAGGAAACAAATGAGGTGGAAGAAGAAAAAGAAACTAGAGAAAAAAAAAAAAAAAAAAAACAGAAGTAACCAGCCCTGAGTCTGTACTAACAACAGGAAAAACACTGAGGTAGCATGTCAAAATGATGTTTCATCTCAGGAAAATATTAGCAACTTGAAAGATTCTAAAGATAAGTTGTTTTCTCTTTTTCCAATCTTTTTATATCCTGACATCATGCAAAAAGGCTCTTAAAATTTCAGTTGGAAAGAATGGGAAGGGAAAAGAAAGTACAGTCAAAAGAAAAAAAGAGAGAGAACGAATTCAAGAAAAAGATTTTTCTAGGGCCAGGTAAAAGCTAGAGTGCCTGCTCTTTATGTGAGAAACTTGGGTGTGAACCCAAGAACCAACATCTGAACAACCCTATAGCTACTGGCAGGGAGCAGCCCCTTAGCACTACTGGGTGTGAAAAATGAACAAAAATAGCAATAAAAAAGCACTTCTCTATTAATGATAACTTTACTATCAATTCTCAGATGCAATGATCTGCTGTGACTACTTCAGGAGACAAAGGCCTTTATTTTTTTTATTTTATTTTTTGTTTGTTTGTTTTTGGATCACACCCTGCAGCGCTCAGGGGTTACTCCTGGCTCTACGCTCAGAAATCGCTCCTAGCAGGCTCAGGGGAGTATATGGGATGCCGGGATTCGAACCAATGACCTGCATGCAAGGCAAATGCCTCACCTCCATGCTATCTCTCAGGCTCATGGCCTTTATTAAAACCTAGAATACAAGTACACCTAAGACCACTTGGGTCACTCTTCAATTGCTATTATTGCTGTGAGGCTAAAGTCTCAGCCTAAAGGTATATAACTTTTATAAGTTTTTATTTAATTCACTCTGCCACTTGAAATTTTGAGGAGAGAAAAGCATATGTTGTTCCCGAATGACAATTTTTACAGTCAAATCAATCCCAAGAAACTATCCTATTAACAAGTGTTTTTTGTTTGTTTATTTGTTTGTTTGTTTGCTTAGGGGTATTACTTTCTTACATTTAAGCACACGTAGTCTTTTAGAGTACTTTTGGTTTTTCAAAAGTAAACTTTGGCATTTTATGTACTTCCTTATTTTCTCTTCTAAGTTCATTTATCTTTAAGGTTATAAAAGCAATTAAAAATTAAATTGCTTTATGGGAAAGGCTAATATACTTGTGTGCATGCTGAAATACAAGTAATTCAGAATGTATTTATAAGAAAATTTACCTCTGTAATCCTCAGTCAGTCCTTTTATTAAAATATCAGCTTGTAATAAATTTGGAATTACTATGCTGCCACATAGAAACTAGGAACTAGAATTTCTTGGAACTAAAATAAACTAATCCCCTGGTATCTTGATAATATGCTAATTCTGATCAAGCAGGTCTGTTTTGAGGCCGAAGGTAAAACGTTTCAGACATCTAGGCAATGGTAGGGGTGATGGCCACTTAAACATAGTTTGAGTAGCAAAGCTCTAGAGAACTAAAATCTTTCGCTAAATATTTTCCAATATACTCGTTATACAATTTGTGTTTGATTCATGGACAATATGAACATTATTGTCCCATTAATTTACATTTTTAATACATAACAAATATAAAAAGAAATGCATACATAAAATTTCCTTTTAAAATTATTCCATGGAGCCTGAGTGATGGTTATAGCAAGCAGGGTATTTCATTCACACCAGCGATGCTGAGTTCAATCCCTGGTCCCTTGAGTCATGCCAGGAGTCATCCCTGAGCAAAGAATCATGTATAAACCCTGAGCACCACTATATGTGGGCTCAAAACAAACAAAAATTGAAATTTGGGGCCGGAGAGATAGCACAGCAGCATTTGCCTGCAAGCAGCCAATCCAGGAAGGTAGTTGGTTCGAATCCCAGCGTCCCATATGGTCTCCCGAGCCTGCCAGGAGCTATTTCTGTGCAGATAGCCAGGAGTAACCCATGAGCACCGCCAGGTGTGACCCAAAAAAACAAAACAAAACAAAACAAAACAAAAACTTGAAATTTACACCTCTCCTAAAATTGTTTGGTGTATATGTGAGTGTATATGTACGCGGGAGTGCACCAAATGTACATGTGAACTTATTTATTTATTTTGTCTTTTGTTATAAAAGAGAGTCCTGACTAGTTTGTTAAATTCTTGCAACAAATTTTGCTGAATTTATAAAATGTGTTGATGTGAAAATCTAAAAAGAGTCACAGATTCTGAAGATATCTCCAGAACCAAGGAACAGCAACATTTTGAGCAGTTTCTGGAAAAACAGAAAGATGTAATGAGTTTCTTTTAGCCCCAAAGCAACCAAAATTGTATTTCATATTGTTATTGAAACAGAATTAATGTCTTCCACGTGGGCCAGCGAAAGACACCATTAAAATGCTATCAGAAATTGTGAATTGGAAAAATGATGTTGGCAAAGATAGAAATTATTCAAGCAGGATGTAAAAAGGCGGCCAGGAAATCTGAAAGGTTATGCACAGCTCAACTATAAAAAAAAACAGACACGCATAAAAATGTCTCATGATATTTTTTTATCTCAAATTTAAAATTCATTCTAGATACTGCAAGGAAATCCAGTGCAAGAAATGCTGGCACTGTGTGGTTGAGCTCAACTTTTATAATACTGATTCATTAAAAAATGGTACAGCTCAGGGTAGGTTTGACCCATAAGTAAAGTCAGAAAATTCTAGAATGGGGTTTTTCTGCTACTTAAAACAGAGAGAAAATGTAAATTGAAATAGTGTCTTCTTTTTCTTTCTATATACACAACAATAGCTTTATAAGTATAAATTTGAATATGTGGCCAGAAAATTCAAATCTCTTATTCTCTTTGTTAAGTGTGTTATAGTTTTTATAAACTAAAGAGGGTCAATGAACAGAAATTTCTAGTATTAATTTGCAGAGAGGGTAAGAGAGCTTCACAGCTTGGTGGTGCTCAGGGACTTTTTTTTTTCCTGACTTTGCTCAGGAGTGGCCCCTGGTGGTGCTCAGGGGACCCATCTGAAAAGCTGTGGGTCAAAATGAAGTCAGCAATATGCAAGGCAAGCATCTTACCTTCTATACTTGAGATTTCTATTTTTTATAAATAGAACATATGAGCACTTATAGCACTCTATATTAAAATTTTGAATATTTTTAATTTGTTGATATAAAGCTCTAAGAGCAATATTTTTTTCAAAAGTTGAATATTTAGCTGTTTCTACAAATGTAGTGACCTGATTGATCTTCAGCTTTGTTAAAAACTAGTGTGGGGGATACAGGGTGATAACTCAAAGAACTAAAGTTCATCTTCATAAAGATGAACTTAAATCCTTAAATCTGAGTTAAATTCTATCACCAGTTGATCTCCAGAACATCATCAGGAAGAACCCCTGAGAACTAAATCAGGAATCGTCCCCAGAAGATCACTAGTGTCTGCACTAAGATACCTTTAATTTATTATGTATTCAGCTCTCTTAAGATAGAGGGGAGAGGGGGCCGGAGAGATAGCATGGAGGTAAGGCGTTTGCTTTTCATGCAGGAGGTCATCAGTTCGAATCCCGGCGCCCCATATGGTCCTCTGTGCCTGCCAGGAGCAATTTCTGAGCGTGGAGCCAGAAATAACCCCTGAGCACTGCCGGGTGTGACCCAAAAACCACAAAAAAAAAAAAAAAAAAAAAAAAAAGATAGAGGGGAGAGGCCAGAGTGATAGCACAGCAGTAGGGCGTTTGCCTTGCAATTTGTCCACCTGGGTTTGATGCCTACAATTCCAATTAGTCTCCCAAACCTGCCAGGACCAATTTCTGAGCACAGAGTCAGGAATAACCCCTGAGCACGACTGGGTGTGGCCCCAAACAACAACAATACAGCAACAATAATAAAAACAGAGGAAACAGTAAATGATTGTCTAGATTCTATATGTAAGTCAAAAATAGAGAAAGTAGGGTTTTGAATATTTTTGACTCTTTTTCAAAATATTATTTGATACCTAAATTGTATTCATACCTGGGTCCACATAATTATAAATTTGAAAGTAAATTTAATTGTATAAAAATGTTTTAAAATAAGGATGGCGGTTCAAATCCCAGCATCCCATATGGTCCCCTGAGCCTGCCAGGGTAATCTCTGAGCATAGAGCCAGGAGAAACCCCTGAGCGCTGCCAGGTGTGACCCAAAAATCCAAAATAAAATAAAATAAAAATTTTTAAAATAGTCAAATTACTATAGTTAGTCTAAAAACAGAATAAACAACTTAAAATTACTTAAGTACATTAACATTCCAAAACATTTACTCAAGTATTTATTACACAAATCCCCAAAGCTCAGAATTTTGAAAGGCATCTTGATTCATTTCTGCTATTACAAGTTAAATAAATTTCATTTTTCTGTATGTCCAAGGATAAAAGCAAAACCCCTAATTTGTATGCTTATATAACCTTCATTGTAAAGAATAGACTTCCCAGAAAAGTAGAAGGAAAATATTTTATGTGCATGTTAAGTATTTCAAATGCTTATTCCCTTATAAGAGTATAATATCCCATTTAGCAAATTTAGAACAGAATTTTCTATGGCAACTACTGAAAGGAGAATTTCTTATATATTTCAACATATTAAAATTTATACAATGCATTAATTCTCATGAATAGAGAAATTGACTATATGCTACTAATCTTATTTGCAAAGACCCTCTAGTAATGTCCATGATTTACTTACAAATAAAAAGGAAAACTAACAGCTAAACTTATTCTTTTTACTATATAATACTTTCCCCATATATTGAGGAATGATATAATAAATAAAGGACAATATGCAATTCCTGAGAATTATGGTCTTAACTTAGCAATGAATAATCATAGTTACAGTAAGTATTTTTTAACTTTCATATTTATATATTTGGATAGATAGGTCCATAGGAACATTCTTTTGCTAATCCAGAGATCATGTGCAAAAGGCTAAAGACCACATCCAATTTAAAAATAAGTATAGCATGAAAAACATGCTTTGGTTTGGATTGATTTTTACAACTCAGTCATTTGAAGAACTTTTACCTCCTCTAGTTCTGTTTTGCTTTTATTTACTATTCATGCATTTATTTTGGTTTTGGTGACACATTTGGCTTACTTTGACCTCTGTGCTCAGAGAAAGAATCACTCCTGGTGGGATTTAGGTGACCATATGAGGTGCCTGGCTTGTGCCCTATACACTGGACTATTTCTTCAGTCCTGCATCCCAGTTCTCATTTTTCTCTACTGCTTAAACTTCCACTCATTTTTTGTTGTTGCTTACCTAGATCTAAGCTTCAAGTCCACAATTTCAGTGAATGTCACGAGAAAGCCCCCAAATAAAACAACATCCCTTGCGCCATCTTCACATGGAAAGAAATCACTCCCTTTCTTTTCCTTTACACCATGATTTTTAAGTAGCCTTTCCTCTTGATAGGACAGCAATCCAGTATTTGAGATGCTAGGGAATACTCAGCACAACCCTTTTTTGGCAGCATTTCCGCAACTCTTATGACTGAGCATCTTGGAAAACTGTCTGCTGATCGTTATGCTGCTCAACGCATAGTAAAGGAGTCAGTTCTGCAACATTATCTTGCACCAAAGAAAGAAAATGTTGAGGCCTCCTTAGCCCCTTAACCCTCCATCCTCTAAACCCTGAAACAATAGAATTTTCCGTTAGAGAGAGTCTAGCAGTTGGAGGAGGGGGAAATCAGGGTTCTTTTTTGTTCTCCTACTGTCCACTATAATACAAAGCTTCACTTCCTCTCGGGAAAATGTAAGGCTGGCTGGCAGTCAGTTTGACAGAAGGAGAGCAGTGCAGCGGAAAATTGGATAACAGGATAAAAATCTATGGGGCTACAGGAATCCCATCAAAACTGGCTTCTCCTGTCAAAACCCAGACAAGTGACAAGGACAAATATAGAATGTTATTTATATTTAAATATTTCTAATGATATCATAATTATACTCTGCCTCTGCTAGGCAGCCATCTTTTTGTAAGCTCCCATTCAGCAAACCAAATGCTGTATGTTGAAGTTAATCTACATAAAAATCAGACAACTTCAATTCAACATCTGAAAAAAAAAATCCTATAAACTCCTCAGAGGGCTATTTCCAAAGGACCCACTATAATACTCTGTGCACATTTTCCTAGAATATATCTGTTAAGTTTAATAAAAGCAGATCATTTCCAGTTCTTTGGGTATGGGTAAACCAAGCTTGCTTGCAAGACACTAAAATAATGATTTCCCTTGAAATTAAAGCCTGGTATTTTGGAAAATTTACTTCTTTCTATCTTTACAATGTATCATAGAGTCATTCCATAGGCCAAATTTTTTATTAATGACCTTAAGTTTTCTCATTTAATAACAAATTTACTGAGGCTGGAGTGATAGAACAGTGGTGCTAGTTAATTGCCTTGCATGTAGATGACCCGGGATAGACCTGGGTTCAATCTTTGGCATCTCATATGATATCCCAAGCCTGCCAGGAGTGATTTCTGAGCACAGAGCCAGGAGTAACTCCCTGAGCACTGCCAGGTATGGCCCAAAAAACAAGCAAACAAAAAACCCTAAAAAATATTTACTAAGCTAAAATATAAATTGCAAAAGTATGTTGTTTTTTATTTTAATACTTGTAAATCAAAATTAAAATTTGTATTTAACCATTATAAACCAATAGGTACTATAATTAAATATATTATTAAAACGTGACACTTGGTGTTTCCTTTAAAACCATTAAAGAGTGAGCTGGAGCGATATCTCAGTGGTAAGGCGTTTGCCTTGCACGAGTCTGACGATACCTCAGTGGTAAGGCATTTGCCTTGCACGAGTCTGACCCAGGTCAGACTTTAGTTCAATCCCCTGGCATCCCATATGGTCTCCCAAGCCATGAGCAATTTATGAGCCCATAGCCAAGAGTAGCCCCTGAGCGTCACCAGGTGAAGCCCAAAAAAAACAAAAACAAAACAAGTAAAAAAAAAAAATAACCAAACCATTTAAGAGATAGAAAAGAATTTAGCACAATATAAATGATTATACCCCATATACTTTCTATGTAGAATTTAATTGATATTAAGTGTCCATATATATGGACTTCTTTTCTGTGTGTGCTGAGATTTGCTTAGAACTGTGAAGTTCTTACAGCAGTGCCCAAGAACCATGAAATTCAAGGGATCAAACCAAGGTTTCCTTAAAAAGGTATGATACTAAAAGTATGATACTAAACTATCTCCTCAGGCACTGCCTCTCTCTTTTATATTGAGATATTGATACATATACATGTGTCAGATCCATCAATAAAGAGAAAATTGGAGGATTGTAAGAAAGCAAGTTCATTAATTTACAAAATACAATATATTTATTGTCCATAACATACAAGGAAAAAGTTACAGACAGGGAACAAAAAAAGTGCATGATAGCATGCTACCTAAAACATGTTTAGACAAAGATAGAGCAATTGAATGAACCCCTTCACTTTGTGTGTCTTTTCCAGGCAAAACACTATTGATGTGCTATAAAATCTCCCAAACTATATAAACGTTTTTTGCTGAAAAAATTAAATTTTCCCCTCCTGCCAACCTGATCTTCCTTCTGTTTCAACAGACTCCCTTACATTGTTCACAGGAATTATTCCACTCCTGTCTTCCCTTACTTAGGCACTTTCTCTGCCTACATCATCCTAAATCTTCCCTCTCTAATCCAAAGTCAAATCCTTTAGAGTCCAGTAGCATTTTACATAAAATAACTATATATTACTAATACAAATGTTTGTTCACCTCATGTAAAACAATGTTATAATATTTACATATTATCTTATTTGTCACAACTTCATAAGGGAGACAAGTACATCATTTAGACATATATAAAACTTAGAACAGTAAAGTAATTTGACCCCCCCAAGATATGCAGCAAAAGAAACATAATTCAAATTCATGTCAGAAATCTAGCAAATCTATATCTTACTTTATTAGAAATCTTATGCTCCTCAAATTATGGCTATATTTGTCATTAGTTTGAGTTATTTTTAGTACTATAAGCTCCATGGGACAATTCTAGTGAAATAAAAATATAAAGCTACAAAAAAACATGCTAATTAATTTGGGGGTACTAGGGACATGACATGGCAGTTTTTAGAGTTTACAAGTGTCTCTACACTCAAAGATCACTCCTGAGGAGCTCCTGATGGGACCATAAAGGGCATCATGGATCGAACCCAGGCTGACCAGATGCAAGGTAAGTTGGCTACCCATAGGACTAATGCTCTTGCTTCCAAGTGTTAATTTACATTTAGCATGTTTTCATTCGATGACAATTTTAGGACAACATTTTGTTAGGAATATGAGGAGTAGAAGTTACTTCTTCTATCTAGTGGATGATAGCCAGCAAGGGAAGACAAGAGTAGTAGAATAAAATAAAACTACTGCTCTTATATTGTTTAGTGGTTTTGAACCATATATCTGTGTGGGTTTGTGGTTTTAAAAAACAAACAAACAAACAAACACTAGCATAGTGCCAGAAGTTGCTTCCAGTGATGCTCATAGGATCAAGAACTGGTAGGTTCTGAACCTGGGCATTGAAGAGGCCTCCAGCATACATACATTCTTTGAATCTCCCTAATAGTGAGAGGTTTCATCTATATCAAATAATAGATACAATATGGAATGTGTTACTTGTAAGTATCTATGTAATGTCTATTATATAAAAAGAACTTAATAAAGTAATAATGTAAGTCTGGAAGACTACTACAGTAATACATTTATAGTCAAATGCTCTACCACTAAGCTATACCACTTGTCCAGGAAATAAGGCATTTTCATTGCAAACATTTAACCCCAGTTAGATTCCTGGTACCACATATAGTCCTCAGAGCACTACCAGTAATCATTCCTGAGCACCAATCCAGGAGAACTACCTGAGCACAATTGGAAGTGATCCAATATAGCCCAACCAAAACCAGAATGTGTCTATCTACTCATAGCAAAGCAAAACTTTATCTTCCAATTTTCAGAGTTTGTAGAAATTTCTTATCATGCAACAAATTCTTAATGTGCTTCTAATTTATGCCTTTACAGAACTTGCAGTTTGGCAAAATCAATATTGAGAAAGTGATATGAGAAACATAACAAATTGTAACTTTTATGGGCAACCTCTCTCCCCAAAACTCTTGTGTACTTAGTTCTTGGTATAAAGTTACTATTTTCCCATATCATATTTTTCCTCTAACAGTAGAAACTAGATCTTCCAAAACCTCTCTTGGATTTTTTTTAGATCTCACTTATATAAATCCTAAATATGAATTATTTGTGCATAAATATATTTAAATGCTCTTATGATTGTTTTTATTGCATAAATTTAGATATACTAACATTGATCAATTAAATAAAATATATCATAGATCTGGCATCACAGATAATATGTGACTCTTTGATTCTATGACTTAATGGATGACAATGAAGCATTAGTTAAAGGCTAATAATTTAAATTATAAGCAGAGGGTTCAAAGCTGTGGCTAATTCATTGCTCACACATCTCTAGTTGAGGTAATAATTTAAAGTCATGTGTGTCGCATTAATTGCAATCTTGTTTTCAAACGACAAGATAAATATTTCAAGGAACATAATATATTATGGTCAGAGGTCAAACTAAATGAATGTTTAAAATAGATTAGTACTAAGTGCATGCAATATGCCGTGTTTATAAATTTTTAAAAGGATAAATTGTATTAACATTTAGCACATCGTTCATTACACATCATCAATGTTTAGCTTTAAGTGCCTTAATCTCATTCAGCCATAGCATTCTCTGAAGATGCCACACACAGAGATGTTATATAATCCAACTGACAATCTAATTCTTGAGAAAAATAAAACAGATAATTTGTACACTTCTCATCAAGATCTTATTGCTTCATTTCAGTATGAAAAATAGATGTTAAGCCTAATGTGGCTCAATCAAGAGCAATGTTAAAATTAGCAAAAGAAAAAAATAGCCAGAATGTCAAGTGCCTTCCCATTTTTATTTATATCTGCTTTTAATTTAATTTAATTTAATTTATTTTCTTTTTGGTTTACGAGTCACACCCAGCAATGCTCAGAGGTTACTCCTGGCTTTGCACTCAGAAATCGCTCCTGGCAGGCACGGGGGACCAAATTCGAATCACTGTCCATCCTGAATCTGCTGCATGCAAGGCAAATGCCCTAATGCTGTGCTATCTCTCCAGCCCCTGCTTTTAATTTTAGCTTCTCTATCAGCTATATTGGGGTCAAACCCCGAACATCATCCTAAAGTAAGAAACCATATTTCCAGAATTGCATGGAAAAATAAATACAATAGACTCATACTATAAAATGGTAGCAGATTTTCAGATTTTGACTGTAATTCATGATTTAAATAGAAGTAACAAATTTTCCAACCTACACACTCTAAGATTATTGGTGAAGAATTTACCCAACTCTCTTTTACCAAGTCTGCAAGTCACCAATCATATAATGTTATTTCCTTAGTCTAGAATTTCTGTGATGAATGAACTTTGGAGTGCTTGGGTAAATATTTTGAGAAGTCACTTATGAGAGTGAAGAATATGTAATATGTAGTAAAAAAAAAAACACAACTAAATCCTTGGGGCCAGAAATAGTACAGCAGGTAGGGTGTTTGCCTTGCACACAGCCAACCTGGGTTTGATCCCCAGCATCCCATATGGTCCCACGAGCCTGTTGGGAGTACTGAGCAAGGACCAGGAGCAACCCCTGAGCACTGCCAGGTGTGGCCCAAAAATAAAAAAAAAATAAATGAAATCTAGCCTGTGGCAGCATTGTGTTACTTTAGTGCAAGTGTTCTCTCTTGTTCGCTTGTTTGTCCAATTTTTTGTTTTTCAAAAATATGAGTGCTTATTAAGCAAAGCAGATAGGTTTGGTTCAGCACCAATTCCCTCTCCTCCTTATCCTTACATAGAGCTCTATCCCACATCTGTTTACATTCAGACAGTAGAGTTTGTGACAATCGCTATTCCACACAAAGTATCATATTTGTTTTCCCAATAAACTCCATTGAGTCTGCACAGAACTGAAACAGTAAAAGTACAGAAAAGAGATTCTGAGGGGTGGGTTTATTTTTGTGAAAGAAGGAAAAACACTGGCCATAGGGGCAGAAGGTCACAAAAAAAAATTGAGGTTGAAAAGAATCAAAGTATCAGATAGGAAATTGCACTAACATTTTGCTGAGATAGGTGCTATAAAATAACAATATGTTATTTCACCAAAGAGAAATTCTTTTAAGAACTTGGAAACATCTGAAAGTAAAACAAAGATATAGTGATGGTAAAGATGACTTGTAGCTCAGCACAAGTACCAAGAGATGACAGTAGCATCCCAAGCAATAGTATCCTAAGTAGGCAACTACCACATGGAATGGGGATGGGGTAGGGGCGAGGAACAATGGTCCTAGACTTTTTCAATAACTCATTTTAATCTTATAATGGGTTGATTTCTATGACTTGTGACAAAGAGCTTTGATTTGATCTAGAATCTAGAATCTTTTAAACTTTTAAAAGTTTAAAAGGGACTGAAGCAATAGTATAGCCAATAGGGCATTTGCCATGCATGTGTTTGACCCAGGTTTGATTCCAGGCATCTCTATGATCTCCCAAGCCTGCCAGGAGTAATTCTAAGTGAAGAGCCAGGAGTAAGTGCTGAACACCTTCCACTGTGGTCTAAAAACAAAACAAAAAATATTTTTTGCAACATTTCTGCCTTGAGAGCATTAAATCCTTGAATCATCCATTTGAGTTTGTTTTGAGAATGATAGTCTTTCTTTTTACCTTTTTCCAATTCATTTATTTATTTGATTTTTTTGGGCCACACCCTGTGATGCTCATGGGTTACTCCTGGCTCTGAGCTCAGAAATCACTCCTGGTTCTGGGGGATCATATGGAATGCCGGGAATCGAACCAAGGTCAGTCCTTGGATTGGCCACATGCAAGGCAAAATGCCTTGCATTTTTGCTGTGCTATTGCTCCAGCCCCTCCAATTAATTTTTATTGTTAAATAAGAATTTTTTAAATTTTCCATTATTATTGTTGTAATAGTAGTAGTAGTAGTAGTAGTAGTAGTAGTAGTAGTAGTAGTAGTAGTAGTAGTAGTATTTTGTTTATTTGGAGTCCATTTCTCATGGTACTCAGGAGCTGTTCTTAGTTCTGTGTTCTATAGGGGATTGATACCTGGAGTGTTATGTGGTATAGGGGTTGGACAAGTGTCAGCAAGAAGTAAAACAAATGCCTTAACCACAGTACTTTCCCTCTTACCCTAAATGGACAGTTTTTCTTTATCTTTCATTTATTTATTTTGGTTTGGGGGTCACACCAAGCTGTGTTGCTCGAATCATTTCTGGCAGTGCTTGGGATACTATATGGGATCAAAACTGGGTTGGCCACATGCATAGAAAATGTCGTCCCCACTCTGAATCACTTTGACCCTCGTGGACAATTTTTTTTATTTATGATTGATGTTGTCAACCTTTGTTACCAAGAATTCCCACTGAACATAAACTTTATTCAGTATGTTGCTTCTCTACAGAGAAACCAAATTACCAAGAAATCTGGTTCTTGTGACTGGAATTTGAAAATGAAGGGAATTAATTGTTTGATTTGTTTATTCCCTAGCATCTGCCTAAGAAAACTTGACTGAAAATGGATAAATCATTGTCAAGAAATCTGACAAGCCTCATTCCCTCCATGTATATGAGAAGTATCAAGGCAATCGAGTTGACCCTGTTTGTTCTCTGTGAACAACAAATGTTGGTCTTCAAATATTGGTCTTCAAATGTCTTGTTCTTTCTTTCAATATGTTAGTTATTGCCATCTCAGCCCACATTTGATGATGTGAAAACAACTTGTTTTAATGATAACTTTATTATCTAATGAGATTGAGTCAAGTGTAAATAAAGCAACATTTTGGGAAATAACTGTTTTGTGTTTCTAAAACATTTATTCAAATAAATGTGACTGACATAATCTTGAGGTTTATTTAAGATCTTTTATTTTCATTTCTGGAGCACAATCAGTTTTGCTCACAGATTACTCCTAACTCTATGTTTAGGGGGTCACTCAGCATTGCTTGGGCAGATCAGACAGTGACAAAAACAAACCTGTGCCTCTAGGATATAAAGCATGCACTCAGCCATTGAGCTATTACTCCTGCCTCCCAATAAGATAATAAATTTTCAATATTTAAATTAACAATTCAGTTTCCCATAGGACCAACTTAAAAATCCAATGATTAACTCTGGAAACTTCTCCTCTTAGCAAAATAAGAAATCCTGGGGACTCATGCAATTCAAGTAATTATCTCTCAGTTTAGCAAAATTACCACCAGGATGAAAGAAAAGAAAAATATTTATTAAAATGGAAGGAAAGGAAACCCTTAATTCTCTCTAACAAATTTCATGCTAGCCTCCAAATTAATTTATAATTTTTGTTAACACTGCAACATAAATTTTTTGTCATGTACCTAATCTAATTCATCTTGTACACATGTTTGAGCCTTCTTTAATAATGTACTTCAAACTGTATCATATTTAAATGTCCAATATTGTGTCTTCTCTTATCCTTTAAGTCTAGACCATTTCCAATATGTACAGGATGTAAAAAAGAGTTCATTCAACAAAAAATAAAATATTAACTTTTAAAATTTCCCACAATTTACTAGTGAAGTATCCACTTTCCCCATATACTCCTTTAGAGACATCAATGGCTTTCTTCCAAATGCTCTAAGTCCATCTGAATTTATGCTGAGATTTACTTCCTCCTAGAAATTATAGACAATAAAAATCAGCTTCACTTATATCCAACTTTGCTTGAAAAGATACATGGTTAAGCTTTGTCAAGTCACAAAATTTCCCAGTGAATTCTTTTCCTGAATGAATTAGTTCATTTTGCATGATAAAAAATTTCCTTTGAGGAAAAAAAATCATGATTTTCTTTAAACACTAGTTTAAAAAGTTGTATATAATACAATTTTTTGGCATTCAATATCTGTTTGAATAACCCACCATCATTGTGAACTTCAATGTTAGCTCAATTTCTCACCTGCCCCACCAGCCTATTCCCTTCATAGGCACAAAATAATTTTATATTGCTTGTAACAATAAAATAATAAGAAAAATTATCAAAAAAAAAAACCTCAGTAAAAGGATCCAGAGCAATAGAGCAGTAATAGGGCATTTGCCTTGCAAGTAGCTAACCCAGGATGGACCTCGTCAGTTCAATCCCCAGCATCCCATATGGTCCCCCAAGCCAGAAGCTATTTCTAAGTGCATATACAGAAGAATCCCCGAGAGTGTTTCTTGGGTGTTACCCAAGAAAGATTTTTAAAAACAGTTTTCTCTCACAATGTGGATATCAAAGTCACTGAGGATTTTCTGAGTTATTTGCTGCTAGATGAACCTTCTGTGCTATTGTTTTTACTTATTGAGCTTAGATGGCTTCTATACTAATTTGCTGTGTTCCTACTGACTGGCCTGTGTGTACTGTGAAATTTGGAGATGTTATGTGGTCATATTATGCTGCCACAAGCTATAGCAGCTAGGATATGTGTGCCTGGGAGTTTGGTTGGCTTGACGTCTCTTTAAACATTAATCCTAAAACAGTGAATTTGGACCATAAAATCTTCTCATAATTAGGAAAAGCTTCTTCAAATTAAACCCTGGTAGTCCACTGGCAGAAAACTCTCTAAGTATATACCTACATATACCTTTTTAGATAAATAGACAGCCCATAGTTTTTAAGAATACAATAAACTATATAGCTAACTCATAATATTTTATATTATTTTATTATATTATATTTATTATATATTTTGTTCAAGTAACAACCCTTTTGATTTCAGCATAAATATTTTAATCAACTGCTTGCCTATTCCAGTAATAAAGTATATAAATATCACATCTCTAAACCAATTGTTTCCCTGAACATAATGATTATCAAATATAGATCAATGATTCAATATCATTCTATGAGAAGCAAACTATACTATTCTTGAAGGATAGAAATTCTCTCTCATGTGAAATGTATAACAAAGCACTTGGCAATAAATGGAGCCAACAAAGAGGAAGAATTAATAACAAATCCTAATCAAATCAAATGCAAAATGCTCAACTAATAAAATAGTCAATTTCATTTTTTGATTGAGTTATTCTAATTTGAGATTTCTATTGCATTCTATCACAAGATTTTTATCTGGTTCAGATGTACCAATTAATACATGAGAAGTTTAAATTGGTGGTGTAGAAGGGTGGAGAAGCACATCTTCTCTTTTTACTTAAAGGGAACTTTTACAACCATTCTACCAACAGGAAGTATATTTTAATTGGAAATAAGCTAACATAGTTCTAAGGATAATCATCTAAAGCTAGCTGCTTGGTAATTTTGATGTGAGATAAATTAGTTGTCCTGTTACAAAAGTACATTTCCCTGATTAGTATTTGATTAAACACCAACAAAAGCAAGCTCTATAACTGAAATATCAACAGCTTTCTGAATTCCATTTTTCTTAGAAAGATAATGAGTACAACACATTGTTTAGCACATGTTTTTAATTGGATGAATATCAGATATATAACGGTTCTCTCATGGATGCTTTCTGGGCTAAGAATTTAGTTACATCTTAGAATTACCACATAAAAAAATTGCCTTGTGTTTGCCATAAACACTTTCCTACACACAGAAAATCGCCAATATATAAAGATATATACTAAACTTTTCTTTAAAAATGTTTTTAAGGAGCATATAACCTAGATGAAAGATTCTGATTTTGACAAGTTTTTTTTAATTTTCAAAATAAACTTGTAATAGAAAAATTAGAGTAAATTTTTGTTACACTATTAAGATCAAGGAACTTCTGAGTCCATGTAGTTTTGAGGAAAAGGAACTAAAAATATGATCCTAACTCTCTAAAAATTCATGCTGATTCTAATTACAAAATGGGCTGGTGAAATATTTCAGGAAAACTTAGTAAATAATAAAATACAATTGAGTATTATATAGAATCATTAAGTGATGAGAACATGATTTGTCAAGAAAATTATAATTAGCATGTGTTGTCATATCAGAGAGAAAAAGTTAATAAGAAAAGGCTCTTCGAACATTTATTTTTTGTAATGAAAGTGAAGGGGAGGGGAACACCAGGTAATCTAGTTAATTTAGTTGGTCCTTGTAAATCTTGCCCTCCAATGAAGTAAGCAGTCAAAATAAATAATGGCATGTCTGGAATACAAAATAATAAAATATAAAAGGAAGTCCCAGGCCAGGTAGCTTTCTCTTTGCCATTTCACCTATGCCAGAGAAGACTGCAGGACAGTAGGGGTTTCACCCTGTGTACATAACCACAACAAGAGAAACTGAGGAGACAGGGAGCTCATAGGCCTCAGGCCTCAAGAAGTAGACTGTGCCATCTCAGTGACAGATGACAAAGCATCAGCAACAAAGCAGGACAGCTGGACCAGTGTGGACTTCAGTGAATACAGTGGAGAATTTCAAACTAGCATCTTTTTTTTTTTTTTTTTTACCACTCAGACTGCATCCTCTCCCTCTATCCCTTCCAAAAGAAGGGAAGAACGATCATCAATGGCAAAAGGCAGCCGCAGAAGCAACACCTAGAGCCGGCTTCACGCTCAGGAGAGGACGCTCTGACTCCTCCTCGTGGGTTCGGGTGCTCTTCACGATCAGAGAAACTTCTCTAGTAACACACTATAGAAATGATCCCTGAAAGTATAGTCTTCAAACTAGCATCTTAAGGCTGTCACTTCATGAACTGTAGCTTAATAAACATCTGGAATTCAGGGCCAGAGAAATACCATAGTGGGTTAAACATTTACCTTTCACAAGGCCAATCCAGATTCAATCCTTGACACCATATGTTGTCCCAGAGCCTACCAAGTGTGATCCCAGAATGAAGAGCCAGGAGTATGCCTTGAACATCACAGGGTGTGTCCCCAAAACAAAAATATGTAGTTTGTAAACATAAACTTTATAAACATTTTGTATGAAAATCTTTCCAACACTACACAAAGATCCATTAAAAAATTTTCATGGTGATATTCATCATTATCTAAGGAGTCATATGATAATCCCCAAATGGATGATTTTTGTTAGACACCTATTTAGCAAATACTTATATACAGTGTATATAATTGCAATTGTATTAAAAGTCAATATTTTACTTAGTCTTTTATTTTGGATGCACATCAGTTGTGCAGGATCATTGTCCTAATTCACAAAACTATAACCACTTCATTCAGTACACTATTAGACCAGTGTAAGATATTGAAAGTACACGTTCATATCTCCTAGGATAAATGACTGAAATATACTAAATGTACATAAAAATATATTTTGGATATTGAGTTTGAAATCTGAACCTAATTGTATGCCAATGCTGTAATTTACAAAATATAATGCCAAATTATTTTCTTTTTCTGTTTTGTTTTGTTTTGGGGCCACATCAGTGACTCTTAGGGGTTACTCCCGGCTATGCACCCAGAAATTGCTCCTGGCTTGGGGATCCATATGGGATGCCAGGGGATCAAACCGCAGTTCATTCTAGCCTAGCACAGGCAAGGCAAGGGCCTTACCACTTGCGCCATCGCTTCGACTCCCCAAATTATTTTCTAAAGCACTGTAATTCATTTAGATTACTAGCAGCAATAAATAATAAGTTAGTTGATCCACATCTTCACCAACATTTGGTAGAATTAACTTAATTTCTCCTTGGTTATTTGTGTGAAATGCTTTTTAATTTTGCTTTTTTTGTTTGTTTCTAGGCCACACTTGAAAGTGCTTAGTACTTACTTCTGTCTCTACTCATTGATCACTCCTGTAAGTGCTTAGGAAACCATATGGAGTGCTAGGGATCAAATCAAGGTTGTCTGCATACAAGGCAAATGTCCTACTACTGTACTGTACTATTACTTTCATCTATAAAATGCTTTCTTAACTTTTCCAATTAAACCTAAGCTGAGTAACTCTTTATATGTTTGTGGTGATATCTATTTTGTCTTGACTTTTCTAAGACCTTACTATACTTTTAACTGATACTATTTTTAAAATATAGATTAATAAATACATGATCCTAGCAAGTTAGCAAAATGCGAAGGATTACTTAAGATCTAGGTCCTCTATATTCAGGAAAATATGACAGAATGCTTCCATTTTAGCGTAGCTAAAATAAATTTAGTCTAGTATAATCAAAGGATTATTAATCCCAAGCTTCTATTGCCTACCATAGGCCAGTCTGAATCAAAATTGCTCAACTTCCATCTCAAAATTTATGACAAGTAGCTAAATCTTCCAGGTGGGGCCAGTATATAGGCTGAAAAATCTGAACTCTGGGTTATTCTCAGAATGGGGGTGGGCCAACCTTCCCAGCCTCCCAACCCACTTTAAAACCCATAAGTCCCTGTCCACACCTGCCACTTTCCCAGTAGAAAAGCAATGCAGCTCCACTACTAAGCTCCAAAAGTAAACAATGCCCTCTGCTTCTTCCCTAGTAAATTTGTTCAGACTTACAACTCCAGAGCCTTCTCAGAATGGGGGTGGATAGATTTCCCTTTCAGCCTGAATACACAGCTTTCCACAGCCACAACCACCACCCTCTGACAGAACCAGTCTAGCCCCACAACTTAACCTTATCTAATTACCAAGCCATAAAATTTATTCCAGATCTATAGATCCTGGAACAACTGTGAGGCTGCATGGCACCTCCAAATTTCATAGTAGTGTCAGCCACTATGATCATAACAATCTAATAGGAAATTTGCATTTAAGACATTCAAATTCAGTGCACCTAAACAGAACAGAGTGTTCAACTACTACCAATAACATTCCAGTAAATCCTTAGAAAATAATTTTATTAACATCATTGAGAGATATAATAACTATTACAAATTAACCCTTGGTCATCTTAACCTTAATAAATCCATTTGCCTTTGTGTTATAACATAGAACATGAAGTAAATTTGTTTTTACCTGCAGGGGGCCAGCTAGAGTGTAGTGGGTGAGGGACATAGAGGATGCACATGTTCATATAATAGCAACAGTATTTCTAAGCACTTCCTTAAGTTCTAGTATATTCAAAATAGACAAGAATTTTAATTTTCAATTTATTAGTTGAAAAGCTGAGTTAATGAGCAATGAAGTAACTTTCTGAAAGCTACACATCACAATTTCTAAATTTTACCATGGCCTGAGGTTGAGTAAGCCTTCTGTTAAACTTCTTATAAATGAATTAATGGGAGGGGCTGGGGAGTTTGGCAAAGCATTTCACTAATACAGTAATCTAAGATTCCTTTTTAAAAAAATATATAAGTTCTTTTTGATCTACTATTTTATTATTTGTATATTATGAAATCTCTGAACATTATATGAAACTACTTACCAGCCACCTATACTATTCTGTCTATGTATCCCTATAAAAATTCCCAGATGTCACTATTGTTACACCTATTTGTTAACTTGGCAAAATTCTTGAACCACAGTAAGCAGATGCTAAGAACAGATGGAAAGTTTCATTTTTGACTGAAAGAAATTAAGAAGTGCCTGGACACTACTTTATCTCCCTTCTTGTTGACCGAACTATGAGATTTCCTTCTGTCACACTTCAGAATAAAAAAAAATATTAAAACAACCTTTGACTTGCTGAATGTTAATTTTTATGACTTACAAAATGTTTATGTAAAATAAAATTGAAAATTAATGAATTATTTACATGTATATGTTATATTTCTTTCTTTCTTTTTTTTTTTTTTGGTTTTTTGGGCCACACCCATTTGATGCTCAGGGGTTACTCCTGGCTAAGCACTCAGAAATTGCCCCTGGCTTGGGGGACCATATGGGATACCGGGGGATCGAACCGCCTCGATCTTTCCTTGACTAGCACTTGCAAGGCAGACACCTTATCTCTAGTGCCACCTCGCCAGCCCCTGTATATGTTATAGTTAACACCCTTAGTCATCATGTCCCATTAGCATCTTACACTGCCATTTCATTCATTAACATATACTCCTCATACTGATTTCTTCAATTTTATCTCCTCTACCTAACCAAAGAAGAATTACAAAATGTCAAATAAAGTAGGTTTTTTTTATACATGTATGAAAGCAGATATCTACTTTCATATCATCCAGACTCCAAATAAAATCAGCAAGTGAGTTTCCTTAATGTATTTCTGGGGGAAAGGTTAAACTTCCTGATCCCTTAACTATCAACCTAAAAAGAGTTTCTCCAACTGCACTCACTCCTCCATGCCCTGATTCCCCCTCCAGCCATTTTCATGCTTTGCTACTACCACTGTCATGCTCTTACTCTTCTAAACAACCTGAACACACAAGAAGCCTTCATGTGTCTGCAACTATATGTGTGTGTGTGTGTGTGCAACCATCACAGCTTAACAGCCTTGTTCATTAAATGCCTTTCAGCCACTTCAAAAAGTTTTTATTAAGGCATCGTAATTTACAAATACATGCATAGAAAAAATTCCAGAATAAAATGTTCAAACACCAATTCTACTATTTTTAATGACATAATGTGGAGGACTGTTTTAATTCTCTGCACAGTTGAAAAGTACAGAGAATTCCTTTCTATGCAATGAATATCCTATTCTGTTCCTATGCCACTCCCTATTCATGCACAAACTTTTA
The DNA here is from genome assembly GCF_024139225.1 of Suncus etruscus. NCBI lineage: Eukaryota > Metazoa > Chordata > Mammalia > Eulipotyphla > Soricidae > Suncus > Suncus etruscus. Next base: position 84,655,513 of record NC_064852.1, read on the forward strand.
CCTAAGTGACCTTATAGTGGTACATCTTATAATATATGAACCTGCATTAATAGATTACATAATGGTTCACACTTGATTTCCTAGAGTCAGTTTGATCCACATATTCAAAGTATTCAAAGTTATGGCATCACATAGAATAGTTTCATAGCTCTATAATCCCTGTGGTCTACCTGTTCATTTCTCCCTCTCCATTAACTACTGGTAGCTATAGAGTTTTATTATCTCCATAGTTTTTTGCCTTTTCCAGGAGAGTTGGAATAATTTGAGTCATATAGCATGTAGTATTTTCTTTCTGGCTTCTCTTACTTGTAATAAGTATTCAAATATTATGGTGTTTTGAGTTTTAATATGGTTTTAATCAGCTTTACCATGGTCAGGGTCAAAAAAGCTCTGAAGGATGGATCTGACTGTGAAGTTAATAACCACTGATAGGGTATTTTGGGTTTATTTTAAGTTTTGTACAATATATTTCTGATTTGACATGAACACCATTGGCTAAGTAAGGAAGTTTGAGGCATCTCACAAGAACCAATTCTCAGTAAAAGGTGAGTATTGACCAGTATTCCAAATATGTGCTTTTTTTCTGAGCATTTCAAATACACAGCTAGTACTTCGTAATTACGATTACATCTGGAACTAGAGCTCTTCGTGACATCTTTGATGTCAGATGCATGCAGACCTGTCAAATTGCCCAATGGTGTATGTACTGTGGTTATGTCACACTGCCCAGCCACCTAGCAGGGGCCCAAGTGCCCTTTTGAGCACCCAGTAAATACTGTTGTTTGATACCTAGGTTTGACTTTGTCCAACAGTTCTTTGTGTGTTTCCCCTTGCTTTGTCACATGTAAATCAGACAATAAACACGAGTATCTTGACTTCAAAAACAAAAGCTCAGAAGGTGATGGTGCTGTCCATCAACCTCATCTTCAGATATTTGCAAAAATAGATCTTGGAATAAGGTGTGAGTTTATGAACAAGTGAATGTGTAGTCAGATGGCTGTATCATTGGTGTTGATGAACATCCTGTTAGTTTATACTGAAGATGGTCACTCTAAAACAAAGTCAAGGAAATAAACTCAGTTTTATCATGCTAAAAGGAGAAAATTTTACTTTGTTCTAAGTGTATCCAACTAGAAATGATCAGTGAAGTGAAAGATACAGAGAAGATGCTGCACTTTGATTTGTAGGTGCTCCTTTATTTAATATGTTTTAAACTTTTGTTCATGTTGTTTTCATTATTGTTTTTACCAGATAATAATAAAGATAAATTGTTTTATTTTATAAAGTAAATATTTGAAATTTAGTCCTATTCTAAGTTTCTCCCCAGCTGTGAGATTTGTTTCTTTCCCTTATACTTTTCTTTTTAATTTCAAAATAAATAAATTTGTATTTGTGTCTATAGAAATAGTACCTAGGCAAGTTATTTACTTGCCTTGCATATGGTAGACTATGGTTTGACTTCCCATAACTGAATATAGTCTTCTGAGCACCACCAGAAACTTTCCATGAGCATAGGAGTTCAGAGTTCTGCTGGGTGGGACCTTCCCCACACAAAATAAAATGGAATGTCTGAGACTGTTGTAAACAGCCTTGTAAATCACACTGAACTAATAAAAAATAATTATTATTATTATCTCTTAGGCCAAGGAAATTCCCTTTTTACTTTCCCCAATATTTACTGTGCCTATGCAAAAAAGGACAAATTAATTTTTGTTATTGTTGCTGTTGCTTGTTTTTGTTTTTGTTTGTTTGTTTTGTTTTTATCCCGGGACCATGGTTATTGTTTGGTTGTTTTCTTTATTGCTGTGATGCTTATTACTGTGGTGCTTTTCGGGTTTTTTTTTTTTGTTTGAATTTTTTTTGTATTCTTATTACGTTTTTCTTTCTTTTCCCCTTTCTTTTCTTAAACTGATATTTATAATCACTAGTCTAGAAGGACTCCTGTGTTTTTGTTTTTGTTTTTGTTTTGCTTGTTTGATTTTTGCTCCCCTTTTTCTTTCCTTCTAACAGAACCACATAACTTGAACCATCTTGTTCTGCCTCACAAATTAAGAAAGAAATAATGGAAGGTACCAAGACCAGTTGTATGAACATCGAGTAGAAATAAAAAATGATCAGACTTAAACACCAAATCCAAAGCCAATGACAACAGAATCGATACCCAGTCTACAACAAGCTAGACACAGAGGGGACCACTTATACTTGCAGCTCAGGGTGAGGGGCAAAAGAGGGGGATATGGGATATACGCTGGGAATAAGGATGGAGGGAGGACAACATTGGTGGTGGGAGTGTCCCTGATTCATCACTATGTAACTAAAATATTACTGTGAAAGATTTGTAAATAATAATATTAATTTTAAAAATAATTTAAAACACAAATATTCAGATTTTCTTCATGTTCTTTAATATTGTTAGTAATGTTTACTGATCACAGAGGATATTTTGTCATCTAGATGGACCAATTTGACTGATCCATACACCTATTGTAGGACATTTTTGTTGCTTTTACAGGTTTGTCATTATGAATAAAGATATACAAACTTCTGAGTTTCCTGTTAATTTAGGGATTAAGGAGCATCATTTCTGGATCTTATCATAAGAATACTTTGGCAATAAACTATAAAACTACCTTTTATATTCCCTAAAATAGTGATTAGAGTTCCTATCTATCCTCAATATTGCCAGTGTTTGGTGTAAAAAGTGTTTGAGGTTTTGACAATTCTAATGGATAGGAAGTGGTATTTTACTGTTTTAATTTGCATTTCCTGGTGACATTATGTACAATATATTTTCATATTTTTACCAACTGTATATCTGTCTTAGTTAGATGTCTGTTATGGTTTTATTTGGAACATTTTTTGAAACAGATTGTTTATTTCCTTAGTATTGAATTATAAAAGATACTTGCATATTATGGATTATAGTCCTTTATAAAATGTGTTTTTGAAATATTTTCTCAGTCTGTGGCCTGTATATTCTCTTAAATTATTATAGAAAACATAATTTTTCTATTGTAATAAATTTTAGTTTTGCCACTATTTCTTAATAAAATCTTAAAGAGTTGTATATAAATAAAATTATAACCATTTCCAAAGGTATTTAAGTCATATTATTTTGCAGAATTTCAGTTAATGTTTAGAATGTGTGATTAGGATCCACTTTGATTTCATTTTTGTGAAGCATATATGATATACATTGACACCCTTATTTATTTGGTGGCATGTGATGACCTACCTACCTGCTTTAGAATTCTTGTTATTTAATTTGATCCCAAAATTTATAGTTTTGCTCAGCCCCCAGAACTCTGATTAATTTTATGTGTAATAGTTTTTTTAATCTTTATCAACTCAATTTTCTCCCAACAGTCTCATTATTATTAGCAAATTCCCTGATTACAGCATGTACCATTGTAGTACTTTCTAACTCTACATGTCCTTCATGGGAACATGTTAGGGAACATCTAGATAGAAGAGAGGTGGTCATAGATTTTGTCATAACTTTATGCTAATTAGAGACAAATCTGACCCAATGATATATCAAACCTGATTAATTCCTGTGAAAAGGAAGAGACATTTTTCTAATTTTCATCTTATATATATTTTCTTTCTTTTCTTTCTGTTCTTTCTTACTGTTCCATGAAATAAAAACAAATTCAGGATAGATAATTAAATAATGGTTGGAAATTTTTTAAAATGTAATTTTCTATACTGTCACTTAAATTGTTTCTTTCTTTTTATGGGGGGGGCCACACCTGGCTGTGCTCAGGGCTTATGCCTGGCTCTCTGCTCAGAAATCACTCCTGGCAGGCATGGGGGATCATACGGAATGCCAAGATTCAAACCACTATCGGTCCTGGGTCAGCCACTTGCAAGCCAAATGCCCCACCACTGTGCTATCTCTCCAGCCCAAATCATTGCTTTCTACTATGTAATGTTTCACTTAATTATTAAATTCCAAGTGTTGACTTTTTTACTTTTTTTATTTTTGACCCATTTAGCAGTTAAAGGCTTACTGTTGGCTTTTTACTCACAGATCATTCCTGTTGGTGCTCAGGTGACTATATGTGATGTTGGTGATTCAAATCTTTAACATTAATTTTAAGTGATTTAATATATTTTAGAAAACAGTTTAACAAGAAAATAAGCTTTTAACATGCCACCTGACTTGAAGATAGTATTTTAAAGTACAATTATAATTTTATATAATGTAATAAAATATTTAAGGAGGGGCCAGAGCTATAGTGCTAGAGGTAAGGCGTCTGCCTTGCATGTGCTACCCTAGGACAGACTGCAGTTTGATCCTCCAGCATCCCATATGATCCCCCAAGCCAGGAGTGATTTCTGAGCGCATAGCCAGGAGTAACCCCTGAGCATCAAACGGGTGTGGCCCTCCCAAATAAAAATAAACAAAAACAAACAAACAAAAAATATTTAACTAGTTAATTTTGAAATTTATTTGAAAAGCTTAATAGAAAAATTTCTAGAGAATTAGATAGCATTCCTAACTGTTGAAGACCTGAAATAATCTGAGTTAGAAATAAGTGATGACCATAATATAGGTGAGCCCTATGAAAATTTGATGAAAGTATTAAAATAAAGTATCTGTGTAATTAAATAGTTGAGGATTATAAAGTATGCCTTACTTGGATTCCAACTATATCAGCACCCAGTAAAGAATCTCCTCTTATGTTTTTAAGAACATTACATTTGGTGGGGTTGAAGCAATATCACAGTGGGTAGAGCATTTACCTTGCACATAGACAGCCCAGATTTGATAACTGGCATCTCAAGGTCCTCTGAGCCTGCCAGGAGTAATTTCTGAGCACAGAGCCAGGAGTAACTCCGATGCACCACCAGCTGTGGCCAATTGCCCCCCAATAAAGAACATTATGCTTGGCTTTATGTTTCTATAATAATGTTTAAACTAGTTTTGAAGATTTAGGAATATATCAAGATATTTCTATTAATATGGAAATAATTGTTATATTTTTGTTTTAGTGTTATATGTACATTTGTGTGCTTTAGATAGATTTTGTAAGTACTTATAAAAAATATTTATCATATTCTGGATTTCTGACCTCTATAAAATCAGAAAACAGGAATCAAAAAAATTAAAGAATTTTTAATGATAAAAGAGCTAAAGTTACAAAGGCAATTTTTTAAATTTTTTTATTTAAACCAACTTGAATTATAATTCTTTCACATTTGTATTCTAGGCACATAGTGACATTAGGGCCATTCCCACCATCAGTGTTGACCTTCCTCAACCAGAGTTCCCAGCATGCATCCCATACCTCTCCCTTAACCCTCTGGACTGCTAGTGTAACAGGTTCATTTTGTGTATAACTTGTTATAGTTTGAATCTCTTTATTCTATATAGTGTCATTAACTTTGGTTTGGATATTTAGATCTGACCATTTTTTATTTCCCCTCAATCAGAGGAGGTTTTTTTTTTATGTTTGTTTCCTAGAAAATACTTTCTGTCCATTTTGTTTGGATTTGGTTTTGGTTTTGGTTTTGGGGCCACATCTGGCAGCACTCAAGGGTTCTCCTGGCTCTTCACTCAGAAATCACTCCTGGCAGGCTCAGCGGACCATATGGGATGCTGGTAATGGAACCTGGGTCTGTCCTAGGTTGGCTGCATGCAAGGCAAACACCCTATGACTATGCTATCATCACTCTGGCCCCTCTGTCCATATTTTTAAGACAAAAACAATTATTTATAATTTAACAAGGGTAATATATAAAATCAACTCATTATTTTTCTAACAATAAGCAATAACTTGCTAAAGTTCTATATAAGATTGGCCTTATGTAAACTAAGCCATAAAAAATCAAGAATATATCAGCCATGCAGCAGAAAGATGGCAACCTTGGGAGGAGAGAGAGGGCCAAGTCCCTACCCTGATGAAATCACATCTGCTGCATCTATCAACCAGAATTCTCATTTTGCCTATCAACCTGCCTCACCAAACCTCTGTGATTCTCTTAAGGAACACAAGTCTGACCAATCTTCAGTTATGCTGGTGGTTAGTCTGACATCCAAGTCTTTTTAGAGTGAACGCAGTCACCCTCTCTGCACATACTTCTTCTTCCAGAAGACACAGCAGCTTAAAACATGTCCCTAAAAGTCACACTTTCAGTAATATTGTTTGAATTTTTGGACACATTCATTTGTTTGGTGCTGTCCTCCCTAAAGAAATACAAAATTTAACAGAATAAACAGCTAACAAGAGCTTATTAAACCTTTTGATATTTCACTAATAACTTCATTGGAATATAGTAATTTTCACAAAAGTTCTTATACTGTACTTCCTTTTTCTTTTTTTTTTTTGGTTTTTGGGTCACACCCGGCGGTGCTCAGGGGTTACTCCTGGCTGTCTGCTCAGAAATAGCTCCTGGCAGTTGGTTTTTCGAAAAAATAAACAAGATAGACAAACCATTGGCAAGACTCACCAAAAAAAAGAGGGAAAACACCCAAATCACTAGGATCACAAATGAAAGGGGAGAGATTACAACAGAACCCCAAGAAATACAACATATCATGAGATCATATTATGAACAACTATACTCAAGTAGGCTAGAGAACCCAGTAGAAATCGACAGATTCTTGGACAAACACCCTCCTCCAAGACTGGAAAAGGAAGATCTAGAAAGTCTAAACAGACCAATCACTTCAGAGGAAATTGAAGAGGTAATTAAAAAACTCCCTAAGAACAAATGCCCAGGCCCAGATGGATTTACAGGTGAATTCTATCAAACATTTAAAGAAGACCTATTACCACTGTTCCAAAGGCTTTTCCAAACCATAGAAAAAACAGGAATCCTCCCCAACTCCTTTTATGAGGCTAATATCACACTCATTCCCAAAGAAGGCAAAGACACCACCAAAAAAGAAAACTACAGACCAATCTCACTAATGAACATAGATGCAAAGATACTCAACAAAATCTTAGCAAACCGAATCCAACACTTCATCAAAAAGATCATACATCACGACCAAGTGGGTTTCATACCAGGAATGCAAGGTTGGTTCAACATACGCAAATCAATAAACATGATACATCACATCAACAACATGAAAGACAAAAACCACATGATCATATCAATCGATGCCGAGAAGGCGTTTGACAAAATCCAACATCCTTTCATGTTAAAGACACTCAGCAAAATAGGGTTAGAAGGAACCTTCCTCAAGATAGTTATAGCTATTTATGAAAAGCCTACAGCCAACATTATACTTAATGGCGAGAAACTAGAAGCATTCCCACTAAGGTCAGGAACTAGGCAAGGCTGTCCACTCTCTCCACTCTTATTCAATATAACCTTAGAAGTCCTAGCAATAGCAATCCGACAAGAGAAGGGAATCAAAGGAATTCAAGTAGGGAAAGATGAACACAAGCTAGCTCTATTTGCCGACGATATGATGATATACATCAAAAACCCTAAAGAGTCCACAGTAAAACTCCTAGAAACAATCAACCAATACAGCAAAGTGGCTGGATACAAAGTCAATACACAAAAGACAGTAGCGTTTCTATATACAAACAATGAAGTTGAGGAGAGAGAGATTAAAAATACAATCCCATTTAAGATAGTATCAAAAAATATCAAGTATCTAGGAATAAACCTTACAAGAGAAGTGAAAGACCTATACCAGGGAAACTTCAAAACACTTCAGAAAGAAATTGAAGAAGATCTAAAGAAATGGAAGAACATCCCATGCTCATGGATAGGTAGAATTAACATAGTCAAAATGACTATCTTACCCAAACTTCTATATAGATTTAATGCAATCTCTATCCAAATTCCGACACAATTCTTTAAAGAAATAGAACAATCAATCACAAAATTCATCTGGAACCACAAAAGACCCAGGATAGCCAAACACATACTGAAAAACAAGAAGCTGGGAGGCATCTCCTTACCTAACTTGAAACTATACTATAAATGAATACTATACTATAAATGAAATGAATAGACACTTCTTTGAGGAAGACAGAAGGATGGCCAACAAACACATGAAAACATGCTCACCTTCACTCATCATCAGGGAGATCCAAATCAAGACAACAATGAGATACCACCTTACACCAGTGAGGTTGGCTCACATCAAAAATAATGGAAACAACCTTTGTTGGCGAGGATGCGGTATGAAAGGAACTCTCATCCACTGCTGGTGGGAATGCCCCCTAGTCCAACATCTATGGAGAAAAGTCTGGAGAGTGCTCAAAGAACTCAGAATTGAACTGCCATTTGACCCAGCAATTGCTCTACTAGGCATATACCCACAAGATGGAAGGACATTCATTCCAAAATATATATGCACCCCACTATTTACTGCAGCACTCAGTATAATAGCCAAATCTTGGAACCAACCTCGATGTCCAACAACAGATGAATGGATCATTAAGATGTGGTACATATACACAATGGAATATTACATGGCAGTCAGAAACGATACAATCACAGACTTTGCAGCAACATGGATGGACCTAGATCATGTTATGTTAAACGAAGTAAGTCAGAAGACAAAAGATAAACACAGAATGGTAGCACTATTCTGAAACACCTAGAACACATAGTTTATACACAACTAAATCCTATCAAATAACAGGGTAGAAACTCCGAACACTGTAATAGTCAGCATAGACGTGGGAGCAGTGTCCAAAATACACGAAAAAGGAACAACGCAAACTCTTGACTACATATTATACCACAAAGAAAACAGCAACAACAGAAACGGCAGCATAGAGAGAACAGGTATGTAATCAGACTTCTACAACAAAGGTCCACAATAATCCCTTAGAGTTCATATACAGGAACACAAGTATAGAACACCAAGGGAAATCACGGACTACAATGGCAACATACCATAACACTACCTTATAATGCCTTTATCTTACTATACTTTAAATAACCTCTCAGCTTTTCTGCCCACAGGTGCCCTTGGATACAAAGGGCGGACAAACTAAGGTGGCAACTCGGGATACCACACGGGATACCATACCTTGCTTGCACTACGAGATGGCCACAAGAAAACTCTTTAACATACACTTTATCTCTAGGTAATACCTTCATTTAGGAATTGAAGCACGTGACCAGTCAGACCACTGAAGCAGTACCTGAGACGTACAGACTTAAACTACAGGCTCTATTCTTCGAACACATTCAATCAAACCAGCATTCCCTTGCTATTCTCTCCCCTCTTCTCACTACTTTTTTTTTTTCTTTTTCTTCTTCTATTCTGCTCATTACCTTTCTCCCTTTCTCCCCCCCTTTTCTCTCTAAGGTATTTTCTCTTTTCTCTCCCTTCAAACCCTTCCCATACACCTTCCCCTTTCCCCCCTCCGGAAATCCAACTATCCCCTCACCCCTCAATCCCATCCAGATCTCCCACCATATTAAAACTCTTCACCCCCAGTCCTTATTCTATTAGGCATCAAGATCGACCTCCTACCCAACGAACCAGTACCCAGCACCCAGGCGAGAGGACACCCAGATAAACCCACACCTCGTCTCCTGAAAGAAAAGACAGCCAACTCCCCTATGGACTCATGCTGCGAGGCCCTCCCGACCAACTCCCCCTAACGCGAACTGCTCCTTGAAACCGGGCCTAGATCCAAAAGTATCCCCAATGCAAGAACTCTTCCAAGACCTCCCTGCCGCAAATATTTACCAATCTGAAGAAGGTCAGGGGGTGGGTTAGGAAGATGCCTGGGAACCCACACACCACAAGAAAAACCCAAAAGACAATGGGAAAAACTGTACTTCCAACATAGGCATAAGACCTGTAATACACCACCTCTTTACCTGCCCTCCCCCAAATGTAAGGTAGTCTTTTGCACCACTTTGGTCCCATAAAAATTTCGCTAACTCATTTTATCATTTTATTTCTTTTTTTTAATTTATTTATTTATCTTTTTTTAAATGTTTGTCCTTCATATATATTTGTGAGCACATACAGTTTCAATCCCCCCCCCTTTTTTTTTTTTCTTCGTTTTTTGGTATGTGACCTGTTTCTGTTATCCCCTCTGTCCACCCACGAATACACAGACATTATAATGTAGCACCACTTCCCCCTACAAAGGCACACTAAGTAAAGGGGAAATTTTACATTTAAAAAAAATAAAAGAGAGCTCTTATCTACTAGAGATAGGAACTCATAGTTATTTAAAATATAGGGATATCTCCTGCCTTGAAAATATGTCATGTGGAATCAAATTAGACCTCAGGTGATTAGATACCATTCATCCAGCCTTGAACCCTGGATCCCCGACATAGAAACGGCACAGCTCTTCACAACAGCTGCAGGAAACAAACTCCATCCAGGACGGCCTTAATACGACGAGACCAACAACAAGGCCCAGCTCTAACATGATATCCTGACAATGGGGAAAATGCGATCAGCTTGACCTTAGAGCAGATTAGCCTACCTTACCAACTAACGACAAGACAAAACCAGAAGTCTTGGCTCCCTTTGGTAGGACAAAAACCCAAGATCGGGATTTACAGATGACTGGCTGCTTGATCCACGACCAGACTGTATACATCGTGGGACCAATAAATAAGCCCTAGTTTAGGGTTTGAACTATGACCTGCACAAGAATCATGATCCCCAGCCCCAAAGATCCGGCAGAGACAATTGTAACGGAATGGGGCTTTTGGGAGCACAAAGAAAGACGCTATCCTAGGTGCCACCCTAGGCTCAGTGCAAAGACCAAGATCATCAACCACAGAAGATGGATTAAAATGACACTGAGGTAACAGAACCTCTAGAACCACAAAGACTGACTTCATCATAAGTCCCACCTCAGGATCTGTACAGATACTGAGACCTCTAAACACAGAGCAGAAGTCTTCCACACACCAAAGGAAAAAAAAAAAGAAAGAAGAAAAGAAAAAAAAAAAAAAAAAAAAACACCACCGGGAAAGTAAAGGATCCTGAGCAATGTCTAGAGTTGATCCCATGACAGTATGCTCCAAGGACGGAGAAATCCCATATCTCTTAGGCCAAGTGAATTATTTTTCGAATGACCCCAATATTTACTGTGCCAGTGCAGGAGGGAAAAAACAAAAATACAAAAAGCACAAAACCTTGGTTATTTTTTTGATATAAATATATATTACCTTTATTTATTATTGTTATTATTATTTTTGATTTACCAATCTATTTTGGTCGATTTCTCTGTTTGGGTGTGATTATTGAAAGTGTAGTCCCCAATTATACTTATTTTTTTTTCTCTTCCTTTCTTCTCTTTCGTTATGTGCTATGCCATGTTTCTTAATTCAAGACCATGGCGTGATGTTTGTTTGTCTGTTTTTGTTTTGTTTTTTTTTCTACCTGTTTGTTTGTTTGTTTTGTCTGCTCTGTGTGGTGCTTATCGATATAGCTGGAGCCCTCACTGGATATTTGACACTTCTTTTGGTACTAGTGGAGTGTTTCACCTACTTTTTCTCCATCTCCCAGATTGATGATGAGAGCCTTTAGAAGGACTCCGCCCATTTTCGGGGTATTAGACTCTTACCCCAGTTTATTACTTTTTTCTCCTTCAAACAAAACCACGCAACTTGAACTAGCTAGTCCTGACTCCAGTTAGAGGGGGAAATAAGGGAGGCATCAAGACCAAACAGGTGCAAGACTACTAAGTAGTGGGTTAGATACAGAGGGGACCACATATTCTAGCCGCCCTGGGGTGAGGAAAAAGGAAAAGGGAGGTAGGATAGAAACGGAGGCGTAGGGATGACAATTTGGCGATGGGAATCCCCCCTGATTTTATGTAAATATGTACCTAAAATATTATTGTCAACAATATGTAAGCCACTATGATCAAAATAAAAATTTATATTAAAAAAAATGAAAATAATGAAAAGTAACATTATATTGGAAGTAGAATAATAAAGTCTTAGTTAGAAAGCCTTGTAGAACAGATAAAAATTCTGATGAAAATTAGTAGCATCAGAAATTCAGTGATTAGCAATTATATTTGGTACATAACTTTCCTGCTTTATCAAAGTATGAAATAGTTTAGTTGTTAATTAACTGCATCAGTGTTTGATCAGTTGTTCATACCAATTGAGATTGTATTTCAATGTAGTGAGCTCTAGAGTCTTTCGTATATTTATGATGACCTCATTCTCATATTATCAAACCCTCACAGACATGGGTACTCTATTTTGTTAAAGTTTAGAGTGTAATAAATATTTCAAAACCAAAAAAAAAAAAAAATAGCTCCTGGCAGGTACGGGGGACCATATGGGACACCGGGATTCGAACCAACCACCTTTGGTCCTGGATCGGCTGCTTGCAAGGCAAACACCACTGTGCTATCTCCCAGGGCCCTCTTTCTTTTAAATTTTTCTTTTTCTTTTTTATTCTTTTTCTTTTTGTTTTGTATTTTTTGCTTTTTTGTTTTTTATTCTTTTTCTAATAATTGTTCTCTCACTTATTTGGAAACAAATGTATTATGGTCAATTATATAATGATTTGTCTTTAAATAAAATTAAAAAAAGACTGGCTATAAGTTAATATTTAACACTAACCAAAATCTGGAAACATTTCAATAAGAAATAAGATGAATAAATTATGGTCCAAAAATGCAATGGAAAACTACTCTACTGTGAGAAAAAGATGAAATCTTACAATTTGGGCCAAAATAATATAGCAAGTAGGCTGGTTAACTAGTATGCACCCAACTCTGGTTCAGTCTTGGCATTGATACCACCAACTGGAGTAAACACTATTTGATTGCCCTTGGAAATATATCCAGTGATGCTGAGTTACCTCAGATCTGCACTCAGGGATCAATCATAGGGGGAGGTGGCATGCTGATAATCATATGTGTAGCAGGGATTGAACCCAGGTCAGCTGTAAGCATGGTAAATGTCCTATCCACTGTACTATCACTATGGCCTGGAGTAACCTCTGAGCACCATTGGGTATACTCCCACCAGAAAATAAAATAAAATAAAATAAAATAATAAAATAAATATAGGAAAGAATTTTGCAAGTTGCTGTAACTTGGATGAAATTAGATAGTATCTAAATAAACTGAGATGGAAAAATAAGACAAATTATTGATTATCTTAACATAGGTAAGTTGTAAAGAAACTAATAAGGGGATTAGACCATCTCTAATGGAAACAAATCCTGGACATGATAAACATAACTGTGAACTGAGGTTATTGAGATTACAGGTGATATGGCAGTTGAGGTGAGAGAACCTTATGATAATAGTGGACAGATCTCTGGTAGTGGGCCAGGTTTAATAGCACAGCAATTTCAGTGCTACCGTAAACTATAATATTTCAATTAAAATGAGACTTGAAAAAAAATAAATACAAGTCTTTACAAGTTTTTATTAAGGCACATACTCTATAATAGTATGTAAACCATTATTTTGTAGTTGTAAAATACTGCATTTATTTCTCCATTAATGACTCCAAAACCTGCCACCATTGACCTATAATTCCTCTCCCAAACCCTTCTATTTCCAGTTCTATTTATCTTGTCTCAGATTTATTTCTATTGCGGACTGAATAGTCCTATTCTTTTGTTTCTTTTAGACAAATGAAATCTTAAGAAAAGGTTAAAAAAAAGATTTAGCACCAGTAGAAAATATTTAAAAAATAAATTTTAAGCTAACTCCAAATTAGGCTTTGTATATTTATCATTTTTCCTTTTGAAATCTATGAAGTTTTATCTGAAGTTTGATTTTCTGCTATTTTCTATAATGCCTTTGTTTGGCCCAAATTAAAAAAAACATAATGGTCCACTAATTTGCTCCAAATTAAAGTTTTACAGTAAAGCTGCCATTAGATCTTTATGTTCATTGCTTTTCTTCAGAAAACAAATTTGAAAGTTAAATACCTCCATTGCAAGCCAACAAAATAAGATTACTTCTTAAACTTGAGCCCAATGCTGCATTTGGGGCCTCTTTTGCAAATGTGTGATTACATTTTCATGCAATCAAAGCAATAACAATTTCTCCTCCAAATTACTTTGCATCCCCACAACAAAGTGGACTTTTGTGTGTAAAAACAAAAGTATACTGACAGTTGAGGGGACTGTCCAATGTAGAAGCTTAGTTGCTTTAATTCAAAATAAGTACTTCTTCATTTTTCACCCAATGCATACAAAGAGCTCCTAGATTTTTGTAGCAGCAATGAGAAACATTTAAAATCTGCTGAGTAACTTTATAAGTCATCAGCCCAGCTGAGGAATCAGTCATTGACAGCTGGACTGATGGAATATGAATCGTCAAAGGAAACCCATAAGAACCATATGGAGTGACATACCAACACTTTTAATATGCCCATTGAAAACTCCCACAGCTGATGGTGTTCGCACAGTTGTAGGTTATTAGGAAGGAGCTTTAAATGAATGAGGGAACCCTCTTTAGGGTCGTTCACTATGATAATAATGTTAACTAAAACCTGCTGGTGGTGAAGTAACTTAGTAGAGAGCAATAGATCACTGTTGTGGATCATTTTTGTTTGTGTGTTTGTCTGTTTGTTTTGATAGCTGACATAAGCTATGGGGAATTCTTTTTGTTCTGTTGTATACTTTAAGAAATTAATATTGTGGTTAAGTTCTAATTATTTCCTGGGACTAATTGTGCAAATGACTCTTAAAACTTAAAAATATACCTCGATAAGATAAAAATAATTTAGTACATGGAAAATTTAAAACCAGAGAGTGCCTTAAATACTTTCTTAACCTCAAAATTAAGGACATGCCCAGAGACAATAGAGATGAGGGCCAGAAGGACTGGCTCACAATATGAAGCTCACTACAAAGAGTGGTGAGTGCAGTTAGGGAAACAACTACACTAGCAACTATCATGACAATCTTAATGAGTGAGAGAAGTAGAATGCCTGTCTCAAATACCAGCAGGGGTTGGAAACTGGGGGATGGGAGGCATTGGTGGTGGGAATGTTGCACTGGTGAAGGGGGGTGTTCTATTTATGACTGAAACCCAACTATAATCATGCTAGTAATCATGGTGCTTAAATAAAGATTTTATATTAAAAATAATCATTTTTGGGGCCGGGCGGTGGCGCTGGAGGTAAGGTGCCTGCCTTACCTGCGCTAGCCTAGGAGACGGACCGCGGTTCGATCCCCCGGCGTCCCATATGGTCCCCCAAGCCAGGAGCGACTTCTGAGCGCATAGCCAGGAGTAACCCCTGAGCGTTACCGGGTGTGGCCCAAAAACCAAAAAAAAAAAAAAATAATTATTTTTAACCTCAAATGAAAAACCAAAAAAATTTATAATTTACAAATAACTTGAAAGCTCTGGAATATTATTTTGAGTAGTCAAGGCTCCATTTTAAATTTCTTTAGTATCATTTATGACTGCTTAAAAATATTTTACTGATTAGAAAAACTCAACACTAAGTAAAAAGTAACTCTCAGGTAAATGCAACTCAGAAGACATCTTTTCTATTTAAATTTTAAGTAGTTAATATTCAGCAAAATGTTTAAAATACAATAAGGATCACATTCCAAAGTCTGTCAGCAATGACTCCTTTTATTATTCTTTCTACTTCTTGTTTTGTTTTGGTTTGTTTGTTTGTTTTTTGGTTTTTTTGTTTGTTTGTTTTACCACACTAGGCAGCTTGGGAAACCATATAGGATAAAGGGTAGCCAACCCTGGTTGGTCACATGCAAGGCAAACGCCCTACCCACTGTGCTATTGCTTTAACCCCTTTTATTATTCTTTTTGGTGTTTTGTTGTTGTTGTTGTTGTTTTTAGGCCACGCCGGGTGGCGCCCGGGGGTTACTCTTGGCTCTGTGCTCAGAAATCGCTCCTGGCAGGCTTGGGGAACCATATAGGATGCCACAAATCAAACCCGGGTCCGTCCAGGATCGGCTGCATGCAAGGCAAATGCCTTACCGCTGTGCTATCTCTCAGTCCCCTCCCCTCCTTTTTTTTTTTTTTTTAAGATTATTATTCTTTTTATAGACTCTCAGACAGCACCTGTTCTGGCCAGGAGCCTGAGATCCCGTGATTAATAAATGTGTCTTAGTTTAAGAACACCTGTTTCTTAATATGGCTAAACAAATAAAGTGGAACGGCTGGGCTGGGAACATTGCACAAATGGCTAAACTCAATCTTAGCATGAGAACCAGATTCAATCTCATGGCTCCACATGGTCCAGAGAACATCTCTGCGAGTGACCATTAAACATAAAACCAGCATAGCTCCTGACCACAGCCTAGTACGGCCAAAATTCACAGCTCATTTCGATTATACTCCAGTTTTCCTCTTTTGTAGAAATGTTTTAGTCAACAAGGTTAATAGTGTTGAATAAATAAAGTCGTTTAAAAAAATAAAGCACAACTAAGAAACCTATTAAATGAGCCAAGCTTTCTTTTCAACTGTAGTGTTTTTCTATAAATACATAACACCAGAGTAGAATGGTGTCACTTAGATGCAATCCTACTCTTAGCCTTTACTAAACGTGTCCAAACCCACAGACAAAGAAGAGCTGAGAAGTTGTGACTGAGAGGCAGATTTAGCGAGAGACATTTAGATATGTGATTGTCTAAGGGCATTGTACTTCTTTGAGTGCCACCCTCAGCCTCCTTCCCCATACATACACCTCAGAAACACTATTCCTTTATTCATTTTCAAAAGTAAGAAATATTTTGAATTGTTTCTTGAAGTAATTAGTTGGGTTCAACCACAGAAGGGAACAGAAGGACTTGGGGAAACAACATGCATTACACTCACGGTCCTAAAGTCTTGAGGCACAGCAGAGCATGCCACCAGGATCAGATGGCTCTGGGGGTGAAAGTGACTTTAAACCGCAGCCTTTGTTGGCATATCTAGAAGAAATCAAACAAGGTGGGTTAACAGAAATGTCTTTGGGCTGTAGGAATGATTTCTGATTGTTGAATATATTTGGTCCTAAAATAGTTTTAAGATTGGAGAATATTCCTCCCAGAATCACAGAAGTGTAGTTCTGCATTTGTTTGGTTCACATCAAAAGCATGCTTGGGCTGAGCTCTATTATTTTCTGAGAATTACCTAGCTCCCAAGGAGAATCTTTCTCTCCTTCCAGATGTAGCTAAACACACAGAGCACACACCCAGCTTTCCCCTAAACACAGAGTTCATGCCCTACTTCCCTCTAACCTGATTGGCTGAAACACATTATAAGCATCCCACTTTAACCTAAAATAAACCGAGTAATCTCCCAAAAAGTTGCCCTCAGATGGTTTGAATCTATACTCTCTCGCCCTCTGATGTCCCATCCCATACTAAGATACAGGGTAGCAAACTCGCCAGAAACCTGAAATCCCCGGGATCTTCTAGAAAGATACTTTTTAATGTCAATACCTCACAATAATGTATATGTATATATAGAGCACATACATACATTGAAATGAATTCAACAAAGAACTACTTTATGCTAAATCTATCTTAACACACATACAATAGTAAATTATGTACTTACACATTATGCTTTTCAGTATGTGTTAAGAAAATTGATGTTGGTTTGAAATCCATAATAGACTATTGAAAAGCAATTTGATTTATCATAAATCAGCAGCAAAGCTAAATAAAAATTCAAATGTCCCAGAGTCAGTTTTAAGGGTCTTTTGTTAGAGCTCTATGTCAGAAGCCTCCTTCCTAGTTCTTATACTGAAGACTTGTATACTTAATTTATATCCCTGTGTAGGATAAAACAATGTAGTAGAAAATTCTTTGGACACACACATACACACAACTTAGCACGAAAGCTTTTCTAAGCTGAGATTCATATTGACATTCAGAAGACAGCACAAGTAATTTTCAAGTCCCATGTGGCCAGTTTTGAGACCCTGGGGCTTTCTCTGTGTTGATGACAAAATGTGCCAATGATTGATCAAGCCTAAATACAAAAAAGACTAAAAATAAATGTTCTTATATTAAATAGTGCAGATACATACAAGAATCAGATCAAATCATCATTTCTAAAGTGATACAAATCCTTGGATAATATTGCTTTGCACATCTTGCATGGGTAGATGGACATATATCTCGATCAGATTGTCATTGACAGTTTATAGCTACTATAGAGTTTTGAATAGCACTGTCTCTGCTCCCTTCCTTTCTGTGTCCAGAAAACATGTATTCAGAGTCAAGTGCTAATATTTTCCAGGAAAAATGGGGCTAGTTTCTTGACCTGTCTCAGTTTGATCACTGCACTAATATATAGTATTTACATAAGCATACTATGATATAGATGACATTATTGCTAGTTGTGGAAACTATAAATTAATGCCATTTAGGTGTTTGTGCCTGGTTAGTAGAAAGCTGGCTAGTCCCTTTTATTTATGGTTTTGCTTTACATTGGATTAAGTTACCTTCTTTCAATGGCCATATGAAAATATTACAGTAAGATATTATGAGGTAAAAATATGTTCACAAGTTTTATTGCACTCTAATTCTTCATTTTATGTTAGTTTAATTAATCTCTTACTGTGCCTAACTTAAAAATTAAATTTCTCATAGGTTTGACTTTATAGGAAATACATAGTATATATAAATATATATTATATATAGACATATATATGGTTCTAATTAACTGTGGTTTCAGGCATTCACTATGAGTCTTAAAACAAATTCCATCACAGATAAAAGGAACAACTATATTCAATTATAGCTAGCTAATAATTATGTTACAGTACAATTTCATGATTCAAAAAACACAACATAATGGTTTATTACATTCTGGATTCATCCTGCTTTCATTTTATAAATATATGAGAAATAACATCAGAAGATAGTCCAGACAATACATATTTTAATGGTATACAATGTAACATCAGGGTAAATAGGAAAGTCTCAATTGTTCATTTAAATATGAGCTTTATAGGCCATAATAAAAGTTGGATGCATCATTCAATATACTAGGATAAATTTGTCTTTTAAAAGTTATTATTTTGGGGGGCCAGAGAGATAAGCACAGTGGTAAGGCATTTGTCTTAGACGCAGAAGGATGGTGGTTCAAATCCCGGAATCCCATATGGTCCCCTGAGCCTGCCAGGAGTGATTTCTGAGCATAGAGCCAGGAGTAACCCCTGAGCACAGCTGGGTGTGACCCAAACCCCCCCCCAAAAAAGTTCTTATTTCTGAATGTAGCTTACAAAGTGTATACATGCTTTGCTAGCCCCACCCTACCAAAACTTGTATATGAAAACATAAAGATTTGAATCTATATCCAAATATGTATATATACACATATAATACCACTTTATCATATGTTTGTATGTTTATGTAGAGTGGCTTTATATATAAAGATATTGATGCATTTGAGCTTATTAAGATTAATATATTTAAGAAAATGACAAGACTAGCAATAAAATGGAAAAAGACACAATATGTAATGTGAAAATATCAAATATATATAAAGTCATATCAATTGTCAAGATAGGAAATAGGAAACATGGAAAATTAAGTACTTTATGTGAATAAATGCACTTGGACAATAAAGAGATGAGTTGACTCAATCTCATGAAAAACTTGACATTGAGAACACATGCAAAAACATTTTTCAAAATGCATGGCAAGGATAAAGAAATTTGACAATACTAAGTTTTACTGCACCAGTTTTAAAAAATAATTTGTATTGTTGAATACCTTTTAGGTTTAGCTTTGACTTTAAAAACAAAATAGTACCATTAGAAGAGATAAAAGTTTTGAAAGGGCTTAATAAATTAGTTCAAAGGGATCAATTGTATGTTGAAGGCTGAATATTATAATTTGATGGTTCACGTGGTATACAGATGTTTATTTAAGTGTGCACCTTAAATTTACATATTGTTATAAACACAGGATAATGTAGTTAAAAATACTTCTTAATCTTATATATTTGAATCTCAGTATGACATTCAGTAAGCAATTGCCTTCATAGGTAAATATGAAAAGCTAATATTTGTATGTGTACATAAGAGATAAACAAGAGAGTGCCTGTATCACAGTTCAGAATAGCAGAAGCTTTGAAAATTCCCAATGCCTTGTCGCATAAAATGCATGTAAATAAAGTGTGACATATTTTCACCAGATACGATAAAGTAGTAAAATAAGCATTAATGAGAGATACAAAAGCATAGTTAAATCTAAGTAACTCCACTGAATGAAAATTATAAAAGCTAAATTTAAAAAATATATTCTAGTTAATTAATTTTTATAATATATATAAAAATTAGGAGCCAGAGTAGTAGCAAAGTGGTAGGGCTCTTGCCTTGCATGTGGCTGACCAGATGGATGCAGCTACAATTCCTTGCATCCCATATGATCCCCTGAGCCAGGAGCAATTTCTGAGTGCAGAGCCAGAAATAATCCCTGAGTGCCACCGAGTGTGGCCCAAAAACCAAAAATAAAATTATTTTTCATGCAAACAAATATATATAAATTTAATATATTTTCTATTTTCCAGTTCTTGGGTCAAGACCAGTCTTGAACTCTTTATATTACTCTCACTTATTATTACTTTGGTTTTGGCTACACCTATCAGTATATGGGCTTTCTCCTGTCTCTGTACTTAAGGATTACTCATCCAGGCTTGGAGGACCATCTAAGGTGCCACGGATTAAGCTTTGTCTGCCTCTGCCTGCTGTACTATCTCTCAGTCCCTTATATTATAAAAGCAAGTAGGTAACAATAATGTGTTCTGAACTAAGATTTATGAGTAGTCTAATTCCAGGCATCTGACATCCAGAAAAGATTGCAGCTTCCTTTAAAAGATAGGCAATGGCAGAGAGATAGTATCTGGATTAAGAATTATGCCGGGGCTGGTGAGGTGGCACGAGAGGTAAAGTGTCTGCCTTGCAAGCACTAGCCAAAGAAGGATGGCAGTTCAATCCCCTGGCATCCCATATGGTCCCCCCCAAGCCAGGGGCAATTTCTGAGTGCTTAGCCAGGAGTAACCCCTGAGCATCAAATGGGTGTGCCCCCCCCAAAAAAAAAGAAAAAAAAGAATTATGCTTTGGGGACCATAGTGATAGCCCAGCAGTAGGGCATTTGCCTTGCATTCAGATGACCTGAGATGAACAAAGCTTAATCCCTGGCATCCCACCTGGTCCCCTAAGCCTGTCAGGAACAATTTCTGAGTGCAGAGCCAGGAGTAACCCCTGAGCGCTGCCAGGTGTGACCCAAAAAACAAACACACACACACACACACACAAATATGTATGCTTTGCCCAATAGAAGCAATAGTACAACAGGTAGGGTGCTTGCTTTGCACATGGCCAACCTGCATTCAATCCTCAGTATCCATATGGTTCCCTGGGCATGCCAGAAGTGATTCCTGAGCACAAGTCCAGGAGTAACATCTGAGCACTACTGGGTTTTGCCCCAAAACAGAAAAAAAGAATTATGCTGTGCATGTAGCCCACACTAATTCAATTTTTAACTCCTTGTTAACCCACAAGTAATAACAAATAAAAGATAAGGCCATTTGTTTTCCTAGATTTTACTTGCTATATTTTTTGTACTTATTTCTTCATGACTTTCACTCCATGTGTCACAACATTTTATACATACTGTATCTGATAAAATTATATAACAGAGAAAAAGATTTGCTTTTTGCATTTATAAGATCTACTTCAGTGCTCACTATTTAGTAGACATAAGGACTGTTGCTTATTCCTTCAAAGATTCAGTAAGAGATTGTGGAACTCAATGAAAAGGCAGTACTAAAAGTGGGGAGTGGGTTGCCAGTGAGATAGTTGAGGAAGCAGGGTGTTTATTTTGCATGCAGCAAACCTTGGTTTGATTCCAGAAACAATATAGGGTATCCGCCCAACCTTCACTCTCAATGATTCCTAAACATAAAGTAAAGAGTAAGGCCTGAACAAGGCCTGGTATTGCCCCAATTAAAAAAAAAAAGAAAGAAAGAAAAAAAGAAAAGAAGAAGAAAAACTAGAAATGCTTATTCACTTCTCTTTTTCTTCATCTATGCCAATGAATTATTTCATGGTGAGAGTTAGATCACATAAAAGCATAAAACCATAAATAGAGGCCAATGTTAGAAAACACACATATATGATTACAGGCATACATATAATTGTTCACTATGTAGTAATACAGACTTGAATAATTTCAGAAACTAAAGGGGAGCACTTTAAGAGACTATGATGATGGCACTGGCATTTGATCATAATCCCCCAGTTGATTATGTCAAGAAGTTCAGCTGAGGAGCACATGTTCCCCCTTCTCTCACAGGGCTTTTACTGTTATTAGACTTTTTGACTTACAGTTTTGGCCAGACTGCTCTCATTCAAGAAGTATTGGGAGTAAAGAATAATAAGTTAGAAATAGGGCACAGATTTGCACATTATTTTTTTCTCGTAATAAATATTTATTCTGTTATCTTCAACTTGAATTTGTCTTTTCCAAAGGGGGTAAACACCCCTCTAGGTGCCAGAACATCAGGGTCTATATAACTGTGGAATGCTTTCTTCTAGTTCACTTAAAGGGGGAAGATTTCAGGAGAACACAGCCTTTTTCTTTCTGAAAGAACTAGTAGGTCAGATAACTTTGAGAACTACTCCTTTTAAACATGCTCGATTAATGTTGTACAGAACAATTAAGGTCCCTGCCTTTCAAAAAGTGAGAACTAGATTTTAGAACAGCATGTGTCATAAAAGGAAATCTGAGTGCAATAGCGCTTTTGGAAATAAGAATTTTGTTGTTTAAGTGGGGGATTGTAAATACAACAGAGATGCCCAGGACTTAGTCCTGATGGTACTCAGGGATAACTCCTGATGGTTTTCAGAAGACCATATAGGTTGTCGGCAATCAAACCAAGTCAACCACATGCAAGGTAAGAGCCCTATCCACTCTACTATCTCTTCTGACCCCCAATATATAAATATTGATTATTCAAGTACAACAATTCCAACTAGTGTCCCTGTGTCAAAGTTAGTCAAATATAATGGAAGAATTCACATGACTTGGTGCTTTTCAAAAACTACATGTCCCAAGGCAGGCACAAAGAGAGATGATGCTTGAATTGACTGAAGTCAACCTAGAAAGCAATGAAACATCTGAAGCAAAGAGGAATGATTTAGATTTATTTTGTAAGGAAATGGGAATATCAGCATGATTGTTAAGTGGAATAATTACTATCAAATTTTAAGAAATCCGCTTTAGCTATTTAGCGAGAAATAGCTATAAAAGAAATAAATAAGCCCACATGCAAATAATTAATAAGTAAGGAACTGCAGTAGGAGAAAGTTAGACAGATTAAATGGCCTTATAAAGCATAATCAATTGTTCTAGGTAAATAATATGAGGAAAATATTTAGGTTTCTTATTTTTCTAGATGTTTGAAAGAGAAAGAAAAAATTTTAGTCTGAACATGAAAGTTATATTTTGATCTTAATACTGCTTAGTTTTGACTCACAAGGAATAGTAAAATGAACACTGCTTAAAAAAACTAATAGGATATATAATAAAATAGAAAAATAGGCCCCTACAGTGAGATTACCAACTGGGAGAGACTGAGGGGACCTGTTGCCTTTGCATGTTTCTCTACTCTTCTGTCTCCTGAAACACTCCTGAGGGGGCCAAGAAAGGCCCAGCAAAAACTGTCTCCTACAGGTGCCCAAGTGAAAAGACCAAGAAAGACTGAGTGAAAACTGACTTCCAGAGGTGCCTGGCAGAAAGGTAGATCCTTTGTCTGTAAAGGCAGGTGGGAGTGTTCTGCCCCTGCAGCGAGATTACCAACTGGGAGAGACTGAGGGGACCTGTTGCCTTTGCATGTTTCTCTACTCTTCTGTCTCCTGAAACACTTCTGAGGGGGCCAAGAAAGGCCCAGCAAAAACTGTCTCCTACAGGTGCCCAAGTGAAAAGACCAAGAAAGACTGAGTGAAAACTGACTTCCAGAGGTGCCTGGCAGAAAGGTAGATCCTTTGTCTGTAAAGGCAGGTGGGAGTGGTCTGCCCCTGCTGTGAGATTACCAACTATAAGAGACTTAGAGGAACTGTCATCTTTGTGTGTTTTTCTACTCTTCTTTTTCTACTCTTCTGTTTCCTGAAACTCTCCTGAGAGGGCCAAGAAGGGCCCAGCAAAAACTGTCTTCTAGAGGCTCCAGAAGAGCTCAGCCACTCTGCTTCTCTCTGTGGCCATGAGCTCTTTCTAACTAATGAACTCTACCATAACACACAGAAAAGTGTGACAATGGGGAAACAATGCAGGCAAATACCATGCACAGAGAATGAAGATGATAGCTCTGACAACCCAAAAAATACCCACCATTTGAATAATCTCTCAGATAAGGAGTTGAGAATAGAAATATGGAGAATCCTCATGAAAATCAAAGAAAACATAGCTCTAGCTAAACAGAACACAAAGACAGAAGTCAGAAATCTCCAAACTGAAATAACAGATCTGAAAAATGCGGTAGCTGAATTGAAAACCTCAATGGAAAGCCTCTCCAACAGGGTAACAGCAACCAAGGACAGAATCAGTGAACTGGAAGATGAAATGCAGAATAACTCCATACAGCAGAAGAGTTTGGAAAAGAACCTTAAGGCAAACGATCAGACAATGGAAAAACTACTCAAGGAATGTGGAGAGATGAAAATAGAAGTATTTGATAAACTCAACAGAAAGAAATTAAGAATCATTGAAGTCGCAGAGGCCCAGAAAGGGGATCTCCAGAAGAATCAACAGTCAAAAACATCATCACAGAGAAACTCCCAGAGCTAAAGACTGCATGCAATCAAATCCTGCATGACAGAAGAATACCAGCTAAAAGAGACTCAAAGAAAAACACTCCAAGACACATCCTAGTCACAATGACGAATCCCGCAGATAGAAATAGAATACTGAAAGCAGCAAGATTAAAAAGGTAAATGACATTGAAAGGAGCATCCTTAAGATTTAGAGCAGACATGTCACACAAAAAACTCTCAATGCCAAGACAGTGGTGGGAGATTGTGACAAAACTGAATAAAATGGATGCTTCACCTAGAACACTGCACCCATCCTAACTCACGTTCAGGTTTGAAGGAAGGATACATAGCTTCACAGCTATGTAAGCAACAGCTCAGAAACTTTACAGATGCAAAACCAGCCTTAAAGAAAAAACTGAACAAGGTCTACTGTAAGACAAGACAGACCAACAGACACACCAAACTTATACACAAAGATGACATTAAATCCCATGACAATGATCTCCCTCAATGTCAATGGACTAAATACACCAATTAAGAGACACAGAGTGGCAAAATGGATAAAAAAGATTAATCCAACCTTCTGCTGCCTACAAGAAACACACCTAAATAGTGAGACAAACAGACTCAAAATCAAAGACAGGAGGAAAATCATCCAAAACCCTTAAAAAAGCTGGGGTGGCCATATTAATATCAGACAACACAAAGGTTAGACTCAGAAAAGTTGTAAGGGACAAAGATGGACACGTCATACTAATCAAGGGATATGTGCAACAGGAAGAAATCACACTACTAAACATATATGCACCAAATGAGGTGCCAGAAAAATATTTAATACAATTGTTGACAAATTTGAAAGAGGATATCAATAATAACACAACAATTGTGGGAGACCTCAACATGGCCCTATCAACACTTGATAGGTCAACCATACCAACACTCAACAAAAATATACTAGCCCTGAAAAGAGAAATGGAAGAAAGAGGCCTAGTAGATATATATAGGACATTTCATCCCCAGAACCATGGATATACATTATTTTCCAATGTACATGGGTCATTCTCCAGAATAAACCACATGCTGGAACATAAAAAATACCTCCATAAAATCAAGAGGATAGAAATTTTGCAGGTTACCTTCGCTGACTACAAGGCTCTGAAATTAGATGTGAAGTACAAAAGGACACAGAAGAAGAATTTTAAAAACTGAAAATTAAACAGCCTGCTAATGAACAACCAGTGGGTCGAGATAACATCAAAGAGAAAATCAAAACTTTCCTGGAAACAAATGACAATGAAGACAAACAAAATCAAAATCTATGGAACACATCAAAAGTGGTACTGAGAGGAAAATTTATAGCTTTGCAAGCACACATCAGAAAGGAAGAAGGGGCATACCTGAATAGCTTAATGATGCAGCATATAAAATTTGAAAAATGATCAACAAAAGAAACCGAAAATAGGGAGACAGAAGGAAATAACAAAGCTTAGAACAGAAATCAATGAAGTGAAAATGCAAAAAAAAAAAAAAAAAAAAGAATCCAAAAGATCAAAGAAAGCAGAAGTTGGTTCTTTGAAAAAAATAAACAAAATCAATAGACCATTAGCAAAACTCACAAAGAAAGAGAGAGAAACTTGATAACTCGTATTAGAAATGAAATTTCAGGGGGAGATCAATACAGATATTGCAGAGATTCAAAGGGTAATCAGAGATTACTTTGAGAAACTCTATGCCACCAAATATGAGAATCTGGAAGAAATGGATAAATTTTGGGACTCCTATAACCTTCCATGCTTGAATAAGGAGGATGTGACATATCTAAACACCCCCATCACTATTGATGAAATTAAAATGGTAATCAAATATCTGCCCAAAAACAAAAACCCAGGCCCGGATGGATTCACTAATGAATTCTTTCAAACCTTTCAAGAGAAACTACTACCAATCCTGGCCAGGCTCTTTCATAAAATTGAAAAATGGGTACACTTCCAAATAGCTTTTATGAAGCCAACATCACCTTGATACCAAAATCAGACAGAGATGCTGCCAAAAAAGAAAATTACAGACCAATATCCCTGATGAACACAGATATAAAGATCCTCAACAAATCTTGGCAAATAGAATCCAAGGCCTCATCAAGAAGGTCATTCACTACATCAAGTAGGTGTCATCCCAGGAATGAAAGGATGGCTTAACATCCATAAATCTATCAACATAATACATAACATCAACAAGAAAAATAAAAATCACATGATCATATCAATAGATGCAGACAAAGCATTTGATAATCTTTCTCAATCTAGTTAAGGCCATCTACCACAAGCCAATGGCAAATACTATACTCCATGGAGAAAAACTAAAAGCCTTCCCTCTAAATTCTAACACAAGACAAATCTATCCTCTCTCACCACTACTATTCAACATAATACTGGAAGTACTTGCTATAGTAATTAGGCAAGAAAAGTTATCAGGGGAATCCATACTCGAAAGGAAGAAGTCAACCTCTCACTGTTTGCAGGTGACATGATACTCTACTTGGAAAACCCTAAAGACTCTACCAAAAAGCTTCTAGAAACAATAGATTCATATAGCAAGGTGGCAGGCTACAAAATTAACACACAAAAATTAATGGCCTTTTTACACACCAATAATAATAGGGAATAAATAGACATTAAGAAAACAACTCCATTCACATTAGTGTCACACAAACTCAAATATCTTGGAGTCAACTTGACTAAAGATGTGAAGGACCTATACAAAGAAAACTATAAAACTCTGTTCCAAGAAATAAGAAAGGACACACAGAAATGGAAACACATACCTTGCTCATGGATTGGCAGGAATAACATCATTAAATTGGCAATTCTCCCCCAAAGCATTGAACAGATTTAATGCAATCCCTCTAAAGATACCCATGGCATTCTTTAAAGAAGTGGATTAAACACTTCTGAAATCCATTTGGAAAAATAAACACCCTAGAATAGCTAAAGCAACCCTTGGGAAGAGGAATATGAGAGGCATTACTTTCTCCAATTTTAAACTGTATTACAAAGCAATAGTCATCAAAACAGCATGGTACTGGAATAAAGACAGACCCTCAGATCAGTGGAATAGGCTTGAGTACTCGGATAATGTTTCCCAGACATACAACCACCTAGTTTTTGATAAAGAAGCAAAGAATCCTAAATGGAGCAACAACAAAAAAGTCTCTTCAACAAGTGGTGTTGGCATAACTGCTTAGCCACTTGCAAAAAAGCGAATTCAGATCCCCAGCTAACACCATGTACAAAGGTAAAATCCAAATAGATTAAAGACCTTGATATCAGACCTAAAAGTATAAGGTATATAGAACAAGATGTACATAAAACACTCCATGACATTGAGACTAAAGGCATCTTCAAGGAGGAAATTGCACTCTCCAAGCAAGTGGAAGCAGAGATAAACAGATGGGAATATATTAAGCTGAGAAGCTTCTGCACTTCAAAGAAAATAGTGCCCAGGATACAAGAGCCACCCACTGAGTGGGAGAAACTACTCAACCAATACCCATCAGATAAGGGACTGATATCCAAAATATATATGGCACTGACAGAACTCTACAAGAAAAAGACATCTAATCCCATCATAAAGTAGGGAGAAGAAATGAACACTTTGTCAAAGAAGAAATACAAATGGTCAAAAGGCCATTTCCACCCTAGGTCAGTGTTCTACTTTGTTCTGTGGCCACACATTTTTTTTCTAATCTATAAGCCCCACCACAAGACATAAAACACCAACAAGCAGGTTACAATGAGAAAGCAACCCAGAAGCCCACCATACTCAATGCAATTTTGAAGACCCAAATAGTATTAATCACCTGTGAGCTGAAAAATGAGCTGCTTAACATCTCCACATAACAGCATAATATAGAAAAGCATCCTAAAAAGAGAGAGAAGATTAAAAAAGAATATTCAAAATAAATTAACAGACAACAGTAGAACTTTGGGATAAATTCAACCGAAACATAAGAATCACTGAAATCCCAGAGAGCCAGAGAGAAAACATGGCAATAGTCAAGGGCTATTAATGCTGAAAATTTTCCATTGCTGAAGAGTGCATGTACCCACATCTTGAAATAGTACCAGCTAAGTAACACCCAAATAAAAGTATCCCAAGGCACTTTCTAGTCATCGCGATGAAAACCATATAAAAAAAGAATACTGAAAGCAAATAAATCAGAAAAGGAAAATATATTTTTAAAAGGGTGATCCTTAAGATTTACATTAGATTTGCAACAAACAACCCTTCAGATCCAAAGGCAATGGTGGAATATAGTGGGAAAAAAACTCAATGGAAATGGTCATCTCAACAAGAATACTTTAAGCCAGACTGTCTTTCAGGTTTGAAGGAAGGACACACAGCTTCATGGATAAACAACAGTTCAGGGACTTTATATACTCAAAATAAACCTTAAAAGAAGAACTGAAGAGTATACTTTAAGGCAAGACAACTACAAAAAATACACCAAACATCTACAAAAGATAGCACAAAATTCCATGAAAATCATCTCTATAAATGTCTGTAGGCTAAATGCAATAATTAAGAGACACAGGGTGGCAAAATGGTTCGGAAAATTGAAGCTAATATCTTTTTGCCTGAAGAAAAATTTGTATAGTTAGAGCAAGAAATAACTCAAAGTTAAAGGTTGGAAGGCAAACCTTCAAGAAAGCAACTCCTTTAAAAAGCTGGGTGATGCTAGAGTGATATCATAGCATGTTTGCTTTTGTGGCCAAACCAGGTTTGATCCATGGCATCCTATATAATTCTCCTGAGTCTGCCAGCAGTAATTTCTGAGTGCAGTCAGCAGTAACTCCTGAGCGCAGCTGAGAGTAGCCTGAAAACCAAAAATAAATAAAAAATAAATAAAATTTAAATGCTTTCTAAGTATTATTTTCTATGATTAAAAAATGGTGTTACTTTTTTGTCTATTCGTTTAGGGGAGGGGATTACACCAAGCAATGTTAAGATATTATTTCTGGCTCTGCACTCAGGGATTACTCCTGGGTGTGGCTCTCCCAAAAAAGGCTGGGCTGACCATATTAATAGATGATATAGAATTCAGGCTAAAAATATTATAAGAGACAGAAAAAGTTATTGTTTAATAATCAAGGGTTATGTACATCAGGAAGAAATCACATTCCTAAACATATGTAAATACAAAT